>NC_134470.1:54753159-55058159 GCF_964194025.1 Convolutriloba macropyga | reverse complement strand
TTGAGGTGCACGCTGAGCTGCTTGCTCTTCCAGAGATTTTGGAAGTTAGCAAACCGTTGTCTACCTTCTGCAAGTTTGCAATTGACTTCCTGCAGGTCTCCATGCTTGAGGCTGACATATGATCCGAGATACTTGAACGCTTCTATGTTTTCGAACTCGTTTCCGAGAACATCTTGTACTTTGCAGGTAAACACGCGTGTGGCAACTGCTTTAGGTTTGCCACAGTATCTCGATTGGTGAACTTTTCGGCCATTGACTGTTTTGAACTTTCTTTCACACTTGTCACAGGTAAGGCTCGCCTCTAGTTGCTCGAACTTTGACTTGTCGGCGACATTCTTTGACAAACCGGCTTTGCAGAATCTTGTTTGGTGCACTTTGCGTCCGGTAACTGTACTGAATTGCCGCTGACAATTCTGACATCTTAAAGACTCTTGGTCAGCCACCACTGACCGACTCTCATTTTCTAGCGACTCTGAATCTGCTACCGCAGATTGTTGTTGTGAAGCTACCAACGCTGGCTTAGCCACCGCTAAGTTTTTCAATCTTAGCTTCCGGCCATCTTGTGTTTCGAACCAGCCCGCTTTCTTTTTCGTTCCCAGCAGCACCTCCGTGCTGATGGTTAGTCGTGACTGGCTAGATGTCTCTGCCAGGAGTCCTAGTTTGCCTTTATGTGTTCCAGTGAGTATCTCCACGTTCTGTTGGATACTAGGCACTGCAACAACATTTGGGCTGTCGCATTTTACGCCCATATTCTTTGTTTTGGCCACATTAATCTTCAGACCAGCGGCTTCCGCAAGGGCCTCGATTCGATGTAGGTTTTCTTGCACCTCACTGTCTGAGACCCCCACGAGAGCAACATCATCAGCAAAATCTAAGTCAGCCACCAATCTCCCAATGTCTAATCCTCCATGCACCGAGTTAGCCAAAATGTAGTTGATGACAAGGCCGAATAGGATTGGGGACCACACATCACCCTGCCTAACGCCCGTTCTGACATCAAATAAGCGTCCCTTCTCACCTTCGGCTTTGACTCGACATTTGAATCCATCATAGCTGTTTCTTATGATGTTTATCACTTTTTGCGGAAGACCATAGTGTTTCATTATCTGGTACATCTGCTCGCGATCGACAGAATCGAATGCCGCTCGAAAGTCTATGAAACAAAAGCTAATATCCAATTGAAACGCCATTGATTTCTCTATTATTTGACGCAGGGCAAAGAGTTGATCGGCGCATCCTCTGCTTTTTCTGAAGCCGCACTGCTCTTCCCTTAAGACGCGATCCACCAAATCTTTGCATCGATTGAGAATAACGGAAGCGAACACTTTGCCTGGTACTGACAATAGAGAGATCCCTCGGTGGTTCGAACACTCTGACCTCTTTCCTTTACTCTTGTATAATGGGACAATTTCTGCCACCTTCCAGTCATCGGGCAGAACTTCCGTCGACCAACACTTATCTATGATGTCCCAGAGCCACTCGACAATACCCTGGTGTGCTTTCAACATCTCACAGGAAATGTTATCGGGTCCACTTGCCTTGCCATTCTTCAACCTGCGGACAGCTTCAAGCACTTCTTCAAATCGAATTGGGCTCAGGTCAATCGACAAGCTTTCAGCTGCTTCTTCGGGATCCAATCTCGTACTGCAACTGGATGTTGAGGGATTCAGGAGTTGACTAAAATGTTCCGTCCAGCGTTCAAGTCGTTCCTCTTTCGTCCGTAAGTTGACGCCAGTGCTTGAAACTAATTTGGTCAACTGGGGACTCCAGTTTCGGCAAATCTGCTGTGATGCCCCAAAAACCTCCTTCAAGTTGCCTCTGTCCGCAAAGCTCTGCACTTCTTGGCCTTTGCGTTCAAGCCATGCCCTTTTGTCTGCACGTAGAGCTTTTCTGACTTCCTTACAGCAGTTTGTGAACTCTAACAACGCCACCGCGCTGCTGTGTTTCTTCAACTGTAGATCAGCTCGTTTCCGGATAAGTTCCAGAGAATCTGGAGAAATCCAAGGTTTGTTCACTCGCTTGTCCGGAAGGAGGCATTTCACTGCTGCTTGGTTCAGGGCTTTTCGAAAATTGTCCCAAGACTGCTCTGTATTCTCGAAATCGCCGCTCTTATCAAGATGTAACTTGACCTCCTGCGTGAATAAGTCACGCGTTGTTTCATCTTGCAGCTTTGCAGAACTGATTCTGGGCGTGAAACATGGCTTTTTAGACAAAAGTTTCTACTACTACTACTACTACTACTACTACTACTACTACTACTACTACTACTACTACTACTACTACTACTACTACTACTACTACTACTACTACTACTACTACTACTACTACTACTACTACTACTACTACTACTACTACTACTACTACTACTACTACTACTACTACTACTACTACTACTACTACTACTACTACTACTACTACTACTACTACTACTGTTTCAACACTTTAATTCCAAATATGAAATAAAGGCACGGTTGGCAACAAATACAAATACAAATACAAACAAAACAAGAAGAGTTATTTGTTTGGTTATTCTGTGAAGTGCTGTACGACGAAATTGTTGAAGGCATTCTTTGACCCGGTTGCTGCTTTCTCCTGCAATCTGGTGAACGATACTTTGTTTCGTACACAGTCTCCTTCGATTTGACTCGTCCACGTTTTCCGTTGCCCCCCAGGAGCGCGTCTGGCATGGGCGTATTGATCGGGCGGGTCCCAATCGAAGGCAGTGCGGGCTAATCTTCCTGGTTCCATTCTCTGGATGTGACCGTACCATTTTATCCGTTTGAGCATGATCATCGTGGATAGTTGGGGCATTCGCGATCTTGACATAATTTCATCGTTCGTTGCTTTCTCCAGATATGACACACGTAGAATTCTCCGAAGACAACCACAGTGGAAACTCTCAAGTTTTCTCTCCATTAATTTCGAAAGAGTCCAAGTCTCTGAGCTGTACAGCACGGCTGATAAAACGAGTGCTTTGTACAAATTGCACTTGAGGTGCACGCTGAGCTGCTTGCTCTTCCAGAGATTTTGGAAGTTAGCAAACCGTTGTCTACCTTCTGCAAGTTTGCAATTGACTTCCTGGAGGTCTCCATGCTTGAGGCTGACATATGATCCGAGATACTTGAACGCTTCTATGTTTTCAAACTCGTTTCCGAAAACACGCGTGTGGCAGCTGCTTTAGGTTTGCCAGAGTATTGGTGTTTGAAGGCTGAGATACGACTAGTTGCGCCACAAACTACTACTACTACTACTACTACTACTACTACTACTACTACTACTACTACTACTACTACTACTACTACTACTACTCTTACTACTACTACTACTACTACTACTACTACTACTACTACTACTACTACTACTCTTACTACTACTACTACTACTACTACTACTACTACTACTACTACTACTACTACTACTACTACTACTACTACTACTACTACTACTACTACTACTACTACTACTACTACTACTACTACTACTACTACTACTACTACTACTACTACTACTACTACTACTACTACTACTACTTGTTTCAACACTTTAATTCCAAATATGAAATAAAGGTACGGTTGGCAACAAATACAAACAAAACAAGAAGAGTTATTTGTTTGGTTATTCTGTGAAGTGCTGTACGACGAAATTGTTGAAGGCATTCTTTGACCCGGTTGCTGCTTTCTCCTGCAATCTTGTGAACGATACTTTGTTTCGTACACAGTCTCCTTCGATTTGACTCATCCACGTTTTCCGTTGCCCCCCAGGAGCGCGTCTAGCATGGACGTATTGATCGGGCGGGTCCCAATCGAAAGCACTGCGGGCTAATCTTCCTGGTTCCATTCTCTGGATGTGTCCGTACCATTTTATCCGTTTGAGCATGATCATCGAGGATAGTTGGGGCATTCGTGATCTTGACATAATTTCTTCGTTCGTTGTTTTCTCCAGATATGACACACGTAGAATTCTCCGAAGACAACCACAGTGGAAACTCTCAAGTTTTCTCTCCATTAATTTCGAAAGAATCCAAGTCTCTGAGCTGTACAGCACGGCTGATAAAACGAGTGCTTTGTACAAATTGCACTTGAGGTGCACGCTGAGCTGCTTGCTCTTCCAGAGATTTTGGAAGTTAGCAAACCGTTGTCTACCTTCTGCAAGTTTGCAATTGACTTCCTGCAGGTCTCCATGCTTGAGGCTGACATATGATCCGAGATACTTGAACGCTTCTATGTTTTCAAACTCGTTTCCGAGAACATCTTGTACTTTGCAGGAAAACACGCGTGTGGCAACTGCTTTAGGTTTGCCACAGTATCTCGATTGGTGAACTTTTCGGCCATTGACTGTTTTGAACTTTCTTTCACACTTGTCACAGGTAAGGCTCGCCTCTAGTTGCTCGAACTTTGACTTGTCGACGACATTATTTGACAAACCGGCTTTGCAGAATCTTGTTTGGTGCACTTTGCGTCCGGTAACTGTACTGAATTGCCGCTGACAATTCTGACATCTTAAAGACTCTTGGTCAGCCACCACTGACCGTCTCTCATTTTCTAGCGACTCTGAATCTGCTACCGCAGATTGTTGTTGTGAAGCTACCAACGCTGGCTTAGCCACCGCTAAGCTTTTCAATCTTAGCTTCCGGCCATCTTGTGTTTCGAACCAGCCCGCTTTCTTTTTCGTTCCCAGCAGCACCTCCGTGCTGATGGTTACTACTACTACTACTACTACTACTACTACTACTACTACTACTACTACTACTACTACTACTACTACTACTACTACTACTACTACTACTACTACTACTACTACTACTACTACTACTACTACTACTACTACTACTACTACTACTACTACTACTACTACTACTACTACTACTACTACTACTACTACTACTACTACTACTACTACTACTACTACTACTACTACTACTACTACTACTACTACTACTACTACTACTACTACTACTATTACTACTACTACTACTACTACTACTACTACTACTACTACTACTACTACTACTACTACTACTACTACTACTACTACTACTACTACTACTACTACTACTACTACTACTACTACTACTACTACTACTACTACTACTACTACTACTACTACTACTACTACTACTACTACTACTACTACTACTACTACTACTACTACTACTACTACTACTACTACTACTACTACTACTACTACTACTACTACTACTACTACTACTACTACTACTAATACTACTACTACTACTACTACTACTACTACTACTACTACTACTACTACTACTACTACTACTACTACTACTACTACTACTACTTGATAGCAAGGCCAAATGAAAATAAAATTCCACTATCTCAGGCCACTTGAAAATTTTTTTTTTGTCAAAAATCCGTTTTACAATTGGTAGTAAACCCGGTAGTAGTAACTTTCGAATGGCTTTTGAGATTAATTTTTTTCAAGTGGCATTGAGATATTTTTTTTTCAAAAAAATTGAGTTTTTTTTCAACTTTTTTCCAATTTTTTCTACCTTCTCTCAGAAACAAAATTTTTCGTTTTTTGTATCTTCTCTGAGGCCATTTATTATTTTTTTAAAGTTAAAATTGCATACTACGTTAGTATCGGATTTGTTGCACATTTGCTGCCTCTAGTCTTAAATAAAATGTATAGTGACGAAATCTTCAATTACGAATTGACAACATCAAATTGAGACTAAACAGAACTAATGCACAACTAAACATTAATTGAAACTAAAAAACTACACAAATTGAAATTAAACAGAACAAATGCACAACTAATCATTACAAAAAACAAATGCACATTAGTCAGTTTTACAAAAATTCTATGGGGACAGCCGGAGATTGAATCCGAGGCCTCTCCCAACCAAAGCGAGAATTATACCACTAGACCACTGTCCCCTGATTTGTTATGGTTTACTCTAAAATTCATACTGTGAAAACAGGATGCATATATCTTCTAACATTAGCAAATGTCTTCGGACATTTGCAAGAATGCATTTTGGCGACCGGCTGTATCGATTGCACAACTAAACAATAATTGAAACTAAACAGAAACTAAACAATTTGAAACTAAAAAGAACAATTGCACAACTAAACATTAAACATTAAAGAAACAAATACACATTAATCAGTTTTATTATTTGTTCGAAATTCGAATTGCTGCTGAATTATCTCCCTGTGTTGAATTGAGGGAAACTCTCTGTGACTGAAATAAATCTCTGTTTTGACTGAGTATCTGACTCCTCTTGCCTGATCGGTGTGTTGGTGCTATTATCTTGGCCATCCAGGTACTCGCCGTAGTCCGTGAACCTCCAAATCCAGTTACGGAGTTGCCTCTGGCGCAGCATTCAATAATAACGTTTTCCTCATAACAACGCGACATGGATGGCTCTTTCCCCTCATTTCAATGCTGATAATGTCCGACTTGGGTGGAATATCAAAAATGGCATCTCAGCAGACAGCTATCGATTTTGAAGGCTGATCCTTATTTTATTGTTTTCTCGTGTTACATTCACTTGCACATATTTGTATTTTGGTGTTTGAAGAAAAAAATCTTCAGTCAGCAGGATTCGAACCCCCGCGGGAAAATATCATCCGATTTCTAGACAGACGCCTTACCCATTCGGCCATGACTGCTTGTTTGTAAACAATGTGCGAACGACAAAACTTTGCAATAGCTTGAGAGAGGGAGAGATAACCAAACGGATGACCTTTTGTAACAGACGAACTGTTGATATGAAATGATATAGTCGACAACTAACAAGCAATTGTTAAAATTATTATAAGTCCGTTCCTAATTGTTAGCAATAAAAGAGCATTATTCTTGTCAGAACATTTGGCAACATTTTATAACAACAAACTGGCAACTTTATTTGGGTGGGGAAGAGTTGTCCAGATTATCAGAAGGTGGGGATTGCATCACGACTGTATGATTTTGTGTCTCGAAAAGCTGAAATTAGGTGAAGTAGTTATACCTTTCAACAATGGGTCTGTTGACAGTTGAGGCTTTTTTGTCCAATAATTAGTGCTGTTTCATCTTCATTTAACTCGCATATATTATCGTCGATGTATAATAACCTTCTCGGGATTTGTTTGGGCCGATATTTTAGATCGGGTAAAAACAACGTTGTGCGGGCAAAACAAACCTCTGGTTCTGCTTCGTTGGTCCGCTTGCATTTCCTTGCCGAAGTGTGTGGCTTAACTTCGGATGATTGGAGGGTAGATTTATCTTAAACTTTTAAATCTCGGCTCCGCAAGCTTCAAATTAGCTGTGTCATCCGTTTTACTTAGTCTTTTGCTGCGGGTCGAAATAACTCAGTTAAAATTTTCAATTAGGTTAACGATGAATTTCTCAAGAGTCAATGAAGAATTTCTTGACTTTGATAATAGACGAAGTTTAATTTAGTAAAAACAATGCTAGAATGATAGAAAAGTTGGGTGGAATAGAGTCAAGTTTAGTGAGTTCATTACCTGTTGATTGTTTTAGAATGCTTTTAAAACGAGTCTCTGATGCTTCTATGTAGTTCTTTAATGACTAAATTAATTATCAAACTATGTTAATATCTGAGTTCCCCTACGCTTATCAATCGTTGTCAAAGGTTTGGATAGGGTTTTTAGCGGTATTCAAATTATTGGAATTACCTAAATGGTTTCTTAACTACGTTAAATCGAACGTTACACTCAAAAATGTATGCACAATTTCAAAAATTTGTTTGATGGTCTGACTTATGAAATTCACAATTTTCTTCCGCCAGATTTTAAAGGAGAACACAGAGTAGTACCATGACCAGTTTCAATAAAATAAAATAACTTTTAGAGAAGGGAGCTGAGAAACTTTTTTATATCTATTGTAATGATAGAAATCATTAATAATCAAAGTTATAGAAAATTATAACATTTTAATGCACAATTTTATTGCACAATAATAATTTTTTTGATGGTCTAACTTCTGAAATTCAGAAATTTTTTTCCGCCAGATTTTAAAGGAGAACACAGAGTAGTACCATGACAAGTTTCAATAAAATAGAATAAGTTTTAGAGAAGGGAGCTGAGAAACTTTTTTATATCTATTATAAAGATAGAAATTAATAATAGTCAAAATTATAGAAATTTATAACATTTTATTGCACAATTTTAATGCACAATAATAGTTTTTTTGGTAGTCTAACTTCTGAAATTCCGAAATCTTTTTCCGCCAGATTTTAAAGAGACGCACGTAGTAGTATCTTGACAAGTCTCAATGAAATAGAATAATTTTTAGGGAAGGGAGCTGAGAAAATTTTTTACAAAGTTAGATTTAAAATGATAGAAATTAAAACAATTTTAGAAGATATATTCTAAAAACCTCCAAAAAATGACTGTACATTTGTATTGCCGAAAAAGTGGCTTTGTTTGTTCCAAATATTGGTTCCAAAAATCTACATTAGAGTCAATTGTTAGAGGACTAGTATGTTTAAAATAAGTCATGAATGTGTGACAATATTACAAATCTCTATTAATTTGTTCGTAGTCTCCTTTAATCCGCTCAAACTGCAAAGCTTACTTGTTGCACGCGCATTGTTCTAACTTACGCACTCGTTACTCTCTACTTGACTATACTTGAATAGGAACTATCATATCTCCGAATCATAAGCTACAGTAAATTACTTACTAAAACAAAGCAAATTGGAATGCACGTATTATATACATATTCAACCGAGGCGTATATGCAGTTACTAACTCCACACACTGAAAGTTTAACTACTGAACACAGTTTGAAGAGCAATTGAAAATACTTCAAAACGAATTGAGATTTATGAGAGATCATTCAGCTAGGAGAAAAGATTCGTCTTCGTCAATAACATGCGAGTTATACGTTTGAACTGAGATTTCGTCTTCGAAAGTTAAGACTACAGGTTGGTCATCTCCAATTTCTTTGGTTGTCATTGGCTTTTGGGATGCGTTTGTAAAGATGTTTGGGTTCGTTCGTACATGACTGGATAATTTTTTATATAATCCCTGAGAGATTAAGTTGCCACACCCCGGTGAATTGATATTGCTGGTATCGAGGCAATTTGTTTATATTTGTGAAAAAAGTATTCGGGAAAATCAAGGAATTGAACTTTGGGACTCTATCACCCAAAGCAAGAATCATACCGCTAGACCACTGCCCCTATGAGAGAGTGAGATCTGCTCCGTTTTTTATAATGAAAAGGAGGTGTATATTTAATCTAACATATAGCAGTAAGCAAAAAAAGCAAACCAGCTTCCTGTTTACAAAATTCAATGTGTAACGCAGTGATACAGCCAAACAAATGAGACTTATAGTTATGATCGATGGTAGTTGGGTAGCGGTAGGCAGAAGAGTGTAAAATTATCCGGCTAGCATCGTTTATAAGCGTGCCATTGTGTAGTGGTTATCACGTCTGCTCTACACGCATAAGGCCCCCAGTTCGAGCCTGGGTGACATCAAATGTTTTTTGGCAACGATTTGGGGAGCCGGATTCATAAATGAGACAAGCCACAATCCGTCAATGCAACAAATGATAAAATGACAATAATAATCTGGTGGAACATATCTCCAACGGGGTAGGGCATATATATAATTCAGCATTAGGGTCATCACACGGAAAGCCAACACTCATTTCATATGTGACACGTATTTAACGATATTTATATGTTATCATTCATGACAGATTTGAATCTTCAATTTACTTTTCAATCTACAAAAATAATTTTGAATACAATATTTATTGTGATTACAATAATATATAATGTATCTAACAACTAATAGATTATGGTTGTTGATCTTTTAATCCTAGCATAATGGGTCTTTTAATCTAACATAATGAACTCGTAGTTTAATCTGGATTCCCTGATAATAGTCTCTTTGCACAGTGAATTTAACATTTAACAAGTCTTGATGCATCGGGTATATTATCTCCACTATCTCTAACTGGCATTAATTCAACATTATGATCACCACACGGAAAGCCGACACTCATTTCATATGTGACACGTATTTCATGTTTTGTATATGTTATCAGTCATGACATTTTTGAACCTTCAATTTACTATCTGCAAACATATTTTTGAATATGATATATTTATTATAATAAAAATTATATATATAAATATATATATAAATATATATATATATATATATATATATATATATATATATATATCAACTTAATATAACAACAATTTATTATATATAACAACTAATTGATTATGGTTGTTAATCTTTTAATCCTAGCATAATGAATCTTTTAATCTTACATAAAGAATTTGTAAAAATGGATTCTTGATTCCCTGATATTAGTCCTTTTGCATCTTAAAACTTAACATTTGAGAAATCTGATAGAAAAATAAACGTCAACCTTGCTGATAGTCAGTACTGTGCAATAACGACAAGCCATTTCTCAGAATTTGTTTTTGAGCCCCGAAACGAAGTTAAGCGGATACATTGCTACGGCCAAAACTTTACATAGGAGTACCTTATTCAAACTGATTGGCATATATCTACCTCAGAAAACGAATATTGGCATCATTGGACTAAACAATTGAGAAAATTGTCATTTTTGAAAAATCAAAAAAAAAATAATTACTACCGAAAAAGTTTGATGCCATTTGAAAATCAGAAATTGTAAAATGGAGATTTCACCAAATTTTTTATTCTTTGAGGCCAAAATAATCATATTACTACTTTTCCAAAAAATTTCGGGAATCAGATTTTTTTTTGCTCAATGGGCCCAAAAAGTTCCATTTTTTCCTTTCCGGGTGAAAAAATTTTATTTTGGCCTCTAGAAAAAATTTTATGGCCATGTCCATTTTAAAAGCCATTTTACATGTAAGTAATTTCCCAAATGGCCTGAGAATAATTTTTTTTCTTACTGCAAAATGGCCTTGCGCTCAATACTACTACTACTACTACTACTACTACTACTACTACTACTACTACTACTACTACTACTACTACTACTACTACTACTACTATTACTACTACTACTACTACTACTACTACTACTACTACTACTACTACTACTACTACTACTACTACTAATACTACTACTACTACTACTACTACTACTACTACTACTACTACTACTACTACTACTACTACTACTACTACTACTACTATTATTAAACAGATTTGAATGACGGAACTTATGTTGAAGCACTGTTAATCAGGCAGAACGAACTGCCACAATTTGAAGATTATTATATTAAAAAACAATGCTGATTAGTTTAATTAACATTTCAAAGCATGTAGATATCTAACCTTAGGGTTATACTCTGAATAACTTACATGTTTCAAAAAAAAATTCTGAAAAGCAGAGTCCAGAGTCTTTGGAAATTTTGAATGTCAAAGTGATCATAAAGAGTTGATAGTAAGGCAAACAGTAAATCTTTTTCAAATTGAGTTTCTTCAAAATTTTAAAAAAACAATAATACTTTGAAAACCTTTAACAGAACAAATTAAAATTAACAAAAACTTCATAAAACGCCGAGACAAAAATAAAGGCAATTTTTTTGGGAACAGATTAAAAATATCACAATTTTTGTTGCAAAAAAGAATCAACTCACGCTGTTCTTTTAGATTCTGTTTCTCACAGGCAGTATGAATTGACCGAAAAAAAATTGCCAGTTCGACTGCTAAAAATTTATAAATGTTAGTGAAAAACAATGTCTTGCAGGTTTATCCTACATAAACAGATTGACCAAAAACAGAAAGACAAATCAGACGGCGACAGCACACTTTTCAACTCGACTGACATTCAACTAAGCATTCTAAACACTGCCAAATGAAAGCCCTGCAAATCTCAAACTTTATAGAATTACATTACACTAGAAAACTTGCTTTTATTTTGTTTTCTACAGCAGTTGAAAATTTCACAGCAGTTCCACAAAGTTCCGCGCATTATAAATGTGACCAAAAGCGAGCTGCTAGTCGAAAACTTCTCCTTAAAAATTTAGATAACCATCTATTAACCTCCGTAATTTTTGTTTGGCGCAACCGAGTTCGCATCGAACCATGTAGTTAGTTCTGGACAAAGACTGCATAAAAAAATTGCCAAATTTTTGGAAAGGCAAGACATGCCGCTAAGATCATCTAATAAAAAGACGATAGTGGTTCTATTTGATATCGTTTTGCCGGGATTCGTCAGGGACTTGCTCGCTTTTGGCCCAAAGCATCCAACAAGGGACAAGTTTAAAGAGTTGCATTTCTTAGCGGACATAGACAATTTGATAAAGAATCTGCTTGAAAACAATGTTCCAGGTGAAGATCTGTTCGAAATTGAAGCGGCAGCAAAATGGTACTCAAAAAACATCAGAGAAACACCTTTAGATAGAGCATTAGCAAAAGTGCAAACGCCATGATTGCTGTTCCTTTTGATAACGGGACAGGATTTTGGTGTTATGAAAAAGAGCACGTACACAGAAAAACTAGAAAAGATACTAGATTGCGAACAGTTGACAACACTTGAAAAGAATCGTGATAAAATCATAAGGAAAAAAGAAAAAGAACTAAATAAAGAATTTTTGGATAAGTGGGAAAAAATAAAAATACCGGTTAAGGTTTACGGAGCTTCAAGACCCACTGGAGCACAACCGACAAGGTTGTATGGTTTAGCTAAAATACACAAAAACCATCTATCCCGGGAAGTTGCTACCATACATTTAACAAGTTCCTAACACCTTTTTTCCAAAAGAATGAAGCAGCAAACATACAAACTAACACCAAGGACGCACGAAAGACCCTGGAGCAAATAAAACTAGAAAAAATGAACAAATCCGATTATTAGATGTAAAAAGTCTATACACCAATGTTCCCGTTAAGAAAGCCATTAATATTGCTTTGCGATCACTTTATGCTCGGGATGATAAACCAGACATACCTGAACAACAATGAAACGTCTGCTCGAATTAGCCGTCACAAACGTCTATTTCGAATGCAATGACGGTACTGTCAGACAGATGGGTTAGCAATGTGTGTGTCTTTCGCAAAGATTTTGGCAAACCTTTGGATGAAATCGTGGGAGCCACAATTGAACTTACAGACACCTAAATGGAACCCAAGCGCACAATGGAGCACCTGTCACAATTGCGAACTCCGTGTGACAGCACGTTCCGTTGAGTGTGAAAGGCAGGGTTGTTGAGCAGGGTTGTTGTGTGTGAAATTTGCAATAGATGGTCTCACGCAAAAAGTCAGCAAATCAGTAACACAGAATAAGATAGCTTGGGAAACCAATTCTGGATGTGCTCATTCTGCCGTGAAAAAATAAGATTGACATTAGGCATTCGTCCGAAACAAAATTTTTAAATTTTTCTAAGATATGTCGATGATATTGTGAGAAAAGCTAGAGATGACACCAAAGAACTAAGATGCGGTCAATACCTCCATCCAAATTTTCAATTTACATTAGAAACAACGGATGACCAGAACAATTTGAATTTTCGAGATATATAACCTATAATCACAGGATACAATTTTCTGCACGTGGTATCAAACCATCAGATACTGGATCATTTCTGAACTATCGAAGCTGTGCAACCTTTAACATAGAAAAAGTGTAATACGGGGAACAATACACCGCCTGCTCCGAAGAACTAGCAAAAAGAAAAGAATATAACAATGGCGTAGCCGTTGAACAACAGAAAAATACTACATACATAGAAGCAAAACTTCCAATGAGTTTGTAAAGAAGCTGAACAAATTTCATCTTGTACAAACAATTTTCACCACACGGAAACTGAAGAGCTGTTTACCTAGCCTTAAACCTAGCTTTGATGAGGACCTCAAATCCCACGCGGTTTATCGAATTACTTTTAATGGATGCAAATCCATCTATGTAGGGCAGACATGCCGACATAATACAACAAGGATTGCAGAACATGCCATGGCGGACTCACCGATGGGAATACATGCAATTATGAGCAACGGTGATAAAACAATTTTCCAGTGGAAGATATTAGACCAGTGCAGCAACCAATCTAAGTTAATGACACTAGAGGCGCTCTATATATGTACACTGAAACCAGCCATCAACGCGCGACGAATACCGAACACGAGAAGTGACACTGAAAGTTTAACTTGGAGATGAAATTCCAACTGGAAAGAAAGACACGTTACGCAACGAAAATTTAAATTTTACAATCGAACGAAACCAAAGTATGTTGAGGGTAGATTATGTGGGTTATTTTAATAGGAAGCATGTCGATATGAATGTGCTACATCAAATCAAAAAGACAAATTTACTCAGATGTGAAATTTTGTAGATACGAATGTAGATATGCAAAAATTCGTGAATTTTTGAATGAGTGATTTTAGTGATTTGCAATTTATTTTTCTAGCTATTTTTCATTTTACCATTTTGTATTCGATTTAACCTGATGATGAACTCAGAGTTCGAAAACGTTTGTAAATAGCTTTAAATTGACAATCCTTTTTTAAATTTTATTTTTTTCGCTTTCATGATTTCGATTGCGGAAAAAAATGTAACTGCTTTCGGGAAAATATCTGCAGCGATGAGAAGCCAATTAAAAGGCAATTTGTTTTCAAATAATGGAAAGTGTTGGTCTTTTAAGGTAAATATCGTATCATTTAAATTGCTGATCTTTCCCAATTGTGCCCCCCCAGTACGTTATGCTCCCCTCATTTACAGAGCACATGTCCTTACATGGTAAATCATTATGTGAAAAAATAACACGTGCGTCTGGGGGGTGCTAAAAATATGAACCCATTTAGGTGGGGGGGGGGGGGGGTGGCACAACCGGAAAAGATCCTAAGATGTTTATAATGCAGAAAATACAGATTAAGCGGAACAGATGTTTGATAAACTAAAACCTAAATTTCTGAATTTCAACTCAAGAAATACAAAAGACGGTATATTTGTCTTTATGACAAGATTTTTTCAAACTTTTGACATTTAATTCAACAAAAACTTTAGCTCTTGGGCTACCAAAATCAAGAGAAAAACCATCTTTGGGAAATTGCGTGCGCCAAGAGTTTAAAAAATCAAATGTTATTGCATTTAAAAAGGACAATGCATCTCTTTGAGGCTTTAGAAACAAAACGATATCAAACTGTGAGGAAACGAGACTACATACAGACTAGCTCAATTGACAAAATGGTTTGCAGAAGAAAGCATAACGTTTATAACCAGTATCTTCCATAGGCCCAAACATTTAAAAACGGGTATCGTCCATAGGCGTAGTCCTATTACAAAAAATGGGTTCAAAAAAATTAAACTAACCTCCTCAAAATCCCATTTGTTCTCTACAGAACTTCTGATTTCAGCCAAATTGAGAAAAAACTAAGCAATTCTCTATGCAATTTCAGAAAAGGAATTTCAAATACATGGCTCGCTCCTATTATTCATCATAATGACCACAAATCAATTCTCTTCATTTGTAAATTTATTGTGTGGGTTCTAAAACCTCTTCTTTACGTAAAAACTAATTTCTAATCTACTACTACTACTACAACATCCTATTTACTCAGAATAACTGACCAAATCGGCGGAAGTTCAACCCAATTTTCAACCCATTTTACTTAAATTTTAAACCTACACATTGTTTTGACAGAAAGGAAAAATCGTTCACATTCCGAAGCACTCAGTTGTGCTCTTATTTCAACTTTTTTCAGACACACAAACAAACACTTCTCCCCTACCCTGCTGCTACTCTGAATCAAAAGAAGATAATAATATCGTATACGAATTTCCAAAACATGATTCCCCACATTTCTCCAAAAATACAAGACAATTATTTAAAAGTGCAATTACAAAGTAAAAAATTTCCCCAGTCTCTCATAATTATTAGATTTCGGAAGCACAACCCTCAGAAAAAAAACATTTAATAGCTTGAACAATAGACTCTAAATCTAACTAATTTAAATCTTAGTATATCCAGTGATACAACTTACCAATGTTACTCTCAAATTGAATAAAACAGAACCCGTTTGCCAAACTACCCCAGAGGCAGGTTATGCTGAGTTAATCAACAAACTTTCACTTTAGCAATGGATGATTTTACAACAACAAGGGCACAAACTGAAATCAATGGAGCAAACTGCAATCACAGGGCAATCTATGCCTGAAGAGCTACAACGAGAGCCAATAATTTGCCAAATTTCACCAAAGATGTACAAAACTAGTTCAATAATGCCAAAACTAACTAAAGGAGCAAACAAAACACTACTACACTACTATCGTCGTTTTCACAAATCCAACTCAGGTGAATCAAACCAAACTTTGTATTTTCCACAAGAAACAACAACAAAAAAATCTTTTTACCAGTTTCCTAACAATTACCACGATTCATAAAGCACACAATCATGACCTCTCAGGCAGAGCTGGTTGTGAGAAATCATTTGCAATCAGAGGAATTTTTTTTCTCAACCCCTAGACATGGGTAGCAAATCGTATCCAAGGGTTCTTAGAATGCCCAGACTAGCAAGTCAATGTCATAATCAATGTCACAAACCTGTCTCAGATGTTTCAACATACCTCAGCCACATTATATTTATGGACAAAAATGTCAAATTATACCTGCCGCAGACGGCAAGTCCTACAATTTTGTTATCGTAGATGGATTCCCATCGTATTTATTTTTGAAACCATCACCTAAAAACAAGCATGCATTGCATTTAATGTCCTGTTCAATCATTGGATAGGTAAATTCAGTATTCCGGATATATTAATAACTTATAATGTAAAAAAATATTTTTACAACAAATTCACACATCTTAGCCAAACATAAAATGTACAATTTAAACCAAGCACGCCTCACGCTCCTTGGTCTAAATCCTTGAGTTGAAAACAGCAATAGACAGTTAAACACTGTGCAACGCACTGTTTTAGATACACAAGATTACACATGGTTGAACAAAAAAGAAAAAGTTCACCTTTGTTTTCAAATCAAAGGTGGGCAAAAAGTATCGACCGTTTCCCTACGAAATGGTTCTCGCCATAAAACCAAAACGACCAATAATGCTTCCTTAATCTTCCCCTACAAATAACATGGCAAACTGTATACCAACAAAAATATCACCGTTAAAATCACTCCCGAAACACAATCTGACAAATCATCTGTATCATCACCAACAAATTAAAAAGTGCACAAATGAATTCTTGTAGCTTGTTTCATAATTGAGAAGAAACACAGTTTTAAGTCTGTAATGCAAACTTTATCTCTCTTAACCAAAACATTGGGAAATAAAAACAGTAAACATCTTCACAACGAGTGAACGAACTCGCACAGTTCTTTCAACCCTCTCCACTTGATACTATTACCTTCAGTGGAATAAATTACAAAGAAAAAACCACATACTTCACCATACACCAGCTTGGGGGATAAATTATTTCCTGTTATTTAAAGAGGACGATAAAAACCACTGCAGCGGGAAGTTGTAACTGAAAAAATATTTAAAAATTAAACTGACAACTGATAATTGACCGGTGCAGAACATGCCCCCAAATCCATTAATTGAACAACAAACGTCTCGGTAACTTTTTTCTGCTCTCAAGAAAGTTGTAGTAAGCCCGAGACAAATCAACAGTAATCAGTTCACATCATTTCCTGCGTGGGCCCCAAAAACAGTTGTTGAAACACAATAAAAAAATCATTTTTGTCATCACCAAAACACTCAAAAATTGAAGAAAGAAATTTTTGCATCTTGGTTTCTTAATCAAGAAAAGTCAAACTCTCTTGTCGATATTTGAATTTATAACTACTTAAACGAAAATAAGCACATTCGCTCATTTGTTAATTATCGACTTGGCACAATCCACCTCTCGAAATAATCTCACATATTCTCATAGGTCAATAATTTCCACAGACCGGAATGGATTTCCATTTTCAAAATTTATGTTGACAGCTGGCCAACGGGTCAGTATTGGACACCGCCCTCCCATTTTTACTAAGATAAGACTCGGTAAATTTTTTTTCAACCCAAGAGCCAGTTCTAGTCAGCCCAAAACACATCGTCCATAATCACATCACAGCCATTCTTGCCTGGCATTCAGTTGTTCCTCTTCTTTTCTAGCTTCAAATAATTTTTTTTCCAAACCTAACTCTATTCTTTCTCATAATCGAACTATATCTTTTCTTCTAACTAATTTTAATTCTAATGCTCGTCTTTCAAGTCTATTTTAAAGAAAACCCGACTATTCATCGTAAAAAAGTAAAATTAAACAAAACTGAAATTGACAACCAGAAAGCTCTATTACGCCCAAAACCCATCAACTAAAATCACTCCACAGTCTTTTATGGGCAGTTTTCAGTTCTCTCTCGCTCTCTCGCTCTCGCTCTCGCTCTCTCTCTCTCTCTCTCTCTCTCTCTCTCTCTCGCTTTCTTTTGCTTTCAAAACCAATTCTCGCAAATCCAAACTCTAACCTGAACCATCTCAGCTCTAAAATCTGAACACTGACTTCAATTCTCTCAAATCTCTCATATCTAGAATCTAAATTCAACTCTCTCAACTCTCTCAAATCTAAACTTTCCTCTCTCACAACTTAATTTTTGTCATTTTTCACAATTCTATTTCAATAACCAGCTTACTCTTTCTAAGTTATTCTAACTGTCATCATTAAAAATTCTCTAAATCCTCTCTTGAAACAAAGCTTCCATAGTGCATTTTTTCCATCATATACTCTATCACCGAAAAGATTAAAATCAGCTTTGTGCTCACCAACCCTGTCACTTTACAGACAAAAACAGATCAACTTCGTTTCTTCTTGCCATATTCTGCACTCACAAGGAAAACTCTGAATCCCAGCACAGCCTCCATGCTCTCACAGCAGCATTTTCAAACAACTACAACAGCTTCCGTGAACAGACTCAACAATTCATGTCTCTCGCTCATAGCCGCACTTTCTCTTAAAGACGGTTTTCTAGTCAATGGTACTGAAAAACACCTCTGAATTTGGATTAGCTCTACAATTATACACGTTACCTGACAACTAAAACAAGAAAAACTATACAAAAGAACTCCTTACAAGAAATTTTTTGATTTTTTGGTATTTCACGCACTTCAAAACTAAACAAACTGGGTTCCCAGAAAACTTCTTCAACGTAAATCACGTATTATATTCAGAACCTTGAACTGAGTGGATTTTTTTGTATCTGAAATTTGAAAGCGAAGTTATTGAAAAAAATTATCAATCAAATTTTTCAACAAAGCCAATCAACAAATGTCAGAACTACTATACAAAGATTTAGTCTAGCCTCCTATGATATTGTTTGCATTATACACACTTTGAAATTGAGTGATCAGTTTCAATTCAAATGATGTTTTTATTATGTACATAGATTTTTCCTCTTCAAGAGAAAAAGCTGTACGCTAGATGAACAGTTAGCAATATTTTCTCATGAACTGTTAGATCTCATCTACCAGCATATTGTCTTCCCAGCAGAATCTCCTTTCGCTTTCATCCAGGTGGCTATGTATTCATTCAATGACGCAGAATCCCCTTTCGCTTTCATCCAGGTGGCTATGTATTCATTCAATGACGCCAATGACGGTCAAACAATCCAACTGCCAAAAATTCGTCATTTAAACGTCTTAATAAAAAATCACAATATCAAGCAACTGAAGAACACCCTTACTCCGTCATTACGTCTAGCAAATTTACAAATCTACTTTATCCTACTGGACTCTCTCACCCACTCAAGCCTCAATCAACATCACTTTACCGGCTCCCCTCACCTATCAGAGCCAGACAAAAATACACAAAAATCAAACGCAACCATCTCAATAACAACAAGAACAAATAAAACCTCAAACTTTATTGCCAAACTCGGGCTTTCAAATCGCAATTAAAGTTTTGCTTTAAAATTGAGTGATCAGTTTCAACTCAATTGATGCTTTTATTTTGTACATAAAATTTTCTTCTTCAAGGGAAAAAGCTGTACGCTAGATGAACAGTTAAAAATATCTTCTCCTGAACTGTTAGATCTCATCTTCCAGCATATTGTCTACCCAGCAGAATCTCTTTTCGCTTTCATCCCAGTGGCTACACCACCTTTAATTTTTCTGTTTATTGATGTTCCCTCAAGTAATCATCCTCGCATATATTTTTGTAATGTTTGATCAGTTGTTAGACAAAGTAAGTATCCACAATGGCGACCCATAACTTTTTGCCCAAAACAAACCACAGCGCTTCTCCAGTTGTGGAAACGCCATTGTATTTACAAAATGACGCCATCAAACAATCCAACCCCCAAAAATTCATCAATTAAACTCCTTAATAAAAAACCCAACCCAAATCCGTTTTTTTTCGAAAAAAAATGACTCGATAGGTTTTTTCTAACCACAAGAAAGCTAAAATAAGCCCATAACACATCTACTAAAATCAGCACCGTCTTTTCATGCGGCATTCATCTCTCTTTCTTTCTCCCTCTCTTTCTCTCTCACTCTTTATCTCTTGCTTTCAAAACCAACTCTCTCAAATCTTAGCAATCACTTCAACCTTCTCGACTTTCTAAAATCTAAGCTCTGTCTTCAATTCTCTCAAATCAAACCTCTCCCTTACCTTAGATAGAAATTGACTAATAGAAACTAATTTTTTTTCCTAATTAATTATCACTGTTTCTATAATAAAAATTCTCCCAGTCCTCTTTTGAAACCTAAAAATTCCACAATGCAGTTCGTTCCATCTTATCCTCTATCACTGAAATTTTAACATCGATAACTGTGTCAGAGCGAAGTCACAAACAATAACTTCATTTCCTTTTGATCTTTTTTCCACTTTCATGGGAAGTTATGAATCCGAGCACAACCTCTACACTCTTAAAATTACTAAAACCTTACAATCAAAAACGCACTGAGGACATTTTCACAGTCTACCAAAAACTTGTCTATGTAGACCACTAAAAAGACGAGGCAGACTAAAATAGCTGAGATGCAAGAAAACAACTTCCAAAAGACAACAGAGTTTTTATATTAAAGTCTAAAATTTCCGCTTAACGAACAAGCACTAACTAACCCTCGCCTATACAAAATACAAATTAATAAAATCGTCTCCCTCTCGCAGTATTAAACGGAACACAAATAAGCATAACGCAAAAAAGGCCCCTCAAATAGAGAAGTTGAAAAAAAAGTCAAAAACAGTGGAACGAGCTTGCGTATTTTTTTCAGTCTTCTCCCTCTGATACAAAATTTTTCGTTGGGATGCATCACAAAGGTATATCCACATCCTTCTTCCTCTTGGAGAATAATTTATTAGCTGCTATCTCAGCAGAACTTTAAAATCCCATTCTTCAGAAAGTGGAAAGAAAAAGAAACCCGGCTATTAACCATTGAAACAAAAGCAAATAAAAAATCACAAATTTATTTGAAAACTGATTATTGGATCGGCATGGAAATCTCCCCAATCCTTTGAAATATGGCTCGGTAACAATTATTTTCAACCCCCAAGCCAGTTGTATTGAGCCCGAATCACATCGACTAAAATCATTTTAAAGTCACTCTTGCGAAGCATTCAGTTGTCTCTCTCCTTCTCTTGCTTCAAGTAAATTTTTCATCAAACTCTGATTTCTTTCAAAACTAATTCGAACTTCTCTCAAAATCGAAATGTTTCTTTTCTACTATCTAACTGTAACTCTAATTCTCTTATTTCGAGTGTGTTTTTAACTCTAACTTCTCGCATTTAAACTCTCTCTAACTTCTTTGAAGTACAAAGAACTGTTATAGTACGGTTTTTTCAATTTTTGTTGTCAAATCACAGCTAACTTTTTAATTTAAAAAACTGTCACAGAACCGCCAACGTCTCAACCTCCTGTTGCTCGGAGCACAGCTTCTTTAATCTACAACTGTTTCATCTGCTCACAGCAGCAAGTGTGATAGATCCATTTCAGCGACAGGAACACAACGTCAACAAACATTTAACTTCAGCTAACAGCAGCTCTCTCAAAACATGAAAAACCTACAACTTCAGAACCTCTCAGTGAAAGCCAGAAACATTCCATTGAAGAACAACGTAATGAGAAAATTTTAGATATATTACGAAGTTCAAGTCTAAACAAATCAGATTTCATGAGTGTTTTCCAACATATACTACATATTGAATTGAAAATTCTGTTCACAGTGGTTTTATTGCATCGGACAATTTGAAAACCAGGATATCCACTAGATCATTTTCCAATTTGGCCACCTCAAATAACTGCAAATTTAATATGATACCAGCTTTTTTGCTATCCGCATATTATATTCTTTTTCAAAAAAAAGGATTACACATCGTTGATTTCTCGGCGATCTTCTTCTAGTTATCTGCATTTCATCTACAAGCATAAAGTCATCCCACCAGAGTTTCATATTTCAGCCATCCAAGTGACTACTCCGCATTTGAATCTATTAATTATTGTTATTCCGTGTTTCAACCCCTATCGCATGTGTTATTGTTATATTTTTCCAGCTGTTTGGCTGAATCAGTATTCACAATTACGACACATAATTTTTCAACAAAAACAAACCACAGTGCCGCCACAGCCACAGAATAAGCAAGGTCATCATACCGTGACGCAACAAAAAATCCATCCACAAACATCATTATATAAACTTTTTTAAAAAACGCAAGCTCGAAAAGTAGCAGAGCAGCATTACTCAGTCACTACTTCTACCAAATTTACAGATGGATCTCGTTGTACTCGACATCGTCGTCGTATTCACCCACTTTATCCCAGTACACAAAATGCAAAAGTACCAAACTCAACAAACTTAAAGGAACATATTTATTTATTATGCAATATTTATTTTTTATGAACAGGTTTTCAAATCACAAATACAGCTTTGCAAAAAACTCCCTTAAAATCAGCTCCAATGAGAGCTCCAATCTATTAATGTATTCAAACCCAAAAAACCCAAAATTGTTCCACATAACTTAATATTTTTGCAAGCACATCAATAACTCAGAGCTCAGATCTACCGCAAACAATACACACTGTATCAAAAGCAAACGAGACACTACAGAATATTAGTCTTATCTGGACAAATAGCCTAATCCCGATTCGCTATTTATTCAATTCTCTTTACAGGAAGCGAACAAAATCTTTATATTTCCTCTAGGACCAGTATCAATTATAGAAACGATATTTTCACAAGTTCAGTGGAATCACTCTTTTTAAATTTTAATTTCTTCATTCTGATCTCAAATTTCCCTGCCACTTATTTTCACGGAATTCCAGCAGTAATTAGGCTGAGCTCAAATTCAACAAAACCTGACCCAAAATCATAATCAGTGTATCGATAAACAACCTGACTCAACACTTACTTAACCAAAATCACCTCTAAAGTTAGACTCACAATTTAATGTCCCCATATTGTCATATTTGGAGACAATTAAAGCAAAGAAAAATTACATAATTGGGCTAAACAAAGTCTAATCAAATCATACAAACTTAATGAATTGCAGTAGCAAAGAGCGCAAAACTTATCAAAACAGTAATACTTTCAGTAAAAATTGTTTTCGAACAAGACCAACTATTTTTTTACTTTCAAGTAGCAACCCCATCTTTAATTCGAGTAAAACCTAATCCCTAATTTTTGCCTCTCCAGAAGTTCTCTAAAAATTGATAGATTCACTGAAAACACCGAAGGATATTTTATTTTCTATAGTCTCACACTCAGATTCGACCTTCAGATTTTCATTACAAACTGAATCTAAAATTCAATCTTATTTTTCATTTTAAAAACTTTACACTTGAGAAATCTATCGAAATATAAATTACAGATTTCCAGAGCTTACAAACAGAAGCGGCAATCTTTTCACAAATTAAACAATCCCAAAAACGCCAACTTGCGATATATGGAAAACTTGCTTATATGGAGACAGAGAAAACTTTGTCTCATAACTAACCTCAGGGGAAGTTAAAGATTCGATCAAAATAACTGGTATGTTGTTAATTTGGAACACCTTTTTTCCAACTGAAAAAAAAGCTTTAAGAAATTGTGCAAAATTTGGGTTTGATATCGATTATCACAATGAACCACAACTAAATCAATGTGACCTCTTGAACAAACCACACTTGAAATCAACAAATGAAGCGAAACAAAGAGGCTTTCATTCGGTCTCTGGAATACCTTTGTTTTGCAGGACGCAAAAGTAGTAAAAAATCCAGAGATCATAATTGAACTGCGAACGTAACAGACAACTCATGGGTATGCTGTCCCAGCTACAATCCCACTAAAAAATTATCATTCACACCCAACTTAAAAGATTAAAAATCGCCCTCACTTAAGATATACAAATTTTTTACTACAAAGACACTAGAAAAAAGATCGTAACTGTGTGTTGTACATCAATGCAAGCTATCAAAGCAGCCGTCGTTTGTGGACCTAATTGTCACTGTCAAACGTTCGAAGTAGACGTAAGTAGATCACAGGCCGCAATGACATAAATTCAAAACAGATGCTTCATAGAAACCTAATAATGAAATTAACACAAGACATCAAAACAAAGCCAACCTGTAAACCTTTTGAAACATAACTAAACGATGGGCTCGTCTTGATTTGAAGTATTTACCTTACCATTACACAAATGCAAAAGACTGCACCCTTACCACGCTATACAATGTCAGAAAATTTTTATGAAATATCACGAAGGTTTCAGCTCTGCTACAAGCACACCCTCACACAATTTTAAACATATACAGCCAACACTACCAAATATACCACAATCGGTATCACCTTACACGAAAACACACATTCCCAATGGTTACCATGTACCACAAAAATCAAAATCTACCGCAAATCGTACTAGCATAATTTCGTTAAAAAGAAAACTGGTGCGGCGGAGTACAACCTAATGTAGAAAATTTTGCAAATTTTGTATGCCCCTTTAGTTGCGTACTATTAAGAATGTGTAACAAACGTCTTTCAATATATAAAAGGTTATGTGATTAAGACAGACACTTTAAACAAGCTGTTTTTATCTTTCTAGCTCAAAAACTTTATTAGATACAAAAAACGTAATAAAAAAATCAAACGTATTGTCAAAATTGCATTGCAAAAATATGTTTGTATTCCCCCATTCATGTAATAAAGAACCAATTTTTCGATTGTATATCCATTTTCTACTAAAAAAACGTACCGTTTGTAGACCAAGTAACACCCCCAATATCCAAGATCTCATAATAACACACAATTACTGTTCTCCACAGGAAATGAGACTTACTTAATATTTAAAATAAGGAAAATTAGCTAGTGTATAATCAACGCATACTTACCCAACACCAACTCTAGAGTTAGACCCACAATTCAATGTCCCCATCCTGTCTTATTTGGAGACTACTACAAAAAAAATTACTTAATTGAGCTAAAAAAATACTATTCAAATCAAACAAACTTAATAAATTGCAAAAGCAAAGAGCGGAAAAGCTATGATCAAAACAGTAATTTTTTCAGTAAAAATAATTTTCAAAAATGGTAATCTGTTCGTTCACTTTCAGGTAGCAGCCCCACCTATATTTCTAGTAAAAACTATTCCTTCTTTTTGTTTGTCCAGAAGTTCTCTATAGTTCGATAGATACACTAAACACACCGAAGGATGTTTTAGTTTCTATAGTCCTCACTCAGATTTATCCCAAAGTATTCCACTACAAACTGAATCTAAGTTTCCCATTAATTTTTTATTTTAAAATTCTCAAAATTGAAAATTTTATCGAAGATTAAACCCACAGATTTCCAGAGCTTACAAGCAGAAGCAGCAATCTTTTCACAAATTACCACAATCTAAACACAAAAATTTACGATATGTGGGAATCTCAGAGACAGAGAAGGTTTTTGTCTCAAAACTGACCTCAAGGGAGGCCAGAGATTCGATCAAGTTCACTGGTATGTTATTAGTTTGGAACATTTTTTTCCTACTGAAAAGGAAGCTCAAAGAAATGGTGCAAGACTTAGGCTTGATATCGATTACCACTATGATCCACAATTAATTCAATCTGACTTCTTAAGCAAGCCATTTTGAAATCAAATAAAGAAGCGAATCAAAAAGGATTTTATTCGATCGCTGGAAACCTTTTTTTTCCAGGACGCAAATGTAGTATAAAATCCAGAATATCATAATTGAACTGCAAGGGTAACAGACAATCTATGGATAAACTGTCCCAGCTACAACCTCACTAAAATACATATCGATCACACACAAATTAAAAACAACAAAAATTTCCCTCACTTAAGATTCATTATCAAATTTTTACTACAAAGACACTAGAAAAATTTGTGTCTTCGTAGCTGAGTGCTGTCCATCAAAGCAAACTTTTGAAAACCTAATGATCACATCCGTTCAAAAGCTTCTTCAAAATATAGAAAGCCATGTGATTCAGAAAGAATTTTTAAACAAACTGTTTTATCATATTAAACAAAAAAAGTTAATACATGTAAAAAAAGTCCATTTGCCAAAGTCAAAAACTCAAATATAATGTCAATATTTCAGTGAAAAACAGTTTTCCCCCCTTTATGTACTAGAAATTCAATGTACTGAACGCACTTCCAGTTTTTACATAAACAACGTACCGTTTGTAGACCAAGTAACACACAACTCACAATCAATGTGACATTTCCCAAGTTTGGAATAGAAGATCTCATAGTAACTCACATACACGTTTCTCCAAAGAATGTGACAAATATGAACTAATTAAAACTCAAGAAAATTAGCGATATTAAAATCAAACCCGCAGATTTACATTTCTAACTAGCACAAATCGATTTAATTTCACAAATTATTACAATTCAAGTTAGCAAGGTGTGGAGAACTAAGGGATAAAAGAAGTTTTGCCGTTTTGCCAAACAATCGCCCTCAAAAGAGGCTACAGGTTTGATTAAGACAACTGTTTTTTATTATTACGGAAAGATTTTTCGTGAACACAGAAATCGAAGCTCGCAATGATTAAAAAATATCACTGTGAACAATAAATAATTCAGTTTGTGTTCTCAAAGACACCACCCTGGCAATCAAATAAAGAAGCGACTCCAAGAAGATTTCAACTCTGTTGCTTTGTTTTACCACACAGAGAATTTAAATATATATTCCACGAGATCAAACGAGATTATAATTGAATTCATAACGCAGAGGTCTATCCATGCTTAAACTGCCCCTTGAACAATCCCACTTATAAATATCAGGTCATCCACACACTAGTAACAAACAACAAGAAATCCCTCACCTTATAATTGCAATCTAATTTGTAGTACAAAGACACTAGAAATAATTGTGATATCGGAAATGTGTGCTGTCCCTAAAAGCACGCTGTCAACATCTATCACTAAAGATTCTAATGATTACTGTCAACTTTACCACCATCGATGTCACTATACAGAAGTACCATAGAAATCAAAAGTTTACCTCGAATCGGAGAACTATTAATTCCTTATTTAAAAGAAACTCAATGTTTTGATTTTATATCCAATTTTTACTATGACAAGGTACATTTTTTAGCCAAATTAGCACTCAGCTACCAATATCACAACTGCCAAGACTGGGATACAAAATCTCATAGTTACATAACA
The DNA here is from genome assembly GCF_964194025.1 of Convolutriloba macropyga. Classification (NCBI taxonomy): domain Eukaryota; kingdom Metazoa; phylum Xenacoelomorpha; order Acoela; family Convolutidae; genus Convolutriloba; species Convolutriloba macropyga. The sequence continues at coordinate 55,030,664 of NC_134470.1, read as the reverse complement.
TGACTTTTAGAGAAAATTATTAATTATAATTTAATTAATAAGAAAATTAGCCATTGTAAAATCAATCCTGCAGATTTCCTGAACTTAACCAAAGTTTCATTAATCTCACATTCAAGAACAACCCAAATACACGCATTTTTGCAATTCATGGGAATCTGAGGAATAAAGAAAGTTTTTTGCCGCGAATTTGCTCTTAAAAAAGGCTACAAGTTTGATCACAAAATTAAGTGCTTTATAAATATGGAAAGACTTTTCCTTCCCACAAAAATCGAAGCTCGCAGAGAACTTGTAAGACTTTGGAAAGAAATTTACTTTTTGAAATCCACTAGATTATATTTGGATTCTAAACGCAGAGGACAATCAATGGGTTTACTGCACCGGGAACAATCCCACTTACGAATTTCATGTCATCCACCCACTGGTAGGTTCTATGAAAAAAGGTTTCCCCTTCAGTTTAGATATACAATCAAAGATCTTCTACTGAAAAGACACTAGAGTCAATTTTGATATCAGATCGGCGTGCAGTTACCAAAACCACGCTATGAATGCTTTAGTCAGGTGAGAACCTATTGGTCACTGCCATTCAAACTTCTTTCAATAAAAGAAAAGCTATGTGATTTAAAAAGAAGTTTAAAACCGGCCAATTTCATCCTATTAATTAAAAAAAAATTTACAGGTACATTTATTCAGTGTAAAACAGTTTCTTTAACCCTTATGTACTCGAATTTCAATGTGATGAGCTCATATTCAATTTTTACTGAAAACATCGCCGTTTGCAGACCAAGTAACACTCATTTCCCAATATCACAACTCCCAAATCTGTCCAAAATACAAGATTGCATATTAACACACAATGACTTTGATTTTTCTCCACAGGATATGAGAATAATGAAGTATTTAAAACGTAAGAAAGTTAGCAATTGTAAAATCAATACCGCAGATATACACCTCTAACAAACGTAAGTCGACTTAATTTCAAAAACGATTACAATCAAAATTTTAAAAGTTACCATGTATGGAGAAGTCAGGGACAAAAGAAGTTATTGGTGCAAATACTGCCCTCAAAAAAGACTACAGGTTTGATCAAGTTGTAGTTAATAATCCTTAGAGATATCAAAGCTGGTAGAGAATAACATATTTCACTATAAACCACAACTAATTGAATTTGACCTCTTAAAACAACCAACATGGCAATCAAATAATGAATCGAATCAAAGAGGATTTCAACTCGATTGCTGGAAATTCTTTGTTTTACCTGGCTGAAACTTGAAGTATTTTCTACGAGATCATCTTTGAATTCCAAACGCAAAGGATAATCCAAGAGTAAACTGCCCGGGAACAATTTCACGAATTTTACGAATATCTCGTCATCAAAACTCTAGTAACAACCAACAAAAAATCCACTCACTTTAGAATTACAATGAAATTTTACTATAAAGTCACTACAATTAATTGTGTTAACGGAACTGGGTGCTGTCCTCTAAAGCACGCTATCAAATCAACTATCATTTGGGAACTCAAAGATTACTGTCAGTTTTTCAACGTAGACGTAGGTAAAACACAGGCCCGAATGACTACAATTCAAAACAGACGTTTCATAGAAGCCCTAAGTAACATTGAAAGTAACAAAGGAAATCAAAGCAATGCCAACATGTAGCCGTTTCCTTGAATACCTTTATGATGGGCTTATCTAGATTTGAGGTCTTTACAGAACCACTCCACAAATGCAAAAATCGCCCATAACAAGCTATACGATGTCTGGATAATTTTTAACCAACATCACGAAGCCTTCAGTTTTTCTACAAACACACCCTTGCAAGAATTTGAAAGATATGAACCCTACACCACCAAATATACCATTATCGCTATAACCATACACGAAAGCACAATTTTGGAAGAGTTACGCTGTACCACAAGCATCAAATTTTTACCACGAATAGGAGAAGCCTTAACACTTTGAAAAAACAAAACTGGTTTTGCGCAGTACATACTAAAGTATAAAATTTTGCAAACATTGAATGTCTCATTAGTCGCGGACTATAAGGAATGAATCACAAATATTCTTTGATATAAAGAAAAGTATGTGATTTAGACAGAAAATTTAAACAAGCTGCCTTTATCCCTTAAACTTAAAATTAAAAAATTACATGTAAAAACCGAACACAATTCGGGCGCGAAACAACGTTAGGATATGCACAACAGATGATATTTAAGGGCGCTTCACTCCATTTACTTTTACCGCACAACAAATAGGCATATTTAATAACGGCGATTAGAAAAACTCAGTGGACCGAATATTTTTTAAAAAATCTACAGATAACACAGCTGAGAAGTTTGAAGTAACACGCTGAACTTTGGTGACCATGCGAAAAGAGAATAATTCCGAGCTGAATACTTACTGTCGTACTACTAAGGGGCCTAGCGTTAGTACGATGATAATGATGATGGACGTATCGATAAAGCCTATAGCTGTATTCAAGAAAGTCGTTAAATGAAAAAGAGTCAGTGACAACTATTCAATTCAAACGTTAAGGCAGAACTGCGCTTAGCCAATTCGCAGTTAGTGTATTAGTTGTGACCAAGGTCACGAACTACCTGTCACTGAAGTAATAGTCAATCGTCGGACGATTGAGAGTGTGGGTAACAATGATACTAAATATGTACTGCGATATAAGTAGTATTAATTCACTGCACCGAATAAATGATGGGGTGTGATATGGGTACCACATTTCCCCCTGTAGAGAGAAAATTTTGAAATGTTAACAGAAAGGTTGGTTAACTAGGGTACATATGTTAACAAATGGAATTGAATAAATGGAAATATAGTATATATAGGTCATCAAGTTTCTACTAAAGTTTTTATGAAAGCAAAGTTTCTTTTGAGTTTTCTGAGATGTACTGCTGACATCTGCATAATGGATGCTCAATGAATTAGAGCTCGTGGGGTTGGAGGTGATGTTCGTTGTCATCATTACTTTGTTCGGCCTCGTTATCGCCGATGTACACCATGTTTATTTCGTCTTGAGATTGGAGGGCTGGTCCGGATGTTATGTTGTTGCGGCTGGTTGAGGTTACTGGAATTGTGCTATTGGCTGGAGATGTTGGCGGGTCCCCCATGTTGTTTTCGGTGGTGAGTATGATGCGACGCTTGTCGCGTGCCTCTTATGCGGTGGCTTCCCGTCGTCGGATGAGTCGAGGAAGTCGAGAGTTGTAGTGTCTCCGTAGCGTTTTGTTTCTTTCTTTGGTCCAGTGCTTGTGCGGGTCTTGTCCTTGCCTGATTTAGGGTCGAGAGTTTGTTGGTCAGCAACGATGTTGACGTTGGGGTCCGAGGGTGATGGAGGTTGACCTATGTTTTCGGCCGTGTACATGTCTTGGCTGTCGTCTGTTTCTTGGTACATGTGGTCCTCCTGGTTGGAGTCTTGAGAGGAGGCTGTTGAATCTTTTCGTTTCTTGGGGGAGCTTTTTCGTGGTGATGGAGTGTATGACTTCTTTATCGGGATCTTAATTCTATTGACCTTTGATAGGTTTGACTTGATATGTCTGTCTGCTTTAGTAGCTTGAGTGTCTCTCTTTCTGATGTTGCGTTGTCCCAGTATCTTTTGTCTTTGTTCCTTTGCGTGTTGTTCCATGTTGTCGATGAACTTTTTGTGGGGGTTTTAGACTGTTTTGCGTGCGGCAACATTAATGAGGGGTATCTTTCGTTGGTCTGCTGTCCCGAATCTTGCAACGTCTGATTTGTTGAGTACAGTGTCCTGTTGTCCTGGTACTTTTATGGTGAGTGTTGTGTCGGTCGTCTTTACTAGGGCGGCTCCTTCCGGTATGGCTTCATATATGCCTTGTAGTTGTTTTTTGTTTCTCTGGGCAGCTAGTGTTCGACGGGCGAGTTGGAGGCGTGGACTGTGTCGGGCGAGTGGTTGTTGGATGCTGGTAGATGGTAGCGTGAAGATTCGTGGTATCTCGCTGTTGTCGCTCTTAGCGTCTTCGAGTTTCTGCCTCTTGGCCTCTTGTACTTCTGCCTCGCTGTCTAGATCTTCGTCGTACCATCTTTCCTTTGGTATCAGCTCCTCGTCGCCTATGATGTTGTCGTCTAAATATTTAAATGTGTTTGACCAACTTAGATTATTTTTGTTTGGTTTTGTTGTTATGTTCGATAGGGTTGTAATTGGTTTTCTACCGTAGTAAGCTTCGAAGGGTGATAGTTTAGAGTATTTCTTCCTACAAATTCGTAATTCGAAAAATATGTCTCTTAGGGCGTTTTTAATATTGAATGGTCGTTGGTTTGGGTCAATACATCCTAGTCGTCGTTTGACGGTTTGTATAAGGCGTTCTACCAGACAATGGGGCGATGATCGTTGGCCGGTGCGTAAATTAGGTTTATGTTGTGTTTTGCGCAAAGGAGTTTTACTTTAATACCCTTTAAGCAGCGGGCTTGGTCGAGTCTAATGTTGCGTGGTACACCGTGTTGTGCGATGTATTTGTTTAAGAATTTTTCTATGTTTGGGCCGTTTGCATGTGTTACTAGTTTCAGAGTGGGGAATTTTGAGAAGCGGTCTATGCATGCGAGGAAATACACTTCTCTCCCCTGTCCGTCAAATATTGGTCCCCCGAAGTCTAATTGAATTTCTTCGTTTGGTTCTGAGCATTGTGGTAAGGCCAGTGGCTTTTGGGATTTATGCTTTTTAAATTCTTACCGAATTCTGTACAGGGTCGACATGTTTTGGATTTGTTTATCAAATATCGATTAATGAAGGGCCACCATATGCGTTGTCCTAACTCGGTCATACCCCAGGCTCCCGGATGTGTGGAGTGTAATACATCTATGACCGATTCTTTGAGGCTGTTGGGGATAGCGAGTTTGTTGTCTAATAGTACGCATCCGTTGTGTACGCTTAGACTCCTCCACTTGGCGTGGATTTGTTTGCTGAGTTTCTTGCATCGTTGTTCGTCCCCAGATTGGATGCAGTCGCGTACTTCACGAAGTACGGTATCGCGGTTGGTCATGGCGGCTATAAGTTTGGTGTTAAAGATGTCGTCGGGGGGTTTTGGTAGCTGTTCCTCTTTTTCTGATGCTGTGCCTATTGTTGCTTGTTTGCGGGGTGGGCTTAGGAAGCTGGTCATTGAGAAGGTCTTTTTAGGAGAGGGTGATCCCGTAGTTTGGTTTGTTTGTTCGTTGGTTGGGTTGTCCATTTGTTGAATAGAGTTTTTGAGTGTATTTAGAGGGGGCTGCTGTGTGTTAGGCGAGATAAATGGCAAATGCGCTTGTGCTATTGTGTTGTGAGCGAATTGTTGGTTTGTTCTGACGTCATGATTTGCTGTGTTGAAATCCGTGTTATTTAAGTTTTGTGCACTGCGCAAGTTGTAATTACTCGCCGTATATGGTTTAATTGTCTTTTTGACGTGTTTTTGACTTGTGTCTTGTGATTTCTTGTGGCTGTTCTGTAATTCCTTTATGGCTTTTCTTGGCCTGCCTCTTTGTCGTGTATGTTTATTGTTAGTGTTAGTGTGCGTGGAATCGTTGGGTGATTCTGTGTTGTTGTTTTTATTTAATATGGAATCGTTGGGCGTTTCCGTTCTATTATTTTTGTTTAGTGTGGAATCGTTGGAAGTTTCCGTTTGGTTGTTCCTTGCTAGTTGAATTTGTTGTTTTCTGGGTCTACCCCTTTTTCTCAGTATGTTTAGCGTTTCCCATATAATATCTATTGTTGCTATTATGAAATTTTCGTCGTATTCGTTCGGTGGTTTTGCGGGTTCTGATGGATTTCGTGACATGTAATCAGCTAGTCCCATTTTTGTGCCCGGAATGTGTTCGATGTTAAAGTTGAATGGTATTGGTCTATCGTACCATCGTGTTAGGCGGCTCTGATGTATTTTACTAGTTCGTTCTTTAAGTATGGATAATAGTGCTCGGTGGTCGGTTTGTACTAAGAAGTGGTGTCCCAGTAAATAGTGTTTGAAGTGTTCTAGTGCCCATACGACACCTGGTAATTCTAGCTCGTTGATACTGTATTTTTCTTCTGCTTTGTTTAGGAACCGTGATGCGTAAGATATTGTCCCCCATCCGTTGCATGTTTCTTGCTCTAGTATTGCTCCTAGACCTGATCGTGACGCATCAGTTTTGATTCTTGTATTTCGTTTGACGTCATAGTGACTGTTTTTTGTTAAGTTTTTGATGTTGTTTTTTATTGTTTCGAAATCTGATTGATGGTTTTCCGTCCATACGTATTTTGTATCTTTCTGTAGTAGGTCTCTGAAGCCTCGGCATAGTGTTGCTAGTTTGGGTATGAATTTAGTGAGATCGTGTACGCTGCCAAGAAATGATTTAAGTTGTTTGTGAGTTGTTGGTGTCTTTAGGTTTATTATTGCCTGTGTCTTGGAAATGACGGGTTTTATTCCTTTTTCTGTTATCTCGTGTCCCAACCATGTTATTTTGCTTTTGGCAAAGTGACATTTGTCTAAATTTATTGCCAAGTTTTCGTTGTTTAGTCTGTCGAGGCAGTTAAATAGGTATTTTTTGTGGTTCTCTAGACCTCCGCCTGTGACGATGATGATGTCGTCTAGGAAGCTAAATGTGTTTTTCAAGTAAAATAATGTTTTGTCTATCGCCTTTTGGAATTCTGCAGGCATATCTGCGAGTCCGTAGAAACCAGTATTTAATCTGTATGTTCCTGTGGCTTGACCGCCTATTATGTTGAAATTGCATTGGTTGGCTGTATCTTCATCTAGTGGTAGTTGGCTATATGCGTAACGTAGGTCTATTGTTGAAAATAGTATTTGTCCTTCGTTGGACGATTGTGTCATTGATTGGGCGATGTTGTCCATGAGGCACTCGATGTTGTGCATTTGATATTTGTTCTTATTGATTGCTTTGTTAATCGTTTTTGAATCCATCGCTAGTTTTATTGATTTGTCTTTTTTGACTGTAATTACTATTGGTGATATGTAGAATTCGTCGCTGCATTTTTCTAATTTTGTGATATGTCCGGTGTTTTGTAACCTTCTGAGTTCTTCTTCGACTTGTTTTTCTAGGTGTAGGGGTACGCGTCTTCCCCTTTGATGGACTGGGGTAAAGTTGCTTTTGAATTTGGATTTTACCTTATGATTTTTTGACCGCCCCAGTCTGGTTGTTAAATTTTTATATTTTGTTGCTACCTCTCGTTTAATGGGGCATGTTGACGTTATTTCTATTGAATCTATGTTCTTACCTTGTGCATTTGGGGAGTCTTTTTGTTTGAGGTGTATTCCTAGGGGTTGAAATAAATCTCTCCCCACGATGGCTCTATGTTTGTTGGGGACCACGATGATGTCTGCTCGTCCTGCTCGCCACCCATTACATTCGATGTCACAGTAGAGAGTGCCCAGATTTTTGATGGGGGTGTTGGTGTAGCTTTTCAGTTGGACTGGATTTGTCGTTCGGCTCCACCAGGTGTTGCTGTCTCTTGCTTCGATGTCCTTCGCCATCTGTTCTGTAACTAAGCTGGTCGAACTTCCTGAATCTACCATTACCCAAAACTTGCTGTGTCCGTATTGTACGTGGAGTTTTGACGGAGTGGTTGGGTCGTTTGAGGTGTCCATCATGTTTACGGAGTAATCGTCGTCTGAATTCCCGTACGTTGAGTGGATTTCTGCCTGTAAGGATATCATGTTAATTCCGTCGGACGATTGTTCCATGCTCTGATTGTCGACTTCGTTTAGGGAGCGTTGTGTTGGTGGTCTGTTCAGATTTGATCTGCATACTTTTGCGAAGTGGTTTGGTTTGTTGCATCTGCGGCATGTTTGTCCTATTGCCTGGCATTTGGCTTTGTGGCTGATGTCCCATGTTTGTCCGCAGTTTCTACAGTTGTTGGGTGTATTTATGCTGTTGTTGAATGTTGGCCTGTTGTTCCCTCTGTATGGTCCTCGGGGCGTCGTCGTTCTATTGGAACCGCGGAACCTTGCGCATGATATTTCTGAGATCGTTTCCTCGCGTCCGACAAAAGCGTTTTGGTGAGGGTCGGCTAGTTGTTTTGAGTGTATGGCCAGTTGACTTCTGATTCCTAACTCTACGCTAACTGCTAATTCGAGGGCCTTTTCTAGGGTGAGTGTCGTCTTTAACAGTGCTTTCTGTATTTCGTGGTCGATCATATTCGCTGTGAATATTTCGCGTAATAATTCGTCCTCCAGGTGGGCTAGCTGACAATGCTCTGCTAAAGATCTTAGGGCTGAGTGGAACTGCTCCATTGTCTCTCCGCGTTGTTGCTTTCGGGTTAATAGTAGGTAGCGGTCGAATGTTACGTTTCTCGGGCGTATGAATGTTAGTTCGAGTTCCTCCCAGATTTCTTGTGTTGTTTTGTTTTCTACATTTGTGTGGGGGAACTTCCTGGCATGCATTTTTCGTCCTTCAATGCCTAGACTTAGGTAAATAAGTGATTTGGCTTTCCTGTCTGCCGTGTCCCATGGCTTATCGCCGCATAGTACGCCTATTCTGTCTATTTGATTACACTCATTTTTCCATTTGGCTATCGCCTGGTTGTATCCTGTTTGTCTCTCTCTTTCCATCGTTTGCGTAGGGTTGTGGACTGGTTGTTCCTCAACCGGTTCGGGGGGGGGGGGGGTAGATGACTGTTGTCGGTCTCTCTTGGAGTAGTTCGTCCAGTTCGATGTTTGTCTTCGCGACTAGAGCCATTTTCAATTGGCTTCTCCACTTCTCACATGGAATGGGCGGGTTACTGCTGGGTTTATCCCAAAATGGTTCGAGACCGAGTGCTGTATTTCCTTTTGAATCTGACTGCGCCATGTCGTACTACTAGGGGGCCTAGCGTTAGTACGATGATAATGATGATGGACGTATCGATAAAGCCTATAGCTGTATTCAAGAAAGTCGTTAAATGAAAGAGAGTCAGTGACAACTATTCAATTCAAACGTTAAGGCGGAATTGCGCTTAGCCAATTCGCAGTTAGTGTATTAGTTGTGACCAAGGTCACGAACTACCTGTCACTGAAGTAATAGTCAATCGTCGGACGATTGAGAGTATGGGTAACAATGATACTAAATATGTACTGCGATATAAGTAGTATTAATTCACTGCACCGAATAAATGATGGGGTGTGATATGGGTACCACACTTACAATTACAAAAACAAAACACCGTCTACTTTAATAAGATATTTATAAACAGTAGAAAACAGTAGTCTCCACCGTCTTGAATGGTGTGAATTGTTTAACGGAATTTATTTGAAATACTCTTCATTGGAATGATGATGATTACTGGATTAATCCTCATCTCGCCGTTGGAAGAACTACAATTGGACCCACTATTGTTAGAAGCGGCATGCGAGATGCAAACACGGGGACTCAATACTATAAGCCTCACCACAGTTGCAGTCTGCTACGGTGATAGGCAAATAACTCTTGGCTAAATTGGAACGTTCAACTCCAGAGACATTTGTCCCCAACTGAGTTTTCTCTGGAATAGTACAAATGCGACAGCTTCCATCACAACCGTTGCTCTAACCAACCCCACTGTTATCTACGGCTCCATAAGCACAAGCACCAAGGCCACTTTCTAGGTACAACAGCGCGATTGTACTTGGGCCAAAAGCTACAGAACCCCATTCCATTTGTGTTTTAATAATACGGAAATGTTTTTCTTGTCCACAGAAAACGAAGCTCGTTGTGATTAACAAAGACCACTATGAACTACAACTAATTGCATTTGACTTCCTATGCAAGCCAAACTGGCAATCAATCAATGAAGCGATTCAAAAAGTAGTTCAAGTCTCTTCCTGGAATTCTTTCGTTTAACCACACAGAAAATTGAAATATTTTCCACGATATGAAACGAGGTCATAACTGAATTCCAAACGCAAAGGACAATCCATGGGTAAACTGCCCCGGGAACAATCCCACTTACGATTATCATTTCATACACACAGAACATACATCATCACATACACATCAAAAGCAACAAAAATCAACTCACTTTAGAATTACATTCAAACTTTTACTATAAAGACACTAGAATTAATTCTGATATCGGAACTGATTGCTGTTCTTTAAAGCACGCTATCAAAGCAAATGTCATTTGGGAACCCAATGAACCAGTCATTTAATCGGCGTATACGTTGGTAAAACACAGGCCAGAATGACTAAAAATCAGAACAAATTCAGAACAAAACTAAGACATTTCAAAGAAACACCAACTAACATTGAAACTAACGCGGGAAATTAAAATAATGCCAACATGTTAGCCGTTTGCTTGAACACTTGTATGATGGGCTTATCTTGATTTGTGGTTTTTACTAAATCACTCCTCAAATGCAAAAAATCACCCAAAACCACGCTACGCACGAAGCACACCCTCACAAAGATATACAACCTACAAAACCAAATTTGCCACCATATGTATTACCGTAAACAAAAGCGCAAATCGGAATCTGTTACGTTTTACCGCAAGCATCAAAAATTTACCTCAAATCGAAGAACCAATATTTCTTTAAAAAACAAAAACTGGTTGGGCGCAGTACATCTCAATGTATAAAATGTTGCAAATGTTGATTGCCCAATTAGTCGCGCACTATTAAGAATGAATTGCAAACGTCTTTCGATATGTATTTCGTTTTTTGATTTAAACTGAAATTTTAAACAAGAAGCCGGAGTCAAAAACTCAAAGATGATGTCCCTAGTTCTGTGTAAAATAGTTTCTTGTCCCTTTATGTAATAGAAATTCTGTAAAATAGTAATTCTGTGTAAAACAGTTTCTTGTCTCTTTATGTAATAGAAAACCAATGTTTTGAAGATAAGCATATTTTAATAAAAACAAAGAACCGTTTTTAGACCAAATAGCACTCAACTCCCAGTTTCACAACTGCAAAGTCTGGGATACAGGATCTCATAAAACACAAAATAGCTTTTCTCCACAGGGTTAGAAAAGTAACAATTATTTAAAACATAAAACAATTAGCCATTGTAAAATCGAAAACGAGGTTTCCTGCAGTTAAAAGAAAATTCATTGATCTCATAAACTAGAACAATCCAAATACACGCATTTTTGCGATATATGGGAATCTGAGGGATAAAGGAAGCTTTCGCCACGAAATGTCTCTTAAAAGAGGCTACAAGTTTGATCAAATTAATTGGTACTTTAAAAACATGATAAGAACCTTCCTTCCCACAGAAATTGAAGCTCGCAGAGATCTTGCAAGACTTGGTCTTGTTGACAAATATTACCAAAAACTAATTTAGTTTGACATCTTAAACAAACCACACAGGCAATCAAATAATGAAGCGATTCAGGGTAGATTTCAGTTCCGTCGCTAGAATCCCTTTGCTTCTCCAGACAAAAATTTATTTCATATAGACCACCAGATAAGAATTGGATTCTAAATGTATAGTACGGGAACAATCCCACTTACGAATATCATGTCAGCCACACACTAGTATGTTCTCTGAAACTAACTTTTCTCCCTCACTTTAGATATACAATAAAAAAACGTTCACTAAAAGCACACTAGAATCAATTGTGCTATCACAACGGGGTGCTGTTACCAAAACCACGCTATCATTGCAACAGTCATTTGAGAACCCAATGATTACTGTCATTCAAACGTCTTTCAATATATAGAAAACTATTTGATTTAGAAAAAAAAACTAAACAGGCCAATTTTATCCTACTTTCTGGAAAATATTATTACATGTAACAAAAACACATTTGCCAGACTCAGAAACGCAAACGTAATGTCAATACTTCAGTGTAGTCACTTTCTCCTTACCCTTATGTACTAGAAATTCAATGTTTTGAACTTATATACAATTTTTTTTAGGAAAACGCGGTACCGTTTGCAGACCAATTAAAACTCAGCTCTCAATTTTACAACTCCCAAGTTCATCCAAGATACAAGATCTCATAGTAACACACAATGACTTTTCTTCACAGGATATTACAAATATGAAGTATTCAAAGGGTAAGAAAATTAGCGATTGTATAATCAAACCCACAGGATTGTAAATCTAACCAGCACATTTCGACATACTTGCACAAACTATCACAATCCAAATTCAGAAATTTGCCGTGTACGGAGGTCTTGGGGACAAAAAAAGTTTTTGCCACACTATCCCCTCCCCAAATAGGCTGCAGGTTTGATCGAGTTATTTTGTATGTTAATATTAAGGAAAGATTTTTATTGGTCAGAGGAGTCGAAGCTCGTTGTGATTAACAAAGACCACCATGAACCACAACTGATTGAATTTGACCTCTTAAAAAAACCAAACTGGTAATTAAAAAATGAAGCGAATCAAAGCAAACTAACCACGCTATAAAATGTCCGGGTATTTTTATATCCAATGTCACGAAAACTTTTTTCATTAAATATCCATTAATATCAATCCATCAATATTTTTTTCCATCAATATCCATTGTCAGCTTTTCTACAAGCACACCCTCACAAAAATTTAAAGATCTTCACCCTACACCACCACCAAAAATTTCATTATCGGTATCACCGCACACAAAAGCATACATTAGGAAAAGCTACGTTGTACCATAAGAATCCACAAGTTTACCACGAATAGGAGAAACAAGAACTCTTTCAAAAAAAACAAAACTGGTTGGGCGCAGTACATCCTAATTGAAAGCCCCATAAGTCGCGTACTATTATGAGTGGATCGCAAACGTCCTTCATTATATGGAAATTTGTGTTATTTAGAAAAACTATTGAAAAAACCTAAGCTTTCAAAAACTTAAACGTGATGTCAATATCTCCGCATTAAAGAGTTTGTAGACCAATAAACATTTAAAACATTTTCCAGCTCTGTAAAAGCGCCATGCAAAACTAATAACTTTGAGCAAATAACACTCGACCAAGGCAATTATGAATCATGTCGACTAACGCCAACTAAGGCGCGAAACAACGTTAAGGAGTTCACAACTGATGATAATTAATGCCGTTTTACTCGAATTATATTACCGCACAAAAATTAGATATAATTAACGAATGCGATTATGCAATTTCAATAGACCGAATGAAATTTAAATTCTTGCAGATAACGCAGCAGAAAAATTTGAAGTAGCAGAAGCTATGAACTTTCATGACGATGCACAACAAGAACAATAACAAGCTCAATACTTACAATTACAAAAACAAAACACCGTCTACTTTAACCAGTTATTTATGAACAGTGAAGAACTTATTCTCGGTTGTCTTGAGCGTGACTAGATTAACAGAATTTAATGGAAAATCTCCCTCATTGGAACCTTCGTACACTCCTATTATGTATTAAAAGAAATAAAAATTCCATGGACAGTATTTATATTTTTTACAATGTCTCTTGAGTCTATTTTGTTGGCTTTTTAACGCATATAGTTTCAAAGTCTTTAGAATCCATATTCGTACTGCCTAAAATAATGACATCCGGATTCATTGAACTGTTCTCAAAACAGCTTTAAAGTTATACAAACGGACTCAGTCAATTTTAAACTCCCACATCCAAAGAAACCAAAACGGAGTTACTCCTCTAAAAGTGCTCACTCACATTTCAGACAAAAAATCTAATTTAAAACAAAAACAGTTTGAGGATTTCTATTTAAAAAATCTCTCAAAAGTATCTCTAATTTTAAACAAAGAGCATCAACTCTACCTACAGCAATCTACGATTGTTATGAATTTCCTATAAACACACACACACACATTCTACACCAGAATTTATGTTTCAACACTTCGCAATTTTTAATCCTTACAAAGAAATACAATAAAAAATCATATTACAATCGTAGGACACTTTCGAGAATGGTTCCGATTATCAGGAAAATCCTTGGGACAATTTGCTAAATTTTCAAACTACTCGAAATTGAATTTTTTGTTCCAGTTGCGCCCCAGATTTGAACCACTCAGCAGGTACTCTCCAACTCATTGGCTCTACTCATGTGGAAGTCAACCAAATCCTCCCCTCGCCGTTGTATCCCCTAAAACTAGACCCACCAGTGTTAGAGGCACCATGCGAGATGCAAACAATGGCACTCATTACAATAAGACAAGCCCCACCACTGTCGCAGTCTATTACGGTGATTGGCAGAGAACTCTTGGCTAAATTGGAACGTCCAAATCCAGAGACAACTGTCCCCAACTTGGCTTTCTCTGGAAAAGTACAATTGCCATAGCTTCCGTCACAACCATTGCTCAAAACAGCCCCACTGTTATCTAAAGCTCCACAAGCAAAGCACCAAGACCACTATCTAGTTACATCTGCCCAATTGTACCTAAGCCACAGGTGCAGAACCCTCTTCGTGTGCCAGGCCAACGTCAACGAGTAGCTGTGCATGCATAGATCATTCGCTCGAAGACAACGCTCTGTGTTGAAAGAAAGCTTGTCGGCTCAGATTTCCTCCAGTCAGGGCGCCACAGTCACAGTCATCCACCCCCATTACAAACAGAGGCAATGTCCTGCCCACAAACCTACGTACAACATAACTCGAGGCTCTTAGTCCTCATGAAACCAGTTGTCACATTGAGCGCCTTAAGTATACTCAGGAAATCATTTTGCTTATTTGAATTAATAATGATGATACAAGCGTTTAAGATAAATAAATCAGTTCTCAGTTTTTTAGTTTTTTTGTGTGTTGAAGTTCGACTGCTTTTCTTTGCTTCCTTTTGTTTTGTCAGTTCTTCTCTTAACCATTGAAGGTCTGTTTCGGGCAAAGATCCATAATAGTGCATAGATGTTCTCTAATTAATTGGGCATCAATGATGTATTGATGACATAGCCGGCCCCATTTGCAGGATTGCAAAGAATAGTAAAGTAAGTCCATAAAATTAAAGACAATTCTTGGTTGAAAATGCAAACTTGGTGACCCATTAACAAAGAAACAAGTTTCGAGATAAACGAATAACTGACGTTACGCAAGAAAATCAACTTACGGATTTCAATGAACGTTTTTGCGAAGATAAACGAAGTACGTGAGAATAAGCGGTTAAAAAGCGTAATAAACCGATAAACGCAAAAAATAAAGTAAACATTTCGCAAAAACTGCGGTTCCGCAGAAAATTTAATGAGGAGGTCAAAATATAGATGTCCGAACGCTCTGAGGGGAGTAACAGGTTACTACGGTGTAGCAATTTTTCTACCCGCGCAGAAAAAGCAGAATTTTAGTACAAATTGTTATGGAAAAATTGTTCTTTTCCTAATACCAGAACTTACAAAGAGGCGAACCTTGTAAATTAGTTTTTGAATCAATGATAAAAATTAGTCAGCTAGAACTTTGCTTAATTTAACAACAGGGCGAATTTTTTCCCCAAGTGCTGTTTTTAGTTTAACGAATCTGACAATTTGGTCCGAACTAGGATATACTTCAATGACTTTGGCCAGTGGCCAAAGACCTCGAGGCGTGAAATCCTCTAAAACCCAAACTAGATCGCCTACTTGTAAATTCGGACAACCTTTAGTCCATTTCGAACGTTTCTGCTGGTTTGGGATATATTCTCTAAGAAATCTGTTCCAGAAGTGTTCGGCCAAGTGTTGTGAAGTTCTCCAAGACTTTGAGATTGTAATCTTTCTCTCGGAAAAAACACCAGGTGGAAAATTAACAGTGGGTCTGCCCAAAAGAAAATGGTTTGGTGTTAGGGGAAGTGGATCATTAATGTCACTCGAAGTGTATGTGAGGGGACGAGAGTTCATGTTAGATTCTATTTCGCAAGTGAAGGTAGACAACGTTTCATGTGTTAGTGTTCTCGATCCAATGACCTTGTACAAAGACAATTTGAACACCTGAATTAACCTTTCCCAACTGCCACCAAAATGTGGTGCAAGGGGAGGATTAAACTTCCATTCAATTTCAATATCAAGAATATGGAGTTTTGAGGCAAATTCCTTTGATGCTCTGAGTGCTTCGATACCTTTCTTTAGTTCCGAACAAGAGCTGACAAAAGATTTCCCGTTGTCGGAGAGAAATTTTTTTGGCTTTCCGCGGCGACTAATGAATCTGCGGATGCAATTCATTGTGGAGTCTGTAGACAGGTTTTCTGCTATCTCCAAGTGGACTGCTCTTACCACCAAGCAGGTGAACAGAAGTACGTAGCGTGTAGCGTGTCTGCCGCATTGAGATACGGGGAAAGGACCTATGAAGTCGAGTCCTGTCGTCGCAAAGACAAAGTGGTGCTCACTTGGTAACCGCTCGCATGGTAGATCAGACATTTGAGGTTGCTGGATTTCCTGTATCATTCGCCGACAAGGAATACATTGGCGGACTGTCTGCCTAACGACAGCTCGGCATTTCAAAATCCAATAGTATTGCATAAGGAGGCAGCGCGTTTGTTCAACTCCTGAGTGAGTGTTAGTAAGGTGAAAATTTTTGATGAGCAGCTTCACAATTGGGTTTAGACCATCCAGAATGATTGGGTGTCGGGCAGTCTCCAAAACCGTTGCCTTGGACAACCGACCTTTGGCGCGGAGCTGATCATTATTGTCAACATACGGACAAAGGTCTTTCAAACGACTTGATGCTGAAATTTCCTTTCCCTTACGTAGAGCAGATATTTCGTCTGCAAAATTTTCAATCTGCGATACCTGGATCAGATACCTGTACGCAAAGGTATGATGAGAGAGAGCCAAATGTTTGCTTCGCTTCTTGCAAAGGTCACGGAAAAAGAAGCAGTACGCAGTCACTCTTATCAACCGATTCCAGTTGCTAAAACGTGTAATATCTATTACACACCCTTCAGTTGACGGTTTAGGGGCTTCCAGTGGCTGTATTGAGAATACCAGTGGGTTATGCTTCAAGAGATCTTGACAAGGCCACTCTTTTTCTTCGGAGCGCAGAAATGATGGTCCACTCAACCAACGAGAAGTTGAATTCATCTGTCGAACCTCATAGCCTCTTGAGCCGTCATCAGCGGGATTATCAGAAGAAGCGATGTAGCGCCAATTGAGAGATGAAGAGACGTCGAGAATCTTTGCTAGTCTATTGGCAACGAAAATTCGATGCCGCATTTCTGGAGTTCTCAACCAATGGAGTACAGTTGTACTATCGGACCAGAAAAAATAATTTCCGATTTCCAAATCTTGCTGTTCTTTGATAAACTGAGCTAATTGCGCGCCATACACTGCCGCTTGCAACTCCAGGTTTGGAATAGTCATCCTCTTGATCGGAGCTACTCTGGCTTTGCCCATCATGAACACTACATCAACTGTTTTATCAACGTACTCAATTCTTAGATAAGACACTGCTGATAGAGCATACTCTGAAGCGTCTGTGAAAGTGTGAAGAGCTGTTGACTGAATTTTCGTGTTTCTACGGAAGAGAGCACGTGGAATGCTGATATTCTGATAAGTTGGAAGTTCATTTTTGAATTGGAGAAAGTCTGGGAACTGCTGAACGTCTAGAGGTGCGTCCCATTGTGGACCTTTATTCCAAATCGCTTGCAAAATTTTCCTCACTCTGATTGTTAAAGGGGCTATAACGCCAAGGGGATCAAAAATTGAAGCAACGAACTTCAAAAGTTTCCTCTGTGTTGTGAATTGATCATTGGGGAACCTTTTGAAAAGCCTTTTGTCAATGATGTACTCGTCCGTGCTCGCATTCCACGGTAAACCCAAAACTTTTTGAGGTTGAGGTGATGGTAGATCAGGCTTCAAAAGATTTTCGTTTGCGACGTTTTTCAAGAACTCGTCTGAATTAGAGTTCCATTTTGTGAGGTTGAAACCACCAAGTGAAAGACACTCTTTGGTGTTGTTCATAACGTTTACAGCACTTTCAACGTCTGCTGTCGAGATATATAGGTCATCCATGTAAACATTACGCTCAATGACGTGCAAAACTTGAGGAAATTTGTCCTGATTGTCACGTGCTGAACGACGAAGAGCGTAGGACGCTATGCATGGGGAAGATGTTGCGCCGAAGATATGACGTGTGTATTGATACTCTTCGATTTTGCCATTGTGATTCCAGAGAAACCGAAGAAACGCACGATCAGAGGGAGCAACTTTAATTTGCATAAACATTTGCTCAATGTCTGCTGAAATTGCCACTTGTTGCTCGCGGAATCTTAATATGACTCCCACAAGATTACTCAACAAATCGGGTCCCTTCAAAAGGTTTGAATTCAAGGATTGACCTTGAAAAACACTGGATGCATTGGTGACTCTCCTGATTTTTCCGGGTTTGTTTTCATTTGAAACGGGATGATGAGGAAGATAAGAACATGCTGTTTCTTTGTCTGTAGCTGGATCAACTTTGACAACATAACCATTTTGAAGATCTTTCTGGAGCGTCTCCTCGTACTTACTTTGTAGATCTGGTTTTGTTGAGAGCTTTTTGTTTAATTGCTTTAACTGTTTTTCTGCTAGCCATCTGTTGTTTGGTAACTTGGCGTTTTCCTTCCAAAGAAGGCCTATTTCGTAGTGACCATCAGAAAAGTTTGTAGTCGACTCAAGGATTTGCAGAGCTTTTTCATCATTTTTAGACATAGCCCTTTTTGATGAAGCTATACCGTAGTTCTCAATTTTCATCCACTGTTGTACTTTTGTGAAAAGTTCATTGTCTAGATGAGGATGAGAGTTGATTTGTGTTTTGAACACTGGATTCTGTTCGTCTGCTGTGACGCTAGTTTTACCTGCACATGTCCATCCTAGAGGAGTTTCTACAGCCCAGGGCGTGTTTTTTGGGCCTTTAATCACCTTACTGTAATGGATCAGTTCCAGATTGTCGATGCCGATGATTATTGAGACTTTATTTTCATCAACATTAGGGAACGAAATGTGATTGAGATGTTCAAATTTCTTGCAAAGCTTGTTCAGCTCATTAGTGTTTACAGGGTTCATATTCAAATCGGGTACTGCCAAGACTTCGTTTACAAGGATTGGTGTCTTATTAGACCGATAAGGTTTAATTTTTAAAGACACTGGAGAACAATCTATTTCTTTTGTTGTGTGGTAGCCACTAATAGGCATCTTGCCAAAAGTGTTCATATCAATACCTAGAATCAGAGCTGCAGATTGGAGGAGGAGGCTCTGGCAACTTCCGTTATCGAGATAAGCATATGTCTCAAACGTTTTCTCCCCGTTAGACAGTTGAACTGGTACGAAAGCAACTTGACCTGTGCCATGCAGTTGAACCGATTTAACTGTTGAAGAGGGTCGGATTGCGTGATTTTTTGCAATGAAGCTTTCATGGAGCATTGTGTGGTGCTTTTTGCCGCAGTCTGCAGAGCGACAAACGTTTTTTGATGTGCATTGTTGTACATGGTGACTACCAAAACAGTTGAAACATAGTTTCAATTTTTTCACGTGTTCTCTTCTATCGAGTGGAGACAGATCTTGGAAATGAGAACATTTGTATAAATACTGACAGCTACCGTTGTTTGGACAAACGACACCTTTCGCAGAGCTTGGTTGAAAGCTATTTGACGGGTTTGTGCGTTGATCCTGGTGTGATCTGTTGGGCGGACGATTGAATTGGTTTTGCTGATTCGATTGCTTCCAAAGGATGTTTGAGGCCTTTGAATGAGTGCTTGGAGGTTGAGCTGATGCACAAGAGGTGGGTAAATCTCTGCAAGCCTTTGCATAGATCAGAAGCCACTCCAAAAGCTCTTTCAGAGATGGTTGAAGTAAACTTCTTTCCAAAACGTGCTTATTCCATTCCAAGCGGACTGGTGTTGGAAGCTTGTTTAAGGCTTGATTGACATTTGTAGTGGAATGTATGTCATGGTTGAATCCAAGTTGCTGAAATGTGTCCACAAGGGTTAAAAGGAAAGCAGAGAACTGCGTATAACTGTCTGGGATTGTCAGGTTAGGGGGTCTAAAATGTGACAGTTTTTCGAGGAAGGCATTGACAATCCTGTTCGGATTACCAAAATGTTCTTCCAGACGTGCTAAAGCGGGTGCGTACAGACTGCCATTGCAGCCATAGCCGTCAACCAGTGCTTTTGCTTCTCCAATCAGGAGCGATTGCAGATGAATCATTTTTTCTGCATGGGACATTGGAGAACGATCAATTGTTGCTTGAAACACACTGAACCACTTTAACCAATTTAATGGATCTCCATCAAACTTTGTTGCCTGTAACTTCGGAACCGATTTCTGAAAACAAGAAGACATTGAGGTAGGAGTCTGAGGCACAATACCAACTGTTGGAAGTGTAAAGGATGGTTGCGAAGTTCGGATTGGCGGATTTAAAGAAGAAGTTTGGGCTGCCTGATGAGAAACATGGAATGAGGGAAATGCGCCGTCGATTTTTGCGGAAGTGGAATTGAAGCCACCAGAGGTAACTCCAGACAAGGCATTGTTGATGGTGCTGGTGCCTGATACGTCAGCAGATGTGGTGGTGAGTTGTTGCGACCAATTTGCCGGCGGCAAAATTGTGTTTGAATCTCCCATTAAGCTACTGGGTGCAGCATTGTTAAGGAAGGATTCACTGTGAGAACTGTATTCAGCGGGTGCTGAGAAAATGTTGGTCGTTAGGGATGCCTCAGTATGAGCTGGATAACTGCTGTTGTCAAAGTTCACCCTCGGGATGTTATTTGTTTGGTTGCTTTGTGTTGCGGACACAAGTTCCTTTTTGTATTTTCGGTATGCGGAAGTAATCTTCCGTATCTTAAATTTGAGTTTGCTCAAATGAGAGCATAGAGTTTCTGCATCAGATGATGGTGCTTTGTTTAAAAGTTCTTGAACTGTAAGTTCGTACTTCTCCTGAAGTTTCTTGATTTCAAGGAGAGTTTCCTCGACTGTTTCTGAGTCCTCGCCGCAGTCGATGCCGGATGTAATAAATTCGATGCACGACTCGATTTCACTTTCGTACATCAACTTTAAGTTGGTCAGACGTTTAAAATGGGGATCTTCAGAGACCTGCTCGTGACTTTCGGTGTTGTCGTCTGAGTATTGTGTCTGCGAATTTGAGGAGATCATTGTTTGGTTGTTACTTCCTGTGGATTTTCCAGTTCTAGTAAAAACCATTGAATTTCACCGGTCTAACAAAGACAGCTTCTTTCTTCGAAGCGCTACGAAATTTTTTCAGCAAGTCTGTTAGAACCTGCAAAACCTACCTGGTAAACCGTAAACCTACCTGAATACCTAAAAACCTACTAGATACCTACCTGAAACCTAACCAGAGACCAAATTGAAAACTACCTGAAAAAAAAACTAGCTGAATACCTAAAATCTACCAAATACCCACCTGGACCTACCTGCAACCTAACTGAAACCTACTCAATAACCTACCGGATACCACTGAAACCTACCTTATACCACCAGAGGAACCTACCTGAAAACCTAACCGATTACTTTAAAAAACCCTACCTGGATATGCCTACCTGGAACCTACCTGCAACCTACCTGATATGTATTCAGTAACCTACCAGATACCACTTAAACCTACCTGATAACACCAGAGAAAGCTACCTGAACAACCGAAACCTACCTGAATACCCTACCAATGCCGACTCTACATAGCATTTGGAAAAAATATATAGTTCAGAATAAGGTCGTTGTTTTTCCGGACATAAAAACAAAGAGAATGCTGTTGAAACATGTTTGGTGCGGTCGTGTGTGTTACGCTCGTTTCGTAAAATTGGGAACGGATATTAAAGCGCTCGGTAGGAATTACCGGAAAATGCAAGAAGGTAAAACTGTTGAAACATCGAATTTTTGTCAGTAATTTTTTTGGTCATATCCGGAAAAAATTCTCAGGTCGCAAGAAAGGGGGTGAATAATCAAACGGGCGAAAAAAATAACAGGGAAAGATAAATAATAATGAAATAAGAAAGCCCAGTTAAATATATGAAGCTCGTCTCGTGATGGAATGGGTGTTCTCCCGGGTGTTGGATGGGATGGGTTTTTTCTAAAATTTCCTTCTCTACCCTTTTTACGAGAAAAAAATTCTTCGAGAAGGAAATTTTAGCTCCTTTGTCTTTTTCGTTGGGCGTCAGAATGTCACATTGACCGCCTTAAGTATACTCAGGAAATCATTTTGCTTATTTGAATTAATAATGATGATACAAGCGTTTAAGATAAATAAATCAGTTCTCAGTTTTTTAGTTTTTTTGTGTGTTGAAGTTCGACTGCTTTTCTTTGCTTCCTTTTGTTTTGTCACTTCTTCTCTTAACCATTGAAGGTCTGTTTCGGGCAAAGATCCATAATAGTGCATAGATGTTCTCTAATTAATTGGGCATCAATGATGTATTGATGACACCAGTCTAGGCAAAACTCTTATCCACACATTCAAAAAACGTATAACAGGACCACAGGACCCAACTTTGTTTTCGCCAGATCAGTAATTTTATTGGGATCAGTAACGAGCGCGGAAAACACGTTCCCCAGAAGATAAAATACCTTGCCACACCCCCTCTTCACAAGCTCAAAAGTACATCAGTGAATTTCACGATTGGCCAAAAGAAGAATTAGTAATTGGAAGAGAGACGTGACATGGATTTTCTCTTGGGGTGTGTCCTCTACCTCCTTTGAATCTTCGACTAAGTGAGAGATTTTGACGTACGTCCAAAGGTTTCATTGCAGTGCCACACCGTGCCAACGATGAATTAAACACGGTGTTCACGTGGGACAGTGCTCCTTATCACTTTTATCACCAAATCATTCAATCTATCTGCCGTTTCGGTTCCTAAAACCTACACAGGTGGAAGTAAATAACCAACCACGAATGGTCAACAAAAAGAAAATGCTGCAGACCATGCAAAACAACTTAAACGTAATGTCAATATCTCAACGTTACGTTTTAGACCAATTAACAATTAAAACGTTTTCCAGCTCTGTAAAAGCACCATGCAAAACTAATAACTTTGAGTAAATTACGCTCAAACAGGACAACTATGAATCATATTGACTAAGGCCAACAAAGGCGCGAAACAACATTAGGGTATTCACAACTGATGATAATTAATGCCGTTTCACTCGAATTACATTACCGCACAACAAATAGGCTTATTTAACGAAGGCGATTAGACAATTTCAATAGACAAAACTTTACAGATAACGCAGTAGAAATATTTGAAGTAGCAGAAGCTATCAACTCTGATGACCAATCACAACCAGAACAATAACAAGCTCAATACTTACAATCACAAAAACAAAACTTTAACCAGGTATATATGAACAGAGAAGAACATACTATCCGCCGTCATGAGCGTGTCTAGTTTAACAAAATTGATTTGAAAAACTGCTTCATTGGTATTTCCGTACACTCCTTTTATGTAGAAAAAGAAATAAACATTACATGGACAGTATTTAAAATTTTTACAATGTCTCTTGGGTCTATTTCGTAGCATTTTTAATGGTAATAATCTCAAAGTCTTCAGGAGCCAAAATCCTTTAGCCTAAATTAATGACATCCGGATTCCTCGAACTGTTCTTAAAACAGCTTTAAAGTATTACAAACGGACTCAGTAATTTTTAAACTCCTACCTCCAAAAAAACCGAAACAGAGTTACTCCTCTAAAAGTGCTCACTCATATTTCACAAACAGAATCGAATTTAAAACAAAAACAGTATGAAGACTTCTATAAAAAAATCTTTCACGAGTAACCTTAATTTTAACCCAAAAACAGCATCAACTCTACCTACAGCAATCTATGATTGTTATGAATTTCCTATAGAAACACACACACACACACACATTGTAAACCAGAATTTAAATTTCTACACCTCGTAATTCTTCATCCTTACAAAGAAAAACGATCATAAGTTATATCACAATCATAGGACACTTTCGAGAATGATTCCGATTCTCAGGAAATTCCCCACACCAATTTGCTAGGTTTTCAAACTACTCGAAATTGAATTTTTTGTTCCAGTGGCACCGCAGATTTGAACCACTCAGCAGGTACTCTCCAACTCATTGCTCTACTCAAGTAGAAGTGAACGAAATCCTCCCCTCGCTGTCGTATTCCCTAAAAGTAGACCCATCAGTGTTAGAAACGCCATGCGAGATGCAAACAATAGCACTCATTACAATAGGACAAGCCCCACCACAGTCGCAGTCTACTACGGTGATAGGCAGAGAACTCTTGGCTAAATTGGAACGTTCAACTCCAGAGACAGTTGTCCCCAACTGCTCTTTCGCTGAAAGAGTACAAATGCCACAACTTCCGTCACCACCGTTGCTCAAACCAGCCCCACTGTTATCTACGGCTCCACAAGCACAAGCACCAAGGCCACTATCTAAGTACAACTAATTGTACGTAAGCCACAGCTGCAGAACCCCCTTCGTGTGCCAGGCCAACGTCAACGAGTAGCTGTGCATACACAGATCATTCGCTCGAAGACAACGTTCTGTGCAAAAGAAACCTTTTCGGCTCGGATTTCTCCCCGTCAGGGCGCCACAGTCTTAGTCGTCCACCCCCCATTACAAACAGAGGCCTTGCGCCGCCCACAGACCTACGTACAGACAAATCCGAGGCTCTTAGTCCTCATTAAACCAGTTTTCAAAAGTTTGCAAAACCCTTTTCCACACGTTCAAAAAACGTAAAACAGGACAACAGGACCCAACTTTGTTTTTACCAGTTCAGTAATCCTATTGGGATCAGTTACGAGCACGGAAAATACGTTCCCGAGAAGATTAAATACATTGCCACACCCCCTCTGCACAAGCTCTAAACTACATCATTGAATTACGCGATTGGTCAACTGGAGAATTAGTAATTGGAAGAGTGACGTGATATGGATTCTTTTTTGGGGTGTATCCTCTACCCTTTGAATCTTAGATTATGTGAGAGATTTTGACGTACGTCCAAAGGTTTCATTGCGTTGCCACACCGTGCCAACGATGACTTAAACACGATGTTAAAATGGGACAGAGCTCCTTATCACGTTTATCACAAAAAATATTCATTCTATCTGCCGTTTCGGTTCCTAAAGACCACACAGATGGAAGTAAATAATCAATCCGTCAGGTTCAACAAAAAAAGCTGCAGACCATGCAAAAACAAATTATATTCTTATATAGCACCACTTTAAATGAACGATATTTATCATTCACGTTAGCTGGCGACTCCAGTACGCCAACAAAAAAAACATCTCTCTATTTTTTACCTACTCTGATTTAATCGAGCCACAATAATGCAAAAGAACCTTGAGAAATTTTGGCCGTATCCGGATTTATTTTCTCTTTGTTTCTTGTATGGGCTGCTAATGGACCAAAACTCGTGCCAACTAACTTTCCTCGATGTGTAAAAGGTAGGCGCTACGAAATCTATGTACGGCTTACATTCAACCTCCTGTACCGTGCCGCGGTTGGAACAATGACAAACTCAAAAACAGAGAGCCACCGCAAGAGGTGGAGGACATCCTTGACCACCTCCTGGCAATCCAATCCCATTGCAATGTGGACCTATTCTCCCGAGCTATGACTGCAAAACTCACCCGCGACCAGGAGTTCCTTAAAGTTTTCCGTGGTCTGCAAAATTGTACTCCGGATTTAGAGTTCGGGCATCCCTAGTCGTTCACTTTCCCACCTCCTGGAGACCCTTTTTGTCTCCATCGAGAAAATGGCAAATAAGGTTTTTCTTAACAAAATTTTAAAACTTATTTTTCGTTTCTTTCTATCTACATCTATCTTTTAATATTCGTGTTTTTCATTATTCTATATTAACTCTTTCGAATTTTTTTGAACATTGTTTTGAATTATGAACGTCATTCTTTTTTCTTTCTTCTCAGGTCGAAACTTGTCCAGAAGAAATTTGAACTCACAAATTAATTTAATAAGGGTTAAGTAGCTCAGAGTAACTAAGTTGGATACTAACCATGAAGTAAGCTGTTAAATTTGATCTGAACAAAACCTTACTAAAAAAAGATGAATTGAACATCTTTTTTGCAACAGACAGAGACTACAGAATACAACTCTCCAATCAACTGGGAACAAATTCTCACTACAATGACAGTGGTAGAAAATTGGATATTACAACCGGATTGACGTCTCTGGTCATACACCCTATCACCGACACCCGTACTGGCTCCACAACCGAATGGACATGGACCACTTGCTGACTCATCTATTCGTTCAATTTACTCGACAGGGATCAACACGTTCAATATATTTTCTGCTGCAGTCCATGTTTTTGATGAGACTCTCAATCCCGGATGTATGCAGCAGACGAAAATACGGAATGTGCAACCTCCATCAATCACAGACTGAGAAGACTCATATCTCTTTTATATAGCGCATGCCAACCTAACTCTATTCAGTCTAATAAATAGTTGCACTGTCTTTATATCCTTGTCCCAGATTATGTGTACTTTTATCACCGTTGTAATTGAAAATTAACTTCAGTATTTTATACAGTTGGTTAGTCAGAGAGAAGCAGGTAAGTCTACTTCCCGCGCAGAAATAATTAACCCTGTTTATTTATCTCTTAAGGCTAAAACACTAGCCCAACTATGTTCTGCCTTATATGAGTCAACTCGAAAGATTTGAAATAAACTCTCAATGTCCTCAATGCTAAGTTCACCAGTAATATAATCACTAGAGTAACATCTGTAAAAATATTTTTAACTACTAATATTTCGCTGATATTGCCATCCGAGATAACATTAAGCAGGTACCAATTCATCATTGATAAATGTTAAGATTAATATCCATTGTTGATGCTTCATTGAAAAGACAGTTCAGTGACTTATCATAAGACTCGTTAACAGCCATATCTACAGTTATATTACTCTGTTATCTCTTTTTTCGATCATATCGACGTTTTTCCAAAATCTGTCCAATTTAGACGTGGAGTTTATCTTTCATGTTTGGCATATTCGTCAGTTTTACAACTACAGAGTTGACTAGTAGGAGAAAAGATAAAATGGAGCTGCTTAAATGTTTCTAGATTGTAATAGAAGAATCTGGAAGAGTAATTTTATACGAAAGTAAAAGTAACAAGGTCAGACATTACGAAAAAATAAAGAAATTTATTTATTTAACCTATAGTCATTTGCACTAATAATAATTGAGTGATACTCGAGCGTCGAGTTGTTGAAATAATACATGTACTGTAATGGAATGTATCTATGTACTTCTTTACTCACATGAGAGGAAAATTTTGACCAGGGTAAAAAAAATTAGCGAATCTAAATTAGAAGAAATCATAGACTATAGTAAATGAGTTTTTGTACCTGACAAGTCTCTATACTGTCTGCAGAATTGGCCAGTAGAAAGTTCAATCCAAACTGATGACCACTGTGTCACATTAATTTTTGAGGTTTACTTTTTACTATTTCATGCAACGGATATCTTGTGTAATGATGAGAGCTTAACGTGACAAATTACAAGTTATCTTAACAGAAATGTGCATTGGGTAGTGGCAATTTTCCATCAGTTTAAACTTCACTCACGTCAAAAATATTTTGTGAGATTTAATAATAATAAATTGTTTACTGGTGTCTTTACAGAAGAATAAATAGAGCACTTACACAGTTGATCAATACAAAAAAAGAGCACCAGAAAGATCGCCATTAGACCATAAGGTCCGTTTTCAGGCGTCTCATAGTCGGAAGAGAAAATTCATGTTATTTATTTCAAAGTTATTCAGTGGAAATCAAAATTAAAGTGATAGCGATAAAAAAAACCAAGGAAGGTTAGTGTTAAAATGATTTCAATTTGGTCATACTTTTTGATGAATAAATTTTCTAATTTAAGCCATAAATTAACCTAGTGAGTTGTTCATTCAGTAAAAAATAGTTTTCTAGCTTTTCGTGAGCAAAATTATTTAACTGTGCGCCGCTCAAATTTTTCACTTTTGTTACAAAATTAGATTCCAGTTTGAGAAAAACGTTTAAGAGTTTTCGGATTTTATTTGACAGACTGTTTTCGTAAAAAGATGAATTAAGGGGGACAGTTTTAACACGTTTTTCGCATGAGCACAGTTTTGACAGTTCATTTTGTGTAATGAAGTGATTTATGTCCATGATGCAACTTTCACGTCTTATGCATTTTGTCATCAGTTTAAAAGCTTCGTACAGATGAAGCTCTTGGGCCGAAAAAACTTTGTATTTCTCTCTGATGAGAGAAACTGAGTCAAACTTTTGAACAAAAAAGAGTACTCTCAGTATTCTATTATTTTTTGCATCGATTTTCTGCATCGTAGCTCTACTGGCAGTACCATAGACTAGAATCCCGTATTGAACCACTGGTTTAACATAAGTGTTGAAAATCTTGATCAATTGGTTGCGATTTAAAATTTTTCTCAATTAATAGAAAAGTCCGCAAAATTGTACCAATTTATTTTCTACGCGATTCGAGTGTTCTCTAAAACATAATTTTTTGTCAATCGTTATGCCCAAGTAACTTAAAGAATTTATATTTTCAAGGCGCTTGCCGTTCATTGTAAAGACATCACCTCTGTCATGCTTAGGCTTAAAGGTTATAGTTTTACTTTTATCCGTGTTCAGTGTAAGTTTGTTCATTTTAAGCCAGTTTTCTGTTTGAGATAAGATCTGTTGATGTTCCCGACAAGCATTGGCTTTATTTGATTTTGTGTAAACTGCAGTATCATCAGCATAGAAAATGAAGTTTGAGCATGGGCTGTTGGTTTTCAAATCATTTATGTAAACAATGAAAAGAAGTGGGCCTAATATAGACCCTTGTGGTACCCCGTATTTAACTTCTGTCATTTGCGACTTCCTTTGTCCAGACTGTACAAATAGATATGATTTGATAATCCTTATTTATTTCTTTCTTGCTTTGATCTGTGTGCTTTTCATTTCTCTAAAAACCTTTCGCGGCCTCACCTTGTGAGCTCTGTTGTCAGCTACTTTGCAAAAAGCTAGACAAAGTCTTGAAAGGTGTCTACAAATTTCTGCAAAATATTTTGCTCGAATCAGCCTAAGTCATAATTCGAAAAAAATTGGAATTTATATATTTTTTTGGAAGACGTTGGAAGCATAAAAAGGTGTTCTATATAAATGGGATATATTTAGATAAATTTAGATCAGAAGCTGACTTATCCAACGGAAGGGAAAAATGTGCGGCAAAAATTAATTCTGGAATACGAGTAACCTCTGCAATGCAAGACACTTTTCCCGTCCATATTAGACCAGAACTAATGAAAACAGTGGGATTGCGTATTTTTCACTGCAGCTCTGTCCTGTTATTAACGGTGATTGCTCAGTTATTTTTAATTTTATTTGAGAAGCAACTTAACTGGCTGCAAAATTGTATTTTAACCCGAAAAAGTTTCACCCGAAGCTTCTCTTTAAAATTTTAGCATCATATACGTCCTTTCAGATAAGTTTTGGACGTCAAGCAAACAACCGACTCTTAGAAAATAATTTCTTGAAAATATCTCGTTTTCAAATACAAACGATGCCAGCCCTGCAATATGAAAAAAGTATTTGCATTAACATTCGCCACTTTGACTCTAAATACCGGTCCTGTTGCACTAAAAACTGTTTTTTTTTGTGACATCTGGAAAATCACGGAATGTTCTCACCAAGATAACATAATCGATGGTGAAAGTTGTCGAGCCGCTAAAAAAGAGTGCTTCACTCCTGTACGAAATTTCAGGTATCTTGTGATATGTTTTTGGAACCATATTGTGGAGAGATAGGCTTAATTAAGTAAATATCTTGGTCAAACAACTTAAAAACCTAATTGTAAAAAATGTCAACAATTCGGCAGCGCTATAAATAATATCTCGTCACAACGCCATTACGTATGAGCTAGAAAGAAGCATTTCCTCCAAAATCCCCCTCCCCCGACCTGGCTATTCTTTTCGTTCTTTCATGACTCTCGAATGCTTTTGTTTTCATCTTCAGAAAGCCAAAGAAATAATACCAATGGCGTCAATTTTGAATGACTTTCAAAAATGAATTTGGAATACCTCCAATAAAACAAGATAGTGCCATTCTGAAACAGATGTTATTTTCCAATTGGCATTTGGCTGCTTTTGTTTGTGAACAAATCTTGCGTAAACAACACCTGAAAATTTTCCATGGTTTTATGCTAAGCAGGTGACTTAGCAATTTAGAGAAGTAAACAGCGTAAATTTTTCCCCTCAATTGTAAAACTGCAAGCTGATAGATTTTACTCTAATATAAACCCACCATTGACAAATCCGTAATATTTTGTGTTTATTTCGAATTGAATATTCTAAGTTTTACTAGTTATAATAGTGCTTGTTATAAATGACAAAACGGGGAAAGTTTCACCTTTTCCTCGTGACTTTCATAATCCATGGTGTATTAGATGGTAAGTTTCAAAATACCCGATTTGACAATGAAAGCAAACAACTACAATCATTTCCTAGAAGCAAAACTGGCTTCGAAGTTTTTCTTTGCAAAAAGAAAAATGTTGCCGTTCACTTATTTTTTATGTAAAAAATTGTCGCTCTTGTTGTAATCTTTTTGTTAGAAATCTTCGTTCGTAGCTAAGGCGGTTTTTTATTGTTTCACATATTGTTGCAGATGACACAATTTAAGCATGTGTCATCAACTTTGTGTAAATCTCTAATTGTAGACAGTCATTCAACTTCGAACATCAAAAACTGAACTATGCTGACCAATTTTAAAGCAATTCTACATTTTTTTCACCGAAAAACGTGTAAAAGAGTAAACTGATTATTACTCTAATTATTCCCGGAAAAAAATGGCAGATAATAACATAACCGATAATAATAATATGATAAATAAAATGAAATTACACGTTTGAGTCGGGCTTATTCTTGGGAATCTTTCCGTGAATTCTCTCCAGAAATCTTGATGAGAAAAACATGGTTTCGTCAATACGCACAAAGGTCACCTAATTATACCAATTTTTGTGCGCCAAATGCAGTTTTAAACGCTTATGGCCTTCTTAGTTTGACAGGAATTATTCAGAGCATAACATAATCTTTAATTTTTTCTGAAACATTGGGAAAAATTGAAAAATATCAATCTTATACGTGTTTTCTCTTACGCAGTGGAGAGCAGTTCGTCTGGGGGAGTGTCAGAGAGTGTGATGTGTAAGAACAGCAATGACACTCTGAGTGACACCTCAATCTCCAGTTACAGAGTGAACAACGGATACAATGACTGTGTCTCAAAACACGACGAAACACTATACGATACAGACTGTTAGTACATATTGCCTCTGTTTATATTGTATGGTATAAATATTTCTACAACCGTGTCGTGATGGGAAACTCGGAAAAAAAGTAACCCAAGAAAAAATCGCAAATATAAATTAACGGCTAAGTAAACATTCCAAGAAAAAAAGATCTACAATGCAAACGGAACAATTTTGAAACAAAAAACAGTCCAAAAATTTATTATTTTTATTGGAAATCTAATTGATTTTGTTTCTTTATAAACCACTGAATTGCTTTATATACATTATATCAAAAATTTCCAAAACATTTTTTGGTTAAGAAGCCTTAAAGAAAATGGTTTGCCTTGAAGAAGTTTTTTGTTTTTTAATAAAATATCTTTAGCACATTTTTCAAATTCATTTCAAATTGTGAATAATTTTAACAATATCTACTGCGGACTGCTGTCCATGGCCATGCCTATATAACGATCCATTCCGGAAATCTCGCGCCTGGTACAGCGGTAAAATCGGGAGAAGTGTGAAGAACGTCCACCGGTCCACCTGTTGAGAATTCTTTTCGCTTCATGTTTCAAATTGGCTAATTGTTGGCTGGATATATTCTAATTGTTTCGACACTACGCGTAAGCATGGAAATGGAAAGTTAATAGAAAGAATTTAAGTGAACGATTTACCTACAACTGTCTTCTCCGATTGGTAAGTAAATCGTTCACTTATATTCTTTCTATAAACAAACCCCTCCCCTTCCGCTTGCCAAACAGATTGTTGAAAAGAACCAAAATTTCATATGTGAATTATAATTATCAAAACGTTTTAAATTTTCCATTAAATGTTCTAAATGTTCCATAATTTATGCTGGATTTTTTTGTCTAATTTAGCTTCTGTGAAGCGACACGGACTGGTGACTGGTGAGTTTGGGAACAGACACGTGTACCCATTTGCATTGGCCTGCTACTCCACTGGAACCTCATTTGATGACCTCTTTCCAGGTTGTAACATTTAGCCGAAAGTAATCAAACGTTTTAAAACAGTAAAATTTAATTATTCACTAGCGTAATTAGTGGATAAAGTGTTCTAAGAGTTCATTATAAACTAGTTCCAACGTTTCAACATTTTTTAAAGTTTAAGCATGTTCAAATAACAAATAGTAATAAACCATGAGAAAATTTGGGTGAAAAAACAAGCAAAATTTGAAGCATATGCGAATTGCAAGTTCGTACCATAACAAATAGCGCCATTTTCGATTAAAGGTAGAGTCAGTATGTTGTCAATGTTTTTCGCAAATCAAGTTCAAATCGCATAAGCAGTGCTTTCGGTAGTTTCATTAACAATTACTTGAGTTGTATTTCAAATATCAATCTCTATCAACCGAGATATGAGTAATGACTAATGGGCAATTTGTTTTTTTTTTAAATTCATTATGCATTAGTTTTCTGATGGACTTATATTGCAATCATGTAGAAAGTACGTTTTCTCGCATTTCATTCTAGTCAGTATGGTTTTATCCATCGTTCATAATCGGAAAAAATGAGGTAAATATAAAAAACGCTGCTGCGATATGATATTTACTTGTCGACAGATCCTATCAGATTTTTGTCAAGATATTTCAAGTTTGGCTTCGTATATTGTGCATTTCTGATGTAACGTTTGTGATTGTTTCTTTCAGTGAAGGGTTTCGTGTGTCCCGGGGACAATATGGGCACAGTGCACGACTGCGACAAACTGTGTGATGGACTACTCGAATGTGACAATGGAGTGGACGAAGATGTCTGCTTTAGTCGTAAGTTCACTCTACTGTCACTGGGTTTGTTTTGTCACGCCATCAAAACCCAAGGGGGGGGGGGTAGCGAAACAATATATCTCACTCTTTCTATCCCCGAGTTGTTTCCTTCCCCTTGTATAATGTGAAATCTCCAACTTGCGGTCCATGGCGAGAGGACCTCTTAATAGTAGATCGTGCTCGAGCGCACACCCGGGCATTATTCTGTTCAATATTATACGGTATGAAGAAAATTGAGCTGACAAAAGCCTCTGCTATGGTGGGATGGTCTGCGCAGAAGTCTATTTTGTCTATTCTGGACTGTTTGATCAGAGTTCACAATGATCTGGGAATGTGTTTTATCAGAAGATACTTTTGGTTGGGACCTCAATCTGCACTCTAATTGATTGTTTTTAGCCCTACGATGTTGCATGTTAATTGCTTACAGTCACAGTCAGTTGCCACCTCTTTTTACCTTTTATTAGACAACTTTCATTAATGCCATGACTTTGAACACGTCACTTGAAAGTAAAACATTGTTAACAGAGGTGTAGCGAAAATTAACACAGGTGTAACTTTTTCATAAATTGTTGGTGTTTTTGGGGATACATGTGTTCAAGTTGACAGGAGCATTTATTTTGATGAGCGGCTGAATAAAACGTTGAAAGGATGGTCCATGCTATACAATAAACACGTAAAAAGAAATCAAATTCCCAATGAACGCGTGCTTTCTACTTTTGAAATCGTTTGTGCTTCCACACATCTA
This sequence comes from Convolutriloba macropyga, assembly GCF_964194025.1. Taxonomy (NCBI): domain Eukaryota; kingdom Metazoa; phylum Xenacoelomorpha; order Acoela; family Convolutidae; genus Convolutriloba; species Convolutriloba macropyga. The sequence continues at coordinate 54,997,162 of NC_134470.1, read as the reverse complement.
ATCTGCCCCTCCCCGCCCCCAATGCCCCACTAATTAAAACAAATTGTGTGTTACTGTTTAGTTCGTGTTAAAGCTTGAGTTAACTTTGCTCTGTAAAAACAGCAGTAGGTCCAAAAATTTTATGCTGAATAAGCTTGGGAACAAAATATTTATTTACTTATTATAAATTCAACTTGAATATATTCCAGTTTCATTTCTTCTTCAGCCGAACGATCAATCTGCGTGGACTCCAGTACTCTGGACTCAATGAATGCGCCTGAGTTTTTCTCTGGCTTGTACATCCACCCCAGACAGTGTGAAGACTTCTGCTCCAAAGTAGAGATCCCCATGACCTGGTGGGCAGTTGTGCCTGCAGAAGGAGAACAAGATGACATCTGTGCATGCTATGACGAGAGTTACCCAGTTCCTACAGCTGTTAGTTTTAAAAGACAAGAAAAACTATTCTCCGTAGCTCAATTATTGCCTATGAAAATTCGCACACATACCGAAATCACCTGTGCTCGGTCTTGGTCTTTCAAAATATTGGTGCAATAATTTGCCTGTTCCAATGAGAGTATCAGAGGACCCATACAGCTCAAAAATGGTCTATGATCCAGACTCCAGGCCACTACAGTTATGAAAAGAATAAGTAGCACCCATTATCCTTGTTTTGTTGTTCCTCCTATTAACCCCCCCCCCCCCCCCCCGCGAAATTATCATTTTAATCTTTAATCATTATGGTATCTTTAAGGTAATTGGTTAGTGCCCTAAAACCTAAAAAAACTGGTAGCGCTATAATGGAGGAAGAGTATTTTCTGTCAAAAATAACCTCAACGCACAGAAATTGTGGCGGAAATGAGATGCCCTCAACCTTATTCAAATAGAGAAAACCAATGGAAAAATGAACAAAGGGGAATCTAACTTTTTTCGAGGAAATACAGTCAAAAATTCTGCTGGTCTGATTGCATGCCTAACACGCTAAGATTTTAGGACATCTTGAGAATGTCTGTACTTAAAAATATAACATTATCTCTGATCCAATCTAAAGGAACACAGAGCAGCTGGAGTTTTCCAACAAATTCATGTAATTTTTGGCAAAAAGTTTTATGAAATCTTTCATGCAAACTTAGACAAAACGAAACTTCGTTTTTGAAATTTAACATTCTGGAACTATTTCTCTCTGTCCTTTTTCTCGAACAAAATTTTCTCGCCCTGTGCATCTGTATTGTTTAGAAATGCACCTGCTGTGAACGAACAGTTATAAACGAGATTAATTGTGGTGAAGCTCTGCGAGTCTACTGTTTGTTGTTCTTGGAGATTTAGGTTTGATGATTTGGAGTGCGTGTTACAAAATATTTTGACATAAAATTGTGAAAAAAATTATTCGGATTTAATCACAGTTTTTCGCTTTACGAGATATTTTGGCTATGTTAAGGCCAAAAGTTTGATACGAGAAAGTTATACGATATTAAAGTAAAGTGCAAGATATGAACTGCAACTTTTTGAGATTGATATTTTTACGGCCCGCATTTTTTCTTACTGAAAAAAGTTTCTTTTGAATATATTTTCCGTCTTCTCTCCAGGTTTTTCACATTTGGATGTCAATATACCAATGGTTTCTGCGATCCAAATCTGGTCAAAGTGAACTTTTTTTCATACCTTATAAAACAAATACAACAAAGATTATCAAGTTTTTATACAGATATTTAAAAGCTTCTTACCTTATTGTCCAAACAGCTCTGCAAAATCAACAAGACCAACTTATTTTAAAAATGAACTCTTCTGGACTTGACCATTGAAGCGTAGAAATCCTTTTAGAGATTAATCCTATCCGAACAAAGGTATTTTTTCAAAACTGTATCAAAAGTTCCCGTCTAAAACAATGAAAAAAAAATCAAAAGTCTCAGTGAGAAACACAAAAAAACAATGATTTTTTTTCTTTTTAGAAGCAGACAAGTAAAATGGTCGAGACGAGTATCCCTTTCAAAATGAATTGAATACGCGTTGAAAAAAATGACTGAAAGAATGCTGTCATTTATAACGCCCATTTTGAACCAGAACCAGTTAGAGTTAATCAAAATCATAAATTTTAAAAGGGTGAGTAGTGGCAAAAAGGAGCTCTCCAAGCGCAAATCAATTTTTTGAGCTATTTTTACTATGTAAAAACACCTCAAAAAATCTACATGCACTTGTTCGAGCTCCTTCTCCCCACTACTCTATAAACCTACAACTTGCTTATACCCCCATTTTATTCACTACTACATATTACCCTTATAATCACTCAAAAACTATCATTTCTTGTCTCACTTATTGCAAACCACTAGTGTCGAGTTAAGCTGGTAATTAACCGTTATCAGACGGATAGTTTGGGTTCTATCCCCACTGACTCCAGTGGACGTCCCCAGATACTAGTATAAAACTAGTGACACCGTGTAAAAAGCACGTAAAACCAACTTGCGAAAAACTTGAACAAAAATGAAAACTTGAACAAAATTTGAAAGAAATACTAAAATAATAAAAATTTGCATATATCCCCTAATCAATATTTAATCAATCTAAAACTAAAACTTTCTGTCTCACTTGGTGTAGTGGTTTAATTATCGAATCTAGTTAAGTTGCTTTAGCAAACGGAAGGTTTGGGGTTCCTTCCTCACTGACTCCAGTGAACGTCCCCCGACTTTGATGTGAATTACTATGAAAATAAGTGAGATAAAAAAAACCAAATTCACAGTTCTTAAAAAGGATGATCCCGGCTGTGAGAGTGTATATGGGACACACTGTGATGGGTATACAGTCAAAAACACGGAGATCTGTGGAATCACAGTGATTAGTGTTTTTCAGTGTAACAAGTGAGACCGTGTAAAAGGCACGTAAAACCAAGTTGCGAAAATTGTTGTAACCACTTCGGTGATAACTTGAACAAAAAGAGCACAGTCAAAAACACTGAGATCGGTGGAAACACAGTGATTAGTGTCTTTCAGTGTAACTTGAATAAAAAAACCAGCTTAACTCTTTTTTAAATTTTAAAATTTGCTAATATTTATATAATATTAAGATCCTTGATTTTATTTACTCCTTGGATAAGTCATGTTAAAGCAAAAACCTAAAGTAATAGCAAAATTTAATAATTTATTTAAAACAATAAAGCAAATTTCAAAATAAGAGTGAAATCACTCTTTTAAGAGCGAATCACTTTTTAAAAGCGAATCGCCCCTATCGGAGTGATGCCCCCAGTACAAAATCACTATTTATTGCGCTTAAAGAGTGATTTCCCTCTTTTTTAAAAAATTTTTAAAATTATCTAAATTTTTCAATAAATTTTTATTTATTTTGATTTTCTATATTTTTTCTTTTAAATTATCTATACTCTTCAAAAAATTTATATCCTCCTTTACTTTTTCTATATTTATTACATTATTAGTAATAAATGATACAAAATTATAATATATACACGAACAACTTTCTCCAGTTCGGCTAATAACTAAACTAGGATCTGATCTGGTAACCAGTTCCACTGATGGACTTCCAGTCATGCTTTCCCATTTAGGATCTAATCTAGGATCTAATCTAGGATCTGATCTAGGATCTGATCTAGGATCTGATATAGGATCTGATCTTGAACTTCCAGTCATGCTTTGCCATCTAGGATCTAATGGACTTTGACTCATGCTTTGCAATCTAGAATCTAATCTATCACTCAAGTTTCTAGTAAATCCTTTAGGTATATCTACATCTGGATGTTGTTTCTTTACATGAGCCCTTATCCCATCATACTTCACAACAGAAGCACAATATGGACAATTAATTTTAGCTGAAGTACAACTTCTACTTGTATACTTACCCCCATCAAAATCAGTTAGTGGTTTTATAGAATTACATTTATTACAACTTCTAATTAAGACTTCGTGTTAGAGTCGGGGTTAGGGTTAGAGCTAGAGCTAGAGCTAGAGTCAGAGTTAGCACTAGTGTTAGAGTTAGAGCTAGAGTCATAGATAGAGTTGGAGCTGGAGCTAGAGTTTTTGTTAGAGTTGGGGTTAGAGTTAGAGCTAGAGTCATAGATAGAATTGGAGCTAGAGCTAGAGTTAGAGCTAGGGTTAGAGCTAGAGTTAGAGTTAGAGTTAGTGCTAGAGCTAGAGTTAGAGCTAGAGTTATATCCAGATTCATCTTCGAAAGAACAACTTTGTTGAGCAAGTTCTTTGATACAAATACCACTATATGTTTTATCACCACATGCACATTTACCCATTTTATCTTCATGATGTGTTGAATATTGAAAATTTAAATTAAAAGGGAGTGCACATTTATGTTTACACTCTGGACATTTTATAACCATTTATAATAGGGCAAAATTATAAACATTTGCCTAAGCTACTTCATGGATAGGGCTCTGCCCATCAGGGAACCTGCTTGGCTAGCCACGAGCAGAGCTCATTCGCAGATGTTTCACCATTGGTGTAACCGCTTCGTGGATCAGGACAAATTTTAATCACTCTCATAATATTTAGCCAAGATTTTAATTACATCTTTAGTATTATCTTTAGACAAGATACACTTAGCTAAATATTCCTTCCCTGACGTATTGAGTTTATTAGTTTTACATCTTCTATCTAAAATTTTTTTAAGGTCTAATTCTTTTTTATCTCTAACAAAATTTATAATTTCATCTCTAAATTCTTCATTTTTTTTCATATAGTCCTTGTTTAAAACCCCTCTCTCTTCATCTATATATTCTTCTTGTATCGATGTAACCAGTTTGCGCATTGCACTAACTAAACTATTTTTTAGATCAGTGTATTCACTTCGTGAATCGGTGTAACCGCTTCGCGGATTGGGCTTCGCCCATGTTTCACTATTGGTGTAATCACTTCGTGGATTAGCAACGCTACTTCGTAGATCATCTGCGAATGAGCTTTGCTCGTGGTTCTCCAACAAACTTTGTTCGTAGTTCTCCAACGAGCTTTGGTCCTGGTTCTCCAACATGCTTTGCAGATCTTCCCCATATCCGATTTTAACTAATGTACTTGCTCTATTCAATATATTACTTGCACCCATTGCTACAAGCCCAGCATTTTTTTATTGTTGTATCAGGATAAATATAATTATATATAATAAAACTCGGACTTATAATTCCTAAAATAGTTGATATTAAACTAAAACCATTTGCTTTAATTTTTTCTTGTGTTAAAACATCATTCTGTAATTTAATACTTTTTGATGTGAGAAGTTTATTAAATTAGAACTGATAATTATCATGACTAATAGTACTTCTATCTGTAGCATTTATCATGAGTGGTTTCATATATGTTATAAGTTTATTTTTGTCTTCACTTTCTAATTTATCTTTTAAACTAAGAGCTTTTAAATCCAGGAAACCAACTCTCGAGTCATATATCATAGTTCTAGTCTTATCAATAATAATAAGAGTATTCTTTTTCCTGCTATATTTAATTATACCATAACGAAATTCATCTGACATTCCATCTGTTCGATTATAATAGTTACTATTTAATTCACTAATTATTTTATTGAAGTCATGTTCAAATTTATATATTTCATTAAAGTTTTTAAATAGATCAGGTCCATTATAAGTTGTTAAATAAATAGTATCACAACTCATTCCATTCTGGACGTATTATCTATCTGAGCAGGTTTATGACACTTTACAATCATTTGAATATTATAATGTCTTCCTTTTGTAAAATTTTTAGTTATATCCTTATTTAACCTATCACCCATATCATCAAGAACAATTACACAATCTTTGAATTTATACATATTATTTGTTGTTATCTTATTTTTATCAAATTTATCAAATCCCATATAAAACTCATTAGTATTAGGATCTATCCAGTCTCCATCATCTTTACATACTATAACTATTTTTTAGGTTGGTTTTGATCTTGATCTGGGTTTTGGTCTTGGTTTTGGTCTTGGTCTTGGTCTATGTATAATTTTAAGTATTGTCTAATAAAATATGTTTTCCCTGTACCAGTTCCACCATAAACAATCGTATGTAATGGTGACTTTTCATATTCAAATCTAACTAGACTCCTATTCATTAATCCACCAAAGCTTTCTTCTAGTTTTGTATATTTAATCGGTATTGAATCATATATTATTAAACAAATTTTAATTAAGAAAATGAAATTTATAACTGCGCTACCTGTCTCCATTTTTATAGCTATTAAAAATGCTTATCCTAACTTTTGAAGAATTCAATAATAAATTTAAAATTGGTAATAATGCTAGGAGTGATATCAGAAAAAAATAAATAGGTAAAGATATAAGTCTAGCACCAATTGAGATAGTAATGAGAGATCAAACTCCAGATAGTTTTACCAATCCTAACTCCAACATTATTATAAAACTACATCCATCTGATGGTATACATTGGGTTTTAGTTATAAAAAGAGAAGGTTGTCCAGCATATTACTTTGATAGCTTTGGTGTTGAGACCCCACAATTATTTTTAGAAGAATATGTTGATCTAGGCTCTAATGAGAGAATACAAGAATATGATGAATCTTATTATGGGGCGTATTGTTTATACATGATCTATCTTATTGATAGAGGATTTAGAATTAACAATGCTTTGATTATTCTAGTTAATCAATTTAAATATCCAGGAATATATAATGAGCGTTTTTGTTTAGGTTGTAGTAAAAATAATGATCTACGAAGTAGCTTTGCTAATAATTTTAATGATAATGTTAATGATCTACGAAGTAGCTTCACAGATAATGATCAGGGAACGTGCTCCGCAGATGATAATTTTATATATCTATTTGGTGAAAAACATAATAACCTAATAACCTAAGGGTAAACCTAATAACAATAGTAACAATATTACCCCTACTAGTGGTATCTCCGTTATTATAAATGAAGATCTACAATCATGGCTAAATGATGATGGTGTAATTACTGAAGCCGCATTCCCAGATAAATTTAGATGTATAGTATCTGGTCCTAGTGAATGTGCTAAGACATTCTTACTAAAAAAACCAATTCTAGCTAGTATATACTTTGATAAGTTATATATCATTGGTCCTACCGGTGATCAATATGAAGGTGTAGAGAGAATAAACGATAAAACACTTTTTGAGTTTATTAAAGATAAAAAAGACTTACCCCCTCCTGATCAACTAAAAAAAGACCTAAAGAAACTAATGATATTTGATGATGTTAGAACCAAAGAACCAGTTATTAGTGAATACTTTTGTAGAGGTAGACATAATAGTTGTAATATGATTTATTTTAATCAAAACCTGTTCTCTCTGGATAGGCAGAGTGTTAGAGAGAACTGTAATCTATTTATTTTATTTGAACAGAGAGGTAAAGTCCTCATATCTATATATCAAGATTTCTTTAATAATGTTGAGCTTAGTTATAATGATTTTGCTAATATATGTAATAAGGTATGGAAATAGCCTTATAATTATATTATCATTGATATAACTAAGATTAAAAATGTTAATGGTAAACTAAGAATTAATTGTGATCGGAGAGTTGTGTAGTATAAGTTGAGAAAAAGTTAGATGGGCATAACTAAGCTACTATTTAAAAACAGATTGCAATTGAATATTATTCTAATGCTATATATGTAACTAATTATATTTAATTATAATTAATGATAACTATAGTGGAGGTTTTTTTTAATATTTTGTACATGATTTACATGTATAATGTTTAAATCTAAATAATGATATATGTTTATAAATATTACATATTCTACATGTTAAATATTGATTAGGATCAGAATAATGATATTGCAGGTGTTCTAGTTTTTCTCTATATGTCACACTTTTATTACATATAAAACCATTAAATGGCTTACCCTGGCACCAATCACAACATTGGCTCCAGGGTTTGTTTTTACAACTACCACATTTAGTACTTAACATTTTTTATGGGACAAATATTATTTCAAATTTGATCAATCTATATTTATATTTATATTTATGTTTACATTTATAATTATATCATGATTATACATTCAATCAAATGTAAAGTAAAACTTAATACATCACCATTAAAGTCTATAGATCTTCCATGCTTATCTTTAATATGAAACTCTATATATTGTATTCTATCTTTAGTTACATTTTGATACAAGAGATTAGTTGGTATAATATTTATCAAGTAACCTGGTGGTTCAGTTAGATTAAAAGTAAATAAAATATCTGTATCTTTACCATTATCTTTAGCTTCAGATATAATATTGCAATGAATGTTAATAGTATTGAAACCCATAATATCAACAATTTTATTTGTAGTATACTTACCTTTTGAATATATTTGTTTATCACATCCTAGTAATGATGCTATCGAGTTTTCTACATCAAAATTAATAAAACCATGTAACACTTCTATTTTACATTTCATTGTATTTTTATTTACTTGTATTAAAACATTATTATTTGTTTCGTGTTTTATTATATCTATCATATCGGTTAACTCGTATGACCCTGGCGGTAAAATAAATTTTTTGGCTGCATCTAATTGATGGAAAGATTGTGGATCAGTAAATATAAACTGGTTATTTGTATCAGTTATATTAAACACCGAATTATAAACAGATAATCTAATTAAACCTAAGATTGATGAGTTAAGTATAGGTTCACTAAAGTTAAACTTTTTTGTTGGCTTTATCAATCTAAAGTTAAGTGTATGCGCTTCTTTAGTTTCACTTAGAGTTTCATGTATCTTTTGTAGTTCCCATAAAATTAAGTTGTCAGTAACTTTTTATATAAAAAAATTAGATTAGATAATTTAAATATTAAAATCTGGTCTAATAACATGAACTTTAATTTGGATATAACTTATTGTTATAACAATGATATACACAAAAGTAAGATTATAAAATATAAACCAAATAGTCTGCCAACAATAAATACAATCAATACTAACATTAATATCATTCTCAATAGAGAAGAGAATCATTTAAATATACACGATTCACATCTAGAGATAGAGTTTGTTGTATCAGATGATGCTGGTGGTGTATTTGCTAATGATGCTATTATAAGAATAGTTAATTATGGTATGATGGTTTTATTTAGTTCAGTTAAGCTTGAAACCAGTGGTGGTAAGACTATTGAATATATAGATCATTGCCATCCAAATCTATTGATGTATAAGTTATTAACTAGTACTGATGTTGAATATGAGAGTGGTTTTGTTAGAAATATAGATAATAGGAATAGCCAACTCAAAGGTGATCATGCTGCTGCAGAACGAGGTCATATGTGTGTGATGATTAAGATGAGAGATCTATTTTGTTTTGTAAATGATTTAGAATAGATTATATATGGTTTAGGATTTGAACTAATATTATAAAGAAATAAAAATGATAGAGCTCTATATAGCATTAATGCTAATCCTGGTGCAGTTGCTAATGATGCTAACACAGAAATTACAGATATATCATGGTGTGTGCCTAGTTTTGATCCTTAATGATAAAGAATTATTGTGCAGAAAGGATTAATTAAAAAGAATAATGTAGACTTTAGTTATTTTGAGAGAAAGACATTTTATAAGAATGTGCCCAATGCTACTAACTTCCTGTTTGATCTAGATGTGGAAAGTGGTATGGAAGACCGCAATATATAATAATTGCTTTTGAGAAAAATAATGTTATTGAACAAACTTATGATGCAAGTACATTTCATATAATGAATGTTACTGAATGTTATTGTAAGATTGGTAGTGAGTTTTATCCTGAGGATAAAATGAAAATTAATTATGGTACCAATAATTATAATGCGACTTTTAAGGAGATTGTTAGCTTTAACAAAGTTTATAATGGGCTACCACATATTATAAAACCGTATATAAATCATAGAACTTTCAAAAGCAGTTATAGAATATATGTATTTGATACTAGATATCAAAGTGATCATATAGGCCCACAACCAATACAACTTAATTTTAAATTTAGTGCTGCAGTTGCAGGTGTTATATGTCATGCAAAAGTATTAATCAGAAAAGTTATTAGTGTGAATAGTGATGGTAATAAGATGGTTGATATCATATCATAGATATAGTCTTAGTTATAATTAAGTCATAGTTATAATTATAACTATAGTCCTTGTCATTATTTTAGAAATATCTCTAGCTATCAGGAACTGCTTGGTTTGCCACGGACAAAGTCCGTTCGCAGATAATTATTTCTTACTAGTCTTAATAAAACCCTTAGCATAAATAATACCTAATTTCTTTTTATTCCTTAGAGCTAAGCCTCTAGCGTCAAGTTTAGTTTGAGGTTTGGGTTTGGCTTTAGGTTTAGGTTTAACCCTGGGCTTAGACTTAGGCTTATTCATAACAACAAAAGTATTATACTTTTTAAGGTCCATTTTGTTTATATATAGAAATGAGCCTTTTAAATAAGTTCAAAACTAATTCTTATTGGGTTACTATTTCTTATAGTGTTGGCGGTAGACATTATAGTGGTACTAATAATATAGGAGGACCTATTACTTCAAAAGGAACTAAGATTTTAAAGGGTAATTGTGTTAAGTGTAAGAGAAATAAGTCACTGACTGTTAGTGATGCAACAATAGAAGCTGAAGGATTGAAAGATTTCTTCAAAAGTGTTGGTAAATCTACGGTTAACTTTGGAAAGAAAGTTGCTAATAAAACATTAAAAGCATTAGAAATAACAAGTAAAATAGGAAGTGCAGCTGCATCTAGAACCCCTAGAGCTGCTTTATCAGCCACACTTGATTTAATTAAAGTTGCAAATACTGGTGGAGGTATAAAAGTAGTACAAAAAGGAAGAGGGTTATATTTAGGTACTAAGAAGAGATAATTTTTTGATTATAATTATAGCTATGATCATGATTATGGCTATGATTATAAATATCTATCGGTGTAAGGGGCTCCGCCCTTGGTACCCAACCGCTTCGCGGATAAAAATTAATACTAATATTATTATTACTAAAAACATTGTTATTACTAAGCACTAATAGCTTTAATCTAAAAAAATGCTTAACTTATTATCCTTGTTCTTCTTATATTCTTCATATACCTTGACTAATTCATTATGTTCATCATTATCTATTTTATTATCTTTCATTGATTTAATATATAGTTTATTAAACTTATCACTAAACTGTTTACTTAAAATATACGTTTGTGAATACTTTATAATTTTATTTCTTATTTTAGTATTAATTTTTTTTGATAATGACCCACAAACAGTTGCTGTAGCATAAGCTGTTGGTATAGAATAAGGTAATCCTATACCTGTTAATGCAACTGATGTAGTTGTTGCCGTTGTTGCTATTGATGAAAACACTTTTTCTGTTATCTCAGCTACGTTAATTTAATTTTTATACTTAACTTCTCATTATAGTTTATAGTTTCAGTTTCATAATAATTACTAATATCTTTTATAATGTTAATATTATTAGTAAATTTATTATTAGCTGGAATCTGTTCATTTATGTATTGTTCATTAACGGTTGACAAGTTGGGATATAGTAATCTCTCACTCGGAGCAGTTGGATTGGTCATGGACTCCGTCATAGCTTTGCTTATTTTCATTAGTAAAAAATCTTTCTATTTCTTTCGTTATATCTTCTTTTTTAAATCCAAAAGACATGTCAAGTCTTGCTTGCTCTTTATTATCAACTAATGTACTTCGTAAAATTATAGCAATTATATTTTGTACTATAACTTTTCAGAGATTTATTGTATTTTTTCATTTCTCTTAGACCGTTAGTAAACATATCATCTAAATGTATGTTAGTAATATTTTGATTAAACTTATTATTATCAAGTTCTTGTTTTAATTGATTTTATTTAGAAATAGTATCAGCAGCAACTTTATTCCAAAAGTTAACAGTATTTGTGACTTCATTTGCCGATTCAATAAACTCAATAATTAGTTCATCATTATCTTGTGTTTCATTTAGTTGTAATGTTTTAGTTGTGACTTTATCAAATTCACTTATTTTTAGCTCAGTTATGTTTTACTTAAAATATCTATTTTATTATTAGAAGATAATAAGTTTTTGTCACAATACTCTTTATTAACCACATCTTTTTCATTTATGGGAGGGTGCATATTTGTAATTTTATAGGTATCCTTCATATCAATGTTATCATTATCTTCTAGGAATCAACCTCGAGCCTTACTTAGTGTTAAGTTGTTTCCGTTCCCCATATGATGTTTCGCTTGGTTAAATCTTTTTCTTGTCATCTTTTTATTTGTTTACAGTAAGAATTATACCTAATGTTTCCAAAACCTTATTGTTGGTTTCAAAATCAAACTCGGATTTTAATAATTCCTGTTCGGAATTTTTACCTTCTATTATCTCATCATTCATATCTTCTATCTTATATGTTAGTGGTTGTGTTTTCCTATCTCTATTCCAATTAGAAGTGTATCCCTTAGAGAAGATATTACGTTTATCCGCATTTCTAACATAATCACCAATTTTAAGTTTTGGTGTTGCTTTGGTAGGTTTAACATAGTACCTAACTTTATCAGGATTATTAGAAGCATCAACTGGTATCATATTAATTGTTGAATGATTGTTATTGTTATATGTTGTGACTGCATCATTTAATATATTTACCCAATTACCATCACCATTGATGAACATTGGTTTATCAATTATTTGTAATAATGTTCTAATAAATCTCTCTATAAACACAGCCTTTAAATCACTATAAGTAGAATATAGTTTTGTTTCATATTCTTTAAGTAAAGATTTAAATGTTTTATTGTTAAACTCACTACCTCTACCCATAGCTTTTCTGGTTTTCGACTTTCAGGGCCAATCTGTGGACCTTCTGATAGGATTGTTTTAAAACCATTAGTTATAGATAAACCAAATTTATTCTTTAATGGAAAAACCCAGGCATATTTTGTGAATATATCTATAACAGTTAATATAAACTTATAATTATTATTGTATTTACTTAGAGATGACTGATCAATTAAATCAGCTGACCATGTTTCATCTTTATATAATGGTATTTTTCTTTCTCTTCTAAACTTTGTTATTTGAGGACTGAATACTTCTTTAGCTAATTGTTGTTGTTGTTGTTGTTTTTCCATCATTATTTATTTACCATAGTTAAAAACAAAATTATCTAGTTGCTCTTGATTAATAATATTCATAGATAATAGTTGCTTAGATATATTAAGCATTTCATCATATAATCCATCATGACCAGCTTTTGTTTCGAGTACAAGTAATTCTAATCTTTCTACTAAACTATTTGAGTTGGGAGTGCTATTTAATCCCCTAACATATACATCATCTTTTAACCCTATTATACATTTTATTGCTCTATATCTAGCTTTCTTATCCCCTTTTCCTAAATCATATCCAATATCAAATAAAAACTTTTTTATTTTGTTCCCTTTTTTTTCGATTTCACCACATCTTATGTTATGCTTAGTAACAAAGTTCATAAAGTCACCTGAAAATTCATATATATTATCCTTAACTATTAATGCAACCTGCTCTAGAGGTATATCAACACCATTCATTTTATATCTCCTAGTAGGTAAATCTACGAGATCTAATTTTAATTGCGGATTAGTTTGAACCCCCATGTCATGAAGAAGTTGGGCTGTTTTTGTATCAACATAATCTGGTGCTATATCTTGTGTTTCGTCCACGGCTTCGATGGACAAATCGGGCTACATTATTGCCCTGTTTCTAGATTGCTACACCATCTAAGTTTGTTTATCTAACTCTTGATTGTGCCAATCTATTGCTCTTAATGTTTGTTCACTTAATGGTAGATTGGCTTCACTGTTCGCATTTAAAGTTTTAGTTAAAGGATCAAATAATTTTTTTATTTCACCATAATATTCTTGTTGTTTTAATTTATCTTCTAATCTATTTTTTGTGTTTTGTTTTTGTAGATAGTTTAATTCTATAAGTGTTTCTAGTTTAGTCATTTTTTATATATATAAAAAATTTTTTACATTAAGTAGGTAGGCAATTATATAACCTAATAGCGGCTCCAATGAACTTTCAATCTTCCTTAATTGTTAATTCTTTAATATTATTTATTAGTGCTTCTAATGATACTTTACCTTGATCTAACCCTAATTTTATTAATAGCTCTAAATTAGTATTATTAATTTTGTTTAGTAGATCCCTTTTGAATATATACATGTTCTCATCTAGGTGATAACTTTTTATATTATTTACATAAAATTTTTAATCATCAAAATTACTTAAACTTCTTTTACTTATCTTAATTGTAGACATACAACATCCTACTTTTCGAATCCTTTTTTCATCTACTATCCTTTCCTTATTATCTATTAGAGCACTATAATATTCTTCGTGCTTTCCAATACTTTCTTTCTTTATTCTTTTTTCTTTTGCTCCATTGTTCTTCATACTATATGTTTTGGGTTTTATTACCACGAACTCTTCTATAACTTTACTACCTAATTCGTGTTTAAATTTGCCCGGTATCTTATTATTAGTTTTTATTGGTTTATATAGATTACTCAGATCCATGTGCTCATTGTCGACATCGCCGTCGCTTAAACTTAACACGAAGCTATCCGTGTCCATGTAGTGTAACATTAGACCTTTAAACTACGGATTTAATACATTCTAAAAGAATTTATACATATGGAGCTTACTGAGCTCTAGTACTCTAGATCCTAAAGATATCGGCTTATCATATTGCATTTCCTTTTTACAGAATTCTATTAGAGTATAGTTTTCATATCTAATTACATCTTTACATGTTGGTTTACTAATAGCTTCAAGTATTTCATAATCATTAGTTAGGATCTTAGCTTCTAAAAACTTTAAAGGATTCTCAAAACTTTTACCAAACAATGAGTTATTCCTTAACTTGAATATATCTTTCTAGGATTCAGTTTTAGCTTCAGCTCTCATTTTAGTATTAAGTTCAATACAGTCTCTAATTATATATTCTTGTTTAAATTTAATTATTCTATGGACTTTAGTAACCTTTATACCCATCTTAACAACAAACTTAAACATTGTATAGTTCATTGGATATTCATATTTATTATTCTGATCTAGTATTAGTTTCTCACTTTTTGATGAAGTTGTAGGTCTTCGTTTGTGTCCTTGTTCATTATTATCTCCTTCTCTTTTATGGGGTAGTAGTTGGAAGTTGCTAGTTCTCTCTTTACAATCATTAGTATATTCTAAATCACAGATAAGCCAATAGCCATAATCACTATCATCTGAAGTATTTAATACTTTATCTAGAGTTGTGTTAGTAAAGCTGAAATCTTTATATGGTAGCTGTTGCATTAGTGCATAACCGTATAAGTTATTGGCATCGATGTACAAGATTGATCTTTGACTTTGATTTTGACTTTGACTATAGCTTTCATTTCGACTTCTAATATATCTAGCACCCATAACACCACATATGCCACCTCTCATTGCATTAATGAAGTCTTTTAGTATTTGCTCATCTTGTAGTGTGTCTAATTCAATGTTGCTTAGTTTTAGGAAACAATCGAAGCTGTAGCTTGGTAGACTAATATAATGTAGGGGATTGAGGTTTTATGTATTCATGTTTAGTTTAACAAATAGATTGAAGCAATGTCCTGATATGAATATATCATTTTCCATATATTCTAATGTTAATTCTTTACCTGTTTTATTACTATTAGAATTATTAAAATCATCTACTTCTTCTTGAGTGGGTAACTTAGTTGTTAGTGATGATCTAAAGTCTTGAATTGATAGATTGCTTAATTTAGTATTATAGCTATTCTCATCCTTAAAGTATTCATAAGGATATAATGTTTTATTTTTTATGTTGTCAACCTTTGCTATTTTATCAAGAAACATTGTCAATAAACTGTAATTATCTATAAACTTTAATTTGCCTACTCTAAACATTCTAGCTTTAATATTAGTACTAGGTAAGATATCAAGCTTTCTTCTGCTAATATTCTGTTTAAATATCTCATTAAATAATAGATTGAAGTCATAGCCTTTACCATTATGAAAGATTACTGGAATGAAGTTCTGATGTTTACAGTTCAAATTACAAATATTACAAGCTGGACCTCTATATCTACCTGTCTGATGACAGTGATCTCTAACTTTATTAACACAGTTTTTATTACACATATCATTAGCATCATGATACAATTTATCTTCTTCTGTAAATATCATTGATTTGTTTATCTTAACACACATTTAAATCTCTAACATAATCTTTGATGCAGTCTGGACCAAAGTATGCTCTGCGAACGAGCTCTGCTCGTGGTGAACCAAGCAAGTTCCCTGATCTATGAACTTCATCTTTGCTATGCCAACTATAACGAATAGCATTAGTTACATGTTCAGATATCTTATATGTATTGCTACCAATCTTTTCATCTGTTCCTTTCATGTAACATTCAATATCATTAAGTATAACGTTATTCACTTCGCCTTGTTTATGTTGATTCTTTCTTTAATTTAATTTGTTTTAACTTAGGGCAAACAATCTTTGGTTTGATTTGGACACAGCATTCATGAGTTTCATATTTATATTGAGAGCTAAACCAATAGGTGCAATTATCACAAAACCAGAACTTTGCATGTTCGGTATTCGATCTTTCTAGTAATATTTCTATATTTTTAATTAGGGCACAGTGTTCATTCCATTCTAGTGTTCTTACATTATGTCTACCTTTTACAAAGTTAGAACATTTCTACTTTGGCTATGTTACTATCTTGGATAGGTCTGTAAAACCAAATAATGATATTATATTTACTTTGGATTTTTGTTATATAATCATATGCAATTTCATTATATTCCCAATCATCGACTAGATTATTAATATACTCATTTTCTCTAGTTGCATCTTGGGTCACAGGATTTAATGCGGCTGTAATGCATATCCTTAAGCAATTAAATTTATTACTTTTAATATTTAAAATAGCTTTTGGTCTAGTTCTTAGATTTGGCGGTAGTTCAACATATAATCCTAATGATGGTTTAGTTCTTTCTATTTTTAGCTGAATGTCAGTTATTCCAAGAAACTCATAATCATACCCATAACCCTCATATGTTTCTCTAGCATTATCTAGCCATTGGTTTAGATCCAGTCGACGACCTTTAGTCATATATTCATCAGTTCTAAAGTTTATAAGAGAAGTCTTAATCTCTTCTTCTCCTCTCTTCTTATATAAGCAATTGGCCGTAACTTTATATTTATATGATTTAAATGGTTTAAACCCATCTAATATGTAATCTATAGGCTCATTAATATGATTAATATAACTACCCGGCTTAGTAATATATCGCTGTCTTTGATTAAAGCTTGATTTAATAGTATAATTATCTGCAAAGCTTAGATCATTTGAGATAACACTTTCTCTCATGTGTTTATTCATGTGAGTTTGTAGACCAATCTGATTTTTAAACTTATCGCCACAAACCCAGCATGGTTCAGTTTTAGCTATATCTATGCCAGTTTCAGTTTCAGTTTAAATAATATCCTTAATTTCAGTTTTAGTTTTAGTTTTAGTTTTAATAATATACGTTTTAGCCTTAGTTTCAGCTTTAGCCCTAGTTTTAATAACATAATCATCTTCATCCGAATTATACACCCTCTCCGAGATTTGTTCTTCTTCAGACTCAAACATTTTCTCCAATAGTTCCTTATGCTTGAGATAGTATGATTGATGCCTGTATAAACCCTTCTTTGATTCAAAGGATAGAGTACAAACGTCGCAAAAGTTTATGGCAGTATTATTAGTTGATTGAGACATGATGTATGTATTTAGGGAAAATAATCGAAAAATAATTTTTCAAAAATGAAAATGAAATGCAATAAGTGTAAAATTAAACCTTGGAAAGAATATTGTAATAATTGTAAAGAATTTGAATATTCTTTTTATGTCTGTAGAAAAATGGTTAAAGTGAAAGATTATATAGAGCATTTGGGATATCGTTATTCTGATCCTGATCAATAACTAGTATGTTGTGTGTGTAATGTTTATTAACATATATCATTATATAGATTTAGAAATAGGAAAGGCAGACTATGTATTTATCCTTTTAGATATAGATATGGTCATACTAGAAATCAATTTAGAGAGCATGTTTATAAGTATAATATTCAAGAAGCTAATTCTTCTTCTTTTAATTTATCTGTGATGTATTTTTGGTTTTGTTGATATTTCTGCGAACGAGCTCTGCTCGTGGTAAACCAAGCAGGTTGGTATGCCACGGACGGAGTCCCTTCCCTGATATTTTAAATTTAGACCTTTTTCCTTAATTATTACCAGATTTAGAATAAAAAAGAGCGAAAATCACTTAGAGTAATTCATAAAATAATGATTGATTTTGCTTAATTTTTGATTTTGATTGATTCTTTTTGATTGAATTTAAAGGTAATATATAGTAGTGAATAAAATGGGGGTATAAGCAAGTAGTAGGTATATGGAGTAGTGGGGAGAGGGAGCTCGAACAAGTGCATGAAAATTTTTTGAGTTGTTTTTACATAGTAATAATAGCTCAAAAAATTGATATGCGCTTGGAGAGCTCCTTTTGCCACTACTAGGGTGGACAAAAACAAGCTGTTTTTATAATTTTATGTTCTCAAAACATGAGATTACAACCATGATCCCAAAATAAGCAGTCCTTAACGAAGATCACTCCTAATAGGTCAAAATGAGTGCAAGTATGTAAAGTATGATGCAAATAATTTCTAGTAAACTTTTAAAACATATGCAAAGAGAACAACAAATATTTTTTTCAAAAATCCTGCAAGATTTCGAGAAACGATTATTCTGCAATTATGCATACAATTTTGGTGACGAAATATTATGGCGATGTGATACATGACAAAAAAATTCAAAAATATTGAACGTAGAAAGATATGGAAACTAGCACTAGAAAGTGTTGAAAATAAACTTTTGTTCCATTCTACCTCACTATTGTAGAAAGAAAATAAAGAAATTTTTTCTTGAACAGCAGTTTTGCGCTTAAAAGCATAACTTAAACTCTGGAAGTAGGAATAAACCTGGGAATATTTTTGAGTAGTTTTGAACATTTTGGAATATTTTTGAACATTTTCTGAGTAGTTTCAGTTTTAATTGAAATTAATTTATATAATTCATATTTGGTAGACAGATATTTATTAACATTTTTCATGAAACGGTTTTTCTCAATTTAATTTAATTTTTAAAAAACCTTAGAAGAACTTTCGGAAATTTCAATTGCAGGATTTCCCTAGAAGAAACATCATTTTCCAAGCATTAAAAAACTTTGGTAACGCTGTTTTTATATCAGCTTGAAAAACGATACTTCAAAACTTTGCCGATACTCAAAAATTGTTAAATTTTTTGTATGTTATTAAATCTAAACGTTTATTCGAATTCATTCAATGTCGTAAATCAAAACAGAAAAAACAGCTCTTGAACATTTTTTTTGTGCGAAAAAGCATAACTGAAATTTTGGCTTTACGAGAAACGCGTGTACAATTTAACTTTTATGAGTCGCTTCTTTTTTTCTGTTGAAAATAATTAAGCATTAAAATTTTTTTAATTAGTTGACAAAACTTAAATTATTATTCTTCCAGGCAATATCTGTCTATTTGTTGTTTCAAATTTAATATTGGGACGCTAGTATGACCTCCTCCTGCATGTTAAATATTAAGTGACAACAATTGTAAACTTTAAGTTAATTAAGAACATAATTCGACAGGAATAATAATGCAAACATTTTGTGAGATAGAAGCTAGATGAGAGATAGATTTCAGGAGCTGTGAGATAGATTTCAGGAGACATTGCACTAGTTTGGGTTAGTTTGCATTCTACTTGATACCTAAGCAATTTTTCAATATAATTATACGCTTTTGACTTGGGAAAATTTAATTGTTTCTTTTTCCTTTGTAGTTACCGCTGGAAGAGATCAAAAGAACTAAAGAATTATGCTGATATCGAATGAAAATTATTGGTTTTTATATTTCGACAATTTGGATATTCTGGTTTTGGTATAAAATCGAATGCCTTGGATTAGGATCTAAGTACTAGATATGGCTCTAAAATGCATGAACTGTGCGCAATCAGGCCAAAATATTGGTCACACTTTTTTCAGATAGGCGAAATGTGAATATGATTTTTCAGAAATTGTTAGCAGTAGGAAAATTATGCTGTTATCAAATAAAAAATATAAATCTTTATGTTTTTGACAAATTGGATATTCCGGTTTCGGTATAAACACTTATGTCTAGTACTAGGATCTAGATACTAACTATGGCTCTAAAATGCAAGAGCCGAGCAAATTCAGGCCAAAATTTTGGTCATTTTTTTTCAGGTAGGCGAAATGTGAATATAATTTTTCAAAAAATGTTAGCAGTTGAAAATTCGGAATCAATACAGTACGATTAAAGTAAAGATTTTTTTTTCTAGTTTTGGACAAAGCGAAAAATTTTAAACATCAAAAAATTTATCAGTTCAAGTTTTTTTGCAATTTCTAAAACCTGAACATTCGTCGAATTGAAGAGCTATTTTATGCAGAAGAGGTAATTGAAATCTTAATAGTTTAAAAACCATCTTATTTTTCAATTCACGAGTCACTTTTTGCCAATTGAATAAAGAGGTGTTGCTTACTTCAATTTCGTGGGACTGAAACATATTTATTTTTGTCATTTACTCTTTTTACTTGATGTTTTTTTTTAATTTTTCAGTCACATTGTAAGTAGAACTTCGTCATGCAGTATAGGAAGGAACAACAATCAACTGGTGACGCTTGTTTTTGAATCAACGAAACTTGAGGAATAGTACTTGAAAAAGTTTTCGAGCAGCTAAAACCTTTCTCTAAAGTGTTGGTTCTGATTTGTTCTTTTTCAGTCAATCATTAACAGTTTTGTGCAAAAAGACTTTTGTTAAACTGTGGTGCTCAGAAAAAAAACCGGACAACATTTTTGGTTATCTAAGTGGCATCAGTTTTGCGCT
This sequence comes from Convolutriloba macropyga, assembly GCF_964194025.1. Lineage (NCBI taxonomy): Eukaryota > Metazoa > Xenacoelomorpha > Acoela > Convolutidae > Convolutriloba > Convolutriloba macropyga. The sequence goes on along the minus strand of NC_134470.1, from coordinate 54,976,253 downwards.
TATATTAATTACGCATCATACAGTTCATACTTTGTGGACAGAAAAATATTTGTTTTGATCAAAAAATGTATTTGCTCATTTTCCTCTCAGCTTTTCTTTGAAATGCTCTTAGGCACTTTCTTTTATTTAAATTATTGAACGGCTACACAGGCCATTAGACGTTAAAGTTTTAAGAAAATTTAGCGATAGTCAAGAATCTGTACGGATGTTTTAAAATAACAGCTTGTATGAACATATCTCAGGAAACACTTCGTCAGTTTGGTTTCTTTTATATTCTGTATGATAATTATACAACTAATAAGATTTTACAAGATAAATTTACAGTTTTTACTTTGGGTGTTTACCGACTAATTTTTTTTATCTTTTGTAATGACCACAAGAAGAGATGAAAACATCAAAATTACCCTGTGAGTTTTGGTTCTTCGTTTTTGGACAAAACGAATATCCTGGTTATCGGTATAACCGATCATGTGCACGACAGGACCGACCAATATGAGGCATGAAAAGACTGTCCTGAATTGATTTATAGTAAACAAAATTGCCAGGACTTGAAGTGATGCCCTCAATTTTGTATGAAGCTAAAGCAACCGTCCTCGAATTTGGCTAGAAAATAGAACTTGTCTTGGAATTGAACTTGACTATAAAATGTGACCTGGATTTTTGCTGGATAAAAACGTGTCCTGCAGTTTGACTGGAGAATGTTCATCAGTCTCTTTCGGTTTAAGAATGCCTCTTTCGTTTTCAAAAGACGATGGCGAATATCTCTTTCATTATTAAATCATTTTTCTGTATTAAATGTTTTCAATATTAAGTCATTCATTTTCAAGGTTAAATGAATTTTTTAAAATTGGGACTCTAGTAAGATCTACTCGTACACGTTAAGAACTAATTGACAACAATCGCAGACCTTAAGATAACTAATAACAGATTTCGAAAGGAATAATTATGCAAAGATTTTGTGAGATAACGGCTCCTCACGGCAGATTTTGGGAGACATTGCCCCAGATTGTGTTGTTTTGCAATCTATTTGATACTTAAGCATCTTTTCAATATAAACATACCATTTCGGCTTGGGATAATTAAATTGTTTCTATTTCCTTTGTAGTTACTGCTGCAGCAGATGAAAAGAAATGAGAAATTATGCCGTTATCGAATAAAAATTATAAGTTTTTCTACCACAAATTGCATAGTCGAGTTTTGGTATAAAAACTCATGTCTAGGATTAGGATCTTAATACTAACTAGGCTCTAAAATGCAAGAAATGAGCAAAATGGGGCCAAAATAATGGTCACACTATTTTCAGATAGGCGAAATGTGAATACCATTTTTCAAAAATTGTTAATATTTGAAAATTTAAATTTAATGCGGAACGATTAATGTGAAGAATTTTTTTCGTTAGTACCAGTTTTGGACAAGGCGAAAAAAAACTTAAACATTAAAAAGTTTTAGCAAATCAATTTTTTGCAATTTCTGAAAACTGAACATTCGTTCGATTTGAAGAGCTATTTTGTGCAGACGTAAATGCGACCTTAATAAGTTTAAAAACATAATTGTTTTCAATTTAGGAGTCACTTTTTGCCAATTGAATAAGCAGGCGTTGCCTTATTCAATTTCATTGGACTGAAACATATTTGTTTTTTGTCATTTACTGTTTTTACTTATTGTTTAATTTTTCAGTCAAATTGTAAGTAGAACTTCGTCATGCGGTGTAGAAATGAACGAAAATCAACTGGTGATGCTTGTTTTTGGATCAACGAATTTTTTGGATCAACGAGCAGAAAGACGTTTGTGAAACTTTGGTGCTAAAAAAACCAAAAACATTTTTAGTTATCTAAGTGATATCAATTTTGCGTATATTTTAAATAGGCATTATTGAATTCAAACTTTGTGCACAGAAAATGATATCTTTTGGTCAAAAACAGTATTTGATCATTTTTGTCTCAGCTTTTCTTTGAAATGCTCCCAGGCATTTTCCTGCACCCTATTTATTGAATGACTGCAAATGCCATGAGACCTTAAAACATTAAGAACATTTAGTGACAGCAAGAAAGTGTACGGATGTTTTAAAATAATAGCTTGTCAAGGCAGATCTCAGGAAATACTTCGTCAGTTTGGTTACATTTATATTCTGTATGATAATCACACAACTAATAAGATTTTACAAAATAAATATACAGTTTTTACCTTGGGTTTTTACCAGCTAATTTTCTTTATCTTTTGTAATGACTGCAAGAAGAGATAAAAAAATTTTCGTTTTTCGTTTTTGGACAACATGAATATCCCGGTTTTCGGTATAACCGCTCATGTGCACGACAAGACCGACCGATATGAGGCATGAAAAGACTGTCCTGAATAGGTTTATAAAAAAAAATTGCCAGGACTTTAAGTGCTGCCCTCAATTTTGTATGGAGGTAAAGCAACACTCCTCGAATGTGGCTAGACAATGGAAATTGTCTTGGAATTGGTCTAGATTAGAAAATGTGACCTGGATTTTCGCTGGATAAAAAACTTGTCCTGCAGGTTGACTGGACAATGAACGATGTCCTTAGACTATTGTGTGCTATATCAAATTTCAAACTATAAACTATACCAAATCTCTCTTCCATTCAAATCCACCGATACTGAATCCCTCTTTCGTTTTAAAAAGACGATGGCGAATATCTCTTTCAATATTAAATCATTTTTGAAAATTAAATATTGTGAATATTAAATCATTCATTTTCAATGTTAAATGAATTATTCAATTTTGGGACTCCATTAAGATCTACTCGTACATGTTAAAAGTCAATTGACCACAATCGCAGACCTTAAGTTAACTCAAACAGATTTCGAAAGGAATAATTATGCAAAGATTTTGTGAGATAACGGCTCCTCACGGCAGATTTTGGGAGACATTATCCCAGATTGTGTTCAGGAAATACTTCGTCAGGTTGGTTACATTTATATTCTGTATGATAATCACACAACTAATCAGATTTTACTAAATAAATATAGAGTTTTTACTTTGGGTTTTTTTATCCAACTAATTTTCTTTATCTTTTGTAATGACCACAAGAAGAGATGAAAATATCAAAATTACCCAGTGAGTTTTGGTTCTTCGTTTTTGGACAAAATGAATATCCTGGTTATCAGTATAACCGCTCATGTGCACGACAGGACCGACAGATATGAGGCATGAAAAGACTGTCCTGAATAGATTTATAGAAAAAAAATTGCCAGGACTTTAAGTGATGTCCTCAATTTTGTATGGAGCTAAAGCAACTGTCCTCGAATGTGGCTAGACAATGGAAATTGTCGTGGAATTAGGCTGGACTATAGAAATTGACCTGGTGTTTCTCTGGATAAAAAACGTGTCCTGCAGTTTGACTGACAATGTTCATCAGTCTCTTTCATTCAAAACCGCCGATCCTGAATCCCTCTTTCGTTTTAAAAAGACGATGGCGAATGTCTCTTTCAATATTAAATCTTTTTTCTGTATTAAATACTTTCGATATTAAGTCATTCATTTTCAATAAGAAAAAAATTATTTAACATTGAGACTCCAGAAATATCTATTTGCACAGGTTAAATGCTAAATGACAACAATCGTAGACCTTAAGTTATTTAATAACAGAATTTGAAAGGAATAATTATGCAAAGATTTTCTGAGATAATGGCTTCTCACGGCAGATTTCGGGCGACGTTGCCTCAGATTGTGTTATTTTGATGTTTAAATTATTCTATTTAATTAGTTAATAATTTAATAATATTAAATTATTCTATTTGATGTTTAAAAAACTTTTCAATATTATTACACGCTTTCGACTGGGGAAAATTTAATTGTTTCTTTTCCTTGGTATTTCTGCTGGAAGAGATCAAAAGAGTTAAAGATTTATGCTTTTATTGAATGAAAATTATAAGTTTTTATGTTTTGACAATTTGGGTATTCTGGTTTTGGTATGAAAACTGATGTCTAGGATTAGGATCTAAGTACTAGATTTGGCTCTAAAACGCAAAACAGCGCAATCAATCAAAAATATTGGTCACTCTATTTTCAGATAGGCAAAACGTGAATATTTATTTCAGAAATTGTTAGCAGTTGAAAAGTTATGCTGTTTTCGAATAAAAACTGTAAATTTCTATATTTTGACACATTGGATATTCTGGCTGTGGTATTAATACTCATGTTTAGGATTAGGCCTCTAAATACTAACTATGGCTTGAAATGCAAGAACTGAGCGCAATCAGGCTAAATTTTTCGTCGAACTTTTTTCAGATAGGCGCAATGTGACTATGATTTTTCAAGAACTGTTAGCAATCAAAAAATTATGATGTTATCGAGTAAAAATATTGAGTTTTGATTTTTTGACAAATTGGATATTCTGGTTTTGTTATTTAAACTCATTTCTAGGATTTGCATCTAAATACTAACAATGGCTCTAAAATGCAAGAGCTAAGCACAATCAGGCCAAAACTTTGGTCAATTTTTAAAAAAAAATTGTTAGCAGTTGAAGATTTTAATACAAAACGGTAAAATTAAAGTAAAAAATTTCTTCCGTTAGTACCAGTTTTAAACAAAACGAAAAATTTAAAAATTGAAAAATTCTCAGAATTTAGATTTTTGCAATTTCTGAAAACTGAACATTCGTTCCATTTGAACTGCTATTTTGTGCAAAGACGTAAATGCAATCTTAATAGTTTTAAAAACCATAAATTTTTTAAATTTACGAGTCACTTTTTTGCCAATTGAATTAATGAGGCGTTGCTTAATTCAATTTCATTTGACTGAAACCTATTAATTTTTCTCATAAACTGTTTTTACTTGTTGCTTTTTAAAATTTCATCATGCAGTTTAGAAATGAACGAAAATCATTATGTGACGCTTGTTTTTAGAGTAACTACAGGAAGAGATCAAAATAAATCAAATTTTCTCTGATTACCAAGTGAAATTTGGATTCTTCCTTTTCGACAAATTGAATATCCTGGTTTTGTCATAGCTGCTCATGTGCACAACAGGACCGGTCTGAGGCATGAAAAGACTGTCCTGAATAGATTTTTAGTTTGCCAGGACTTTAAGTGATACCCTCATTGTTGGTTGGAGCTAAAAACAACCGTCCCCGAATTTGGACAATAAAACGTGATCTGGAGTTTGGCTGGATAGTGAAACGCGTCCTTGAGTTTGACTGGAAAATGAATGATGTCCTTAGACTATTGTGAGCAATATCGAATTTAAAACTATACCGATTCTCTCTTCCGTTTAAAAAAGCCGATACTGAATCCCTCTTGCGTTTTAAAAAGACGATGGCGAATATCTCTTACGTTTAAAGACGACAAAACCGAATCTTTCTGATTTCGAATACCGAAAAAAACTCATAGAAATTTTTGTTGTTTTGAGCTAGAAAAAACGACGATACGGACGATTTCGTATAATTAAAAACCGAAGATTTCTCGACTAGGGCAACCATGATTTCACGCATAGAAAAAATAGCGCTTTTCACTCCTAGAGTATGCGGGAACTCTATGTATGATGTTTCTCTTGCAATTCGTATAAAATTGTGCGATGAAAATTTGACACGCGTTGACAGGCTTCATTGGTGAATCGAAATTTTAAAATACCTTTCCGGAATTAAGGAATGAGTTCTTGTTTAGAAAAGTAAATTTAGAGGGAATTTGAATACTAGTCTGGCTAAGTTACCAGACCACAGATGACCGAACAAGGGGAGCGTGTTGCGTTGAAAATTACATAGTCTAGTCTGAACAGAACCGCACAAAAACGTGGTGAACACACGAAGGTATAGTCACTTTCCGTTTGGGAAGGTATGGGTTACCGATTTTGGTGTGTCACTTCAGCTTGAGTAATACTAACACATAATCCTCTTCCCTTGAAAAGATTCTCCTCAAAATTTATCACAATTCTTTTTCCAGCTCAAATCTCGTTCCCAGGTATCTTTTATTTCAGCTTAGTATCATAAACTGCCCATCCTTTTATGTATTCAATGTTTGTACTTAAGGAATGGTGGGAAGAGTGCAACGATCCCTGTTACTATGGCAACGGATTCATTCCCTGTGGAAGTGTTTCGGGACATAGAGGAGTGGCGGGTGTCATCCGTAATGTGGGAGACAGACCAATAGAAGCTGACTGCACGGTTGGTTATTAGGGAAAATTTCATGGGAAAGGTTTCACATGGTGTCGCAATGCTAATGTCAGTGAGGAAAACGCACCCAACCAAACATTAGAGAAGGAAGAGCAAAGAGCAAATGGATCTAGAGTAGAAACAAGAAGTAACCCCCCCCCCCCCCCTCCATAATTGCAGCCCTCTATAATTGTTGCCCCCCCCCCCCCCATAATTGATATATCGTAGCTTTCGTTATGGTTATAAAATTGTAAAATTATAATGCATGGTACCTCTCAGTAGGTTATACACAAAACAGAGTTGGAGCAAAAGTAACTGTAGCTTGTTCACACGTGGTGACGAAAACAAACATTTGATCCACACGGCAAGTGAAACATTTCCGAGGAAGGGAAATATGATAAGGCAGCTTTTTTACTGTTATGTGATAAAAAATTATGATCTGTTGTGATCTATCCTGCTTCGTTTTAGTTGCATATATAACACATAGAACATTACATTATACAAGATAATGACACCCCCTTCCCATCGCCGCAGGCATCGTGGATAATTGTGATCAATGTTTTCAAGCGTGAAGCAACTTCGGACCAAATTTGGCGACTGTCACAAATGTCCACACGCTTAAGTAGATTCGGACGTGAGAACATTTTGTAAATTGATTTCTTCAAGTTTTCATTTGTTTCTGTTTAGGTGACTGCTCCGTCTTGTGTGGCTCCGATCTCGACTGAGGAACTGACTGTGACTTGTGCTGCGTTTGAGTACGACTTCAAAGTGTCAGCCGAAGTGAACGGAGGCAGCTGCTTCGTGTCCAATCAGAACAGGAAGAGTGAATACGTGGAGAGCGTCTACTTCAACCTACCCGAGGATAATGCTGGATCTGCTCTCGTAAGTTTTGACAGAAAGTTAAGCCAAATATTTTTAATTGAATTTAGTTGTCAAAAATAAATTTGCGGCTCGCTCAAAAGCTAAAACGTTATATAGACTGTCCCCTTGAAGCTGAAATAATCGAACTTTCGAGGAAAGCCAAAATTAAGAATTAGTATGGTCATTTGAATGCCAACACTCTTTATCATGAGAACAATCATATGTTTTACCCCCATTTTTTAAATTTGAATTTCGACTGTTGAACTCTGTCAAGTGAATTTTGAAACGTTCGCTTATTTAAAATTGATTGGACACGCTATAGATCATTGTTTTCATTTGACGGTATACGCAATCGCAGTGCTTAGGATATCAAGGTGTTTTATCAGATTAGTTTTATCGGCCCGGAGGTTCGGCATTTGTAGGAGGAATTATGATTTTCTCGACCCCACTTGCTCGACTGGTTTTTTGTTTGTTCAGTCAATAATGGTTGATAAATACATTAATCAGAGAGAGAAAGTTGTGAATGGTATGATTAAAAAGCCCGTCAAGCGTAGAATATCAAAATAAAAAGCTTTATTTTTGTTATTTTTGAGGAGTTAACGAAGCTTAGATTTCCGTTGTTTTTGTTCACATTATCAGTAAATTTTGTTGAAGTTTTCGCCAATATCACTGAACTATGTTAAAATAGTTTACGAAAACGTCATTGGCTTTACATTTACATACAAACAATTGTTGCTGGCCTTTTTTGGCAAAATTTTGGGCAGATTTTGAAAATTTCTTGAAAAATGGCAAATAATATGCTTCTTTAGCCCACTTTGTCCAAATCTGTTGGTGAATCAGACCTAATAAATGCTGACGCAATCTTTGTTTTACTAAGATTAGGAGAATTTCACTTCCGTTCTGAGTAAAGTTATGTATTATGCCAACATATGGAACAATTAAATGTTTTGAATGGACGCTTATTGATTGCAAGGCCAGTTTTGGTTTCCTCGTGAAATTTTACAAAAATAGAGGCTTCGAAATATCAGGGAAGCTGATAGTGAGAAAAAGTTAATCTCTTTTTTTAACTAATGGTTTTAAGACCTTGATACTCGGAATTTTCACGATTTTTTTGGATACTGGTGGGTCTTCCTGGTCCCTTATCGCATTTGTCACATTAATAACCAATTCCATTGACGTTGCGATGATACCAAATTGAATATATATAAAGAGATAAAATAAATACTACGTTTTCAGTAAATCACTTATTTTTTTAATGGAGTCGACACTTTTCTCGCAAATTTAAGTTGATTTTTCGAAGTTTGCGTTTATTTGTTTGATCTTTTTGTATAGCCCCATGACATAGTCTGAACAGGTCTCAATAGCTTTTCATGGAGATTTAGATAAAAATATATTTGCACCTTTAGTTCACAGCTAATGTTTTAAATGACATTGAATTTTTTTTTTCAAAAACATCGATCAAGTTTTGAGCGTTGTATTTTTTGCTTAAAAATGTAACTTAGTCTCGTTAACGAGAGGTCCCGCCACTGTTTTGTGACGCAGGCATTAATGCGATCTGTATTTTTTTGCTTTGACCGATCGCTTCATGACTCTGGCACTATGAGTTTTCATTTTAAAAAATTGAGTTTTTGATTTTTTGGCATTGGTCATTATTTGTGTTTTTTTTCCCACGTATTCCCTTCAAGCACAGCTACCAAACAACAAAGGCAATAATTATTTGTTTCTTCTATATAAGCTTAATTGATCCACATTTGTCGTCTTGTTTTATTTCTGATCCTTTCCTCAAGGTCGAAGTGTCAACAACTTTTGGCACCCTGATATACCCGAAGACATTTTCATTCTGTCCGAAGAGAGCAGTGAGTTTGGCAGTGACTGGGTTCGAGTACCAGCCCACCTCTCTGGCATCTGACCTTGTGATGACAATGTATGGAGGGGAGGACATGAAGATCACTGTGTGGACTGCTGGTGCAAATGGAGCCAGTCCGATACAGACCATCGAATCGTCTTTGAGTACGTCTTCTTTTCTATTATAAAAAAGGAATTTGTTTCCCGCTATTTTCAAATCTTGAAAAGTTATTAAAACACTCACGTGCACATTTTAAAATGCCGAAAGTCTGCAGTGCGAGAAGTTAGAATGCCAGAAGTTGCTACTTAGCCAGAATGAGTTTCGTTGACTTTCATCTTTTTTGAAACGTGCGCGTTTCGTGTTTTAAGCATAGTTAAGTGACTCTGCAGAAGTAACTTCGAAATTCTGACTTAATATCTCGAACTGCTTTGCGGTTCTCGATAAACGCGAGAAGTTCTCAGTAACCCTTACTTCAAGGACACTCATTTTAAGCGCATTTGATTCTTATCGAAGCATGCATAGAATTTATTAAAATATATTTCAAAATAATTGTTTCCATTTTGAATAAAAAGTTAATTATGAAAAGTGATGAGGCTTTAGAAATTTTACGGCCTGTAGTCATTCCTAAGCAAAAAACGGAAAAATGATTGAGATGTAAAAATGTTTCCACATTGACTGGCCACCCAGTGCAATGTTTCCCGGTAGAAATAGAATTTTCCCGATAAATTTCCCTATTTTCACGGCGGAAAAATTACCAGGAATCCCACCGGGATTGACATTTAATGGTAACTTACGGTAATTTATCGACATCGTTACCGGCATTACCAGGATATTTGTCAGGAAATTACCAGGAAATTCGCGCACCATTTTGGGAAAATATCAAGACAACCAGGTGATTACCGGGAAGTTACCAGGATAACCTTTCAGGAAAATACCAGTTCTTAGTTTATTCAAAATGGAACAAAGTATTTTTAATTATACTTTAATAAATTCTATGTAAGCTTTCATAAGTGAAGGAAATGAATGTCTTTGAAAGTTTTGGAAATAGCGTGAAATAAATTCTGTATTCACATTTTTTAAGTAGCCGCATAACACTTGATCAACAGATTCTGCGTCCGAGTCAGTATAATCATTTCCATGTAAAATGGATAAAGATGAAACAGAAAAAGTGAAGGAGAACTTTTAATAACAAAAAAATTTTTGAAAAGATTTTTTGTTCCGACCCCTCTTGTGGGGTAGGGGGAGGAACTATATACTCAAATGGTTTTTTTTTCTGACAATTTTGGCCGATCGATATATTCATTGTAGAGAAATGTGAGTGGTATCATTGAAAAGCTCGTCCAGCTTAGAACTCAAAATTAAAAAGATTTTTTCGGTTTCCGGTTTCTTTTCGAGGCGCTATCGAGGAATGAAGTTTTGTGTGAACAAAGGACATTTAAGATTTTGTTCATTTTTAGTGTAATTTTTCTTCAAATTAAGAATTTTTCTATAAAAATAGTATTTCGAAATTACATTTCATCTCACAAAATAAACCAAATTTTTCTTCCTAATAGACTAAGGGCGATATAAAGATAAGTTCTGATCCCATAGGGAAGTTCACTATAAAAAAGGTCGAATTCTATTTGAGAGCGCTTTTTTAAAGAAATTTTTCAATTTTTTTTGTTTTTTAAGTCACCTAGTGGTTAGTCACTTTTCATACTAAGGTTCCGTCAGTGAAAAATCTCATTTACACTCAAATGAAGCCCAATGAACAAAAAAATTCGTTTTCAAGGAATTGCTCATATTTTTTTGCCTCGACTCTGACTTTTAGTAACTTTAAATGAAATTTTGATTTTGTTTTTGAGGTTTTACTAAATTTTTGGAGTCCCATCATAGACTCATTGATTAAAAGTCTAAAAAATACGTAGTGTGCTTCCAGTTAACCTATCTACTGCTTTGAGGGGACAGCTAATGCCTGGTAAGACTTTAAAAAAAATTTCGAAGAAATTTTCCTAACTATAACCGGTCAAAACTTTCTTTGCGAAACTGTAAGTCAGTCTCACAGTATCTAAGTCAGTAATCACACGACAACCTTCCGTCCTAAAGCAGCCAAAAATAATCTTTTGAGCCGTTTTATCTTCTAACTACTGGCTGTATGACTTCAATGCCACAAGACTTCAAAAAAACTTTTTTAACTGTTTTGATAATTTCGTTTTATTGGTTCTTTTTGAAGTCTAATCACGTTATGCTGGTATTGATAGCTCCCGTTGGCTTAGAAGAGACAGTTAGTGGATCATTGATGAAGTTTTCAGAGAAAAACATTTTTAAAATGGCTTCGACACTTTCTTCTTGCACTTTTCTACATAATTGTTGTTTTTTGCTTGTATTTTTCTGTTTTATAGTGATAAGGCTTATTGTGATGTCTTATTGATTGACTAGTATTCCTGGCAAACATCTTTGTTGGAGGCAAAAATGAGCGTATTTAGTGAGGTCCGTTGAAAGCTATTAAATTTAATGGTTGGTAAGACTTAAAAAATATTTTTTTTTTCAAAATTTTTTTGAACATTAATTAATCTTAAACTTATTTCGTGAACAGTAAGTGTGTCTCTATATTGACAAGACCTCCTTCATTTTTATTGAAACCGAAATTAATCTGGTTAGCGGTTTTGTCTTCTAACTATGGGTTTTATGAGTTCGATGCACGAGTTTTCATAATTAAAAAAAAAATATTTTGGATCTTTTTTTTTTCGTAATTTTGGCTCCTCTTAAAAATTTATCACATTATTCTACTAATGATAGTTTCCAAAGGTTTAGAGAACAACATTCGATAAAGAATAAAAGATATTAGAAAAAAACTTTATGATTTAAATGGCTTCGACGCTTTCTTCTCGCATTTCTCATTTGAAATTTCAGATTTTGACTCTATTTGTTGTTGTTTTCATAGCCAATGAACATTTGTAATGTCCTATTGATGACATAGAAATGACTTTGTCGTCTCATCGAGGCACAATTTAGCGTATTTATTGGCTTCCGTTCAATGCTATTGAATTTAATGGCGTTGATACGACTGGTTTTCTCAAAAGTTTCGTGGTTTTAATGTATTTGTTAATATTAGTTGATTTTTTCGAGTCATATTGTTTAAAAAAATGAAATCACATTGCGTTTGAAAAACTAATCGAATTGTTTTAACTGAAAAGTTCATTTTCTACTGGCGTCGACACTTTTCTCGCCCAATTTTTTTGAACTTGCTGATTTTGCCTGTTTTTTTTTATTTAGGTAGCCGTTATATGCTGACCGGTTCTATAAGCTTTCAAAAGTGGATTGAATGAACGAAGTCACCCGAAGCGGTCATATAGCGAATGGTCTTAAAATTAATGATGTAATACATTTTCGAGTTAATGAATTAAAGTTAATGATATAATACGTTTTTGTTGTTCTATTCTTCAACTTGTAACTTATTCTCATCATTGATAGCTCCCATTCAATTCCTTCAATTTTAAAAATTAATTGTCTACTGATATTACATTGTAACTGATGTTTTGTTTGTTGGACAATATGCGTTTTCATAAAGGTTTTGTGAGTGATGTATTTTTGTTTTTTTTCGCTTCTTTTAGCACATTCGGGTGATAACAGATCCAAATGGTTTTTAAATGAGGTCGCAATGCACATATTTTTTTCAATATAATTTTCTTTCAATAAGTATAAAAAACCGAAAATAATAGCTAATGATTTTAATGGCTTCAATAATTTGTGTTTTTCCAAAGTGTTTGTAATTTTTTGAGGTTTTCCGCATCTTTAGTCCTTTCCTATGGCTTAGTCTAACGAAAGACAGATCTCATTAGTTTCATAATTATTTTTTGATAAATTTGTCAAGACCTCTTTCGTTACAAGCTAATGATTTTTCAGATTTTTGAAATGATTTGATTTAAAAAATGTTGATTGATTTTTGAGTTTAGCCTCACTTTTAGTAAATTTTGTGTAGTTAAAATTTTATCTGATGGCATTAAATTTAGATATTGAGTTTTTGACGTGAAATTTTTGTTTTTGCTTACTTTGATGTTTTTTGTCGTAGTCTTTTTAATGGAATATCTCGTGAGCGCTGTAATGAGGCATGGCAGTATGTATTTCAATTAGTAGTTAGGTTTTGTATCATTTTTTTAACTCATATATCTGTTTTTGTTATATCTTCATTTGGTTGCCAATTATTTTAAAAACGTAGATGAGCTTGGGTCGGAACATCATGTGCGAACGCACATTAACGAGCCTCCTTGTCTTTTCTAATTTTCGATGAATTGTTTGGCACATAGTAATATAAGACGCGGGTCTGGAAGTAGCAAATAAGATGCACAGCATGTAAGCTCAGCGGTTTACTGTAACAATGAAGTATTCGTAAAATTTATATAATCTAAATTAAATTAAGCAAAAACTATCAGTCAGATTTAAATGATCAGAATTAAATTCCAATCATAAGTGTGATCACTTATAATTTTCCTAAGCAATTTTTCTCTCGCTTTCCATCGAGGAATAATTGTTTTTTAATTATTCGCCGATTTGCTACCCATGGATGTACACTGAAGTTTCAACAGAATTTCCCTTTCTGAATCTCAACTTACAGGAAGACCATGCTCGACTCTAGTATCATATCCAGTTCTACTATAACTAGGATTTTGGATCATCACGTGTTTTCACTCAATAGTGATTCTTGTCTTTTTAGTCGTTTCATAAGTGGAGGTCTTTACCTGGATCTCGATATGCTCTCCGTTAACAGTCTCCGTTATAATAGTGACGCATCTTGGTCCAATTTTAGGTCTGGTCCACTCACACGGAGAGTGCATGTGTGACAGTGGCTCACCAGTTGGAAGGGGGGACATTCTTAAACAGGGAGTCAAGGGGGAGAAAATGCTGTTCCCACACCCCATGACCAAGACTGGCTACATCTACGCTGTCAGCGCGTGTATCCACTATATCGACACTCTTAATCTTAAAGACGCCGGAGATGATGAATTAAAGATATACGTAAGTATGATTTATTTTTTCAACCATCCAAAGATCGCATATCGATTCCTTTTCCCGAGCCGAGAAATATAGACTATATTCACCGCAAAAATGGTATATAAATGCGACGGATTTGTGACTGCGGCAAAAAACAGAATACACCCAGTAATTAGTGATAGTCAAGCGTAATTTTGAGATTAATCTCTGACCCGGGTTGTAGAAGTAAGTAGACAAAAGCGGAATAATTAGAATGCTCCCTAAAGCAGAATCGATTGGTTGAAAATGTTCGCTTTTTTCTACAGGAAAATGTTTTTTTTAAAAGAAAAGACAGTGTTGGAAATCTTTTCAATATTTCGTTTTTAGTGCTTCTCAGATCACATCATTCGTATGAATGAGTCATAACTATTGCATTTCTTGAGTATTAACACTTTTATGTGATAAATAGTTTTTTTTACTGAAACCGACAAATGATGCATTTTCAAATCTTTTTGAATTTAAAAACTTAAATACCTTATATTCTGTCTTATTTTGTGTCGATCTGAAAAATATTTTGGCCTTGCTCTTAACGATACTTTCAATGTTATTGAAATTTCATTTGACATGGCTCTCAGGTTTTGTGTTAATTGATTTCAATGTCGTTTTCCGGTAGAAATGATAAATATATGATTTTCAGTTCGAGCCTTGGAAAGGTTTTAGTTAGTAAATCTGTTTGATAAAAAACAATTTGTTTTATTTGTATATTTTATCGAGTAGTTTTTTTCAAAACAACAAAAACAACATATACAATTGACAAAATAGGAAAAAAATTGAATTCATAAATTCAAAAAATTAGGCGTAGTTATAGAAACAAAAATGTGCCATACTTGAATAAAAACGAAATCAGAAAAAAAATGTAAAAGGATAGAGAACTTGCTTGGTCAGAATTTTTGTGTTACGAATCCAACTGTTTTTTAGATTGAAAACTTTCCTCTATTACCGTAATTTGGAAATATCTTATGTTTTTTTACCATAATACTGGAATTTATTTAGCGCTAATTACAAACTTGCTGCAACAATCTTGCTACAATATTCTTCAATAGGTTGTTATTCCAGTGTGTGGCTGTGAGCTATTATCGACGCAATTACTTTTCCAAGAATTTTTTTTACTTCGGCTTTTTCTAAGCGTCATTTGCAGCAGTGAAAATGTTCTGCTGTCTACGCAAAATTTTTTTCAAACATTTTATCGCAGCAGTTGATTTGCAGAAAGCAGAGATAAATAGAAAATTTATTGAAAAGCGGCAAAATCTGCTCGAATGAAACCAACGTTAGCGACAAATTATCCAAAATTTTTCCTTCAGTCAAAAATGTAAATATTCCCTCCAAGTTACATGTTCTACACTTGAGAGTTTTATAATAATAATTTCACTATTTTCTGACCCCGAGGCAGATACGACAGCGAAAGCTTTCTTAAAGAGCTGTTTGTGCATAAAAAGTCCAGCTCAAATACCTCAGAGTAAATCCTTGCAGAGTCATAAAAATTCAATTCTGCTTTCAGGATTGGTCACATTATGATAATACGCCCGAACAGAATTATATAGTAATCGAACAGAGTAAAGCGTATAGTCCGAACAGAGTAAAGCATATAGTCGATACTCCGGGCCGTTCACCGACTATTCGAGGTCTGAACATTAATTTAACAGAGAAGCGTTTTATGGTAGCGTTAAAACACTTGAGCGTATAAAAAAGCAATAGTTTAGTGAGTGATGTTAGCGCAACTGAACTTGATGCTACCGAGTAAACTAAATGAGCAACGCTATTTAAACGGCGGACGCAAAGTAAGCCGATAGGCAAGCAAGCCGACAGAAAAGCAAGCCGAAAGTTATGTAATAGTTATGTAATCTATCAGAAATAATACATTGTCAGCCGTTAAAATCAATACTGCGCGTAGTATTATAGTGCATAATGTATTCCAATGCACCAAAGAAACAAAAATACGTCCATTTTTAGACATCTAGTGGGTACGGGCCTCAGCGGACCGCTGTCCATGGCCACGCCTCTCATCCGCTGTGGGATGTAATCCGGAAGTAGCGGGCCGGTTATCGCGGCGAAGCCGCGACGCGCGCAAACCGCGCCCACCGGCCCGCCAAGGGCAACTTAAAATACGGGTATCCAAAAATTTTTTGGCTTACTTGACCTCAGTTTCAAAATTTGGCTTGCTTACCTATCGGCTTGCTTGACCGCCACCTATCTAAACAAAGCGAGAAATCTATTCAAGTCTATCCAGCGAGAAAGTTTATTACGTCATATTTCTTAACCATGTAAGCCTTAAAAAAGATTAAATGCACATAAAATCTCTTCTAATTTACGTAGAAAGGTCAAAAAAAGTTCGTTTAACATAATTTTCGTTGAGCCTACTATTATACTAAATTGATTGCGCTCATTTTAGTCTTAATAATTTTATGTTTCAAAAGTCTCTCGATGATCAATTTTAGACTAAGACCTGCCAAAAAATGTTACTAGATCTGCCAGTTTGATGCATTTGGGCTGGATGTTACGTTGTTTACAGTGGCCATAATGCTTGATGCCTATTTATTGCAAGTTGCTTTATATAGCCGATAAAAACTTGAATAAAAGTTAACGAAAGAGTGTTTTAGCAGCTTTGTGCTGGTGCCGCTCCCGGTTTCTAAGGTTTAGCCAAATTGTTTAAATAGAATGATTGATGGTCATTGTGAACATTTTTTGTGAATTGGGTTTGATTGTGCGCTATCCTTTATCACAATTTTTATCTTGTCATGGCAATAATATTTTGGAAGCCCAAGAAATCGAGGTAACCTCAACTCTTTAACTTTTGAATGCATAAATTGCGTAAAATAAGCTGTGAAAACTGACGATATCAGAACAGCATCGCAATTGATATCAGAAATAATTGCCAAAGCATTTCGAATTCTCATTGATAACAGTTTATGCTAATTTGAAGTATTTATTTGAAAAAGACTTGGCGGAACTACAACAAGTGAATTCTGACCCTGATCGAAATGCGGAATTACAACTGATTTTGGACTTATCGATCGAAAACCCAGAAATACGCTGCAAAGTCGGACAACTGAAAGAAAAATTGGAAGGCAAATTTCTATGCTGCCACAACGATCATGATTTGACCAGATTTCTGAAGACAAGAAATTTAAAAATCGACGATGCTGTCAAAATGTACAATGATATGCTAGAGTGTAGAAATTAAGTTGGGGTTGACCAGCCTGGATTTCTTGAATCGCACCAAACGAAAGAAACTTTTTGAATCATTACCCTACGGGTCAATTGGGTTATGATAAAGACGGTTGTCCGATTACATACGAGTTCCCAGGACGAATCATTTTGAGGGGATTTGACTTGGCAATAAGCGATGATTATTTCTTGAAGCAAGGCTCATTCAACATTGTTGCAGACAATCACAACAGCGTGGATCAAGTGCAGCAAAACTCCTAATCTGTAAGATCTATCCAAACTAAAATTTTGTTACTTAAAATTCTTTTAATGCTGTAAATTTATTTCCGAGCCGGCAAATCTAGTAACCCCCTTATATTTTTGGTTTCATTTCCTCAATCAAGTTTTTTCAATTCCCCTGGTCACCGATAACCTATCCCTTATTGTTTTTTGTGCTTAAAAACATCAATTTTGAAAATTTTCTGGAAAAAACGCGATAATTTTATTTTTGCGTTATATCTCGGTGAATTTGGTTCAAGAAGGCTGTAAACGCCTTGGCAAGCGAAGCAAAAAAAATCTAAAAAATGACCAATTGTGAAAAAAATCCGTAGCAATTTTCTGGGATACAATAATTGCATAAAGCTATCGATTTGAGAAAAAAAGGAACAATTTGGTCAATTTTTTCAAATTTGGAAAAACTCAGGTTCTTTTTCAAATAAGCGCTCATTCTTGGAGAGTCGTGAAAATTGTGCATTTAACGTCAAGGTTCGGTATCTGAGCAAAGCTCACATAAGTTATGTTGTAAAAACATTATATGGTTTTTATATTAGATGCCAGTTCACTGCATCACGCCATAAAAACTTTGCCTCAATCGTTATAAGACCATTATAAGAAGAATTTTACGCACTACCGGGTCTGAGTTTCAATCATAACGCGGTGAAAGTACGAAAAACTGCTCAGTTCCAATTGAGTCAATTCTTCCTTGATAAAAAGAGGCTAGTTATATGGCATGATGTGGTGAACAACTCATTGTCCCGTCATCGCAGTAACATCAATAAGCCTTCAACACCTTCGCAGCTTATTGCAGTGCTTAAAAAGTATCAGGAGCGGATAGAAGTTTTAGTGTATTGCCCCAGAGAGGGAACTCCTGATATGTACGATGAGCTCTAGCGTAGTACTCTAGTTACCATCCATTTAGTGAAAAACATTGTGTCTAGACGTAAACAGAAAGATTCTAGTTTACTTAAAGAGTACAGAGCGTTACATTAGAAGCCTGCGCTTTAGTTGAAAACACTCACTATAGTGTTAGCACTTAAAAACAACCTCCGGTCCTTGATAACACGCTCACTACCGAAAAAACTTGATAAGCGCCGTCGTAAAACGCTTCGCACCCGTCATGCGTTCGAGGAGGCGGAACACACTCAAGCCTTTGATAACCTGAATGCCACTTAGTCTTGCGTTGTTGTGGGAGTCTACCAGCTGACTGGCGGTGTGACTTAGTTTACTCACGAGTTACGGGTCTGTTTTTAGTTTGTGGTTGGTACTCTCCAATAGCGCTTTACTGAACGTTTCGTTCTCCCCATTTGTTGAGTTACTCACTACCGTTCAATTTCCGCTGGTTATCTGGTTTCATTTTTCCGTTTCCGTTTTTTGTTTCCGTGTCACCGTGTTTCTTTCTATTCCCCGTTTATCTGTTGTATGTCGCAGTATGTTGAATTTTTGCTGTAGTAAAACTTTTTCTGCTAGTGTGCTGGTTGGTTGTTTAGTCTCGTTGCTTGATAGGGTGTGACTTAAGTTCATTCTGCAAAATACGGCTGGTTTGTCTCGTGACTTTCACCACACTCGCTTGCTAGCAATTTGTTGTTGCTTGAATAATTTTGGTAGTATGCGCTTTTGTTGTCTGTGTACGGTGGTTTGCCGGGTGTGACCTAACTTTCTTCTGGAGTTAAGGCTAGTAAATTTCCTGACGTTTTTGACTTTTGTTGAATTGTTTTTAATGTTTTGATGCCGTAGATAAAACCCCATAATGTTTGTGCTAGTTTGCCTGGCAGTAGCTTCTCTCCCTCTTTCTAGGGTGTGACTTAAGTTTATTCTGGAGTTATGGCTAGTTTGCATGATTGAATTTTTTGCTGTGGTCTGCTAGCATTGATCTTCCAGCCTCCTCGCTTGTGGCCTACCGTCTCCCTCCAGTGCTATCCCGGCTTTCCGTCCCGTCGCGCGCTACCCGCTTGACGTTTCCTTCTCGTCCGTACCGTTTTCGCGCTTCGTCGTGCGATGTTCGCCCGAAGCTCCCATTCGACCGTCCGGCTTCCCGTTGCTTCGCGCATTACCCGTTCGGCGTTTCTTCTCGTTCGTCTCGTCACCCGTTTTGTCCCATGTTGCGCTCTCTGCGTTCACATTTCTTTCTTTCTTTCTTTCGCCGGGTACTATTGTACTCGAGGAACAACTTTGCTATTTGGCGGTTTGCTAGGCAAACCGTCATTCTAGGGTTCGGTTTAACCAATTTATGTTGCGTGTGTGTGTGTGTGTGTAATAGTACCAAATTAAACTTTGGTTGGTTCCTGCTTTCATAAGATCATGGGAACATTGCAAGACAAATTCAACAAATTTTATAGTGCGAGGGCAAAATTAGAGGCTGAACTTAATAACATCTAGGGTGAAAATAACAATGCTCTGGATAGGCAAGACAGGAAAACTAAGATCGAACGTCTGATTGTAAAGTGCAAGGATGCTTTTACTAGAGTAGTTGACAAGGATGAAGAGCTCTTTGATCTGGCACAAAAAACTGAAGATCCAGATGCTGCCTGTAAAACCCTTGAAAAAGGGTTAGAGACTGTAACAAAGAAAACTGACGAGTTCATTGCTGCTGCTCAAGGGTATATCAGTTCGGTCCAAGACACAGAGACAGCAGAGCAGTATACTTCTAACCATTCAAGATAAGTTTCACATATGAGTTCCCAAAAAGATCAAGTCAGCGTCACCGAGACTTAGAACTATCAAGACTTAAAAGGGAGGAACTTAAGAATTAACATGAGGCAAAGCTGCGCATTGCTAAACAGCGTCTTGAAATCGAAAATTAAATGAAATTGCGAGATTTGGAAATTGAGCAGCTTGACGAGGATCAGCAGACGGTTCGGTACTGACAAAATGAGCAAGTTCTTAGCGGTAAGAAGTTCAGTCAAGAGCAAGAAACTTTTTCAAGATTGGGCCAATTCGTCAACGGCCGGGAACATGGCAGCTGTTGCAAATGAACCGAGTTTGCACTTTTCTAGTTCCATCGCCCAATCCAACCAATCAATTGTCCAACGTCCTTCTTCAACTCAACCTCTAAACTCACAAACTAATCTCAATACACATGGTCAAGTTGAAGCCAACATCAACCTCCCTGTCCATGACCTGCAAGAACCAAGTAGTAGAACCAATGTAAACAATGCACATAACGCAAACAACATCATGCAAGAGCAGCAACAGCCTCAACATACGCCTCCAACACCCCCAAAAAACTTTGGTATGCCAACTCAACTAAACGCCCCAAACACAGCCCGACAACTGTCTAAAGCAACAATGAACTTCGATGGTTTACAGTTAGATCATCAATTCCCTCGAAGGTCGAGCATACCGGAAAAGTTGAATTTAGTCAGTGCTCGTCATTCACCACCTTTAAATGCACTCGTTAATGCTCCTCTAGGACCTATTCCGCAACATGTACACATAATTGTACCAGCCCCCCATCCCCGGTTTTAAACCCCGTACCACTTCCCGTTAATCCCACCAGCATTCCGTTTTCCTCCTTCGCCGCCACAAGCCCTCCTACTACGCGCCAATAACCCCGTGGCGAATAATGTCAATCTGTCACACCATTCTTCGCTTGCACCGTTCATTTCCTCCGCAAAAGTTTTTGCAACACAATTACTTCATTCATTGCCCCCACAAAAGAAGTTTCAGCCCCAAAATTTTGTCCCCATAACCCACGTATCTTTTGCTCTGGATCCAAATGTCTGGCGTTTTCCGACAGCAGTCCCATCTAATGCAGTACCACTTGTACGTACATCTGCAAACCTATACACCGTACAACCGGCCCCGTTAACGAACCCTCATATCACTAAATCGCTCCGCTCTTCTCATGTAGAAGCAGCAGCAGGGTCTCAAAATTACGTAACATCAAACTTCACGCAAGCGAATCCATTTACTTCTTCCACAGGTATCGCCCCACCTTTGTCACTCCGGTCATTCCGCCAACTTATGGAGTTACCGTTTCGAACCTGTTGCGTTGGAGTGGCCCGCCGCATCCCACACCTTCGGCTCCTTCTTTGGATTCCGCAGATTTGATAAAGCAGTTGGCGGACGTAATCACTTGTAAGAAGAACGATCCATTGCCTGAGTGGAAATTTTCACAGTACAATGGTGATCCCCTGCAGTTGCATGAATGGTTCGTACAATTTGAAAGCGCCATAGACTCACAGTCCTTGACTGATGATGTTAAGTTAACATATTTAAAACTTTTGTAACTGGAAAGTCTAAAACCGCTATCGCTGAGTTCGCATACTGTGGGGTAATGTATAAGGATGCACTTAAGACACCCGAACGTAAATTTGGCCAATCCCAGGTAGTGGTCAGTGCACACTTAGACCAACTCAGATCTTTTCCATCACTAAAAATGCACAATAGTGATAACATCATAAACTATTTTGCAACAATTTCAGGTCTTGTTGGGGTCTTTAAATCACTTTCAAATGACTCAGAACTTAAGAGCGCCTCGCTTCTCAACACGGTTTTGCAAAAGTTGCCGCCCAATCTGGAAGGGTCTTGGTCACTCTTCACAGTGAAGAAATATTGGGTTAAGCCAACACTCCGTGAGTTCAACAATTGGTTGAAGGAGAAGGCGGAGGCACATGACTTAATGAAAAAAAATTTCATCAAAGGCAAGAACTGAGGATAACACCAACTCAGTAGTCAAGACCAAAGTTGCCTCAAGAACTTCTGCTGCTATTACACAAACTAAGGGCACTCAAAAGCCAGCCTCAACATCGGCAACGCCCTCAGACCCTCGCTGCACCGCGAGTAGAGGTAATCACCGCAATTGGTCAGGTATTTAAAGGGAAAGTCTCCCACTCAGCGAGCAAAGGTAGTGGCCGAAGCAAAACTGTATTTCTCATGTTTGAGAGAAAAGTATATGTTCAGGCAATGCCCAAATCCTAGGAAATGCAGGAAGGACGGATGTAACAGCTCCCACAATACACTCTCCATGGAGCTGAGAGGGTTTATTCATCAAAATCCCTCTCAACCAACAATAG
This sequence comes from Convolutriloba macropyga, assembly GCF_964194025.1. NCBI lineage: Eukaryota > Metazoa > Xenacoelomorpha > Acoela > Convolutidae > Convolutriloba > Convolutriloba macropyga. The sequence continues at coordinate 54,953,985 of NC_134470.1, read as the reverse complement.
TAATTCTAATGCTGTCGCAAATCGAAGTTAACTTTCTAGTATCCAATCATCGATTAAGAAAACTACTTTGTCATCTGTGAGTAATGTGAAAGGCGTCCTTCAGGCGACTGAATTACAGTTGACGAGCTCTTCTGGTAAAGATACCACGGTTTTAGTTTTATGCGATACCGCTTGCAGTAACTGTTGGGTGTCCAATGATCTTGCAAATAGACTTGGTTTGCACGGTAAAGCGTTGAAACTAACCGCCAAGGGTATGAATTCCGAGGAGGTTGTAGACACTAAGTTGAACTAACTGAAACACCACGCGACAACCCAGCGTTTGAACCGTTTAAAGCCATCCCTTACGTAAAGAAAGATTTGAATGTAGGCGCCGTTGTGATCAACATTAAAGCACTTCAAGAAACACACCTGCACCTATCAGTTCTAGATCCGGTTACATAATGCTATGGAGACATTGAGATGATACTTGGACAGGATGTGTATCACGCCATCCGACCGTTAGAGTACTTCGCTGCCGACGAGAAGTGCTCGCCCTTCGCTGTTCGCTTGTCAATAGGTTCGGTTCTAAGCGGCCCTCTACCGTCGTCTTCAGGTTCAGTCTCCACTTGTTTCAAAGCTAATGTGGAGCAGAATTTCGAACTCGCTAGTCAGGTAAAATTTTTGTACGACATGGAGTCGTACGGCGCACTTAAGCAAGTAGATTCACGATCCGCCTCGGATGCACGTGCGCTTGATATTCTTGAAAACACCACTTTGCATAATGGAAAAAGATATGATGTCGGAATAATGTGGGCTGAAGATAACATTGAACTGCCCAACAATTACTTCTCGGCAGTGGTTCAATTGAAATCTTTGGAAAAGCGGCTTACGAAAGACCAGACTTTAAGGGAAAATTATTCCAATACCATCAAAGAGGACTTAGACAAGGGCTACGTAGAAAGGGTCAAAGACGCTCATAAGAGGGAAAGTTGCTCGCGAAGAGAGTGGTACCTACCACACCATCCGGTTGCTAACCAGAACAAATTGGGCAAGGTTCGTAGGGTACTAAACGAAGCAGCTAAATTCAATGGCGCATCGCTTAATAAGTCAATACTCACCGGACCTGACTTACTACGGAACCTAATCTATGTACTCCTACTGTTCAGACAACATCCATTTGCCCTATCCACCGACATCGAAGGAATGTTCCTCCAAGTTGTAGTTTTACCATGTGATCAGCCTTCATTGCGCTTTTTGTCGCGGGAGGACCCCACATCAAATGTTGTGGTACACCAGTACACACGCCACATTTTTGGGGCAAAAGATTCGCCACCTGCGCCAACTACGCAATTCAACGCACGGCAAGTAATAATGCTAAGGAGTACTCAGAAGCTGCGAAAGCCGTCCTTGAAAACTTCTAAAAGGACAGTTACTTAGACTCAGTGGAATCCACCGAGAAGGCCCTTATTATGTCGAAGGAATTGCTACGTCTTCTCCATCTATGTGGGTTCAAGCTAACTAAGTTTGTAAGCAATGTACCAGATCTGGCTGACCGAATTGATGGGTCTGATCAATCCACTGAACCAAAGGTCATCGTTTCATCCAAGGTGGATTCAATGCACGTGCTTGGGCTCAAGTGGAATAACGACAACGATACTCTGGTTGTGAGTAAGGGTACTAACAGCACCATCACGAAACGTTTAACACAGCGCTTGGTCTTAAGTCTTGTGTCAAATGTCTACGACCCAGTTGGTCTTGTCGCACCGTTTACTGTTGGTACTCGGTTAATCTTGAAAGACATTTGGCGTGTCAATGGACAAAGTTGGGACGACGAGTTACCTAAAGACATAGTTGACAGATTCCTTTCCTGGTGTTTTGAACTGCCGCGGTTAGTTGAGATCACTATACCAAGAAGTAACTTTTCAGGACCATTATGAAATTTTTGAACATCTTGAACTCCACATCTTGAACTCCACATCTTCAACTCCAGATGTTTGGTGATAGCCTGCAAGACGTATTCAGTGCAGTAGGTTATCTTAGGGCCCAAGTAACTTGCACTTCTGGGAAGATTACAACAGAGCTGGCATTTGTCCTGGGCAATACCCGTGTTGCACCTATGAAGATTATGACAGTTCCCAAGTTGGAACTGCAAGCCGCTCTCCCCGGTGCCCGTTTGAAAAGGGAAATCTGTCAAGCATTAACGGTTACTGTGGATAAAGTGTTTATGTGGACATATAGTACCATCGTCTTTCAATGGACAAACTCAACCAATAAACACCAAATCTTCATTGCAAATCGTGTTTGTGAAATTCTGGAGAACACCAGCGTTGACCAATGGAACCACGTCACCACTTGTGATAATCCGGCAGATGCTGGCACGCGTGGTATGTCCGCTGAAGTTTTGCAATCTAGTAGCTGGGTGAGGGGTAAGCGATTCCTTGAGAACTAAGCAATTCCTTGAAAACTAACCTGACTTCTTGAGAACTAATCAATTCCTTATCGAAACAAATACTGACGTCGTTGATAACATCAAGCTCGGCGTTGAGATGAGATGATGACTCCATCTCATCTCTAGCCGCATCCGTAGCCAAGCCCCCTAAGGAACAAAGCATTAATCTAATCCCGTTTGAGAAGTTCAGTTCTTATCAAACACTACTTCGTGTCACCGCATATGTGCTCCGTCTTTTACCATCTCATGAAAGTTACCGTACCGCAGACGGCAGCTTAGCGGACCCTGTTGAGCTTGACGCAGCCGAGCGTGATCTCCAGTACCTGGTTCAAGGAGAGTCTTTTAATACCGAAATAAGGGATCTTCTTAGCAAAAAATCCGTTAAGAGGAGCAGCCGCATTGCTCAGTTTACTCCGTTTATTGGGCCTCATAGTCTCATCCGTTCTTCTGGTCGACATACTGTTTCTGCGACATACTCATTTAAAGAACCATCATCAGGGCATCGATTACTTACGGTCAAAGGTACAGGAACGTTATGCCATCCTTAAACTACGTTCCACGCTGCTTTCCATCGAATCATACTGCGTCTTGTGTGGAAAGTTCCGTGCAGCAACCATTAAACCTATCATGACAGACCTCCCAAAAGAGTGACTCGCATACCAGTCTCCTCCCTTTACCAACACCGGGGTTGATTACTTCTGCCCATTCTACGTCACAGTTCGTCGGACTACAGAAAAGAGGTGGGGATTTCTCTTCACTCGTCTCACAACTGTTGCTGTCCTTGTTGAAGTTGTCCCGTCCATGGACACTAGTTCCTGTGTAATGGGAGTGGAGCGGTTTGTCTCCTGTCGGGGTACTCCTGCTATGATTTGGTGGGATAATGGTCCGAACTTCATTGGAGCGGAAAAAGAGCTCAGTGGATGTATTCAAAAATGGAACACGCTCAACATCGCCACAGAACTTGCACATAAGGACACTAAGTGGAGGTTTAATCCGCCCAGTGAGCCACACCAAGGTGGCATCTTGGAAAGATTGGTCCGTAGTTTTAATAAGGTACTGTACACCATCCTCGGTACACGCCGCCTCACAGATGAGGTGTTGAACACTACTTTTTGTCTTGTTGAACACGCACTAACCGCACGTCCGTTAACGCCTATAAGCGCCGACCCATCCAATCTAGGTGCAATAACACCTAACCATTTTCTACTCGGTGACCAAGCAACCGGAACTCCGTCTATTGTTGGCGTCAACGAGTTCGATCATGATAAGCAGTACGCCCGTGCACAGTCCTACACCAATGCAATTTGGGCACGTTGGCTTCAGGAGTATGTACCTGCGCTGAGCCGTAGATCCAAATGGTAGACGCCTGCCAAGCAGCACCTCAAGGTTGGTGATTTAGTTTGTATCGTTGAAGAAAGCAACCCTAGGGGATACTATCCAACTGCTCGGAATGAACAATTCCGTTATGGCTCCGACAGCGTCGCCCGCTCCGCCGAAGTACGCACGTCGTCTGGATCGCTCGTCCGCCCACTCCATAAGCTTGTACCGATCTTCCAGCGTTTTTTTCAGGGCCGGAGGATGTTACCGAGTAAACTAAATGAGCAATGCTATTTGAACATAGCGAGAAATCTATTCAAGTCACGTCCAGCGAAAACGTTTATTACGTCATATTTTTTAACCATGTAAGCCTTTCAAAAAGATTAAATGCACAAAAAATCTCTTCTAATTTATGTAGAGGGGTCGGAAAAAATTGGTTTAACATAATTTTCGTTGAGCCTACTATTATACTAAATTGATTGCGCTCATTTTAGTCTTAATAATTTTATGTTTCAAAAACTTCTCGGTGATCAATCTTAGACTAAGACCTGCCAAAAAATGTTACTAAATCTGCCGGTTTGATGCATTTGGGCTGGATGTTACGTTGTGTACAGTGGCCATGAGGCTTGATGCTTATTTGTCGAACGTTGCTTTATATAGCCGATAAAAAACTTGAATAAAAGTTAACGAAAGAGTGTTTTAGCACCTTTACTTGAACTCAACTTTATCATATATGAATTCCCTGATTAATGTTTCTCGCGTTTTATTGTAATAATGTTATCTGGTTCGAGAATAGGTTTTCAAGTATCTGCTAAAAGCTAAAATTTTTTTTTTTGATTTCTTAAATTTTTGCTCTAAAAATTGTAATCAGCCTAGTTATAAACTGATTAGATGACTATTTAAGTTTACCCAAAATGGACACAAGTTGATGTAGTTTGACATTGATTGGGTTTAATTGATCTTATACCTTGTATTCGACGACCAGCAATAGATTCAATTCAAATTTTGCATTCTTTGCTCAGCTCTGGTCATCCAACACAACAAATCTTATAAGATCTTGCAAGATTCCTGCCTCCAGATTATATTTTAAAAGATTTTGAAATATTGACCGTTTTTATAAGATATTATAAGACAAAGAAACAAAACTTATAGGAATCAAGTTCCGCATTATAAGATCTTATAAGAACATTGCACAGCCTATAAGTGTATTGTAAGTTACAATATCAAGATAAATCTCATAAATTTCTTATTAAAATATAAGATTAATGCAATAGCTTATAAAATTAACCGGAAATGTTGTAAGTGGTTATAAGAAATGGAATCATCATTAACTAGGAGGGCAAATTAGTTTTTGCTCATCTCTAATGTTTGTGTTTTCCCCTCGTTTTGGGTAGAAGCAGAATTAAACTTCTCATTTATTGGTACTCCCTCGTGTAGAAAGTGCGACCAGAATGCCCAACTGATGGTTTCCTATTCTGCGAGACCACTTTGAAGTGTCACCGGGCGGAATCCCCGTGTGGTGGGGTGGATTCGGAAGAAGCCAACTTCAAGAAGGTTACGAACGGATTCCGAAACACCGAGAAGTACGACTTGAACCGATTCCTGGAGAGCTGTGGTTGCCAGAGCATATTTGCCCGGAATGCTGGCCAGACGCTGACCAAAGTTGAGCCAGGGGATTTCCTGGTGGTAGAGATTTTCACAATATATGCCGAAGTCAAATACTACATTGAAGGTGAGAAGCTTGGCTAATCAATTTTCAACTGATTTAAGTGAGATAATAATTTTTAAGTGATATAATAATGTCTTTAGGTGCAAATGCTACGTACACTTGAAGATTTTTTTAAAAAGCATTACAAACATCAAATAATACCACATTTGAGTTCAAGTTTAGGCTAATAACGCCTCGATCGTATTGCACTTCAAAACATAAGTGATCGCTTGTCCGAACTCATATTATTTGCGTTTTTTTTCAAGAGCTCTTGTACCATTTCGTCGCTGGAGATGCGCATTCTAGTTTCATTATTAAAAAAACATTCTGTCAAAAAGGCTTCTCGAGCTTATTGGTACACCATTTTGAAAGAAAAACAATTCTTTTTGTTCTTCAAACAAACTTTTTTGCGGCATTCCTTAAAAATAAACCATATTTCTGAAAATTCGTCTAACTGTACCACTGGAAATTGTATCGAAGCAAGAGAACGCGTTATGAATCAATCTAATACGCTCCGCTGAGGTTTTGGGATGTTTCAAAACATTGTTAACTAACTTTTTTTCTGGATTTCTTTTTGACAATTTCGGGTGTTTCACACAATTTTTTGGCTTCGAGACTGTTATTTTTCAGGTAGCATTTGTATGCGTACTGCGCACTGAAACGTTATTTCAAGATCTGTTGTTTTTGTATTTTCTTCAATGAAAAGCCGACATCTCGTAACGTAAGAACTTGAAAAACAGTGCAAGTCCAAGGCGGTTTAACCGTCTTTTCTGTTTAAGCGGAGAAAATGAGAATGAAATTTTTCTTAAAACTTCTAATTTTCATCTTTTTTTTGTGCATGAGAAAATCATACTTATGAAAAAAGTATGCGGTAAGTAGCTTTTTGGTACCATAGTCTATAATAGTCTATGACATTTGAAATTCCACTACAAAACTGAAGTTTGTTCCGCCACTCATAATGTAAATATACAAATCACAAAAACTGAGAAAAATAAGTTTTTTTTGTGCCAGGTAATCAGTTTTGACAACGATAGAACAAATTTTAATGGTGACATGTTTAAATTTGACACTGAGTTCATGAGCAAAAAAATGTTTTTTTGGAAGAAACAAACACTTTAATTGAAGAACTATATTTAGGGTCTCCAAACTACAACTGTAGATTGCAAAGCTACCGATTGGTTGGCCATAAATTGCTTATGCTGTGCTCCTTGAGGGCAATTTACATCTGAAAATCATCATCGAATAATATTAAAATAATTGTTGAGAAATAATTTATGCAGAGATCAAAATTGCGCGTCACTTAAACCAAATAAGCTGAAAAGTTCAAATATTTCCTGGAAGTTTTTAACGATGAGAAGTGCCTAAAAAGGTTGCCAGACGAGAAAAGTCTGGCTGAAAAGGGCTGATTTGGCGTTTCAAAAATCAGCCTAAGCGAGTGAAGTCGAGCCAAATACTTCAGCTAGACCCTTGACAAAAAGAAGAAATAGCAGCACTGTTAGCAGTTTTTGTTCCGAACCCACTTTTGGGGGGGGGGGGGAGGAACTATATACTCGATTGGGTTTTTTTGTTCAGACAATTTTGGCCGATCGATTTATTCATCGTAGAGAGTTGAGACTGGTATCATTAAAAAACTTGTCCAGCGTAGAGTTCGGAAAATAAGAGATTTTTTGAACTTCGTGTTTTTTAAGGAATTATCGAGGTTCAATGTTTTGTAAAAACACGTGATGTTTGGCATGATTTTTTTTCACTTTTTTGTTCAAATTAGGATATTTGTACAAGAATATCAATTCAAAATTACATCAGTTCAAAATACATTTTATGATACAAATGAAACAATCTTGTGTTTCTAACAGATTACAAAACTTAAAAAGGGTAGTTTTGTCTCATAGGGCAGTTTACTATCAAAAAAGTTCGTTTTCTATTTGAGAGCTTGTATTTTAAAAACAATTTCTTAATTTTTTAAAAATTTTTATCACTTTTCTCAAGAGTCCAGTCACTTTTCAAATCCATATTCTGTTCATTATAAGCCTCACTTACAGTCAAAAGATGCCCAACAAACAAATAAATTGTTTTTATGGAATCGCTTAATTTTTTTTGGCTCCGACTCTGAGTATTCATAATTTTATCTGAAAATTTGATTTTCTTTTTGAGTCTTTAATAAAATATTGTAGTCCTTTGATATAGAACCGTTGAATAAAAGCGGAAAAGATTTACTAGAGAGCTCTAATTGAGCCCATGTATTTATTTGAGTGGCCAGCTAATGGCTGTTGAGACTTCAAAAATAATTTTTCGAAAAAAGATCATTTGAATATTAGCCGATCTTTAACTTGTTTCTGTGAACTGTAAGTCGGTCTCACTACTTACAGGAGCCCTTTCTTTTCTACTGCAATTTAAATACATTTAATTAGCGATTTTTTTCTTATTTTTGTCTTTATGACTTCGATGCAACGACTTTTCATAGTTTTTGTTAAAACTTGCGGTTATTTTTTTATTTTTTCATTATTTTAAATCTTTTGGAAATCCTATTACTTTATCCTATTTTGCCAGTTCTCATCTTATTACTGCCAGTGTTTATTTCCGGTTCTCAGAAGACTTTCAATGGATCATAGATAAAGTTTGCAGAGAAAAACATATGACTTTAATGGCTTCGACAATATCTTCTCGCACTTTTCTACTTATTTTTTTTTTGGTTTTTGCCTGTTTTTGTTGTCGCTTTCATAGTTATGCAATCGTGATAACTTATTGATGATTTAGAAATGACACAAATTGTTGCCAGCTCATCGAAACATAACTTTTTATAACTTAATATTAATTGATTTCCGTTGAATGCTATTGAAATTCCTGGCTTTGATACTTGAGGTTTTCTCAAAAATTTCGTGCTTTTTTTATATTTGATCAAGTTTGTTGATTTTTTGAATTTATTTTGTTCCAAAAAAACTTCCTTGTTGTTAAAAAAAATTTTTAATGATTAGCTCATTTTTTAGTGGCTTCATTTTTTTTCTCTTGATTTTTTTTTCAATTTGCTGTTTTTTTGCATGTTTCTTTTGATTTTTTATTTAGTCGTTAAGAACTGAGAAATCATATAGTTTTTTAACTGATTCTTCAACGAATGAAGTTACTAAACGCAGTAAGTTTATAGCAAATAGTCTTAAACTTATGATATTGTTTTTGTTCAAATGCTTTTTAAACTTTTTAGTTGTTTTGTTATAACTGTAAATTTCTATCTAATTCGCACCATTGAGAGTCCCCATCTACTTGCCTGTGGTTTGAATAATAAAATGGCTATTGATTTTGCGTCGTAACTGATCTTTTAATTGTTTAACAATATTCGTTTTCATACAAGTTTTGTTAGTGATCAATATTTGTGTTCGTTTTTTCTTTAAGCTCATTGGTGATATAACAGATCCCTATGATTTTCAATCGAGGTTCAATTCTTCCTTATAGTTTTAACTGAACTGAAACAGTTTAATTAAAATTTAAAATAAAAAAAACATTTAGTCCGTTTCATCTTCATCTTTAGTCCGTTTCTGTGGCATAGTCCAATCAAAGAGAGTTTCTATTGGTTTCGTAATGACTTTTTAGTAAATTTAGTATGAAGTTTTTTTTCGTTAAAAGCTAATGCTTTTTAAAACGTTTGTAATTATTTGGTTTAAAAAATATTGGTTGTTTTCGAATTTCGCCTCATTATTGCTTCTTTTGTCAGCTTTTTACCTGGTTTCTTTAATATAAAGTCCCATCGGCTTTGTAGTAACGAAACAGTAAAATTGCGAAGTTAAGTTTCTTCTGGTTGTATTTTGACGTTGTTGCTAGGTGCTTATAAGTTTAGATGTTGAACTTTTCCCGTAAATTTTTTTTTCATTTTGCTTATTTTGTTTATTTTTTTTCTCATAGTGTTATTAGTGGCGCGAGATTTCGTGAGCGCTGTAATGAGGCATGGCATCATGTAATTCGTTCAGTATTTTGTGTAACGATTTTTTAACTTATTTTTGATTATCATTTCATTTGGTTGACAGTTATGCCAAAAATGTAGATGAGCGCGGGTCGGAACATCATGTGCAAACGCACATTAACGAACCTACTTGTTAAATTTTTAAATCAAACTATAAAAATTGAATAAAGTACAGAAAAATTAACAAAAAATAATTAAAATCAACCGAATGTTCGAGCCAAAAACGTGAAACTGCTATAACTCCCCGAAAAAACGAGACCCGAAAAATGTTCCCATTAAACTGTTCTACGCTCAAGGGGCTATCTTTTTATTCTTCCTGGGCGTTGCTGTGTTAATTGTATTGATTGGTCAAAATTGACTGGACAACCAAACCCAGTTGAGCTTATAATTTTTCCTCGCCTATGAGGATCGGAACAATAATCATGATTTAAATAGAGAATTTAACCTAAGATTTTATTTCTCCTTTTCCTGTAGAAGGGTGTAAAAATTAATTAAGGGAGTTACAGATTAATATTCTCTGGTGAACACAAAAAAGTTCTGGCCATTATTGTTGGATAATTTCAGGCGATTTGAGCGCGGCCAATGAAGACTTGATAGTTCTGGACAATTCCTTCATGTACAAGAGACGAGTCCAGGGCAAGATGTCTGTCAAAGTGCACATCTATGAGGAGCACACCATCGATCTGAGTCAGCTTGCAGTTTTGTCCGAAGTGGGCAATGCGTCCGTGTTTGCCCAAATCGATTACAACAGTAGTTAGTTTCATAATCCGAATTTTTTGCATCATTGTGAAAGCAAGTTATTATACGTAAAAGCTGCGCGGTGTTCGCTAACGAGATGCACTAACTAAGACAGCTGTTGAGGGCATCGGGGGGGGGGGGGGGGATGGTTAAAGACACCTGACTAAAAACCTACAAATAGAGGTCAAAGAACGAAAGGACTTCTGATCAGATTTTGATCAGCACCATAATGCACTGATTTTTGACTAAATTCTGAACTAGAAGGTACAAACCATTACTTCTATGAGTTAATAGGCTAGACAGATAAATACGATTTTGAGAGCATATTATTGCTTCAGTCGCCTCTTTATCGATAACTGAATTTTCTCTCTGATTTTAGATCTATTCTGCTTCGGCATCCCCAGCTTAGTGGGCATATAACTTTTATGCCCCGAAGCCCATGTGCTATTTTTGACATAGAAACGTGCTATATAACAACATCTAAATTGTAATGGGGGGCATACAAAACACTGGGGGCCCGAAATCGAATAGATCCCTGATTTTTTATCTGGATACAGAGAAACCTTCATGGTAATAATATGCCCAGTGTAAAATGCATTTCAGACTGTGGCAGCTGCGGTTCCCTGACCAGCGAAAAAGTAGTCACAGTCCAGTCTATTCCAATCTTCAATTCAGTGATACCTGCCACCCTCAAAGGTACCCCTATTGATAAGTACGAGATAGTCATTGGACCTTATAACTCTGGACCAATCAGCATCAATGCATCTGGAACTGACCTGCGATACGCATACACGACTAACAGCACCAATGTTAGTTTTGATTGACGCATTGTCTTGTCAGAAATTAATAGAAGCAGAGCACAGTTAACTTTGTCGGAGTCACTCCCCCAGTGATTGTGGAATTTTTATCGTGTAAGATCTGACAAATTTCGGACAAAACCATCTTGCTAATAGCCTGTAAGGGGATGCATCTTCTTATCAGATCTTATAAGACGTTTACCAGATCTTATACGATAAAAATTCCTCTTATAAGATCTTACACGATAAAAATTCCTCTTATAAGATCTTACACGATAAAAATTCTTCTTATAAGATCTTACACGATAAAAATTCTTCTTATAAGATCTTACACGATAAAAATTCCTCTTATAAAATCGTACACGATAAAAATTCTTCTTATAAGATCTTACACGATAAAAATTCTTCTTATAAGATCTTACACGATAAAAATTCCTCTTATATGATCTTATACGATAAAAATTCCTCTTATACGATCTTATACTATAAAAATTCTTCTTAACAAAGCAGGCATATTAAAATTCATTCGGCAGAAGCCTCTTATTAGGGACCTTTACTGCACATATGAGTTCCTTTGACCTTAAACAAATTCAAATTAAAGTGCAAAAGTCATTTTATTGAGTGAGTTAAGTTTGATCAAAATCTAATCACGCAATTAACCTAAAAACTTTTGCTTCAGAAAATTTGACTTTTTCAGCTTTGCTGTGTGAACAAATGTAAAACGAAATAAGAGCGTCAAACTATCAGTGGGAGTGCCGTTCAGCGATAGGTTGACTTTAAAACGGATTAGAAGGTTGAGATATCTGACCATTTACGATTTTCGCCAGGTACATCATGAATCAGTGAAAAATGTTATGTTATAGCAAGTCAAAACGTTTGATCAACAATTTTACTGGAACATTGTCTTTTTCTCAGTCTCAAAAAAGTACTAAAATTTGTTTTTATGCGATACTTGCAACATAATAATGATTCAAAGTGAATGGACTCACAGAGAAGTCTCATTTAGAGAGAAAAAATTGATTTTTTTAATTTAAGATTTCAGGCAAAAATTCCACTTACACCATTTTTTTAAAACAATAGGTTGCAATTTTCAGTCCCAAAATTTAAAATGCTTTTTAATTGTCTTAAAAATTGAGAATCAACTGCTTAATTTTTGAATAAATTTTTTCATCAGATCTTACACGATAAAAATTCTGGTAAGAGGAATGTTTATCTTATAAGATGTCTTATCAGATCTTACACGATAAAAATTCTGATAAGAGGAATGTTTATCTTATAAGATGTCTTATCAGATCTTACATGATAAAATTCCTCTTACCAGAATTTTTATCGTGTAAGATCTGATGAAAAAATTTATTCAAAAATTAAGTTGCAGATAAATTGTGGCCGTATAATAAATTTTTTCATCAAAGGAAATGGATAGTATGTGAGGTCTCGTGTTATTAACTGAAAATTGTATGAACGGAGGGCTTTACATACAATTAGGCTCCCAATATTGATGAGACATGGCCTATGGTTATTACCTATTTTAAGTAGCCGTCAGTGCTTTTCTGAGTTTCGCCCTGAGTTTCCGATTATCAGCTTTCTAGATTACCATAACGCTCATTCATGCGCTCTGTTAAAACTTCTATGTTTTCAAAGCCCTTTAGGTTTTCGTAATATAATTCAGCAAAGTGATCAAGTCAATAGAAAAAAGCACTTATATAAAATCCCAAAGTGTTTGAAAAAATCAATAAAGTGAGATTTAAATTGATCAACAAGGATGCTCGGTAATGTGCGTTCGCACATTAAGTTCCGACACCGCTCATCTACATTTTTCACTTAATTGTCTACCAAATGAGGAAGAGATAAAAAATTAACATATCGACACATTGTTCAACAAACTTTTAAAAGAATAAAACAATCTACTCTAGAGGGCCTATGAGACCTGTGGCTACCATAATATGACTACCAGAAAAGGCGGCAAAAAAACCAAATAGTTACAAATATTAATTACGACCAAAACTCCTTGTCCATTTTTTGAAAACCACTAATAGCCGAATCAAAATGGCATCAGATAAAATTTATACTAAGAAGATTAACCGGTACTTTTTTGGAAAAAAATATGGGACTTTTCCTCAATGCGACTTGGCAACAAGTCGACTAGAAGTGAGCAAAAGGAGCAAGGTATATTAAAACATTGCAATTTTTTAAAAAAAAAGAATAAATTCGAACTGATTTGAAACCCTACACATCAAATGAGATCATTGAGAGAGTCTGTTATACCTCAATAGAGAGTGACTGAGGCCATTCATTGCCCAGGATATAACATACGACTACAAAAAGAACGACAAAAACACGCAATAACGAAAAATTTGCACAAAAAAACTATGAACGAAAACGATGTCCCCCCAATCAATTAAACATTAAGTTGATCACTAAAACAATAAAAATTGTCGTTTGCATTTTTTACAGTTGACAACAATTGTCAATAAAATGATGCCCATTATTGAAATACTGTGAAAATAAAACAAAAACCTACAAAAAAGGGCAAATATGCAAAAATCACGAAAATTGTTTTTATGAAAACTGGTTGTTCCAAGAAGAAAGACCATTTGAGAAAAAAAAAACTTTATGAAAAATAAATTGTATTTCAATAGATAAATGATGTGAATTATATATAGAGAAGTTTAGCGACAATTTAACAGAAACAAAATTGGCAGATATCAAAAATCTATCTCTTTTTTTATTAAAAACAATTATTTTCAAGATTCATAGCCAACAAAAGCTTTCAATTAAAAGAGTAGACAGTTTGTCTTGCATCTACTCGGAAAACCAATTGCGATTATTATTAATGAAACTAAATAACAAGACTATAAAATAACATTAAATACAAGCTGAACTAATGAGTTTCACAAACAGTTTTAAGAAACCACAGTTTTGAAGCCATTAAAAATATAAAATATTAAACACGAAAGTGTAACATCTTTATTTGCATATCTATTGATCATCATAACGTCATTTGTAAAACGACTATCACAAAATGACAAGAAAAAGAACCACAAAAACTGAAAAGTGTCTAAACTTCACAAAATTCTTCTGAAACAAATTGTCTAAGCCCGGAAGACGTCATTTAAAACGTTTAAACAACAAAAAATTATTGTTTGATTCGCAAAAACATTAAAAAGAGCTCTAAATAATGAGGCTAATTTACGAAAATGATACAAAAATGTCAAATACGAAATAAACGCTAACCACAACAAAAAGTTGAAGAATACTATACTCTCTTTTATTCGAAAATCAAAACAACCATTAGCTATTTACCGATATCAGTTATTGAGTTCATTTATTATCTATAGTTGGCCACTGAGACTTTTAATTACCCAATATTTGGCATATCACAACAAAAATTAACAACAAATAAAGGGCAAGAATGAAAAACTCTACCAATTTCTGCAAGAGAACGGTGTCGCAGCCCTTCAAACCATATCCTAGGTAAACAAAAAATATTTTCATTTTCAAATCTTGTAAAGTTTTTCTTCAGTTAGATTGTTCAATAATTTGACAATTTACAAAAGTAACAAAAACAACAGCAAAAATAGGCAATTATGCACAAAAATCAGAAAATTTTGTATAAAAACTCGTATTACCAAAAACAAGAAAACCTTCTGTTAAAACAATCGGCCACAAAAATAGTTTCTATTCAATAATCTATTCTATAGGGAGGAAAGTTTGACCTGTACTTACTGAGAATAGGCAAAATGTTGACTAAATTAATATAAAAAATTGACAAGTTCAGAAAATCAAAGAAATTTCCTTAAATCAAATACATTAAACAACATAAGAGACATTAGGTAACAACGAAATGAAAAGAAAAGGTTCACTTGCACCTCATGGGGAACGAATGTAGATATTTGAGTGGTTAAGCTTAAAAATCAGACTGCCAAAAGAATAACAATTGAAGGCAAGAGACAAGAATTCAGTTAAATTTTACTAAGACTCTTCCTCAAAGCCATAAAAACCCTTTGGTTCTCCGAAAATAAACAGTATCTACATTTGGCTTCAAATTTACGTAAATTGGAGCTGTCATTAACAGAGCCGTGAAAAAAAATTTTGTCAGTAATTAACATAAAGAAAGCAAAAGCAAAATTTTTTGAAAAAAAGGCAGCGTAAAAATAAAAACCAAAAAGTCTCTGTTTCTAAGTATCCATTATATTATCGAAGCTCTCCCTGATTTTGTCGCGCACCCAGAAAACCGACCAAGTGTTCCAAGTTTTTACGAAATAGACCAATTGTTGAGTGGAGTTCTTCAAATATTAAAAAAACAACGATGCGTTTTGTACAGTTATCGAGTTAAATCTGCAAAAAACGGCGAAGTTTTAATTCCAAAAATTTTTCATACGGCGCCTAATTGCAACTAGCACTCTTTTTGAGATTTGGGAGTCTGTGTTAAAGTTTCTATGTCATTAAGTCTCGCAAACTTTTACAAAGTAGACCAAAAAAGCTTAAGCTTATTTTGTACCAATTTTGATGAAAAAAGAATGAATTTTGAAAATTATATCAAAAATTTCAGCAAAAAAAAGTTCAATCAAACAATTCGGCAACGCTTATCTGTATCTAGCGGTAACAACAACAATCTGATATTAAAAATTTTATATTATTTTAAATTATATTAACGAAATTGTGCCAAATTTTAGCAAAAATTACTGAAAATGTGAACAAAAACAGTCGAATGTTCACAAAATTTTAAGCCTCGATAACTCCCTGTAAAAACGAAAATCTTTTTAATTCCGTATTTCACGCTGGACGGGCTTCTTAATGTTACCACTCACAATTCTCCACGATGAATATATCGATCGGCCAAAATTGACTGAACAAAAAAAACCAGATGAGTATATAGTTCCTCCCTCCCCACTAAAGTGGGGGTCAGAACAATTATTGCAAATGAACTCAATCAATCATCAGAAAAAAATAACTACAAAATTTGAAATCAACCAAAACTGAAATCAATCACTACTTAATGCATTTCTTATTAGCTAAATTAATATTAAGTGCGTTCAGGACTTTATGTCAATTTTCAGAGCTCTGGGACAACTTTTAAAACTGAAAACAGTCTTATTCGTTCCGTAACAGTTAAAATTTCAGGCAGTCGTCTGTGGTGAAGTATTTGATTATTTTATTTTTCAAATACAATTTTATGAAGCAAACAATTGGTCACATTCTTAGTGTTTAAGGAAGGTAGGCTTTGTTTTGTATTAGAAACATGAAGCTCTTATTACTAAATTTTTAAACTAAAAAAGCGCAATATAGCCTTTGTCTGAATTAAGTTTTTAGCATCAGAGAATTAGTCCTTTTAGATGACAATTACGCGTTTTTTGGATGACAGCACTCTCAAATCTGGCTAATATTGACTTTAAATTATCACTAACGTGTTTGTTGTATAGTTATTTAAAAAATTTGTCATGACAACTTTGGTTTTGACAGCCAACATAATACTTGTTCAATCGGGTTACAATATATTAAACTACCAGAAATTGAGTACAATATAGTAGACTAAAACATTAAATAGCTCTAGCTACTGTAATGATTTTGCCATCGTCTATGAGGCCTGCTCTAAGAATAGTACAAAAAATAAGGTTAATTATCACATCCAAAGCCCAGTTTTTTTTACTATGTCGTCTTTGAAATTTTGAGAAGTGATGCTGTTAACTTGGTGATAGGCTGTGTAAATTGAATATTCATGGGATTTTAGTTTTCACTTCCTCTTCCTGGAAAAATCAATTGGGTATTAGATCTGCAAACTTCAGCGTTGACTGAACAATTGCTAAAATTTTCTAAACATTAGAATTTTCTTATCAAAGTTTAAAAAATGCATTACACAAATTACAAATGGTTTTTACTTTTTCGATGTCCCGATCAACTTAGTTACGACAAAACCTATATGCTATTTAACATATTGTTAAGTAGAGTACTAAAGAACAAAGCAAAGACATCAATTGCAATTTTAAATTTTAAATGATATTTAGTGTCGCGATCTAATGGTTTAATCCAATATCCAAATTCTAATTTTTCGAACTCCATAATATGTATAAAATGTGAAAATCTCACAATAATGCAAGAAAAAGTCGGAAACAAATTTCCTCAAGAATCTGCTCACGTTTTGCCAGTATTTTTATAAAATGGTTGCAAATTGCTCATCCATTTGCTTTGATCAGAAAAAAAGTATAGTAATGGATTACTGTGTTCAATATTGAGAGTTGTGTTTAAATTCATGGTTTAAAAACGCTTGTATTTTGATCAACTGTATGAAGTTATCATCAACTCAGAAATTACCAAAAAAAGGTTCTCTAAGAAGTCACTCCGTTTCTCAAAATTGTATATATGATCTAAAAAAATTAGGGATCTATTCTTAATTCATCATTATTTGGTGTCGGGCTTCGTCTCAATTCCGTTTTGCCTCACATCATTGCTGTTAGGTTTACTAACGAATTCGTACATACAGATGTAGATCTCTAACTATTACTTATTCAAAAGTGTTTGAAAAAACTAAAAAGCACTTAATTTTGAATAAAATTCGGGAATCGTAGAATAGAATGAAATATAAATCTAAAGCATAATAGCAGGTCTATAAAAGCAAATTAAAAAAAAAATTTCAAAACTTTCACAAAACTTTAGTAGAACATATGTGTGGATCCCAATATTAATTTAAATGATGCATGTACATAAAGTTTTTTGTTTGCATGCGATCCGGAGTTAGTTGGAAAATTCTCCGCAGAAAATGAGCACGAATAAACGGCCAAAAATATTGAGGAAAACAGTTGAATTGGTTAACAAATAGAGGGCTAATATATTCTGTTCTGATGACTATGAAACAGCCGACAAACCTGCAAAAAAACCGTCAAAATGTTATAGGGGGCTGATTGCACCCTGACTTGGCCTTAAGCTATAAACTTCAAGCAGCCTAAAGCAACATAGGAAACTCCTATAAACAGCTAACAACTAATAAAAACAGTGCTGCAGTTTTACCTCACATTCAACAGTATAAAGTTGTTTCGAGTGCTTAAAAATCTACAGAACAGCCCATATTATATCTTGCAATTGTCGAGAAATCTATGACAAACAAGTAAACCAAAAATCCAGACAGAAACTTTGCAAAAGAAAATTTGTTGGAAAGCAATTTAAAGATAAATCATTCGATCATGGAAGAAAAATCTACTTTCCAAAAGCCGAAAAAAAGGAGTGCAACCTCATATGGTCGCCAAATTGAAACAAATTCATGTAAAGGCCAGTAATAGTTCCGCTCAGCTATCACTATTGCAGCTATTAATAAAGAGAAAGGAAGAGAAGAGATAACCGACGTTTTTAAAGAATCGTTTTCCATTACACTACCATCTTTTTGCATCTATCTCTAACTTTGACAATTTTTTTGGCCAATGACACTTCTTGAATCCCTAGTTTTTTGGCCAATGAACCGTTGGGCGTATAAATTTTTCAGTCATTGACTCTTTTGTGCATTTCGGTCAATAACATTTTTCAGTCTGCGCTTTTTCGGACATTGACCTCTTAGGAGAACAACTTTTTCGGTCATTGACCTCTCGCGATATTTCCTCTTAACCATGCTGCCCAAGAGCTCTTAAAATGTTATTCAGGAGCTCTTTAAAATTCTCTTCAGAGACCTCTTAAGTATGCATTTTCGCCTTTTTGTTAAACATGGTGCCTTATGAACTGTCATGCATTTAATATATAGGATAGGATTAAGTTTACTGTTTATTTGTCTTTGTGTGAATGGTTGGAGTGAATTACCAAAATTTCTTGGAATAGCAAGAAAAGACAAATAAGCTCTTTTTGTTAACACGAACCAAGTTGTCAACCAATGGGAAAATGGGTAGAAGCAACCGCTTGCAAGTTTGAAAATGACAGAGCTGTGCAATGCGAAATTCTAGAGCTCCAAAATCTCTTATTTACAGTGCAAAACGCTGAAACTTGCAACATTCCTGATCAACGCGCGGATATAAGACTTTGCTAAAGTCACTTCACAATTCTTGCTTGTATCTCGAACCGGTATCAAATTTTCTCAGTGAATTCATCTTTTCTCAAATATATTGTACATGAATCTCAATTGCTTAAACAAATTTTTGACTCATTTAGATCGAAATTTCTCAAGATGGAAGCAACACATTTACAGTGACGTGCGGTTGTAGTGCAGAAGAGGGAGCTTGCCAGCATATGATTGACGTCAGCATCCAGAATGACCTCCCGGAGACCTACAGTGTCCTGGCACCCCTCACTGTTCACTGTGATCACTGCAATTTGCCAACTCTGGAACTTAATCTGAAGATGATTTCGTCATCTGGTGGCGAATCGTACCAAGTACCAGATCTTGTTGGTTAGTTAATTCTCTGTTATTAACTTTAAATTGATTTTTTTTTCGCGATTCAGGATCTCACAATGACCAAATTTGGCGCACATCGCCCTAATTCGCCTAAGGACTGCAACATTTTTCAGTTGATTTCATTGTCCCGACCCGTCTTGAGGAGGAACTATATTCTCAAATGGTTTTTTTTGTTCAGTCAATTTTCGCCGAGCGATATATTCATCGTAGAGAGTTGAGACTGGTATCATTAAAAAGCTCGTCCAGCGTAGAATATGGAATTAAAAAGAGTTTTTCGATTTTCGATTTTTACAGGGAGTTATCGAGGTAGTTAAATTTTGAGAAAATAGTGTGAATTCCGGCGAGACTTTATTCACTTTTTCCGGCGAGACTTTGTTCACAATTTTTGAATAAAACTTCGCCAATTTTGCTAAAAATTGTAAAAATTTTTTAAAGTGATGTTGATTTGTATTTGTAAAAACAAAAAAATCAAAAGAATTTTGCAGGCTATTTTTATTTTTTTTTTCGTCAAAAATTCTGCCAAAATATTTCAAATTTAAGACTTTTTCTTCAAAAACAGCATGAAATAAGCTAATTTAGTCCATTTTGATTAAATTTGCCGACAGTATACCCCCAAACAACACTAATACAATCTTTGTGGACTCAGAAGGGGGCTATTCCTACTTCAACTTCCGCAGAGATTGCTCTGTAATTAAAGCTTGCCGTTTTTTGCTAACTTTACTCGTTGATTATCAAAAATGCAGAATTTATTTTTGAATTTTTAACTAACAAGTAATCCATATCTACAACATTTGGAAATCAACTGTTCCTAAATGACAATAAGCAGTCGCAGGGCTAGTTTTGGGCCAATCTTGGACTGTTACAATCCAAAAAGAATTCGTCGGATTGTAATCAGTCGGTCTTTTTTTAAAAAAAGACCTTTTTTAATAATAAAGAACAGAACATATCAAATTAAAGCTCAGGAATGATAGATCCCATTAGCTTCCTAAGCAGCTGCAAACTATTGCATCTAGTGTTTTACTTGATAGTTTATGATCGTTTCGACTTTTAAAAATAATTGATTTTTAAAGGAATAATGGCTTAATGAACTTTTTCCTCTGTTTTTTTCTTAATTTGTAGCTTGTAGCTTAGTGTCGGCAAACAAAGAATGCTTCTTCATTCTATTGAATTAAAATTTATTATCGATTGCGGTTTTAAGCCTGAAGTTATTTTTTTCTGGCTTTGATACTACTAGATTTTAGAAATTTTTGTTTTTAGATATTTGCGTTTTCTAGTCACATTTTTTCACGTTTTCTAGTCACATTATCACATTATTGACAGTTCTCATTTCACATTATGAGCGCTCCAAATAAAGCACAATTGAATATATTAAAATCCTGAAAGATATATATTATAGTTTTAACGGCCTCGACACTTCTTTCTTGAAGAAATTAATTGAATTTTTTAATTTTGTCTTTAACTGTCATTTTTACTTTGTCGTTTCGGTCGTATGAAACTTCCTGTATAGTGATAGATTTTACTGGCTTTTGATGAAAAAATAGATGAGCCGAAATTCTGAAAAAAATAGATAGCTGATGGCTTTCATGACTTTGAAAACAATCGTTTTCCAAAACAAAAAAAAACATTAATTCGCAATCTCGTTCGTTTTATTGTCCGTTCGTAACCTAGTCTCGCTAATTACAGAACAAATATGAGATTATTTTTTCAAGGGAAGGTGTCAAAAAGGATTGGTGTCACAAAATCTAGATGTTTTTAGAGAAATCGTTATGAATTTGCTGGCCTCGACACGGTTTTTTCACAAAGAAAGTAAACTAGTGTTTTATTTTTGTCATATTTGACCTTCGTTCTGTAGACGTACGGCATATTCTGGATAAATGCAGGTCTCAAGGGCTTGCTTTGGAAGAATAAACGACCTTATTTAAATATTTCATTTTGTAAATAAAATCTTTCATGACTTTGGATATAATTTTGTTTCGAAAAAAAATCAAAATTATTACATACTTTTTGCCCTTCTCTCTTTTTTGTCTACTTGTTACCTAGTCTCACTAATAAATGGCTACATATTAAATTATCGGTGCTGGAAGATGGAGCAATCGAATATATTTTGAGGGCCAAAATACGGCTTGACGGTTTTGACAGCGTTTTCTGACAAATTTCAGTTGAAATTTTGTTTGTTGTTTTTTTTTGTTGTTCTTTTTAGCCGCTTAATAAAATGAAAAAGGACAGGTCCTAATGCCCTTCTATATTAGCATTGTTAATCGTAAACCTTTGGGATAATTTACTTGATTTCTAATGGTTTTCATTACTTTTAAATTAATTGTTTTTAAAAAAAAGCGAATTTTTAAAGTTTACTTTTTTTGTTCTTTTTTTGTCTAATGGTTACCGAACCTTTTTATGGACTGGTCCATATCTTTTGTGTTGATTTATAAGTTATTTTGTTTAGTTTTAGGTTTATCTGATGGTATGCTGACTTTGTTATTAAATTTTGTTTTTTAAAATGGACATAATGTTTTTGATGTAATTAATGTTTGTTGTTGTTGCTGTTTGATTTTGCTGTTCTTCTTAACTCGCTTTCTTAATATTGGCAGATCACAGCAATCTAATGCGTCAATTTTTACTCCACTGGGTTATTTGCTTTGGAGGCTATCTTATCGTTCATACACAATTTTTTTGAAAAATACTTGGGCTTTTTGGGCTTCCCAAAAAATTATTTTTGGGTTTTTCTATTCTGTTCCTCATTTGGTAGACAATTATGCCAAAATTGTGGATGGGCGGGGTCGGAACCTTGTGTGCCATCGCACATTACCGAGCCGCCTTGTTGCCTTTTCATGTCAGCCTCAAGAAAGAAAAAAGTGACACCGCACGTAAACAAGTAAACCTTGCAGTGATTTGACTGTGAGACAACTTTTTAAGAGTATAGGAAATAGAAAGCGGTAATTTTGGTCTCGTATACATTGTTTGAGAAGAGGGATCTTTTCTGCTACCCCCTTCCCCACTTAGGCGCCCCCATTTATGCATGTTTAAACCTATTGTTAAAGGCCCTAGCAGAAAAGATCCGATAAGAGGAAAATGAGGTGTATTTTAATAATCAGCGCTTTCACTTTTTGCGGCAGATTCTGTTGTTTAGCATTGTTTTTTTAAGTTTTTTTCAAAGTTTTTATAGCTCTGATGTATTTTGATAACTCTTCGAACTGTATCTGGAATTCTTTCTCCCCAGGATTTTTTTTACCTTTTCCTTAGGAATTGAATGGCACTCCTTTGTTGTCAGGACAATTTACCCAATTCCATTTTATACCAAATTCCCAAAATTTATGTCAATTTAAAACGCTTTTGTTGATGTACGTAAAATTTTAGTAGATATCTTGGTTAGTTTTCGGAGAATATACACTCTTTGACGTGTCTCTCGAATTCTTTCTGCGTTGTTTTGAATAAGCCTCTTGTTTTCTTTGACTCCAGTTTTGAATAATTTCAGTAACAAACGTTATCAATGGAAAGTAGCGGGGCGTAAACTTTTTGAGAGGTGGTTGCAACTCAGCAACAAATGTAATTATATGTACAAATTCTTCTAAGAACTCATTTGAATAAATTTAGATCTTTTTGAGCTGAATTTTTCGTTTAACTTGCATTTTTCGTTTAACCGTAAACTTATTATATCAACCTCTGTTTACCTTTATTTTACACCTGTTTAGGTTTTACATTGGTGAAAAATTGTTTCACATTTTGGGTCTAGGAAATAAACCCCAACGGAAAAAAAAACTCCACTTAACTTTAGATAGGAAATAAGCCCCCACGGAAATTTACCCCCACGGAAATAAACCCCCATTTTAAAATTGAATTTTGGTTGTGATAATTTGTTCGGTTGTGATAGTTTCATATCAAGTCCCACGGGCCGCTGAGGCATGGCCATGGCCCGCGAGGCATGGCCAAACGTGCTAAATGCGCAGCTCTTTAATAGTAAAGTGGGGGTTTATTTCCGTGGGGTTTTATTTCCGTGGGTTTTTTTTCCCGTGGGGGTTTCTTTCCGCAACCGCACATTTTACAGAGATAATTGTTCACGTTAGGACGAGACGAGGATGTGTTGATTTTCTTCGAGAAGAGCCAGTCTTGCACTGGTATCCAGAAGTGTTCCAGGTCCCAGGCATCCTGGTATGTGAACGGGGTCCTCAACAACCGCATCGTCACAACCGACCTGCCTCTCAGCTCTCTCGATCTCCAACCCAATAGCGACATGCTGATTAAGGGTAAGAAATAATATATACACAACCCACTCCACTTGTTCGGTTAATTTTTCGTTTTGTCCCTTGGTATTTTTTAAGCTTAACTCAACATCCAGACAAAATATAATCAGAAATATATCCACGTGTGCAGGAGACACTAATTTTGTCTCTTTATATAGGCAATAGCACCTCAAAGAAATCTAGATACAAGACCTAAAGAAACAAATAAATTTATTTCACCAAGGCTTAGAATTTACTGGCGTCAAAATAATTAAATGCTTTAAGTTGCAGTTTGCTGTTCAAAATTGAGCTACGATTTAATTTTTGGATCTAAATTTAGATCTTTATTTCTGGTATTTTACAACATAGTGTGTCAGAGATTCTGCAAGTTGGACAGCGAGGGAATTGAGAGGGAAGTTGAGGCTTGTGGGAGTGTCTCCTTCACTGTCTCACCATCCAACTGTACACTCAACCCACCAGACTTCACATCCATTGTACTCACCAGCAGCAAACAGGTCAACATTACATCCAGTGATCCGGACAATCTGGGTTCCTGTGATGTCTGCTCCATAACTGTCGAGTACAATCCTCAGTCAGGTCCGTTATTAGGTTTTCTAAATCTATTTTTTCTCACTCTACTAGAAAATTATGGTTGTTGCTGTGGAGAAATGAGATGAAAATCAGTTTCTAAGATGAAAATTTGTCGTCTCTAATTCTTCATTACAAACGGTTGACAATACCGAAATGAATCTACTTTCATAGAAAAAGGCTACGAGTTGTAGACCATTTAAAAGAAAAGTAGAAAATAAGATAATCCACTTTTGCAATGTATTGAGACCAAAGAGGAAACGAGCTGGCCCCAATGTTCTCAGATTTTTTATCTTGTAAGATCTGACAAAATCCTGACAAAACCATCTTGCTAATAGCCTTTAAGGGGATCATCTTTTTTAGCAGATCTGAAGTTTGTCAGATTTTACATCGTAAAAATGCCTCTCATAAGATCTTACACAATAAAAATTCTTTTATCAGATCTTACTCGATAAAAATTCTGCCTGACAAAAAATGTGTATCGTCTAAGCTCTAATAGGAATTTTATAGGATCTTGTCCGAGTAAACTCTCGGAAAGCAATTACTCATATTTTTATATGATTCTATCAGATCTTATACCATAAAAATTTTTTAAGTATGGCATGTTCTTCAAACTGAAGACAATTCAGAGTTGCTTTCAAACAGTAGTCAAAAAGCTACAGCATGCAACACTTAATTGTCAGAGCAATAAATAGAAAATTATCTTATATTGCCTCTGGAGACCTATAAGACATTGTAAAAACAGTTATTCGAGTATGAGGGGCTTTTTCTGAAGCTGTTATCATCATACTAGGCTGAAAATTTTTTCGAAGACCAAATTATCTTTGACTGCTAAGTTGAGACACAATACCTAGTTGAGACTGAGAATTAAACAGCCACCAAAATAGAACCATCAAACATTTTTTTGTTTCATAATTGTTTAGTTGACCGATTATTTTTGCACTTTCATTTGAACACTACGTTATACCGCAATATTGAAATCATTAAAACCTGTCTTATCAGATCTTACACGATAATTATTTTGCCCTACTTGAACTTTTATTGTGTAAGATCTGATAAGATACGTATCAGATCTCATAAGTTAACAATTCGGCAAAACTGAAATATTATTTTATAAGAACTGATAGGTATCTTATCAGGTCTTACAAAATAAAAATTCACGTATTGCAGCATTTTTTATCGTGTAGGATCAAATAAGATATTACAGGATAAAGATTTTTGATCAGCATTTTGTCAGGTCTTAAACAATAAAAGTTTCAGAATCACTGTGGGCGTAGATATTCAAAAATGGGGTGCCGATAGACGATTATAAGGTTGTAATTGCTAGGAGAGACCTGATTCTTTGAGAATTTTATGACAACCAATTGTACTTCTTCAACTGGAAAATAATGGTTTTCAGAAGAACAGTAGTGAACACGAACAAGTTTCAAAAAACGGAGAGTCAGGAGATATAAACGTAAAAATAAAGAGATGGTGCTCTAGAGGAAAACGGAAAAAATTCATTTTTTTGGTGATAAGACTTGGATTGACGACTTTTAATGATGACATTCATTTTCTTTGTAACTGAAGTATGGAAGATTTGCCAAGATCTATCAATTAACATTTCCTTTAATTAAAAAACTCATGAAGAAATAATATATCTCCAAAAACTAATTTTTTTATTCTTAACTCCTGCAATTGCTAAGTCAGCAGATCAAACTTTATGATTAACCGATCGATGAAGTCTGACTTTAGACATCTTCTGTGTATTAAAAACTCAGCATTCGGTCAATCAGATCATGCTTTCTTCGTATATAGTGACGTTCCAAATTTTTCTAAAATCTACAGTCACCAAAAGACAAATCAGATAATCTACTTTATAGTAATCGAGGCAATTTTTTAAGTTATAAGAAAGATCTCAAAAATTAGCATTAACCAGTGTTGCTAGACAAAATAGTTTTTTTGGAATTACAATTTTAAGCCTTTTACTTTATTCAATCAACGGCTTTGTTAAACAAAAATCTATAGACAGTAACCCAACACAAAAAAGTTCAACGCAACTTATATTTTTCGATATGTACTACTACTCAAGGGTAGGTAGCGTGGATCGAATATCAGACAGCCAGTTAGAAATGAATGAATGAAAATTGAAAGAGCATCATGTTTTTTTGTACACTATGTTTTAAAAAACCTCAACCCCACTGTTTTTATACACTCAGTTACAAACTATTTGTTGCTTTATGTAAGTTATCATCAAAAAATTACCAGCAGTGCTCGCCTGGGATTTTAAAAGATATATACCAACTAATATGGGCCGGGGCAAACAAGAAGAGTTGCCTACTTTTCCATGATTTTGACATGAAGTAAACTTTAGTTGAAAAAAATAATTTAATGTTCGATATAATGAAAATCGCTACAACTCATAGCTCTACACACTTAACATATCTTGTCAAGGAAACAGTGCTCGCGTTTATACCACTAGCATAACGGGAAGAAGAATATTTAAACTCTTCGAATAAATTGAATATCATTATAATGAAATTGAAGCTCACCTTGAAACTTATATAGCCCCACTACGCATTCATATCTAAAAAATCGGATCTTGGACACGTGTTGTCATCTTGGCATTTGTTTGAAATTCCTATCAGCTTTTGGTGGTGCGAATTTTTTGCCAGCGTAACTTTTTCTCTTTTAAAATCTTATGCCTTGAAGCACATTTGCTTTCAAGTAGACTGCGATAAAACTCTCATTTGGTTTGGGTTCGTGTGCTCCATCTTGAAGTTTACTTTAGACATTTGCCTTCGAATGAAGAGAGCATTGTTCTTTTAACCGCTGGCCTTTTTTAATTTGACAATTTTCGAGGGTCTCTTGTGAATAGAGTAAAATGGAAATAATTTTTCTGGTGAATAGACTTGGAATGATGTTTAGTTCTTGCAGACATACTTTGTTTTTTAATTGAAGAAAAGACCTTACCAAGATCTAAAAAAGTACTATTCATTATCTAAGGGTTTTATAAAGACGTAAGATATTGCCATACACAAAGTCCAATTATCCTCAATTTTTTTGTTAAGTCTGCCAATCTAAGTTTACAATTAGCCAACTTAAAAAATTTGAAATTATGCAACATCTGTGTACTCAAAACGCAGCTTTCAGTGGTTCAGATTATGCAAGACAAATTATATTTTTGTATAGTGACAATTCATTTCAATTAGTTTTTTTGTTAATATCTACAATAACTAAAAGTTATCAGTAAACTTTAGAAAATCTATTTTTTGTAGTTCAAGCAACTTTTGGAAGGTAATAAAATGATCTCAAAGAAGAGCCTTGACCGCTGCTGTAAGATAGAAATGATTTTTTTTGGTTTATATTTTTGGGTTTTTAACTTCATCAAATCGCTTTGTTGAAAAAACTTCTATAGACAGTCAACCAAAAGAAACAAAATTTTTCAACTTAAATTATTTTTTTCGATATGTAAGAATCATACATCCAATTAGAATTCAATAGTTGGAAATTGTAAGAGCATAACTTTTTTTATCTTCTGTGTATCGCACTACCTCAGCCCCATTGTTTTTATACACCCAGTTAAAAACTCTGTATCTTTATATAGTACATTATTATTTAAAAATTACCAGGAGTGCTTGATAGTGGTTGTAAAAGATGTACAGCAATCAAGTTGGGGCGGGCCGAAGAAGAACAGTTCCTTACTTTTCCATTTTTTTGACAAAAAGTCAGTTTTTGCTGAAAATAAAAAGTTTATTGTTTGCTGTAATGAATATCGCCAGAACGCACAGTTTACCAGACTGAACATGTCTTGTCGAGCAAACAGCGTCCCGTTTACACCACTAGCATAACGGAACGAAGAATATTTATTTGAACTCTTCAATTAAATTGAATATCATTATAATAAAATTGAAGCTCATCTTGAAAACTTATATAGCCAAAAAAATTTTTCAAATCTTTTATTTGGGATCGTGGACACGTCTTGTCATCTTAGCATTTGTTTTAAATTACTATGTTACTATCAGTTTTTTGTTGGTGGGAATTTTTTTTCTTCGTAACTTTTTCTTCCTAACATCCTATGCATTGAAGCACGTTTGCCTAGAAGCAGATTGCGATAAAGCTCTCACTTGGGTTCTAGTGCTCCATCCTGGCGTTTACTTTAGACATCCGCCTTCGAATGAGGTAAGCCTTGCTCTTTTACTTCCTGGCCCTTTTTTTTTTTACAGTTTTCGGGGGTCTCTAGGAATTGGAGGAAAACGGAAACAATTTGCTTTTTTAGGGATAAGACTTGGAATGTTATTTTCTTTGTGCTCACCAAGTTTGCTCTATTATTGAGAAAAGGAAGTTACCAAGTTCTAAAAAAGTACATTTATTTATCCAAGGGTTTTTTGATGACATAAGATATTGCCTCAAACAAAGTTGCCTTATTCTTAACTCGTTTACTTGCTAAGTGTGCAAGTCTATAATAAAAATTAGCCAATCGATGAGTCTGAGTTTATGCAATTTCCGTGTACTCAAAACGCAGCTTTTGTTGGTCCAGATTATGCAATACACGTTATATTTGTGTTCAGTGACAATTCAATTCAATTAATATTTTGCTAATATCAGTAAATTTACTGAAGATTTAAAAAATCTACGTTTCGTAATTGATGCAATTTTTCAAGGGTATTAGAATGATCTCAAAAATGAGCCATGAACATTGCTGTAACATAGATCAGATTTTTTTGGTTTACATTTTTGGGTTTTTAACTTCATCAACTCGCCGGTTTTGTTGAACAAAACTTTATAGAGACTTTTCCCGCAGAAACAAAAATTTCAACACAAGTTATCTTTCTACCGATATGTACGGATCAAGGCCAGGTAGGTGGTTCCAATATCAGACAGCTAATTGAAATTCATAAGCAATTGTAAGACCGTAATATTTCTTCATCTACTGTGTTTCGCACAAACTCAGCCCCACTGTTTTTATACACTCAGTTAAACACTATGTATTGATATATAGAACGTCATATTTGAAAAAAATTAACAGAAGTGCTCGCTTGGGGTTGCAAAAGATAAATACCAACGAGGATGGGGCGGGGCGAGGAAGAACAGTTCACTACTTTTCCAAGTTTTTGACTTGAAATCAATTTTTGTTAAAAAAACTGAGTTTATTGTTTGCTATAGTGAATATCACTAGAACACATGGCCTACCAGACTGAGCGTCTTGTCGAGCAAACGGCGTTGCGTGTACAACTTAAGATAACAGGAATAAGATTATTTAAACTCTTCAATTAATTTGAAAATCATTATAACAAATTAGAAGCTCATCTTGGAAAATTGTATAGTCACACCACGCATATATATATATATATATATATATATATATATATATATATATATATTTATATATATACATATATATATATATATATATATATATATACATATATATATATATATATATATATATATATTAAATCGGATCTTGGACATGTTGTCATTTTTGGGTATTGTTTGAAAAACCCATCAGAATTTTGTTGGTAGGAATTTTCTGCCATGTAGCTTTTTCTTTTTTGACTTCCTATGCACTGAAGCACGTTTGCCTTGAAGTAGATTGCGATAGAACTATCATTTGGGTTTCTATGCTCCATATTAAAGTTTTGATTAGACATTTGCCGAAAGAGGGGAACATTTCTCTTTTAGCTGCTGGCAATTGTTTGAATTTGACAATTATCGAGGCTCTCTAGTTATTAGATGAAATGGGAAACAAGTTTTTTTGGGAATTAGACATAGAACGATGTTTAAATATTGCAGACATAATTTTTTTTATAATTGAAGAAAAGAAGACGTATCGGGATCTGAAAAAGTACATTTTATTAAGTGTTTTATAAAGACATAAGATTTTGCCTTAAACAAAATTTCATTATCATCATTTTTTGCTAAATCTGTAAATCTAAGTATATAATTAGCCAACCATTGAAATGTGAATTTATGCATCATCTGTGTACCCAAAACGCAGCTTTCACTGGTTCAGATTATGCAAAACAAAGTTATGTTTGTGTACAGGGAAAATTCGACTAAATTAATTTTTTGTTAATATCTACGATAGTTAAAAGTTATCAATAAATTTACGGAAGACTTAGAAAATCTACTTTATAGTAACCAAGGCAACTGTTCAGAGACAAAAAATTGATCCAAAAAATGAAGCTTGACCATTGCTGCAAGTCAGAGTACTTTTTCTGGGTTTACATTTTTGGGTATTTAACTTCATCCACTTGTCCGCTTTGTTTAACAAAACTCTATCAACGGTAGCTCAATACAAACAATATTTTCAACACAAATTTTGTTTTTCTGTATGTACGAATCAAGGCTAGGTAGCGTGGTTCCAATATCAGACAGTCAATTAGAGTTCAATAACTGGAAGTTTTAGGAGCATAATATTTTTTTATCTACTATGTTTCGCACAACCTCAGCTTCACTGTTTTCTACATCCAGTTACAAACTATGTATTGTTATGTACTACGTTATGAATAAAACAATTACCAGAAATGCATGCTTGGGGTTGCAAATGATATATACCAACTAGGATGGGGTGGGGCGAGGAAGAATAGTTCACTAATTTTTCATGTTTTGGACATGAAATCAATTTTTGTTGAAAAAAAATAGTTTATTGTTTGCTATAGTGAATATCACTAGAACACATGGCCTACCAGACTGAGCGTCTTGTCGAGCAAACAGCGTTGCGTGTACACCACTGTCATATCGGGAAGACGAGTTTTGAAACTCTTTATTTCAATTGAATATCAATATAATATATTTGAATCTCATATTGGAAGATTATATAGCCACACAACGCATTTATATCTGTTAAATGGGATCTTGGACACGTGTTGTCATCTTGGCATGTGTTTGAAATACCTATCAAGCTTTTTTTTGGTAGGAATTTTCTGCCTTTGTAAATTCTTTACTTTTAACATCCTGTGCCTTGAAGCAAGTTTGCCTTGAAGTAGATTGCGATAAAAACTCGCATTAGGGTTCGCGTGCTCCATCATGAAGTTTATCTTAAAAATTTTCATTCTAATTAGGGGAGCATTGCTCTTTTAGCGGCGGCCTTTTTTAATTTTACGATTTTCGATGGATTCAAATTATTAGAGGAAAACGAAAACAAATTTTATTTGGTGATTAGAGTTGGAATGATGTTTATATCTTGCAGACATAATTTGCTTTATAATTGATTTTCTAATGGTTTTATAGTTAATAAGATATTGCCTTGAACAAAAATTCAGTGCCGTAACTTTTTTACTTTCTAAGTCTGCCAGTATACCATTATAATTAACCGATCAATGAAATCCTAGTTTATGCATCTTCTGTGTACACAAAACGCAGTTTTTGGCCGTCGAGATTATGCCAGATATCTACAATCATCGAAAATGATCAGTAAATTTACTAAGGGCTTAGAAAATCTACTTTATAGCAATCCAGGAAACATTTCTAAGATAATAGAATGATCCAAAAAATGAGGCTTGACATTGCTGCAATACAGATTAGATTTTTTGGGGTTTACTGTTTCGGGTATTGTGTCTTTAATTTTATCAACTCGCCGGTTTTGTTGAACAAACATCTATAAAGAGTAACCCCGCACAAACAAAAACTTCAACACACGTCATGTTTTCCGATATGTATGAATCAGATCTAGGTAGCGTGGTTCCAATATCACGCAGCCAATTAGAGTTCAGTTATGAAAAATAGTAAGAGCATAGTAATTTTTATCTGTGTTTCACACGACCTCGGCCCCACTGTTTTTTTTGAACCGTTGTAAACTATATGTTGTTACATATTATGTTATTTATTTTAAAAATTACCAAAAGCGCTCGCTTTGGGTTATAAAATTTATATACCATCTAAGGTGGGGCGGGACGAAAAAGAATAGTGCCTTACCTTTCCATGTTTTTGACATGAATTTTTTTTGTTGAAAAATTAATGTTTATTTTATGCTATAGTGAATATCACTAGAGCACATAGCATACCAGACTGAACGTAGTGTCGAGCAAACAGCGTTGCGTGTACACCACTATCATATCGGGAAGAAGAATATTGAAATTTTTAAATTAAATTGAATATCATTATAATATTTTTAAAGCTCATATTGGAATCTTATATAGCCACACAACGCATTTATATCTGTTAAATGGGATCTTGGTTACTTGTTCTTATCTTGGCATTTGTTTGAAATACCTATCAAGCTTTTTGTTGGTAGGAATTTTCTGCCGTCGTAACTTTTTTACTTTTAACTTCCTATGCCTTGAAGCACGTTTGCCTTGAAGTACATTGCGATAGAACTCTCATTTTGGTTCGTATCCTCCAAATTGAAGTTTTGTGTAGAAATTTGCCTTCGAATGAGGGGAGCTTTACTCTTTTAGATGCTGGCTTTTATTTTGAATTTGACAATGTTCGAGGGTGTCTGGTTATTAGATGAAAATGGAAACAATTTTGTTTTGGTAATTAGATTTGGAATGATGTTTGAATCTTGCAAACATTATTTGCTTTATAATTGAAGAAAGGAAGACTTACCAAGATCTAAAAATGCACCTTTTTAACTAAGGGTTTTATAAAGACATAAGATATTGCCTCAAACAAAGTTGCCTTATTCTTAACTCGTTTACTTGCTAAGTGTGCAAGTCTATAATAATAATTAGCCAATCGATGAGTCTGAGTTTATGCAATTTCTGTGCACTCAAAACGCAGCATTCGGTGGTCCAAATTATGCAAAACATGTTATATTTCTGTTTAGTGACGTTCCGAATTAATTAAATATTTGTTAAAACCTACAGTCATTAAAAGTTATCAGTAAATGTACTGACAAGTTAGATAATCTACTTATTGTAATTGAGGCAATTTTTCGAAGGTAATAGAATGATATGCAAACTGAGCTTTCACCACTGTTGCAAGAAACATTGGATTTTAATAATTTGTACTGCATACTAATTTCTTCTTCATCCACCCTCCGACCTTTTTGAGCAAAGTTGTATAGCCAAAAATCCTATACAAACAACAATTTTATAATTTAAAGTCAAATCATTGCAATAGTATAACATTAGTTTTTGATCTATTCTGTTTCACAACGGATTTCTAGCGTATGGGCCTATCTTGGAAATGCACTTTCAAAGTTTTGCTTGGAGTTGCTTGGAGTTGATTCCTGCTATCTGATCATGTTGTCGCATTCCTGGTCCTCACAAGGACGCGTTAAGATACCTGCTGGATCGATTTTGACAATTTTAGAGGAGCTCTGAATCCTAAATCCTAAAATTCAACGCAAAATATGTAAGATTGGGGTTTAATGCGTTGAATTTATGAAAGATCTACGCTCAAGCGTTGATCTTACATAAATTCAACGCTTTCAACGCCACTCTTACATAATTTTGCGTTTTTAGCGTTGACACCTCGGCCCGTGATGCTTTTAGTATATCAATCAGCATCTCCATAGAGTTTTGTTCTCGTCAAATTTAGAGTCCTTTTTATTTCTGAGGATCATGGCGAATTTCCCAACGCAGATTATTGAATATTATTGCTGTAGTATTGTTCTATGTTCGATTTTGAAGCTCTCGTATGTCTGCTGGGTTGAATTCAAGGCAATAATTGGATACATCGACAGCGATGAGCTGCTTCTGTTCTCTTGAACAATAATGACGGTTAACGGGGAATTTTACACAGAGTGATGGATGCTCTTCTACATCATACTGCATTGATTGGCGCATCACAAATACTGAGCTGCACCTCAATGTGGCTGCCGTATATCGTTTTCAAATCCGAGCATCTTTTAAAATTCGTCCAGATATCAAAATTTTGGTAGCTGCCGATTAACCTCGCTAAGAACTGCATTACCATCGAAGTAGTAGCTAAATAGCTCTATTGCAACACAGGCTGGGGCTAATTGTTTGGAGGAAGCCACTGATAACGTGCATCATACAAGAATGAGAGTTTTATTATTTTGGATTACTTGAAGACCTCCTTTCTAATGAATTTTCATGATCTATCTAATCCAACCATCAACTCGGTTGCAATTTCTTAGTAGTCATACAAGGATCATATGTGATGTCATGCAAATGATGCACTATTTTCTAGTACAATCCATGTTAGACTTCAAAGAAATCAAAAGTTATCCTTGTATGAAATCAACGAAATCATAAATGATCCTTGTGAGAGTTGATGGGAGAAAGCATATGAGAGGGCTAAATAAGGCAAAAAGTATTGGCCTCAGCTGGTATATGACCAATATGAAACCATTTATGGAAATCTTACAAATCATATTCTTTTTGAATTCTTTTTGCTCCTTTCCCATTGCTAACGCCAACTGTGGTTTAATTTGTTCATTTTAAAGGTCTCTATTAACCTTTCCAATGTATCGGATCATGTAATTTTGTTCTATGATCCTTCTATGACTAATGAGAAGTCACAAAAAGATCTATCTTGGTTACTAAGAATCATATATGTTTGAGTAATCAAAAATTTTTTGATGAGCAACCCGGGCAATTGATTTGCCCAAAAATTGTTCACTCGATGCTAATATTTTTGATTAGTTGGTCATGTTCAAATTGATATTCGGGCGGCTCTTGTGGCCATTCTTTCACGAGCGTAATTCAATAACAATTCGAGGCACTAGGGTAACAGTTTGAAAGCAAGAGGTCGCTGATTTGAAGACACACAAGGGAAGAGTTTCGCTCAGTCGCTGACAGTGGTAGCATTTCATTTCAAGAGGAATGTTTATTTAAGAGGCTCAACTTGTCAAAGCTCAGGTTACGTGCGTAGGTTAGCTATACGGGGACAGTTGAATTGTAGGCTACCTTCGGTTTGTAATTTATGAAAGGAGGTGTCCGGGGACTGTTGGCATGTCCACATCATGGTTACGTCGACTCCTGCTTTTCAAAGTTATCTGTCCGTAGCAGATAGGGCTTCTGGAGGCCCCCTTTGCATTATTTTGCCTAGATAGGGGACTGGAGAATCCAATCAATGGACAGTGCTAGTTGCCAGAAAAGTGACGCTTAGATAATGATAAAATGATTTTTTAGAACCCTACAGTCGCTTGATTATGACCCACGAATCCATTAACAATTTGGCGAGTAACTGACATCGGCAGAACATTATAAGGCCGGGTAACCTTTCTCAAGTGTCTCTTTCATGGCAGCTAAGATACATTTACACGAACTAATGACGTTAGTGGTAGAGTTTGCCAAGTGACACCAAATTTGATGAATAAAATTAGTATCTTGAATGTGTTGCGAAGATTTCTTCAGTTTCCCTTCGGGATAACATTATACCTATCAATCATTATGGGTTGTTTGACCCTAAAATTATAGTGCAAATTTCCATTCATTTTTGAGTGAATCTCACAACCGATCTTAATACAAGTAATTTTAATTATCCCTTGTGAACAATGTTTACCTTGAATTTGATTACCGGTTTTTGAAACAAATAGGCGATAAAAACGTTAGCAGAGCTCACAACAAAGAAAATTGAAAAGTAGTTACAGAAAGTTTTCAGCAGATTTCACACTCCTCATAGTAAGCATGTTTAAAAGTTTTAAAGAAATTACATTCCACAAGCTTTGTAAATAAAATCCACATAAAGGTAATTGAAAATCAAGATTAGTTTAATTAAAATCCATGACTTGGATATTTGAACTTTTTTCAACCAGATTATTCAAAAAATTGGTAATTAAAATTCACTCAATTTGATTTTTTTTCAAAAATATCCCTCAGCTAAAAATGTAAGCAGTTTTCACGTGAATTCTCTATTTATGAAAGATAGCGAGTGGATTTCACAATTTTAATAAGCGTCCAAAACCACCCATAGGTCAGCAAAGTTCGCTTAGGGTCAAACAATCCTAATTATTTTTGGCTTTCTGATTCTACGAACAAAGTTAATCTCTTATACAGAATACCAAGTCAACTGTCCAATCGTAATAATATCTTTTATTGTTTTAAACCCACTAATGGGGAGAGGAACTATATGCGCAACTGGATTTTTTGTGAAGCCAATTTTAGCTGATCAATGAATTTGTCATAGAGAGTGGTATCATTAGAAATCCCGTCAATGATAGAATGAGATATTAAAAAGTTTTTTTTCAAAAATCTTTTGTTTTTCTCGAGTAGTTATCTTGTTTAAAATTTCTGCAGATATTACACTTATAACACTGATGTTGTTCAAATTTTTGAAATTTTTTTGAAATTTTTGAAAACATTTTTTGTTGACTTATGTTACAATTTTTCTACGGATTTTAGTGATCCGGAATCAATATCTAGGTTTTGATGTTCTGGCTCATTGTGATTTTCATGAACAAAAAAAGTTGCATTTGGATCTAGATTTTTTGATTTGTAGTGGCATTTTTCAGTTTTCATTTTTGCGGCCAAATTGTTTTCTGTTTTTTTTCTCTCGTGACTTACTGGCGAAGTATAATAATTGCCGTAAACATGAGTTTTTTAAACTGCGAATGTTTGCTGTTGTCTGAACTGATCTGCGGCGATTCATCATTTTTTTTACTATATCTAAACGTTTTGAATAAAATTTTGCCTTTCTTTCTTTTTTATGTTGATTTATTATTGCATCTCAGTACTGAGAGATCTCAATGAAGTTTTAACGAGTTCTAAATTATCACGACTACTGTTCTCTGTTTACATTTTCTTGCGATCGTTACTTTAACCATTTGTTTTAACAAAAATTTGGCAATTTTTTGTGTTATTTTTCCAGATTTTAGTTCTGTAGTTTATCACACTCTAATTAATGAAAGAGTTTCTTTTTTTGTTGTAGAATATTAGAATTTCAGCAATGGCTCGAGATTATTGTTACTTAGCACTAAATGTTTGTAAAAATCAAATGAATTTTGAGTTCTATCCGTTTTTGTTATTGTTATCACATTTATCAAAGTTTTCAATAGTAAAAAATTAGGCATTCTTTCTGCTTGTCTTTGTTATTTACAGATTTTTTGTTGTTTTATTTTTAACACAACAAAAATTTATGTCTTTCATTTTTGATCAGGTGACTTCTCCTTGCTTTGTGTATTAACTATTATAAAAGCGGTTTTTAATTTTCAAACGCAATCTTGACGTACCTTACTCCTAATTGAGCTGGTTATTTTTCAGTTTGGGTGACGTCTTGAGTTTATGTAGTCAGTCTACATTTATAAGTGTGTGGAGAGTTTTTTTTCACTTCTGCATTCTCTCATAAACCCTACTTGATCATTTAAAATGTTATTAAAATTCATAAGAGGCCAGACAAGCTGACCAATAATAAAGCAGTTACTTTGGAGACAGTAATTTTTAATTTGTTATCCAGTTGATATTTAGATGACATTTTGTTTGTAAACGTGATTTCTGGATCTCAGTTTTGTTGTTTGGTAAAATTGGTGTTTAAATTGATGGAATTTGCTCCTTGCATAATGCAAAAAGGTAGCGGAATTGATTTGATGTCTGTCGTTCCATTTGCTCTTGTATTCATTCTTGCGACATTAGGAAAATTTATTTCACTTTTATTAACCCTTTTATGCATACATGTACTCCTTATCAAGCTACCAAAATTTAAATAGCTGGTAGAGAACTTCTGAAGCTAGCTAATGCCAATTGTATGTGCTGATGGTTTATGGATGTTTTTATTCAAATGTTTCCGTTTTTTTTTCTAACTTTTGGTACACTTCTTTGATTTTACATTGCATTGTTACTAAGTCCCAATACTGAGAGGTATTGTTGATGTTCTAACGAAATCTTACAAATCTCTATAATGAGTTTTTTTGGTTCATTTTATTAATTACTTTAAAACTGTTTGTTTTAGAGAAAAATTTTGAAAACTTTTTGAGTTTTGATTTCAAATTTTTTTATAATAGATATGTTGCAGTCTTAGTTTGGAATGATCTTCATAATCATAGTAAAGCCATCAAAAATGTCATGATTGGCTTTAGTTCGTGGATTTTTTAAACCAATTTTTTATATTGAGTTTTGAGTTCTGGTCGTTTTTGTTGTTTTTTGTTGTCTTGTCCCTGAATCTCATTTACTAAAGGCTTCACGAGTCAAAAATGAGGCATGTCTGAATATTAATTTCATTTTTAATTGTTAGCTTGTCATAGATATGAAATTGACGCAATTTTATTTGTATAAATTTAAAGAAATATAGTTTGAAAACGGGATAGATCTTCATTTTTGCAAATCAATTCTCGTTTTTGTCGTTAAAAATTGTTGTTGACTTGATAAAATTGGTTTCAGCGTTAATTTCATATCTGTCAGCTCGTTTGTTTAAGTGTTCATTCTAGTTGAAATAAAAAAATAATCTCACTCGTTGTCACGCTTTTTGTATAGGTGGATCTTTTTTCGAGAATCTATCATAGTTTAATTAACCAAAGAAGAATTACTTATTAGAAGGCAGTCTATCTGTGTTTCAATTGGTAGACCATTTAGACAATATTGTGCATTGGCGGGGTCGGAATGCACATTAGCGAGCCTCCTTGTTAGACAGTTGACGTAATAGCCGTTCTTATTGGACATTTGAAGCATTAGGCAGCAGTATTAGTGGATAGTTGACGTAGTCTTGAGTTTTAATAACAGTTCTGCTCGCATTACTGCTATATTAACGGATGCGTTAACCACATATCACGAATATCTGCGAATTTAATCAAATTAATGATTTTAGCTATGACGACTGATATCACTGCCACTCCAATTTTTATAAATTTTTGTAGATCTTTTTATAATTAGCGGAAAATCAAACAAATCATCAATGACGTTGTATGATTACGAGGAAAGTTTTATGATGGGTAACCCGGGTTATCACTGTTTGTTCTAGGAAATGCGAGTACCTCCAAAGAGAATGGCCAGTCAATTGTGGTGGACGCACCATCTGACCACGGATTTCAGAAGGGAGAGAATATTGACATCGTGTACTGCTGCAAAGACTCAGTGCTTAACAGACCAGATTCGTGTGGAACTCACAAGTTAGAGGTTAGTTCTCGCGCTGCAAAAAGGAACTTTATTATCCAAGTTCGGTTCCCAGGAAAACTTGATCTCTTTGGCACACCATGGTCCTCCACGACCAAATTTAAACGATCTCTACATCAGTTCTGGACGTCAATTGCTTGAATGTCTGGATAGTGATGGGCACATGGTCTGATCAGAAATTACTTTAGTCTAGGATGGTCTGATCAGAGGTCATTTCCATCGCGGACAGTCTGAGCACTAGTATTTGAAGTCTGAAATAAATCGCTTGTCACTGCACAAACTTCCGTTAGTTTAGCCACGTTTGTGCACAAATTCTTGATGGAATTAGCGTGCAAAATTGTAAATTGATCATGCCGGATATGATCAGTTAGCTTTCAAAAAATGTATTTGAATCAGGCAGGTCAATAAAATTTCAATACAAAGACTCGATAACTCGCGAATAAGAACATTAAATTGTTAAAGAGATGCAAAGCTAAACCGACGAATAGCACGGTCCAGGCAGAAAAAATGATCCAAAAGTATTATCAAGAAGATTTATAATACGATGTTTTGGTTGAGAAAATTGGTGTTTTGACAAAATGCCCCAAGCCAAAGTACTCAATGTAACAAATCGTATGCAATTTTTACCATACAGTTAATTCATCAAAAGAAATTTTTATCATAGTGCCTAAAACCGATAATTTATAGTGCAATTAATTATACTTACCGTAAGTTTTAAATCTAGGACTAGTGCATTTGGCCAGAATATCGGGTCATGACTCTAACCCAGCGACCCGTACGACTTGAAATGAAACTCTCACAACCAGGTGGGATCAAGTATCCGATTAGTTATGAAGACAAGGAGGCTCGGTAATGTGCGATAGCACATAAGGTTCCGACCCCGCTCATCCACAATTTTGACATAATTGTCTACCAAATGAGGAACAGATAGGAAAACCCAAAAATTCAAGTATTTTTCAAAAAATTTGGTATATGAACGAAGAGATAGCCTCCAAAGCAAATAACTCAGTGGAGTAAAAAATGATGCTTTAGATTGATGAGATATGCGATATTAAGAAAGCGAGAGAAGACGAACGGCAAAATCAAACAACAACAAGCATTAATTACATCAAAAAATTTATGTCCGTTCTAAAAAACCAAAACTTAATAACAAAGTCAAAATAGCGTCAGATAAAACTGAAACTAAACAAAATAAATTTCAATTCACCAGAAAAAAATGGTTGTGAGAAAATTTGCTGAATTTTTTTTTAGAAAAAAAAATTTATTTTCAAAGTAATTAAAACCATTAGGAATCAACTAAAATATCCCATAGGTTTACAATTACCAATGTTTCTATAGAAGGGAATTAAGAACTGTCGGTATTCAATTTTTTATTCAGTTACAAAAAGAACAACAAATAGACAACAAACAAAAAATCAAATTAAAACTTGCCAGAAAATGCTATCGAAGCCGTAAAGCCATACTTTGGCTCTCAAAATATGTTTGACTGCACCTTCTTCGAACAGCGATAACGTATTAAGTGACGGCTCATTAATGAAACGAGGTTACAATTACACAAAAAGAAAAAATGCGAAATTATGTAGTTCTTGTTTTTTTCGAAAAAAGTTTTTTTTCCAGAGTAATGAAAGCCATTAATTACATAATGAAAAATTTGAATAGGTTCATCCATTCTTCTAAAGGAAGCCCATGAGACCTGCAATTATCCAGAATATGTCTTACGTCTACAAAAAGAACGTCAAATATGACAAAAACCAAGAATTCGTTTACTTTTTTTGTGAAAAACCCGTGTGGAAGCCAGTAAAGTCCTAACGGATTCTTAGAACTTAGAATTTGTGACACTGATCCCTTTTGACACCTTCGCTTGAAATGTATTATGTGGCCTCTCTTTAGTGAAACTAGGTAACAATTACACCAAAAAATAAAAAAGCAAGATTATGTAATACTTTTTTTTTCGAAAAAAAATTTATTTCCAAAAATATGAAAGCCATTAATTACGAAATGAAAAAATGAATAGGTTCGCTTATTCTTCCTAAGGAAGCCCTTGAGAACTGCAATTATCCAGAACATGTCTTACGTCGACAAAAAGAAGGTCAAATTTGACAAAAATCAAAAAGTAATTTACTTTTTTTTTGTAAAAAAAACCCGTGCCAAAGCGAGTAAAGTCATAACGAAATCTTTAAAAACATTAGATTTTGTGACATACATCCCTTTTGACACCTTCATTTGACAAAAATAAGGTCATATTTAACCTTTAATTAACGAGACCAGGTAAAAAACAGACAATAAAAGGAACAAAATTGCGAATTAAAGTGTATTTTTTTTTCATTTCGGAAACCAATTGTTTCCAAAGTCATGAAAGCCATCAGCTATCTACTATTATCTGAAAATCAGTTCATCTACTCTTCCATTAGAAGCCAATCAAACCGAGTCTTTGTACTGGAAATAAAATACGACTAAAAGACAAAGTGAAAACGTCAGTTAAAGAGAATATTTAAAAAATTCAATGGAATTCTTCGAGAAAGTATTGTCGAAGC
Source organism: Convolutriloba macropyga (assembly GCF_964194025.1). Classification (NCBI taxonomy): domain Eukaryota; kingdom Metazoa; phylum Xenacoelomorpha; order Acoela; family Convolutidae; genus Convolutriloba; species Convolutriloba macropyga. The sequence goes on along the minus strand of NC_134470.1, from coordinate 54,912,399 downwards.
AGTAAAGAACCACAATGTATATCTTTCAGTATTTAAATATTAACAATTGCGCGTTATTTTGAACTCAAATAATGTGATATATGAACTGCCGATAACGTGATAATTTGACAAAACTAGAAAACATGAAAAATGGGCAAATATCTATAAATTTGAAAAAATTGTGAAATCTAGTAGTATCAAAGCCAGAACAACATAACTTAAAGCGTAAAACCGCAATAAAGACTGATTGTGAATTCAGTAGAAGGAAGGAGCTCTCTTTGATTGCTGACACTATGCTGCAAGTTAACTAAATGAAGAGAATAATGGAGGCAAAATTCAATAGGCTATTTTTTTATTTAAAAATCAAATACTTCAAAAGTCAAAACGACCATAAGCTTTCAAGCAATCAAATATATAAGTTAACTTGGAGTTAATTAGGAAGCCAATAGGACCTATCACTAGTGAGCTTCGATTTAAAATGCTCTGTTATTTAATTAATATAAAAAATAGATTGAATTTTTTATATAAAAAAACGACTGATGAGAATCCGAATTATTTTTGGATTGTAACGGTCCAAGATTGGTACAAAACTAGTCCTGCTAATGCTTATTGTCCATTAGAAATGTTTAATTATTCGAAGGTCAGACATAAATAGAGATATTTTGTTGGTTAAAAAATCGAAAATAAATGCTGCGTTTTTGATAATCAACCAATAAAGTTAGCAAAAAACGGCAATGCTTCAATTACAGAGCACTCTCAACGGAAGTTGAAGTAGAATCAGCCCCCTTTTCAGTCTACAAAGATTGTGTTAGTGGTGTTTTTGGTGTGCACTTCCTGCAAATTTAATCAGAGTGGACTAAAGAAACTTATTACGTGCTGTTTTTGATGAAAAAAAGTCTGAAATTTTGAAATATTAAGCCGGAATTTGTGACAAAAAAAATTCAATAAAAAAGCTGACTACGTATTTTGTCTTTAAAAATAAAAGCATTAATATTTTGTTGAAAAATTTTAATAAATTTTAGCAAAATTGGTGAAATTTTTATAGTCAAAAATACCGAAAAAAGGTGAATAAAATCAACGGAATTCACTCTATTTTCTCGAAAGTTTAAACCTCGATATTTGCCTGTAAAAAACGAAAATCAAACAAATATTTTTAGTTCCATATTCTAAGTTGGACGAGCTTTCTGATGATACCAGTCTCCACTCTCTACGATGAATATATCGATCGGCCAAAATTGACTGAACAAAAAAACCCATTTGAGTATATAGTTCCTCCCCCCCACCCCTCAAGAGGGGTCGGAACAAAAAAAGAGAGCAATTTAGCTTATTTTTGCTCTCTAAATCACCATTGACAAAAAAATTGAAATGTTCTTGAAAACCGACACCATTTTGGTATATTATAAGTCAGACAAAAAAAAATAAATAAAATCGTTTAAGTTTCATGTATGTTGAAAAAAATGAAAGGTAATGATTTAGCTCACTTAATGTCCATTCAATTTGTTTGGGTTGTATTAAAATTTATTTTTGTATTCCAATGGTTGGTAAAAGAGGATATAAGATGTTCAAATTTGCTACTTTACTTAAATTTGAGTAAAAATTTCTAAATTACGCTAAAGTTGATATTTCGATTTAAAAAATTTTGACTTGGCCCAAAGTTATTAACAGAAGACAGCAGGCGCATAAACTTCCGTTTCACTAAGAAAAAAGGGGGCTCGATGTCAACATACCAATTTTTAATGCAATTTAACATGTAAAACAAAATTTATTTATAATAACCTGAGATGAATTCTAGAAAACTGATATTGCTGCGCTAAGATGCATTTGAAGCTAAGCATTTTGTAAATGATGAATAATGACCGCTAAATTTAGCAAAATAGGCTGAATTTGAATGAAATTTTTAAAAAATGACAAAATCAGCAAGGTTAAACACATTATTCACAAAAATCTAGAACTTGTTTAACAGAATTGAACTTTTTTCCACTTTGGCACTTAACGCTTGATACTTGTAGTGATGCAATTACATTCGGCGAGAAAATTTTTGACAGAGCGCCAAAAAATGACAGAACAAGAATTACATTTAGTTTTCAACAATTCTTCCTACACTATAGTGGGGCAGATGCAACAAGGGTACGGTGGGGAGCTAAGAAATTTTTCAATTTCTTCTACGAGCTCCGGATCTCTTCATCGATGCAGCAAGCGGTTCAATGGCTGGGTCATGTATCAATTTGTTCTGCCTCAATTACGGATTCTCTTATACAGTTTCGTGGAAGAGTGAAGTTTTTGAGAATAGGCGCCTTGATCGAAGTTGATTTCGTCCACTTGAAAACCCTCAATTGAAAAAATGGTCCAGTTACGATTTTCATGTTTTTAAACGAGGCTGGTTTTAGTATTCATTGTTCGTGCAAATGCTATTGACATGTGAGCCATTTTTTAAATTTTAGGTGATAGCTCCTGGTGAGCCAGAGATAGAGATGGTGGAGTCTGTTCAACTCAAGACTTGCAATCTAGACTGTGATCCCTTCTCTGAGTTCGAAGTGGATGTCAAGTGCGACAATTGTGATAGCGGTAAGGGGTTGTTTTCTTAATCGTGCTCAATCGTTATCACTCAGTAACCACTCTGTTGCCGTACTGAAACATTTTGAAAAAAGAGTGCAACCAGTTAAGAAATACTTTCATGCAGCTTTTTATTGCATGATTACAGTAAAAAATCAGTTACAATTCTGATTTTGAAAATTAAAACGAGGAAAATAATTCTTGTTTAACATGAGCGAATCAAAGACACTGGAAACACCTTTAGATGTTAGCCTGAAACTATCAAAATTAGATTCACCAGAAATAGGCAGCAATGAGCATAGAGAAAAGCAATCATGTGATTATAGGGATATAGTGGGATGTTTGAACTATTTGGCATTAACAAGTAGACCAGATATTGCGCACGCAGCCAATTTGTTGAGTTCGTTTGTTGAAAATCCTGGAAGGCGATATTGGAATGCGGCAAAAGGGTGTTTACGTTACCTAAAAGGTACAAAATCAGAGAAGATGGTTTTTAGAAAAAGTGAGAAACTGGAGTTAACAGGATTTTCAGACTCAGATTGGGCAGGCAACATAGACAATAGAAAAAGTACAAGTGGTTTTTGTTTTAAACTTAATAATAGTTCAGGTGCAATCAGTTGGGTTAGCAAGTTACAAAAGTGTGTATGTACTTCAACAGCTGAGGCTGAGCTTAACGCCGTAGTAGAGGCCAGTAAAGAAGCAGTACATTTAGTTATTCTATTACGAGAACTAGAGTTAGAAAACCAGCAGCCAGTAAACGTCTCTGTGGACAACCAAGCTTGTATTGCTCTAAGTAAAAATTCGATGAATCACGGAAAGACAAAGCACTTTTCATTAAAAGTGCACTTCGTTCGGAATTTAGTCCAAGGTCGACTATTAGAGCTAAACTACTTACCTACCGATCGCATGCCGGCAGACACACTCACAAAAGCATTGGGGAGGACCAAAGTATCACTTTTTCGTGATGTCCTTCTCGGAACAAACACTTAACATGATAGGAGGAGTGTTGAAAGTATAATGTTAATTGTTTAAAGTATGGAAAGATATACGTACCTCATCCACGTGCTGATTTACATCTTGGTTATTTATGAAATGAGTGAATTGAACAAGGAGCTAACACGTGCTATTTATACTAGATTTGTCCCCAACTTTTCATATTGTTATAGGTGATATGGTGACTCTTGATCTTTTAGAGAAGTAAATTATCAGAGTAAATAGCTAGTTAAGATCGGATGTCATAAGAAATCAAGGAAGTTATAAATTAAAGGTGATCACCATGAATGTAAAAGTGCGGTAATTTGGGGTAATAAATTTGGACTGAATTTCGTATTAATCGCCACAGTTGTCAACCATTATTTTTAATTTAACTATTCGATTACAAGATTTGTCTCTGCGTTCCCATTAACCGACAGTTTATGGGCCCAGAGTTTTTCTAAGTTAAGTAATCAACCCCCATTGTAAATAGAAAAACGTTGTTGCTGCGCCTCTTTGCTACATAAGAGGGTAGCTAAAATCACTGGGGGGAGGAAGACAGAGAAGACAAGGAGAGACAAGCCTTGTAGTCAAGAAGTGGCCAAGTGAGACCAGAAGAAGCAAGAGTAAGAAGCTTGTGTGACTGGTTGGGGGACTTCAATTGTGGAGTGAGCAGTTTGTGAAGCTGGTTGGGGGACTTCATCTGTTGAGTCGAGAGCTTGTGTACCTGGTCTGGGGACTTCAATCATGGAGTGCTAAGTGTGTGTAGCTAAGGAGTGGATTCTGCTTGTGACGTCAAGAGTGAGTGGAGCTGTTGTGGGGGATTAAAAAGGAGCGCGGAGGTTCAATTGTATAACAGAGCTGTCGGGGAACCAGGATTGCTTAGTATAGCTGAGAACAGCTCAGCTTAAACAACTGTTTCATTTTCAATTGTGTGTGCTGTGCTTCTGTAAGATACAAGTTTGGACGAAAGACACAAAAGCTGGTTGTAAAACATTTCTTAATTAGGACTAGGATTAGGGTTCGAGTACATTATCCTCGGAGGGTGTTCGTATCCTCATCGTGCTTAATCGCGGCAGAAAAACCCTGGCTCAATGTCAATGTCCTGCTTTCGATTTTGTCAAGGATACTACAGAACTCGAACAGAACACCAACTTCTAGATTAGTTTAGTCGACCAAATCCTTTTTGCTTAGTGTTTTTTTAACAAGTGCTACCATATTACAACAAGTGCTAACCTGGTGCTATAAAGCATTTTTTGATACACAAACATAACGACTCACCGCTTCGTCGCCCTATAACAGAGCCACCAACAGGTAACAGATTCAAACACGCGTAGAAAGGAAAGGAGTTTTGATCTAAGTCCGAGCAAGATTTTTTTTTCACAGCCCGACACTTTTCACAAAAGAATATTTACCTAGAGCAGTACTAACTTAGAAAAACAAAAGACATAGTTGGGGCATCATAAGTCTTTGGTTCATTAGGGAACAATTAAAGCTAAAGAGTTAATTTGAGACGAACGGAAATTAAACGAAAGTAAGAGAGGCTTAACAATGAGCTCAAGATTACAAAGATTGGTATTCAGCGGGCTTGAGGATGATTTCTTGTGTTTTGCTGAACAGTTTGAGGCTCGTATGCACTCTTTAAAACTTGGTAAAGTCCTCAGTGGAGAAGCCACCTATCTAGATCATGTGTCAGCTGTTAGAAATAGTTCTTCGGAGGAGCAACGTAGGCAAGCTATAGAAAATGGGAGGGAAGAATTAGAAGAGAAAAAGAAGTCATTGTGGTACGAGTTAGTTCAGGCTTTAGACAAAACATCAGTTCTTTTTCTTAGACCACATAAGGGTGATGGCACTAGAGCTTGGGATGTACTGTGTAAACGCTTCAAACTTTTGAGAGACCCCAGCTACACAAATTGATAGCGCAATTAACTAGCCTTAGGAAGATTTCAAGTGAGAGTATAGTAGATTATCTCACCAGAGCACATGATATGCAATACAACTTAACACTAGTGAATGAAGGAATTAGTGAAAAAATGTTTGTCTCAATAATTCTAAAAAGGCTCCCGAAGGAATATGAAAATTTCGCAACACTCGTGAAATACAGCAAAGACGAGAAAACTCTAGAGGAAATAAAACGAGACTTGATAAACTTCGATAATGAAAATGTAAAAACCAAAACAGAGAGCGTATTCTTTAATAAGGAACGGAAATGTTTCAACTGCCAGAAAATGGGACATATCGCAAAAGACTATAGGTTTAAGAAAACGATTCCTGAACAAACCAAAGCTTCTCAAATGAAATGTTTTAAGTGTGGTGAGCACGGACATTTAGCTAAATTTTTCAGAAAGCAACAGAAACCTGAGAAAAAGTTTGTAAGTCAAAGCAGGAGAACCAATCAGAGAGGCTCGCAAAATTTAGTTGAGGAGCAGAATTTAGAAGAAGAAGAATTCTTTTCCTTCTTTCAAACGTCGGAAAACAACCTTGCAAATGAGCTAGTTTTGGACTCAGGTGCTTCGAGTCATATGATTAAAGACGAAGGTTTATTCATAGATATAGATAAGGAATATTTTGGTACCATCACTAATGCAAACAGCAGTAAAAATTCAATTAGTGGGAGAGGAACAGTTGAAATTAAGGTTTTGGATTCCAATGGTTCAGAGCGAAAAATAAGTTTAAGTAATGCGTTGCTTGTTCCGAACAACGCAAGGAATCTGGTATCAGTGTCAAAACTTAGAGCAACAGGCAATGAGGTCTTATTTGGTAGAACTTTGGAAATACGAACTAAGAACGGAACAATTTTCCCTTTTGAGGAAAGAGATAATTTGTTTATCTGGAACAACATTGATTACGAAGAAATCTCAGAGCAGTGCAATTTAGCAAACGGCGATCCCCTTAGTTTGTGGCATAAGCGTTTGGGCCACAATAATGTTGAGGACATATACAAACTAAAAGATCACGCAGTAGGACTAAAACTAAGCGAGCACAACTTAACAAACTGTGAAACATGTCAGCTAAATAAATCAAAGAAACTTCAAGTACCAAGAGACTCAGGAACAAGAGCAAGCGAAGCCTTAGAAATTGTCCATACTGACATTTTAGGGCCAATCCAACCGGAAGCGGTCGATGGCCACAGGTATGCAATAGGGTTCGTGGATAGTTTTAGCAGATATCAGAAACTTTATTTTTTGAGGTCAAGGGACCAGGCTTTTGAAAAAGTTGAACAGTTCTTTGCAGACATAGGACAACCAGGAACCTTAGTTTGCGACGGTGCAGGGGAATATGTCTCAAATGACATAAAACAATCATGTAGACAAAAAGGTGTAAGACTTGAGTTCTCGGCACCGTACACACCACAAGAAAACAGAAAGGTTGAGGGGAATTGGGGGACAATCAGCCCAATGGCTAGATGTCTTTTAGGGCAGTCAGTTTTAGAAAAAGAGTATTGGCCATATGCACTTAACATGGCAACTGAGATTAAAAATTTTTGTTTCCATTCAAGTATTCAGAAGACACCTTTTGAGGCAATGCACAAGAAGAAACCTAACTTAGAATCAATCAAAATTTTTGGTTGTTCAGCTTTCGTTCATGTTGAAAAAAAAATTTTTGTGGTAAGATTGATAGAACTTCTCAAAAAGGAATATTCTTAGGGTCTTCAGACAATAGTAAGACTTATCTGGTAGGTATTCCAAATGACAAAGGGGTCTTTAAAATTAGAAAGTCTCGCAATGTAACTTTCAACGAAAACGAAATGTTTATTGAAGTCAAAGAATAGAAGGAGGAGACAGTCAACAAGCATCATTCAGATGGTGATAGAGATTTAAACCCGGTAGCTTTCCTTGGCGAAATTGTTAACAACGAATTGCTACCTAAGTCTATTGATGAAGCAATTAGGGATAAAAACTGGTACGAGGCAATGAAGTTGGAATACAACTCATTAGTGGAAAATAAAGTTTGGGAACTGGTAGAAAACAAAGGAAATAACCCCATTGGTAGCCGCTGTCACTTTGCTCTTAAGTTTGGTCCTAGTGGGGAGGTAACAAGGTATAAGGCAAGATTCGTAGCAAAAGGATTTAGCCAAGTTCCAGGTGGGGATTACAACGAAACCTACTCACCAACAACACGACTCTCAACAATTCGAGTACTGATAAGCTACGCAGTATACAAAAACATCGAGTTAAAACAAATGGATATCAAAACAGCATACTTAAACGCTGACATCGAAGAAGAAATCTTTATGCAACAGCCCGAAGGGTTCGAAAAGTTTGACAAGCAAGGAAATCCATTGATTTGTAAGCTGAGGAAAAGTTTATATGGATTGAAACAGTCCGGTAGAAATTGGTACTTAACAATCAAAACTTTTCTCAACCAATTAGGTTTCACGCCAGCTATTCAAGATGAGTGTCTTTTCATAAAGAAAGGAGAAAATGGTATAGAGGGATTAGTGTGTCTTTGGGTAGATGATATGGTGATATTAGGATTGCATGAAGACTTTTGTGAAAACTTTAAAAAACAAAGTTAGTGAGCATTTTCAAATTAGCAGTTATGGAGATCTTAGCTGGTTCTTAAATATAAAAATTGAGCGAACACAAAACGAAATTATGCAAGGCCAAGAAGCATATGTAGAAAAATTACTAGAGAAGTTTAACATGAGCGAATCAAAGACACTGGAAACACCTTTAGATGTTAGCCTGAAACTATCAAAATTAGATTCACCAGAAATAGGCAGCAATGAGCATAGAGAAAAGCAATCATGTGATTATAGGGATATAGTGCGATGTTTGAACTATTTGGCATTAACAAGTAGACCAGATATTGCGCACGCAGCCAATTTGTTGAGTTCGTTTGTTGAAAATTCTGGAAGGCGATATTGGAATGCGGCAAAAGGGTGTTTACGTTACCTAAAAGGTACAAAATCAGAGAAGATGGTTTTTAGAAAAAGTGAGAAACTGGAGTTAACAGGATTTTCAGACTCAGATTGGGCAGGCAACATAGACAATAGAAAAAGTACAAGTGGTTTTTGTTTTAAACTTAATAATAGTTCAGGTGCAATCAGTTGGGTTAGCAAGTTACAAAAGTGTGTATCTACTTCAACAGCTGAGGCTGAGCTTAACGCCGTAGTAGAGGCCAGTAAAGAAGCAGTACATTTAGTTAACCTATTACGAGAATTAGAGTTAGAAAACCAGCAGCCAGTAAACGTCTTTGTAGACAACCAAGCTTGTATTGCTCTAAGTAAAAATTCGATGAATCACGGAAAAACAAAGCACTTTTCATTAAAAGTGCACTTCGTTCGGAATTTAGTCCAAAGTCGACTATTAGAGCTAAACTACTTACCTACCGATCGCATGCCGGCAGACACACTCACAAAAGCATTGGGGAGGACCAAAGTAACACTTTTTCGAGATGTCCTTCTCGGAACAAACACTTAACATGATAGGAGGAATGTTGAAAGTATAATGTTAATTGTTTAAAGTATGGAAAGATATACGTACCTCATCCACGTGCTGATTTACATCTTGGTTATTTATGAAATGAGTGAATTGAACAAGGAGCTAACACGTGCTATTTATACTAGATTTGTCCCCAACTTTTCATATTGTTATAGGTGATATGGTGACCCTTGATCTTTTAGAGAAGTAAATTATCAGAGTAAATAGCTAGTTAAGATCGGATGTCATAAGAAGTCAAGGAAGTTATAAATTAAAGGTGATCACCATGAATGTAAAAGTGCGGTAATTTGGGGTAATAAATTTGGACTGAATTTCGTGTTAATCGCCACAGTTGTCAACCATTATTTCTAATTTATCTATTCGATTACAAGATTTGTCTCTGCGTTCCCATTAACCGACACCGATTAGCCAAACCAAAAGGCGTATTTCACTGGAGAAGTACTGATCAACACTTTAAACTTGTTCCGGGTATGAACCATCATTCAAATTACTAATGAATGAAGTTTAATTATAATGCATTTACAACCACTGTCATCTCATGTTGTCAATGAAAAGTAAAGTAACAACTAGGTTTTCGTGTTTACTCCCACTTATTCGGTTAACTTTTTCTGTAAATTAGATAATTTGAGTTCTTTCTGCCGTATGCTATGTAAAAGTACAAACATAATAATTGTATATATATTATAAAAATATAATTATAGTTGTTTCCAAACTCTGACTTAAAAGCAGAGAATATTTTTTGTCTGTTCCAATTTGTCTGATAGGTGCCTACGCATGAGCTGTAAAGGTCGTCAGGATACCTGTCAGCTCCTGATCACGATCAATTGGCAAAAAAAGATTAAATTTTGCTTCTTCATCTCAACAAATTTCAGCTAAGTAAGGTGCTAGTCATAGGCTATTAGAGTGTCTTTTCAATAAATGACGCCATTGCCACAAAACAGAACTTAAAAAGCAAAACTTTCCGTTTTCAAATTATGTCCAAATAGGTAATTTTATCAAAAATTTTACTTTTTTATCAAAAATTTCTACACTTTTGGGCAGCGAGCAAAAAATAAGAATTTTCAAGAAACTCGAATATTTTTTTTCGAAAAAGTTTTGAAATCTTGAAATAAATAGCTGCGTTTTGCGTTTCAAAATTTTTATTGACGTGAAACGAAAAAAAGCCAGCTTCCGTAATTTTGTTTTCCGAAGAATATTTCAGAATCGATGGAGTTCGCATTGTACTACGGAACTGTTGAATGACAAAATTTTAAAAACCGTGTTTGATGTTAAAAGCTCTAGATTCAAGGCACAAACAATTATGAAAGTTTTCAAATCAATTTCACTTTTTTGCCAATTTGGGTCGGTCGCCAATTTCTTTTGGAAATGACTTTTTATTTGGGCATCCTTGTTTTAAAAGTAAATGTTTAAACAAAAAAAAATAATTTAGACACAATTCTCATACCCTACAACATTAATTTATGAACCAGCAACAAGAGCCAACACGAATTCAGAACAAATCAATGTCATTGGTCGATTATTTTGCTACGGATATCCATTTCGTAAAGAAAAAAATTTTGTTTTTGAGAACCTATTGGCTCAAGATCATTTTGGTACTTTATGCATCACCATTGTATTTTGTATTCACTTAGGTTAAACAAAACCTTTCTTAAGATCATTTTTAACCAAAAAAACTACACAATATTGATGGTTTTCGAAGAACATATCATCTTTCAAACTTGTTTGATTTCTAACAATCTCAAAGATCTGATGAAATGGTGCCAATTTTCAACAATTTCATTTCATACACGATTAAAAAGCAAGCTCCCACAAAAATTATTTTGTTCGAAATGACAAACCAAACTTCTCATTAGCACCAAAAACTCCACTCAAATGAAAATATCTGAAGATGAATTTTCATTATCAGCAAACTTTTCCATTTCTATAGTCGTCAGAAAAAGTTTACCAAGAGTAATTCCTCAGACGTTTATTGATTCCCCGCGCCAGATTTGGAGTCTGCTTCCTTGAAAGAAAAAACAAATACAATGCTTGGCAAAATCATTAGTTGTGAAAATACAAAACCAAAACCATTTTTATAAGATGCACCTCACTACCAATATGAATACTTTTTTTGAGATATGCATCCCACTTTGAATGTAGAAAGCCTCTTCCTAAATTAAATGCAAACAGAAACTTGTCTGCTTGATCTTTTCCTGTTTGGGCTCTAATGGAAGCGAGTCTGTTTTTGTTGGAACCACTGGGCTTTCCTGTCAACACTATCACAGATGAACAGCAGCTTAAGTTAGTAAAATTTCCACCCTTTTTAAAAAAGGATCGGTTGAAGGTGCCATCAATTGCCAGTCAATTTCAATAACATGTGATATATCAACAAATTTTTATAGTCCCTTAGAAGACAAAGTTTACGATATCTATATCAAACAAGATTGTTATAAGTTTTTTTTTCATAAAAAAAACCTCAGCAACAGATGCACCGGTACTGCTAACAGAAAGTATTTTAGACAGAGGTATTCCCTAGGGTCCCCTTTTATGTAAAATATAAATTTTTTATATAATTTCAGTACTCCAAATTTTTTAATTATTTCATTAAGCCGATGGGACTTTGATTGTATCTACTGACAAAATTATAAATTTTCCATCGTATCAGCAATCTAAAAACTATTTATTTTTTAATGAGAAATTCAAATTAATGGTAGGAAAACTGAAATACTCGCGTCCAATTGTGGTAATGGGAAATAGAGGCTGGTTGATATACAGGTAAATAACCGGAAGAGGCACGCTAAATATCTGGGAAATTTTTTTGACAACAAGTTAAACTTTCAAGGATGCGTGAAAATGCCATTGAGAAAATTGGCAGAAAAAATGAAAAACCTTATATGCCTTAAGGGTCTGTAATCCAAAGGAAATGAAAAATTAACACTTACTGAATGTTTTGTTTTAACTCGTCTGCAATATCAGCCGTTTCTTCTGCTGGCTTTTTTTAAAAAACTAATTTCATCCCCCGAACGTCAATTAACTTGGCTTTCAAATTTTTTTAACAGAAAAAACATGACAACTCCAAAAACGTGAAAGTTAAAGATTTGGTTCTACCGATAGCTTTTATGTGGAAATATAGAATTTCTTATTGTATGAAAGAACGTCTATTAAATAAAAAAAACTGCATTGCATTTTCACAGATAGGAATTAGAGTGTCAGTTGCTTATTTTTGTTGACATAGGCACTCAGCTCAGATAAACTACACACCACGCAAGAAGCGCGTGGTACGTTGGCCGACGATGAGCGCTATTTTTCAAGATGTTAATATACAGAACGAAATTTCAACACATCTAATCTTCTACAAAAAATTTGAAATTTTTAGAATGGTTTTCAAACTTTCTTGATTGAATTTTTCAGGAAACAAGAAAATCAATACATCACATTTCTTTGTAAAGACAGTGTATTCGCAAAAAAACGAAATGTATTTTAATGATTAACATTAATAGTATAATAGTAAGCTTTTTTGTTGTTTTATTGTTTACTACATAGCAAAATTGCACAAAATTCTCTCTATTACGATTATGTAGCGTGGTTTTTGAAAATCAGGGTTCCCTTTTTTTAAGCAGAAAACTGAGTGCGAATCTCAAAAGATCCCTGATATTATTGAAGGTTAAACAGAGTCAAAGTCGTTGAAAACGCAACACTTGAGTTGAACAGTTTATTTGGCTTCAATTATTGTTACCGAGTAAACTAAATGAGCAACGCTATTTTGAGCGTGAAATGAACAATCCTTTTGCAGCGCCATTTAAGCAGCTAGAAAAGAAAGATTGCGTAATTTCTTAATCATGTAAGCCTTACAAAAAGATTAAATGAACACAAATTCTCTTCTAATATACGTAGAAAGCTCCGAAAAAGTTCGTTTAACATCATTTTCGTTGAGCCTACTTATATACTGAATCGATTGCGCTCCTTTTAGGCTTGATAATTTTATGTTTCGAAAACGTATTGGTGACCGATATGAGCCGGAAATCAACTCTGACAAGTACCTGCTAAACAGATCAAGCTAGATTTGCCTGTAAGTAAACGATGCTTTTCGCCGTGATGATGCTACGAAACACATGCCGTAAAGTTTGGATATAATGTTTCGCCTTGAAATTGTTACGCTCAGAAGCCTTAATGTTGCAACGTTGCTTGTGCAATTTAAAGTTAAACGAATTGAATTGAATCTTTAACGAAAGTGTGTTTGTCACCTTTAATTATGACTTATTAATGTCAGTCAGAGTGGTTATTGGGAAGAGTAACAAGGAGGACAACAGAAAACCTCAAAATTGGCAAAACTTAAAAATTTATTGAAATTTTTCGTAGAGATATTGTGTCTAAGTCACATAAACCTTCAGCTGCCTTTTGATGAACTCAAAACTGGACCATTCAGCATTCGAATGGACACATGCTGCTCCCTATAGAAACAATTGTGAAAAATTTTAAGATAAGTAATAGTGAAAATAAAATGCAACATAATTGCGTTGAAAACTAATTGTTTTCACTGCAATTCGCCGCCTTTCTTGTATCAGTTTTCATCAAATCCTCGACCCGGGTAACTAAAACTATAGCCTGATCAAACTTTGGCTGCAACGTTTGGATGTTTTCATCGTTACCAAATAGAGCGATGCCGCCAACAAAAAGAAATTTGTCTGAAATTTGGGGAAGATATGAAAAGCACAGATGAGAACGGGAGTTGTTGGCCTTATGAAATATCTCGCTGCTATTACGTTTAAACGAAAACTTTATTATTCTTTATTCTAGCATCTTAATCCCCATTTTTTTTAACAATTTGTATAGATTTGATCCTGGGCACTGACCTGTTTATTAACTGGGCAATCAAAAAAGAGGGACATACGTGTGACGCAAGTGATGATGCTAAGAAACACATGCGGTAAAGTTTCGATATAATGTTTCGCCTTGAAGTTTTTACGCTCAGAAGCCTTAATATTGCAACGTTGCTTGTGTAATTTAAAGTTAAACGAATTGAATTGAATCTTTAACGAAAGTGTGTTTGTCACCTTTACCTTTGGTGCCGCGAACAAACAGCCGTGGCAACCTTACAAAAATCCGAGGCAAATTTACATAAATCCGGGGGCAGTTTTGGGCCTTTAAATTTATAATAACGCGTAGTTCATAAATTGAAGTCGGAGTACAGCGGTCAATTTAGACAGAATCATTGTCCTGATTGCGATTTTATTGAGCATTTATGCGCTAAACTTAATGCGTTAGCCAGTTACGGAGTGTTCAGTTACCATTGAGAGTTAAAGAAGGGGTCCAGATTTAAACGAGTTCACTAACACGTCGATCAGAGGCTCGATGCTCCCGAAAAATTGTTAAAAGAAGAAGTGGAAAACATTTAAAATGAAGCTGAACTGTGGTGAGTTCAAACCAGCCCCTAAAGTGTTCAGGACTTTCAAATCGAGAGCTTTCAGGGCCACTGGGAACAATTGTGAACCTTTTACCTCTGTTCTACTTTCAGTTTAATCAGAAGCTGGCATCGGTGTTGGCATCGGTGTCGGACAGAGATGCAACGAATACTAGCAAGAAAACTGTAAGACTCATCCAATAAAATAACTTACTTTGAAAAACGTTTCTGATTGTCGTGAATTGATAAATAACCGGCAAATCTAGCAAACCCCTCTTAATTTGATTCATACTCATTTTTTCGGGTAATTTCCCTTAGTCACCGATAACCTATCCCCTATAGTTTTTTGAGTTTAAAAAACATCAAGGTTCGGAGTTTGAGCAAAGCCTCTGAAATTCGCAAATCCTTTTCCGCCAGATTTTAAAGAAAAGCATGTAGTACTATCTTGACAAGTCTCAGCGAAATAGACTATTTTTTTTGCAGAAGGGATCTGAGAAACTTTTTTACATATTTAGACCTAAAATAACAGAAATTAAAAATAATTTAGAAGGTATATTTTAAAAGCCTACAAATGATAGCTCTACATTCGTATTGACAAAAAGGCATTTCAATGTTGGCTTTGTTTGTTCCAAATAATCCAAATAACTCACATCAGTTATGTTGTAAAAACATTATATGGTTTTCTTATTAACTGCAAGTTCACTGCATAACGCCACAAAAACTTTGCCTCAAGCGTTACAAGACCATTATAAAAAAAGAATTTACGCATTACCGGGTCTGAGTTTCAATTTTAACTTGGTGAAAGTACGAAAAACTGCTCAGTTTCAATTCTTCAGAGTCATTTCTTCCGTGATAAAAAGAGGCTAGTTATATGGCATGATGTGGTGAGCAATTCATTATCCCGTCATCGCAGTAACAACAATAAGCTTTTACCACCTTCGCAGCTTATTGCAGTGCTTGAAGAGTATCAGGAGCGCATAGAAGCTATAGTGCATTGCCCCAGATAGGGAACTCCTGATATTTACGAACAGCTCAAACGTAGTACTCTAGTTACCATTCACATAGTGAAAGCCATTGTGTCTAAACGTAAACAGAAAGATCCTAGTTTACTTAAAGAGTACAGAGAATTACACCAATAGCCTGCGCTTGAGCTTAAAACACTCACTATTGTGTTAGCACATAAGAAAAACCTTCGGTCCTTGATAACACGCTCCCGACCGAAAAAGCTCTCTAAGCGCCGTCGTAAAACGCTTCGCACCCGTCATGTGTTCGAGGAGGCGGAACTCACTCAAGCCTCTGATAACCTGAATATCACTTAGTCTTGCGTTGTTTTGGGAGTCTACCCGCTGACTGGCGGTGTGATTTAGTTTACTCACGAGTTACGGGTTAGTTTGTGGTTGGTTCTATCCAATAGCGCTTTACTAAACGTTTCGCTCTCCCCATTGCTTGAGTTATTCACTACCGTCCGTTTTCAGCAGGTTATATGGTTTCATTTTCCGCTTCCATCCTTTTGTTTCCGTGTCACTTTGTTTCCTTCTATCCCCCGTTTATCTGTTGTATGATGTAGTATGTTGAATTTTTGCTGTAGTAAATTTTTTTTCTGCTAGTATGCTGGTTGGTTGTTTAGTCTCGTTCCTTGCTAGGGTGTGACTTAAGTTCATTCTGGAGTTACGGCTGGTTTGTTTCGAGACTTTCACCAAACTTGTTTGCTAGCAATTTGTTGTAGCTTTATTAATTTTGGTAGTATGCACTTTTGTTGTCTGGGTATGGTTGCTTGCTAGGGTTTGACTTAAGTTTGTTCTGGAGCTACGGCTAGTAAATTTCCTGACCTTTTCGACTTTTGATTATACTACTTCGTTGCCGTAAATTATTTGATGTTCCGATGTTTTGAAGCCGTAGATAAAGCCCCATAGTGTTTTGTGCTAGGTTACATGACAGTAGCTTCTCCCCGTCTTTCTAGGGTGTGACTTAAGTTTATTCTGGAGTTACGGCTAATTTGTTTGGTTGAGTTCGTTGCTGTGGTCTGCTAGCATTGATCATCCCGCCTCCTCGCTTGTGGTTTACCGTCTCCCTCCCGTGCTATCCCGGCTTCCCGTTTCGTCGCGCGCTACCCGCCCGACACTTCCGCCCCGCCCGTGCCGTTTTCCCGTTTCGTCGCGCGCTATCCGCCCGACGTTTCCGCCCCGCCCGTGCCATTTTCCCGCTTCGTCGCGCGTTTTTCGCCCGACGCCCCCGTTTGTC
Organism: Convolutriloba macropyga; assembly: GCF_964194025.1. Lineage (NCBI taxonomy): Eukaryota > Metazoa > Xenacoelomorpha > Acoela > Convolutidae > Convolutriloba > Convolutriloba macropyga. The sequence goes on along the minus strand of NC_134470.1, from coordinate 54,895,827 downwards.
CGGTTTTCCGTTGCGTCTTGCGTTACTCGTTCGGCGTCTCTTCCCATCCGTCCCGTCTCCCGTCCTGTCCCGTTTCGCGCTTCCTGCGCACCTTTCTTTCTTTCTTTTGCCGGATACTATTGTACTCGACAAACATCTTTGCTCTTTGGCGGTTTGCTAGGCAAATCGTCACACTAGGGTTCAGTTTAACCCAATTGTGTTGTGGTATGTGTGTGTACTTTGTAGTAGTACCAAATTAAACTTTTGCTTCCTGTTTTGATAAGATCATGGCAACATTGCAGGACAAATTTATCAACCTTTATAGTGCAAGGGCAAAATTAGAGGCTGGACTTTATAACATCTATGGTGAAATTAACAATGCTGTGGACAAGCAAGACCGGAAAGTTAAGATCGAACGTCTGATTGTTAAGTGCAAGGATGCTTTTACTAGAGTAGTTGATCAGAATGAAGAGCTCTTTGATCTGGCACAAAAGACTGAAGATTCAGATGCTGCCTCTAAGAACCTTGAAAAATGGTTAGACACTGTAACAAAGAAAACTGATGAGTTCATTGCTGCTGCTCGAGGGTATATCAATTCGGTCCGTGACAAAGAGACAGCAGAGCTGTGTACCCATCACCATTCAAGATCAGGTTCACATATAACTTCGTCAAAAAGACCAAGTCAGCGCCAACGAGACTTAGAAATATCAAGACTCAAAAGGGAGGAACTTGAGAAACAACATGAGGCAAAGCTCCGCATTGCTAGACAGCGTCTTGAAATTGAAAAACAAACAAAATTGCGGGAATTGGAAATTGAGCAGCTTGAGGAGGATCATCGCAAGGAAGTAGCTGCTGCAGCCCTTGAGGAAATTGAGTTGATGACAAAATCATCAGCAGACGGATCTGGTACAGACAAAATGAGTGGGTTTTTTACGGAAAGAAGTTCAGTCAAGAGCAAGAAACTTGTTCAAGCTTGGGTTGATTCGTCACCGGCCGGGAACATGGCTTATGTTGCAAACGAACCGAGTTTGCACTTCTCGGGTTCTATCGCCCAATCCAACCGAGCAATTGTCCAACGACCTTCTTCAGCTCAACTTCCAAACTCACACATCAATCTCAATACACAAGGTCAAGTTGAGGCCAACATCAACCTCCCTGTTCATGAGCCGGAAGAACCAAGTAGTAGAACCAATGTAACCAATGATGCACATGGTGCAAACAGCACCAGGCAAGAGCAGCAACAGCCTCAAAATACGCCTCCATCACCCCCAGTAACCTTCGGTATGCCAACTCAGTTAAACGCCTTAAACACAGCCCGACAACTGTCTCAAGCAACCATGCACTTCGATGGTTTACAGTTTGATCATCAATTCCCGCGCAGGTCGAGCAAGCCGGGACAGTTGAATTTAGACAGCCCTCCGCGTTCACCACCTTTAAATACACTCGTTAATGCTCCGCTAGCACTTAATCCGCAACAAGCACACATAAATGTACCAGCCCCTCCATCCCCCGTCCTAAACCCCGCACCACCGCATTTCCCGTTAATCCCACCAGCATTCCGCTTTCCTCCTTCGCCGCCACAAGCGCTTCCACTACACGCCACTAACCCCGTGGCAAATAATGTTAATCTGTTACCCCACTCTCTGCCTACACCATTCATTTCCTCCGCAAACGTTTTTGTACCTCAATTAATTCAACCACCATCCCCACAAAAGAGTTCTCAGCCCCAAAATTTTGTCCCTATAACCCACGCACCTCCTGCTCCCCCGGATCCAAATGTCTGGCGTTTTCCGGCAGCAGTTCTATCTAATGCAGTACCAATTGTACGTACATCTTCAAACTTATAGACCGCACAACCGGCCCCGTTAATCAACCCTCATATCACTACATCGCTCCGCGCCTCTCGTGTACAAGCAGCAGCAGGCGCTCAAAATTACGTAACATCAGACTTCATGCAAGCGAATCCATTTAGTTCTTCCACAGGTACCGCCCCCACCTTTGTCACTCCGATCATTCCGCCAACGTATCGAGCTACCGTTCCGAACCCGTTGTGTTGGGGTGGCCCGCCGCATCCCACACCTTCGGCTCCTTCTTTGGACTCTGCGGATTTGATAAAACAGTTGGCGGACGCAATTACTTGTAAGAAGAACGATCCACTGCCCGAGTGGAAGTTGTCACAATACAATGGTGATCCCCTGCAGTGGCACGAATGGTTCGGACAATTTAAAAGCGCAATAGACGCACAGTCCTTAAATACATACTTAAAAACGCTTGTAACTGGAAAGCTAAAACATCCATCGCTGAGTTCGCATACTGTGGTTTAATGTATAAGGACGCACTTAAGACACTCGAACGTAAATTTGGCCAACCACAGGCAGTAGTCAGTGCACACTTAGACAAGCTCTTTTCCTTCACTTAAAATTCACAATAGTGATAACATCATAACTATTCTGCAATAATTTCAAGTCTTGTTGGCGTCTTTAAATCACTTTCATACGACTCAGACCTTAAGAGCGCCTCACTTCTCAACACGGCTGTGCAAAATTGCCGCCCAATCTGAAAGACTCTTGGTCACTCTTCACAGTGAAGAAACATTGGGTAAAGCCAACACTCCTTAACTTCAACGATTGGTTGAAGGAAAAGGCCGAGGCACATGATTTAATGAAACTAACTTCATCGAAGGCAAGAACTAAACACCAACTCAGTAGTAAAGACCAAAATTGCCTCAAGAACTTTTGCTGCTAATACACAATCTAAGTGCACTCAGAGACCAGCCTCAACATCGGCAACGCCTGCAACCCCTCGCTGCATTGTGTGTAAAGGTAACCATCGCATCTGGGAGTGTAGGGTATTTAAAGAAAAGTCTCCCACTCAGAGAGCAAAGTCTCCCACTCAGTGGCGGAAGCAAAACTGTGTTTCTCATGTTTGAGAGAAAAACATATGTTCAAGCAATGGCCAAATCCTAGGAAATGCAGAAAGGACGGTTGCAACAGCTCCCATAATACACTACTCCATGGAGCTGAGAGGGTTTATCCATCAAAATCCCCTTCAAACAACAACAACAGTAATTCTAATGCTGGCGCAAATCAATGTAAACTTCCTTGTGTCCAATCATCGAGTAAGACCACCACTTTGTCATCTGTGAGTAATGTGAAACACCATCCAGTTGTTAACCCGAACAAGCCGGGCAAGGTTCGTAGATAACTAAACGGCAAAGCTAAATTCCATGGCGCATCTCTTAATAAGTCATTACTCACCGGACTTGACTTGCTGCAAAACGTAATCTATGTACCCCTACGGTTCAGACAACATCCATTCGCCGTATCCGCCGACATCGAGGGAATGTTCCTCCAAGTTGGAGTGTTACCATGTGATCAACCATCATTGCGCTTTTTGTGGCGGGAGGACCCCACATCAAATGTTGTGGTACACCAGTATACGCGCCACATCTTTGAGGCAAATGATTCGCCCACCTGCGCCAACTACGCACTTCAGCGCAGGGCACGCGATAATGCTAAGGAGTACACAGAAGCTGCGAAAGCCGTCCTTGAGAACTTCTACACGGACGATTACTTGGACTCAGTGGAATCCCCCGAGAGGGCCCTCATTAAGTCGAAGGAATTGGTACATTTTCTCCATCTAGTTGGGTTCAAGCTTACTAAGTTTGTAAGCAATGTACCAGATCTGGCTGACCGAATTGATGGGTCTGCTCAATCCACTGAACCGAAGGTCATCGTTTCATCAAAAGAGGAATCAATGCACGTGCTTGGGCTTAAGTGGGATCACAAAAACGATACTCTGGTTGTGAGTAGGGGTACTAACAGCACCATCACAAAAAGTTTAACACAGCGCTTGGTCTTAAGTCTAGCGTCGAAGGTCTACGACCCAACTGGTCTTGTCGCACCGTTTACCGTTGGTGCTCGGTTAATCTTGAAAGACATTTGGCGGGTCAATGGACAAAGTTGGGACGACGAGTTACCTAAAGACACAGTTGACAGATTCCTTGCCTGGTGTATTGAACTGCTGCGGTTAGCTGAGATTACTATACCGAGAAGTTACTTTTCAGTACCATTCCAACATCTTGAACTCCACATGTTTGGTGATAGCTCGCAAGACGTATTCAGTGCAGTAGGTTTTCTTAGAGCTCAAGTAACTTGCACCTCCGGGGAGATTATAACAGAGCTGGCGTTTGTCTTGGGCAAGGCCCGTGTTGCACCTATGAAGGTAATGACAGTTCTTAAGTTGAAATTACAAGCCGCTCTCCTCGCTGCCTGTTTAAAAAGGGAAATCTGTCGAGCATTAACGGTTACTGTGGATAAAGTGTTTATGTGGACATATAGTACCATCGTCTTGCAATGGACAAACTCAACCAATAAACACCAAATCTTCATTGCAAATCGTGTTTGTGAAATTCTGGAGAACACCAGCGTTGACCAATGGAACCACGTCACCACTTGTGATAATCCGGCAGATGCTGGCACGCGTGGTATGTCCGCTGAAGTTTTGCAATCAAGTAGCTGGGTGAGGTGTCCTGACTTCTTGAGAACTAAGCAATTCCCTTTTCCGATAAATACTGATGTCGTTGATAACATCAAGCTCGGCGTTGTAACCAAGGAAGAAGATGATGACTCCATCTCATCTCTAGCCGCATCTGTAACCAAGCCCCCTAAGAAACAAAGCACTAATCTAATCCCGTTTGATAAGTTCAGTTCTTATCAAAAACTACTACGTGTCACCGCATACGTGCTCCGTATTCTACCATCTCATGAAAGTTACCGTACCGTAGACGGCAGCATAGCCGACCCTGTTGAGCTTGACGAAGCCGAGCGTCATCTCCAGTACTTGGTTCAAGGAGAGTCCTTTAATACTGAAAAAAGGGTCTTCTTGACAACAAATCCGTTAAGAAGAGCAGCCGCATTGCTCAGTTTACTCCGTTTATTGGACCTCATGGTCGACTCCAACGGCTAGTGGAAATTGACTTTGACACTAAGCATCCTATCGTGCTGGATGCGCGTCATACTTTTGTTAAACTGTTTCTGCGGCATACTCATTTGAAGAACTATCATCAGGACATCGATTACTTAAGCTCAAAGGTACAGGAACGTTATGCCATCCTCAAACTACGTTCCACACTGCGTTCAATCAAATCAAACTGCGTCTTATGTAGAAAGTTCCGTGCAGCAACCATTCAACCTATCATGGCAGACCTCCCAAAGGAGAGACTCGCATACCGGTCTCCTCCATTTACCAACACCGGGGTTGATTACTTCGGCCCATTCTACGTCACAGTTCGTCGGACTACCGAGAAGAGGTGGGGATTTCTCTTCACTTGTCTCACTACTCGTGCTGTTCATGTTGAAGTCGTCTCGTCCACGGAAACTAGTTCGTGTTTAATGGGAGTGGAGCGGTTCGTCTCCCGTCGGGGTACTCCTGCTATGATTTGGTCGGATAATGGTACGAACTTCATTGGAGCGGAGAAAGAGCTCCGTGAATGTATGGAAAAATGGAATACGCTTAACATTGCCACCGATCTTGCACATAAGGGCATTAAGTGGAGGTTCAATCCACCCAGTGCGCCACACCAAGGTGGCATCTGGGAGAGGCTAGTTCGTAGTTAGTTCGTAGTTCGCCGATCCGTCCGACCTAGGCGCAATAATACCTAATCATTTTCTGCTCGGTAACCAAGCAACCGGAATTCCGGCCCTCGTTGGCGTCGACGAGTTCGATCATCGTAAGCGGTACGCCCGTGCACAGTCCTACGCCAATTCAATTTGGGCACGTTGGATTAAGGAGTATGTACCTGCGCTTAACCGTAGAGCTAAGTGGCAGACGCCTGCCGAGCATCACCTCAAGGCTGGTGATTTAGTTTGGATCGTTGAAGAAAGCAACCCTAGGGGCTACTATCCAACTGCTCGGATTGAAGAACTCCGTTACGGCTCCGACAGCGTCGCCCGCTCCGCCGTCGTACGCACGTCTTCCGGATCGCTCGTACGCCCACTCGTTAAGCTTGTACCAATCCTCCCAGCATTTTCTTCCGGGCCGGAGGATGCTACCGAGTAAACTAAATGAGCAAAGCTATTTAGAGCGTGAATCGAACAATCCTTTTGCAGCGCCATTTAAGCAGCTAGAAAAGAAAGATTACGTAATTTCTTAATCATGTAAGCCTTACAAAAAGATTAAATGCACACAAATTCTCTTCTAATATACGTAGAAAGCTCCAAAAAATTCGTTTAACATTATTTTCGTTGAGCCTACTTATATACTGAAACGATTGCGCTCCTTTTAGGCTTGATAATTTTATGTTTCGAAAACGTATTGGTGACCGATATGAGCCGGAAATCAACTCAGACAAGTACCTGCTAAAAAGATCAAGCTAGATTTGCCTGTAAGTAAACGATGCTTTTCGCCGTGATGATGCTACGAAACACATGCCGTAATGTTTCGATATAATGTTTCGCCTTGAAATTGTTACGCTCAGAAGCCTTAATGTTGCAACGTTGCTTGTGTAATTTAAAGTTAAACGAATTGAATTGAATCTTTAACGAAAGTGTGTTTGTCACCTTTAATTATGACTTATTAATGTCAGTCAGAGTGGTTATTGGGAAGAGTAACAAGGAGGACAACAGAAAACCTCAAAATTGGCAAAACTTAAAAATTTATTGAAATTTTTCGTAGAGATATTGTGTCTAAGTCACATAAACCTTCAGCTGCCTTTTGATGAACTCAAAAATGGACCATTCAGCATTCGAATGGACACATGCTGCTCCCTATAGAAACAATTGTGAAAAATTTTAAGATAAGTAATAGTGAAAATAAAATGCAACATAATTGCGTTGAAAACTAATTGTTTTCACTGCAATTCGCCGCCTTTCTTGTATTAGTTTTCATCAAATCCTCGATAATTAAAATCCTCGGTAACTAAAACTATAGCCTGATCAAACTTTGGCTGCAACGTTTGGATGTTTTTATCGTTACCAAATAGAGCGATGCCGCCAACAAAAAGAAATTTGTCTGAAATTTGGGGAAGATAAGAAAAGCACAGATGAGAACGGGAGTTATTGGCCTTATGAAATATCTCGCTGCTATTACGTTTAAACGAAAACTTTATTATTCTGTATTCTAGCATCTTAATCCCCATGTTTTATTAACAACAATTTGTCCAGATTTGATCCTGGGCACTGATCTGTTTATTAACTGGGCAATCAAAAAAGAGGGACATACGTGTGACGCAAGTGCTCCGGATAACATCGGCGAGGCGGTGACCAAACTGAGCAAGCTCTCTGACTCGGACTGGAAATACAAAACGGGAAATGTCTGCTCTGTCTTCGAAGCTCCGACTGCTGTAAGTGACAATAATTTAAGACTACTTAAGAACAATGATTTCCTATCAAAAAAATAGGCGAAAAACCGAGCAGAAAGACTGATATCTACACAAATCTTAGTTTTGCCGCTTTGCTCTGTCAATGCCATAAAATGGAAACAACTGGCATGAAGTGACCTACAAACTTCGGATATCAATTCGGATATGGCGTCTTTGGTAATTTTTTTGGCATTCACCCGAATTGATCGCCCCGCCCTCCTTCTCCGTGAGCAAAATTTTAATTTTTCATAACCGTGCGTGACCCAACGTGACCCAAATCAATTCTCAGTTTTTTGCTATCTTAAAGGCGTGAACAAATCAATTATTAATGGTTATGCCCATTTTCTGCACACCACAAATTTCATAAAAATTTTTGATCATGCTTTAGGCAGCTTTGTGCTTGTGCGTCACTCTCCGCTTCTCGCCGGACCTCGGGAATCAAAGCCGAACTCTGTGTCGGAACTTCGAGCGCAACTTCGGACCCAGCTTTGATAATGTTCTTGTGATGCAGTATGTACAAGAACCCCTTCCGGCAGACTGCACTCCCATTGTGGATCTGTCTGGTCTCACCTTTGACAGTGATCTGACATCCAGCAAGTTTAAGCCCATTTCGTACAACGCTTTGATAGGTTAGTGCATTAGTTTTTCCGTATATGGGATTTAGAACTTGTAAACAAATAACGAATGTTGCATGTTTGTCGTTAGAAGGCTTAACTGGGGAACGAATAACACCAAAAAAATTATTAAAATCCCAAATGATTTGTCTGATGGTTCCCCTCGTTGTTGAGAGTACTGTTTTTCCCACAAAAAAGATTGCTCTTGACTGTTTAAGAACTTCACTCAGACAAATTCAATTGTTTATCATTGAACATACTAGCAGCAAACGTAAAATTATTACCAGAAGCAGATAAATGAGTAAATTCAACAATCAGAGGGAAGCTTTTCATTCAAACTAACTAATGATCCACACTAAAACAAAACAGGTCAATCAATCCACTAGTATCCAACATTCAATCAAGTGATTTCTCAATTCGTATAACTCTAACAAATTCTGCCTCCTAGTTGCACTGTTAGTGCACAGAAACTTATTATCCTACAGCCAACAATTTTAGTTTACTTTGCAGCTTAACTCTCTGCAACCACGCAACATTGCTCTTTTCTAAAGATCTCAATCAAAAACTACAATATTCTCTCACTTAGAACCAACTGCTCCAGTCGAGTGTTCTCTCTCCTTCTTGTTCGTTCCCTTTATCGCAAAATGTTCTGACAGTTTTTCCTGAGCATGAGGGTACTCAAACCTGTCAGTTATTATCAGCATTTTTTTATTTAGAAAGTGTCTTTTCATTTCGAACATTTTGACCAAACGAATGAATGCTTAAATGGACGCACATTATCAGTCATAGTTTGCAGTCTTATGCAAATTTTTGCTGCAGATGACCGAAGTTCCGTGGCCAACTCGTTTTGATTTTTTCAAGATTCAGCTGAATTGATATTTGATACTGCGCTTTTGCGATTAGTTGAAAACTTTTTTTCGTTTTCGTTCCTACTTGTAAATGGTAAAAATGGCAAGGAAAATCGAGAAACTTTTTTTGTCTGTTTTCGTGGTAATTTTATGTCGTCGTTAACGTCGGTGGTAAGATGCTGCCCAGCTCGAATCAATAATGTTTGAGCGTTTTTTTTTATTAGGCACATTGCTTATTATTTGCAACATTATTAGCTTCGTTAAATTGAAAAACGATTGGCTGTTTTTTTGATTCCGTACGCAATTGTCCAAGGTGTGAGCAGTAAATTTCAAAGCTATTTGGAGTGATCATATAAGGATTTAAAGTTAGTGGCGAAGCCGTGAAAATTGAGACGCTTATGTTTTGTAAAATTTTTAACGGTCCACAGTGAAGCAAACTCTAACTTATTAACGGTCCACAGTGAAACAAACTAGTTTAATCAATCTCTCCAGTAGTCTCCAACATTCAATCAGTTGCTTACTTAATTCAAATAACTCTGACAAGTCCTGTCTCCTAGTAGCACCGTTACAGGTCAGAAACATACTATACCACTTCCAACAAATTTGGTTAACTCAGCAGTTTAACTCACTGCAACCACGCAACTTTGTTCTTTCTCAAAGATCACGATCAAAAACTGCAATATTCTCTCAATGAGAACCAGCTGCTCCAGTCAAGCGTTCCCTCTACTCTTGTTCGTTTCTTTTCTCGTGACTAGCATGGCTGTTTCTCCTGAGTTCAAGGGTGCTCTACCTTATCATTTATTATAGGCTTTTTTCTTTTAAAACGTGTCCTTTCATTGAGAACCAGTTGTCCCAACGTATAAAGGCATTACTGGCTGCAGAATGTCAGTCACAATTTGCAATTTTTGCAATGTTTGCTCCAGGTGACCGAAGTTCCGTGGCAAACTCGTTTAGGATAGTTTGGGACTCAGCAGAACAAATGTTTGACACTGCGCTTTTGTAGTTACTTGACGAATTTTTCATTGATTTGTTTCCTATTTGTAAATGGTAAAAATGATAAAAAATATTCAATCGGTTTTTTCTTCTTTTTGTGTAGGGTTTCTGTCATAGTTAACGTCGGTAGTGAATTGCTGCTCAGCTCGAACCAATAATGTTTGAGCAATTTTCTCATAAGGCTTATTGCTCATGATGAAAGTAATGTTCGTTTCTTGACAGCGCAAAAGAGGTCTTCCGTTATTGTTCGTTTTTGTTTGTTTTAAAAAGGAACATTAATAGCTTCGTGAAAATGAAAAAAACTTGCTTTTTTGATTCCTCACGCAATTGCTCGAGGATCGAGCAGGTAAATTTTGAAGCTATTTGGCGGTGACGAATAAAGGATTTAATGTTAGGGGCAAAGCCGTGAAAATTTAGACGCTTTTTTTGTAAAAGTTTTTTCTCAAACTAATTAGTGGTCCACACTGAAACAAACCAGTTCAATCAATCTATCCACTAGTATCCAATATTTAATCAATTGATTTATCGATTCAAATAATTTTAAATTTTAAATTTGAATTCAATTTCTTCTTGCATGTTTTGAGGGGATAAAATATAAATATTCTATGTATAATTTCAATTGCGGATAATTTTCGTATGTTTACTAATTCGATAGTTATATCTTCAACTCATTTCGTTTTCTTCAGCGGATGTTCCGGCTTTGACGAATGACTCAGCCAGCCCTAAATTTCCGATCTATTTGAAACCTGGACTGACAGAAGTGGTCATTCGGGCTACTGACTCTTGCAACATCACCTCTTACCAAATAGTGGAAATTAGTGTAAGTTTCTGAAAATATTCACGAAAATAGCTGTAAAGCAATTGAAATGAATGCTAGCAGTCTCCCGTCTGAAACCAATTGTTTCTCCGAAATAACATTATTTTGCCAATGGCTGCTTTTTACCGGGTATACATACTAAAAAGTGTCGCTGTTTTACTCGATGTGGTTAAACAGAGTGCCAAATTGACAGAAAGGAAGGAAAACCTAATTTGTAAACAATTTTATCAAGTCGCAGATTAGCATATGCGTACATCACGACTTTGTAGACTTTGGTTATATAAATCATATCCTAAGTAACTTGTAAAAAGAGTCACCAAATAATGACTTTGACTAATTGAAACACTTTTCAGCAAATAGTGACAAAAGAATGGTTTGCTAAAACAGCTATTTGCTAACTAGTAAAAGAATTGGAAATAAGCCTAACGGTTCCAACATTTCTTGACAAATGGAGAAATATATGTGTGATATATTCATTAAAGTTAATAACAATTTATATTCATTTTTTTAAAAAAAAGTACCATTTTAAAACTCTTGAACAAAGGATTTCGTTTCCAATTTATTTTCAAATATGAACATCGGGACCACCCTCCTCCCAAAGCAAGTCATCACCGCCGTACTAAAAACTGATTTCGTTGCCTTTTGGTTTTTTCCTAAAAATTTTGACAGATTTGCAGTTCTTGTTACATTTATTATTAACGGTTTATTGGTCAACAGCCGGAAATCATTACCAGGGTTTTTACTGGACCCATCGTAGTTGTCTGTATAATTCAGAGAAATTGAATTCTATTGAGGCTCCGTCTTCCTTCAGGTTGGGTTTTAGTCACTCGAAGTGGTGAAAAGCAACAAAGCGAGTAGTCGAAAGTTTGATGTTTTTTAGCTGCGTTTTTAAATTGGAAGGAGAAAACAGTGTCTAAAAAATTGTCGATTTTTGAGAGATTTTTTTTCTCGTGCGGCAATTTGACCAATTTTCCGACCTTTTTCATTAAGTATCCATCAAAGCTTTTGAAACGCATTAAATTTATACACATATTGCAATAGTTGCAGTTTTCAGCCTTTCAGAATGGCTATTTTGACTTGGAACAGATTTGTTTTCTAAATTGAAGATTTTTACAAACTTAGTACGTTTTTTGTATTTTTTTGTTCTTTCGCTTAGTGTTTTTTTTACTGAAAAGTCTCCTTGACTACCTAATGAAGTCCAGGAGAATAAAAATTATCTGTATAAGGGTTTCAATTTATAGTTGACGGTCTTTACAACTTGGGCAGGATTTGTTCCCAGAAACTCTTATATTTTGACGGCTTTGCGAGTGTTGTTTTCATTGTTGCATTATTGTTCATTTTCGATAACTAAAAGCCTCATCAAATTTCTAATTCCATTGAAATCAAATTATAGAAATATTTAAGAATTTAGATTCGAAACCAATAATGAATAATAATTCTTGAATAGCTATCGTGGACGAAACAATTTCGTTCGACAGAAACTTTTGAGAAAAGTTCTGTTTAATTGTACAAAAAAACTCATACAGCACTGTCGTAGTTTAAAATACTATGAAAAGTTTATTGTGTTTTTTGGGTTAACTGTTTTATATATTTTTAAAGTACCTTCTGCGGCTTTGATTTTTAGCCGTTTTTCAAAAGTTTGTCACTTTCGGTCTTTTAAGTCACGGTTACCGTTTTTTCATACTATCGAAGCCAGCAATTTGCCATGGGTTCAAAATTTTTTAAATCAGTAACATTTTTATAATTCGTTGAAAAAACCATTCGATAATTGGTTCGATAAGGTTTCAGTTCGAATTTTATTTGGTAATGGGGGTGGGGTACGACACTGTTTTCGTTTTGATTGTCCAGCGGGTTCTCCAACACTGGTTCAAATTTTGACGCGTAACATTTTCTCTTTAAAAAGCTTAATTAAAGGACATCAAGATAAACAAATCTCGGTGATAGAAAAACTTGTTTGCATTTATGTTTTTGCAATAGGATGTGGTTTTTTTTGTTTCGAAATCTCTAAGTTGTATTGGATGTTTAAATTTCAAAAACAGGCTGGCCTTTATTCGTGATATACTTTCAGAAAGGCGCAAACTAAGAACGAGTGATTTTTTAAAATGCACAAGTATTGTCCAAATAATTTTTTTTGCCAGCTATTGAAATCGTTTTTTCGTGGTTAAAGAGCTTGCAAAAACATCCGGCAGAGTGTGTGGCGTAATTTACTTCAAGGTCTGATCCGTAATGACAACTGCCTTCCAAACATGAATATCAGCGTTTTTTCGTTTCGCTAGTTTTTGACGGATTTGACTGAAAACGCATATCGTTGAGACTCCTCATATTCGCCAAGTCATCATGTTTTGAAATGTAATTACAGCGATAAAGGATTCCTCTCTCAATATTTTAGTTTTTGGTTCTTTTACGTTTTGAGATCCATAGAGGACAATTGCTGGGTTGGAACTTTCAGTGCCATGTAAAAGTTGCACGAGTCCTCTCGTTATTAATATTGAATATTACTTCCACTGTTGACGACATCACGACTTATGGAACTAATAAAGATCCAGCAGTCGTTCACGTGTTTGAATGAAGAAAAACAACCATCCGTTTTTTAAGGAGTTAGATGTTAAAACGCTTATTTCCTTGTTTGACTTCAGTATCGCGTTCAAATTTCTCTTCCCGGGTCGAGGTTTTTTGGTGAATTTTCGTACGAAATGCGGTGAATGCGGTGAATTTTCGTAAGAAATGCGGTGATTGCGGTGAATGCGGTGAAAAAAAATAATTCACCGCTTTTCACCGCATTTCTTACAAAAATTCACCACCAAATTCACCACCAATTCATACAAAAATTCACCGCATAGACTATTATGGCAAATTAATGTAAGAAATGCGGTGATTGCGGTGAATGCGGTGAAAAAAAATAATTCACCACATTTCACCGCCTTTCTTACAAAAATTCAACGCGAAATTTACCGCATTTCTTCCAAAAATTCACTGCATATGATTGCCAAATGTTACTCAATCTGATTTAAATTCACAAGAAATTGCAAAGATATAAGTGACAGCTGGACTGAGCAGTGGAAGGCATGCAGGATGGCATAGGTTCGAACCCGTGTGGGGAAGCTTCCTTTTTGTAAGAATACTGAGAACGCGGTGAAAATAAATAATTCACCGCGATTCACCGCAAAAAGATGTAAGAAATACGCGGTGAAAATTGTTTTTACTCCACCGCATTTCACCGCATTTCGAGAATTCAGAGCCAAACCTCGACCCGGGTTACAAAAAATTATCGAAAAAGGAATATAATAAAAGTTTTTTAGTAAAATTTATTTTAGTTAAGTTTGTTCTAGATAATATATAAATTTCACTTCCCCCACCCCCAGTGACAGAGCACGTGTTAATTAGTAAATCAATATATCAAAATATTGGACGTGCGTCATTACGGCGCAGAGGTATACCCAAATCGTCACGGGCAATGCGTGTATCTCTTGTTCGTTTTTACTATGTTAATACATTGAAAATGGAAAAATATTGCGGAAAATAGCTACTTTAGCAGAAACCGGCAAAATGGAAGGGAAATTAGCAACCCGTGTTCGCAAAAGTGGCCTAATCCTAGCCGCGAAATACAACTACAAATTTTATAGCCTATTTTTCGCAAGGCTTGTATCACGCATCTGCTCCATTTATGTATCGATTTTTCGCACGCAATGTAGCTCAATTTCTTCTAAAATCAGCAATTAAGCCTAACTTTTACTACTAGTAGTGCTTTTTTACTACTTTATTACTACTTATAGTACTTTATTACTACTTATTAGTACTATTTATTACTACTTTTTAAAATCGGCCAGTCTCACATTGATACACAATGCCTTGGATGTGCGAGGGATTTTTCAGAAAAAAAAATCAGTTTTTGTGGTTTCATGTATTTAAAGCACTTTAAAGCTTTGGAAGCTTTAATTAAATCTTTATTAAAGTGCTTATTGTATGCTCAAAATTCGCGCGAATAATAGACGCCTAAATTGAGCGGAAACGTGCTACAAGACTTGTAACCTATTTTCGTTCCAAATGTTCATTTATTTCGCAAAATTGGCGTAACGCCTTTTGCGAAAAGTAAGATACAAAGGATGTCTTCAATTTAGTTCATTGTATGTATCCAATTTTCGAGCCAAATTTACTAAGGCGGAAATTTTGGGGTATATGGTTTGGGGTCCAAATAATGTGCACCACTAAGCGAGGGGGGACAAAATGACAGGATCCAATTAGAAAATGGGTTAACGGAACGAATTCGAAAATACCTAAAAGGATTAACAGAGGGATCAACAAATTTTTAATATCATTTCTATTCTTTAATTTTATTTCTCTGAAATAATAAATAAACTTTTACTCGTTTTTTTAATCGATTTCATAGGAGTTTTGATTAATATAAAAACTCAAACTTTTTTTGGATTTGAGGTTCGGAAGCCATGAAAATCAGTCTTTAAAGTATTTTTGCAAAATTATTTTGAAAAATCATAAGCCCTCTGTCTTTTTTCTCCAATTTGACAATGAACTTTTTCTGCTTGAGTACTGGTCCAAAGAACTTTTCAACAAATCTCCAAAGAAGCTCCTTCAAGTTTATTTTAGGATAATCTAATAACCTTGGATTTTTGGGCAACCTGTGAGGTCTGTTGGAAACTCAAGTATTTGGATTTTTTCACCTCAACTTAGTGGAATTTTTGTTTACGGTGTGGTGTGTTTATTTAAGTGTGATAAAAATGTGTCGAATGATCAAGTGGACGAAATGGTAGACGGGATGGAGATCAAGGACGAAGAGTCACAGCAGAAAGTCCTCTCTCAGCTCAATTCTGCATCAGAACAGTGCGACGATACCTGTTCAAACAAGGCCGCTAATGTACTGCAAGGTAATATACGGGTCAATACTTTGGTATATAGTATGGTCTCGGGTGCAAGGGTCTGTGGGTTAGGCCTGTACAGGGGTTGGCATAGACAAAGTCTGATCTGTTTGGCCCATACGGTCATACATGAGGTCTGAGAGCCATTGCACAAGTGAATTGAATCAGCAAAAGCTGTAGGAAAATAAGTAATTTTTTTAGACCTTAAGTGCACTTTTTATTCTGAATTTAGCTTAAATCCTCTTTTCAACTGAATGATTTCTGCTAAAGAATTGGAGGTTTTCAGCGTAACAATTCATCATTTGCTAGCAATTTTTGAGCTTGAAAAATTGCATAATGAACTTTCATTTCAAATACAAATCAAAAGAATCCACAAAACTATTTTTGAACAGTTAGGAAAGTGATAAAAATTAAAATATACAATGAAATAGAAACGCATGGATGAGTAAAGCTTATTTGATTATAAAATAAATTGAAACAATTGAATTTGGAGATAAATAATTGTTGGCGCAATTTTTTTTTTGCACCCGCTCTATTCTTTTTATTGCCAAAAAATGAGGTTGTTATTGCTTAACAAGTTTCTACGATCAGACATGTTTATTTTTCAGCAGTCCTTGCATTGTTTCTGTTACGAGTTAACCAAAATTTCATTCGCAAATTTTGTCATTTTTTTCAAAAACACATCAACTGACTCTCAAGAAACTGTGATACGGATCTTAAACAATTAATGAAACTAATATGTGCCCATTTCTAATAAAAACGCGTTATAATTGTCACATAATCGCTTCTCACCAGGTGTGACCGTGGGCAGTGCAGACAGTGCCTCTCAAGTGGCCAGTTTTGCAGCTCAGGTTGACCCCAAGAAACTCAGCTCAGATTCTCAGGGCAAACTAGTGTCTATGTCCAGAAAGGCCGTCACAGGTTCCAGGAGGGGCAGAGGTCAGTTATTAGCTATTTTATTCCCTCTTAAAATTAGCTTTTAATTCTCGGTACTAGTTTTTGCTCACCTACCCCCCCCCCCCCCCCATTCATTTTGTTTTCATTATGCCCCCCCCATCATAATGTGACGGTTAGTTTCCAAGATCTTGCAAGAATTTTGCAAAAATGTTGCAACAGTACTCATTATTCGCTCTCCAAAATAACAAGACAGCCATTAGAGTTCGTTTGTGGAGTCTGTGAAGAAGATGGGAGTGCTTTTGGCGTTAGTGGTCTCATCGCCAGATAAAAGGTGGGTGAAACCATTATAATTATTTATCCTATATATTAAATGTATGACAGTTTATAAGGCACCGTGTTTAACATAAGGCGAAAATGCATGTTTAAGAGGCCTCTGAAGAGCATGTTTAAGAACTATCGAAGAGCATGTTTAAGAGCTCTCGAGCAGCATGGTTAAGAGGGCAGATTGCGAGAGATTAATGACCGAAAAAATTACTCTCGTAAAAGGTCAATGTCCGAAAAAGCGCAGACTACAAAAGAGTCGTTGACCTAAATGCGGAAAGAGTCAATAACCGATAATCCAGCTCTCAAAAAGTTCAAGCGCCGCAAAAAAAAACAGGGATGCAAGAAAAGTCATTCATCGAAAAAATGTCAATTAGAAACAGACCAAAAAGAGGGTATTGCTATTTTTTGGCTTTATTAATTGCTCCTGAACGAAGTTCATAGCAATTATTAAAAACGTGTTGGTCGTTTTTCATCCAAATTTTTTTGCTTGACCATTTTTTGCTTTTCTTCTAGAATTTTTTTGACTTCTCAAGTTACTTTTTCACGCTTTCGTTCTTCATTTTTGAGTGATCTCTATTGCTCACTATTGTTGCTAATATAAACTTGGTCGCATAATAGGAATTTTAAGGGCCAAATAGCACAGTTTGTAGTGCATATGGCAATGAAGCGGGAGGTTAGCGGTTCGAATCCCGGTGGGGTCAAATGTTTTTCCACCCGCCTGTCGTTCGAGAGCAATTCTTCCGACATTAGTGGGTTTATGTTTTGATTTCTTTGTTTTGTTGACAATCTGTTAGTTGCGAACACATGAAATTAAACTACTATATTTAATTGGTTTTGGTCTTTTGCTGCTCGTGTTGGTCTTTTTTATGCAATTTTTTGCTTGACCGATTTTTTGTCTTGACTCATTTGATTTTTCCTCCTTAAAAACGGGATAATCAGGTAGCGCCCAGCGGGCATTAAGTTTCATTAGAGGCCATTAGTTGCGTTCAGTAGTCCTTCATGTGCTTAGTGTGGAGAAGCTACTTGGAAGGCCGTAGTTTATGGTTAAAAGGTCATTTCAGGAGTTTTTGCCCAAAATGTTACATTTTTTGTGTTTTTTTTGTTATTTTTCGAATTTTTTGTTGGACCAGTCTAAAAATAAGGGTGGTAAAGATTTTTTGCAAGACATATATACTTTTTATGGTCATTTTAATGGCTATTTGTTTTAATACTCCAAGCAAAAACACGCAAATTTGTACTAATTTTCACAATTTTTTTCAAGTTTTCTGATGTTTTTTTCTTCAATTTTTGGTTTCTCCAGCTTCATGAGATAAGAAACCTCTTTAGGGGTATGGTAATAGGTCACCGGAACATTTTGAGTGGCAATGAAATAGTTTTCAAGATTTTATCTTCATGAATTTTTGCATTTCTCTGACTAAACATGAAATTTCTTTTTTTTGACACTTATTGTCATTATTAAAGTTTCTCAATTGTTGGAACTCTATTCAAGTTTTTTTCCAATTTTAAGGTTCCTCAAGCCTCCAGAGCCAATGAGTATCCTCTATGGGTTACTGCACAGTTTCTGGAATTAATGGTATGTTTTTCAAGTTTTCATTATCGCGAATTTTAGAATTTTTTGACAAAACTTTCAGTTTCAGTTTTTTTAACTTTCATTGCCATTTTTTAGGTTTTTTTTCAGCCACAGGAGTCAGAAAATCTTCTTTAGAGTTTAATAATTAGTTACTGAAAAATTTCTGTTGGCCAGGGAATAATTGTTAATGTCACAAAATTAGCAATTTTTTTTGATAAAACTCTCTATTCTTTTCAATTTTTTCTTTCAATTTTTAGGTTTCTCCAGCCTCCAGAGCCAAGGAACCTCCTCTAGGGTTTGATAATAAGTTACTGTATAGTTTATGGATGTAATGGAATGTTTTTGAAAATCACCATTATAAACATTTTTTGACAAAACCTGCAGTTTTTAATTGTTTTGACCTTCATTGTCATTATTTAGGTTTTTTCAGCCTCAGGGGTAAGAAAACCTCCTTTATGTTCTGATAATAAACTACTGAAAAGTTTTTTTTTCTGGCCAGGGAACAGTTTTCAGTTTTTCATCAAAAAACTTAAGCAATTTTAAATAAAACTTGCTTTTTTTTGAAGTTTTTTTAAAATCTTTTTGCAATTTTTAGGTTTCTCCAGCCTCAAGAGATAAGGAACCTCTTTAGGGGTATGATAATAGGTTACCGGAACATTTTGAGTGGCAATGAAATAATTTTAAAGATTTTATCTTCATGAATTGTTGCATTTCTCTGACTAAACATGAAATTTCTTTTTTTTTGACACTTATTGTCATTATTAAAGTTTCTCAATTGTTGGAACTCTATTCAAGTTTTTTTTCCAATTTTAAGGTTCCTCAAGCCTCTAGAGCCAATGAATATCCTCTATGGGTTACTGCACAGTTTCTGGAATTAATGGTATGTTTTCCAAGTTTTCATTATCGCGAATTTTAGAATTTTTTGACAAAACGTTCAGTTTCAGTTTTTTTTTAACTTTCTTTGCCATTTTTTAGGTTTTTTTTCAGCCTCAGGAGTCAGAAAATCTTCTTTAGAGTTTAATAATTAGTTACTGAAAAATTTCTGTTGGCCAGGGAATAATTGTTAATGTCACAAAATTAGCATTTTTTTTGGATAAAACTCTCTATTCTTTTCAATTTTTTCTTTCAATTTTTAGGTTTCTCCAGCCTCCAGAGCCAAGGAACCTCCTCTAGGGTTTGATAATAAGTTACTGTATAGTTTATGGATGTAATGGAATGTTTTTGAAAATCACCATTATAAACATTTTTTGACAAAACCTGCAGTTTTTAATTGTTTTGAACTTCATTGTCATTATTTAGGTTTTTTCAGCCTCAGGGGTAAGAAAACCTCCTTTATGTTCTGATAATAAACTACTGAAAAGTTTTTTTTTCTGGCCAGGGAACAGTTTTCAGTTTTTCATCAAAAAACTTAAGCAATTTTAAATAAAACTTGCTTTTTTTTGAAGTTTTTTTAAAATCTTTTTGCAATTTTTAGGTTTCTCCAGCCTCAAGAGATAAGGAACCTCTTTAGGGGTATGATAATAGGTTACCGGAACATTTTGAGTGGCAATGAAATAATTTTAAAGATTTTATCTTCATGAATTGTTGCATTTCTCTGACTAAACATGAAATTTCTTTTTTTTTGACACTTATTGTCATTATTAAAGTTTCTCAATTGTTGGAACTCTATTCAAGTTTTTTTTCCAATTTTAAGGTTCCTCAAGCCTCTAGAGCCAATGAATATCCTCTATGGGTTACTGCACAGTTTCTGGAATTAATGGTATGTTTTCCAAGTTTTCATTATCGCGAATTTTAGAATTTTTTGACAAAACGTTCAGTTTCAGTTTTTTTTTAACTTTCTTTGCCATTTTTTAGGTTTTTTTTCAGCCTCAGGAGTCAGAAAATCTTCTTTAGAGTTTAATAATTAGTTACTGAAAAATTTCTGTTGGCCAGGGAATAATTGTTAATGTCACAAAATTAGCATTTTTTTTTGATAAAACTCTCTATTCTTTTCAATTTTTTCTTTCAATTTTTAGGTTTCTCCAGCCTCCAGAGCCAAGGAACCTCCTCTAGGGTTTGATAATAAGTTACTGTATAGTTTATGGATGTAATGGAATGTTTTTGAAAATCACCATTATAAACATTTTTTGACAAAACCTGCAGTTTTTAATTGTTTTGAACTTCATTGTCATTATTTAGGTTTTTTCAGCCTCAGGGGTAAGAAAACCTCCTTTATGTTCTGATAATAAACTACTGAAAAGTTTTTTTTTCTGGCCAGGGAACAGTTTTCAGTTTTTCATCAAAAAACTTAAGCAATTTTAAATAAAACTTGCTTTTTTTTGAAGTTTTTTTAAAATCTTTTTGCAATTTTTAGGTTTCTCCAGCCTCAAGAGCTAAGCAATCTCCTCTAGGGTTTGATAAAAGATTACTGCATAGTTTCTGGATGTAGTGGAATGTTTTTCAAGATTTTAACATCACGAATTTTAAGGTCATTATTCAGGTTTTTTTTTAGATTCAGGGGTTAGAAAACCTCCTTTATGGTTAAATAATAAGTTATTGGAGAATTTTTATTGGCCGTCGAATAATTTTCAACTTTTTAATATCACAAATCTTGGCAATTTTTTAAAATAAAACTTGCCATTTTTTCAAGTTTTTGTGAAAAGTTCTATTATTTATTTGAGGTTTCTCCAGTCTCAAGAGCCAAGGAACTTCCTCTAGTATTTGATATTAGCTTACTGTATAGTTTCTAGATTTGTTCAAATTTTTTTTTAGATTTTTTGAATTTTTTTAGTTTTTTCGGGGCCCAAGGACTTCCTACAAGGTTTGACAATAAGCTACTGAAAAGTATCTGGAGTTAATGGAATGGTTATAAATATTTTAATCACTCGAGTTTTAGCAGTTTCCTGAGAAAGTTTTAACTTTTTCGAGTTTTCAGAAAATTTTGGTGTTCAAAATTGATGGGTCTTTATGATCCACTGAAACTATTTAAGGCTTGAAATAGGGATACTGGATTTTCTCTATTTACTGAAAAGGTTCTGAAGATATTAATATGAGAAGTTTTAGCATGACTTTGTTGAAGTTTGCAAATTAAAAAAATGAATGTTTTTGACCTTTTCTGAGTCTAACAATGATTACTGGCAACGAATTTTTTTAGGTTTTGCAGATGAGTTTTCTCACAAAGCTCCAGAGACAAAATTGGTTTTGAACATCTTTTCTGCTGCGAAATTTGGAAACTTATCTTTTTTCGAACCTTTCAGTTTCTATACGATTTAATTACTAATCAGGCTAGAAAACTCGAAGTTGCGGAGTCGAATCTCATCATAGAAAATATTTCAATCTCTCTTTATGTGCTAGTTGGGGTTCCTTTCCTTCTCTTTCTCGTTCACGTTTTATCTCTCACACTCTATCTCAAACAAAATTTGTAGCAATCTTATTAATCATTTTGGTCTTTTTTATGCTTGTTCGCTTCACCGATTTCTCGTTCGACACATTTTACTTTTCGTCCTCGGAAACGAGATAAAGAGGTTGCGCCCAGTGAGTATTAAGTCCTCTTAGAGCCTTTCAGCTCAGTTATCTCATCAGCCGCCTACCAATCCCCAACACTGCACATTCTTCAGGGCCACGCGCAGCCAAAGATCTACCTACCGCCATTGCCCCCTCCCACCGCACACTGTTGCCTCCTCCACCCCTACTGCCCCCCCCGCTGCGGTGCATCCCTCTGCTCACCTCATGCCCCTTCAATTAAGCTAAAGCTAGCCTCAGTAAACCGTGGCTAGCTACTGACGGAGCCAACCCCTTGCCGGTTGTTTGAGAGCATTTCGCCCGACGTTAGTTGCTTATGTTTCATTTTTTGCGAAGTAGGTTTTGTTGGCTTGGGGAATTTTGCGATTTTTCACTCACGATTGAACAATTTATCCGTTAATTGCTTTCCACCAACATTTTTCAGGCAATGTCTTTGGCTGACAGATCCAGATTTTTGAGACACTTGTTTGCCTTTGTATTCACGATTTTCTCCTTCGATTTTTCAAGTACCATTTTTACTTCGAATGTGAGGTGGAATTTGCACAAAGTTAAATTATTAAAAGTATATCGGATGTTCTGTTATTGCTTTAAGATGCTTAAAAAAGTTTTTAGCTTACCGCCAACGCAGGTTGGATTTATCCCCTACTTTTATAAGGAGTTTCTGTGGATGTTAGTCGGATGTTTCATTGTCATCAGAACAGAACACAAAACTTTAATTTAAATACAAGTTTAGAAGTTTTGCCTAA
This sequence comes from Convolutriloba macropyga, assembly GCF_964194025.1. Classification (NCBI taxonomy): domain Eukaryota; kingdom Metazoa; phylum Xenacoelomorpha; order Acoela; family Convolutidae; genus Convolutriloba; species Convolutriloba macropyga. The sequence goes on along the minus strand of NC_134470.1, from coordinate 54,873,307 downwards.
TCTTAATATTTGTGACCATCGCGCTCATTTTCCTTATTTTGCCGGATCTTTTTTAATTACTTAGCCATCGTATACAATTTTTAGTTTTCGTTAATTGTATCAATGAAATTAATATTGGGATGCGCTTATTTGTTCGTCCAAAGTTCTTAGAGAGTTCTTGGAAAAAAGGTTTATTTAGATTGCTTTTACGGACCTGCTAGTTTATATATTAATTCAACGTCGACAAAGAACCACTGAACACTATGTTTAAGCGCCTATCTTTGCATGTTTTAACCGCCCTTAAACATGGTTTTCTGAGAAAGCGACTGACAACAGTCGGGTTTGAACCTGGGTCTAGGGGTTGAGAAGCGGAAGCGCAATGATCCGAGCTAAGGAGCAGGTGAGCCACGTATTTTATCTGGACCTTTGTCCATTTTGCTCATTTTTGCACACATTTTTTTGCTGCATGTCTTTCCTCCTGTGACTATATATCTATTTCTATATATTAAACATAATTCGAAAACCTATACTACCGTGTTTAAGCTCTTAATCTTTAGATGATTTAAGGCCTCTTAAAGATGCAGTAAAGCGTCTTGTATGCATTTTGATAAAGGACAATGGCCGAAAACCTGCTGTTACCAAAAGAGTCAATGACCTGAAAGCTATCTATGCCATAAAGGTCAATGACTGAATAGGCGTGGATGCAAAAATAGGTCATTGACCGAAAGGTTGCCAATGACCGAAAAGCTGCGTGTGCCAAAAGGGTCAGCGACTGAATAACTTCGGATGCAAAAATAGGTCAATGACTGAAAAACTGCTAATACAAACTGAATCTATTTATTACCCGAAAATAGTCCATGAATGATACGTGCTGATGCATCACTGATGTTGACAAAATAAAGATTCTCTAAGTAAAGGTCAATTACTGAAATGAAAGCGAAGATAGAAAATTGTCCGTATAAGATGATTTTAGTTAGCTGGGTAGTAAGGCCGCTGTGACAAGCTTTTGTGCAACGTTTTAAAATTCTCCGTAACATAGATTGATGCGATTCTTCTAAGCGGAACTTATTGTGCAAAATGTTTGCGTGACCAATTTGGTTTTTTAAATGATATATTGCTTCACTTTTTTCATTTTTTTTATGCTTTTATGAGTTCAAACAAAATTGAAAAAGGGTGAAGCAAAAGATCATTTAAAAAAGCAAATCAGTCACCCGAACATCTTGCGTATCAATTTCTGATGAGAAGAATCGCATCAATCTATGTTACGGCGAATTTTAAAACGTTACACAAAAGTTTGTCACTGCGGCATTACTATCTAGGTAATTAAAATAATCTTATATGGACAATTTTCTATCTTTTATATATTAATTCAACGTCGACAAAGAACCACTGAACACTATGTTTAAGCGCCTATCTTTGCATATTTTAACCGCCCTCAAACATAGTTTTCTGAGAAAGCGACTGACAACAGTCGGGTTTGAACCTGGGTCTAGGGGTTGAGAAGCGGAAGCGCAATGAGTCGAGCTAAGGAGCAGGTGAGCCGCGTATTTTATCGGGACGTTTGTCCATTAACGTCGCTTGCGTTTCTCCTTTTTCCATTTTGCTCATTTTTGCACACATTTTTTTGCTGCATGTCTTTCCTCCTGTGACTATATATCTATTTCTATATATTAAACATAATTCGAAAACCTATACCACCGTGTTTAAGCTCTTAATCTTCAGATGTTTTAAGGCCTCTTAAAGATGCAGCAAAGCGTCTTGTATGCATTTTGATAAAGGACAATGGCCGAAAACCTGCTGTTACCAAAAGAGTCAATGACCTGAAAGCTATCTATGCCATAAAGGTCAATGACTGAATAGGCGTGGATGCAAAAATAGGTCATTGACCGAAAGGCTGCCAATGACCGAAGAGCTGCGCGTGCCAAAACGGTCAACGACTAAATAACTTCGGATGCAAAAATAGGTCAATGACTGAAAAACTGCTAATACAAACTGAATCTATTTATAACACGAAAATAGTCCATGAATGATACGTGCTGATGCATTACTGATGTTGAAGAAATAAAGATTCTCTAAGTAAAGGTCAATTACTGAAATGAAAGCGAAGATAGAAAATTGTCCGAATAAGATGATTTTAGTTAGCTGGGTAGTAAGGCCGCTGTGACAAGCTTTCGTGCAACGTTTTAAAATTCTCCGTAAAATAGATTGATGCGATTCTTCTAAGCGGAACTCATTATGCAAAATGTTTGCGTGACCGATTTGGTTTTTTAAATGATATATTGCTTCACTTTTTTCAATTTTGTTTAATGCTTTTATGAGTTCAAACAAAATTGAAAAAGGGTGAAGCAAAAGATCATTTAAAAAACCAAATCAGTCACCCGAACATCTTGCGTATCAATTTCTGATGAGAAGAATCGCATCAATCTATGTTACGGCGAATTTTAAAACGTTACACAAAAAATTGTCACTGCGGCATTACTATCTAGGTAATTAAAATAATCTTATATGGACAATTTTTTATCTTTTATATATTAATTCAACGTCGACAAAGAAGCACTGAACACTATGTTTAAGCGCCTATCTTTGCATGTTTTAACCGCCCTTAAACATGGTTTTCTGAGAAAGCGACTGACAACAGTCTGGTTTGAACCTGGGTCTAGGGGTTGAGAAGCGGAAGCGCAATGAGTCGAGCTAAGGAGCAGGTGAGCCGCGTATTTTATCGGGACGTTTGTCCATTAACGTCGCTTGCGATTCTCCTTTTTCCATTTTGCTCATTTTTGCACACATTTTTTTGCTCCATGTCTTTCCTCCTGTGATTATATATCTATTTCTATATATTAAACAAAATTCGAAAACCTATACCACCGTGTTTAAGCTCTTAATCTTCAGATGTTTTAAGGCCTCTTAAAGATGCAGCAAAGCGTCTTGTATGCATTTTGATAAAGGACAATGGCCGAAAACCTGCTGTTACCAAAAGAGTCAATGACCTGAAAGCTATCTATGCCATAAAGGTCAATGACTGAATAGGCGTGGATGCAAAAATAGGTCATTGACCGAAAGGCTGCCAATGACCGAAAAGCTGCGTGTGCCAAAAGGGTCAACGACTAAATAACTTCGGATGCAAAAATAGGTCAATGACTGAAAAACTGCTAATACAAACTGAATCTATTTATTACACGAAAATAGTCCATGAATGATACGTGCTGATGCATCACTGATGTTGACAAAATAAAGATTCTCCAAGTAAAGGTCAATTACTGAAATGAAAGCGAAGATAGAAAATTGTCCGTATAAGATGATTTTTGTTAGCTGGGTAGTAAGGCCGCTGTGACAAGCTTTCGTGCAACGTTTTAAAATTCTCCGTAACATAGATTGATGCGATTCTTCTAAGCGGAACTTATTATGCAAAATGTTTGCGTGACCGATTTGGTTTTTTAAATGATATATTGCTTCACTTTTTTCAATTTTGTTTAATGTTTTATGAGTTCAAACAAAATTGAAAAAGGGTGAAGCAAAAGATCATTTAAAAAACCAAATCAGTCACCCGAACATCTTGCTTATCAGTTTCTGATGAGAAGAATGGCATCAATCTATGTTACGGCGAATTTTAAAACGTTACATAAAAAGTTGTCACTGCGGCATTACTATCTAGGTAATTAAAATAATCTTATATGGACAATTTTCTATCTTTTATATATTAATTCAACGTCGACAAAGAACCACTGAAAACTATGGTTAAGCGCCTATCTTTGCATGTTTTAACCGCCCTTAAACATGGTTTTCTGAGAAAGCGACTGACAACAGTCGGGTTTGAACCTGGGTCTAGGGGTTGAGAAGCGGAAGCGCAATGAGTCGAGCTAAGGAGCAGGTGAGCCGCGTATTTTATCGGGACGTTTGTCCATTAACGTCGCTTGCGTTTCTCCTTTTTCCATTTTGCTCATTTTTGCACACATTCTTTTGCTCCATGTCTTTCCTCCTGTGACTATATATCTATTTCTATATATTAAACATAATTCGAAAATCTATACCACCGTGTTTTATCTCTTAATCTTCAGATGTTTTAAGGCCTCTTAAAGATGCAGCAAAGCGTCTTGTATGCATTTTGATAAAGGACAATGGCCGAAAACCTGCTGTTACCAAAAGAGTCAATGACCTGAAAGCTATCTATGCCATAAAGGTCAATGACTGAATAGGCGTGGATGCAAAAATAGGTCATTGACCGAAAGGTTGCCAATGACCGAAAAGCTGCGTGTGCCAAAAGGGTCAGCGACTGAATAACTTCGGATGCAAAAATAGGTCAATGACTGAAAAACTGCTAATACAAACTGAATCTATTTATTACACGAAAAAAGTCCATGAATGATACGTGCTGATGCATCACTGATGTTGACAAAATAAAGATTCTCTAAGTAAAGGTCAATTACTGAAATGAAAGCGAAGATAGAAAATTGTCCGTATAAGATGATTTTAGTTAGCTGGGTAGTAAGGCCGCTGTGACAAGCTTTCGTGCAACGTTTTAAAATTCTCCGTAACATAGATTGATGCGATTCTTCTAAGCGGAAATTATTATGCAAAATGTTTGCGTGACCGATTTGGTTTTTCAAATGATATATTGCTTCACTTTTTTCAATTTTGTTTAATGCTTTTATGAGTTCAAACAAAATTGAAAAAGGGTGAAGCAAAAGATCATTTAAAAACCAAATCAGTCACCCGAACATCTTGCGTATCAATTTCTGATGAGAAGAATCGCATCAATCTATGTTACGGCGAATTTTAAAACGTTACACAAACAGTTGTCACTGCGGCATTACTATCTAGGTAATTAAATTAATCTTATATGGACAATTTTCTATCTTCGATTTCATTTCGGTAATTAAGCTTTACTTGAACAAAACCTAAAGAAAACCTTGAAGAAAGCTTGAAAAAAGAAAAGAAGAGAAAAGACAGGGGTAAAGAGGAGAAAAGAAAGGCACAAAGGGAGAGAAAAAGACAAAAGAGAGAAAAAGAATGAAACAAAATAGAAATGAAACAAAGAAATACAGGAGGAAAAAAAGAGAGAAACGAAAGAGAAAAAGAAAAAGAAAGGCAGAAGAAAAAGAACAGTAAAGAAACGAAAGAAAGAGAAAAAGACAGAATAGAAAAAGAAACGAAAGAGAGAAGTTCTTTCGAGAGTCAAAAGCAAAACACGAACAAATGTTTCGCAGCCTAACTTCATTTGCGATAATAAAACTGACAGCAAATGATTAAGTTAATTAAACTTCAGTTGTTTAAACTTCTTATGAGACTGAGATCTAGCAAATGATGTTTAATTGACCTAAATTTTTGTTGTCAGTTTTATTAGAGCAAATGAAATTAGACTGCGAAGAATTTCGTCGGGTTTTGGTTTTGACTCTAGAAAGATCTTTGCTCTCTTTTCTGTCTTATTTCTTTCTTTTGTTTCTTTACTGTTCATTTTCTTCTGCCTTTCTTTTTCTCTTTCGTATCGCTTGCTTTCTTTCTTTCTGTATTTTTTGTATCTTTTCTATTTTACATTCCGTTTCTCTCTTCTTTTTTTCTCCCTTTCGTTTCTTTTCTCTTCTTTCTCTTTCTTTTGTCTTTTTTCTTTTTTGCTTTTCTCTCTTTCTTTTCCGTCTTTTTTCTTTTTTGGTTTCTCGGGTTCTTTTTTAATAGCTGCACAGCGATAGCTGGGGCTATTATTGGCCTTCTCTTGGTTTTTTTTATTTCGTCGTCGCGATTTTTGTTGCGACCATGTGACGTCATGACGACTTCAAATTTGCTTTCAGTTCATTCGTTCATGCAATTTCATCTGAAGAGCGTGCGTGACGTCATTTTCGCTCTTAGTGGAGCGAGTTTTTTTTAGCTCATTCGCGTGATTAAAATTTTGGTCTAACTTGACTTACCTCATTCTCAAAAAAGGACTTCCTCAATTTGAAATTGGCTTTTTAATTTAATTCAAAGTGATAAGGTGAAATGGGTGTGTGTCACTCTAAATGAGTGTTATTTGAGTGCAGCTAATACAGGCAGCAAAAACTTGTACAGATTTTGAATCAAAAAATAACACATCAGCTTTCTATGAAAAGATGATTTTTTGGTCTGTCTTTACTGGTTTTTTTGAGACTGCAGAGCTACGAAGCTATTGTGGCTATTTTCAGGTAATCTGCCAGCTATGTTTCTCTTTTGATGGTCTTTTGTGTTTTCACTCTTTCATTTCTGTTGTTCGGCACTCCCCCTCTCTCTCACTCTGTCTTTTTTTCTCTTCTTTTCTCTATTGTTTTTCTTTTTTGCTTTGCGTTTCTGTCTTTCTCTTCTTTCTGTTGTCTCTTTATTTTCTCTATTTTATTTCTCTTTTTTTTCTGTTGTTCTTTTCCGCCTTTATCTTCTATTTTTCAGTTCTTCTTCTGCCTTCATTTTCTCTTATTTTTTGCACTGTTTCGTCTGTCTTTTCTCTTCTTTCTCTCTCGCCTTTCTCTCTTTCTCTTTTCTCCTTTTGTTTTGTTTCCCTTACTTTTCTTTTTTGGTTTGTTTTTTCTTTTTGATTGGTCCTTTTTCGTGTTTTCGTTCATTTCTCTGTTTTTCTCATCTCTCTCTCTCTCTCTCTCTCTCCTGTTTTTTTACATCTCTTGCTTTTTCTTTTCGGTCTTTCGTTTTTGGTTTTCTCTTCTCTTTCTTTTCTTTTTTAGTCTTTTTTCTGTTCTTTGCTGCCTGTTCTCTGTTTCTTTACGCTTTCTCTTTCGTTTTTCTTTTCGCTTTCTTTTCTCTGTTCTCTTTCTCGTCTATTTGTTTTCTGCCTTCCTTTTCTCTCTTCCTTTTTGATCTCTCTCTCTCTCTCTCTCTCCCTCCTTTTTTGCTTCTCTTTATTCTCTGTCTTACTTTTGGTTTCTCGGTTTCTTTTTTCTCTTTCATTCGTCCTTTATGTGTTTTCTCTTTCATTTTTTACTGTCTCTTTCTCTCTCTCCTGTCTTTTTTACCTCTCCTTTTCTTTCTATTCTTTCTTTGCTTTTCTTCTCTTGCTTTCCTCTTTCTTTTCTGTCTCTCGTTTCTGCCTTTCTCTTCTCTTTTTCTCCATTTTCTGTTTTTCTTTTCTGCCTTCATTTCGCTGTTTTTCATCTCCCTCTCTCTCTCTCCTGTTTTTTTTCACACCTCTTGCTTTTTCTTTTCCGTCTTTCGTTTCTGCCCTTCTTTTCTTTTTCTCTTTCTTTTCTGCTTTTTCTATTTTAATTCTTTTCTCTTTTCTGTCTTTCTTTTTTCTTTCTTTTCTATTCTCTTTTCTGTTCTGTTTCTTCTGCCTACTTTTCTCTTTATTTTTTGCTCTTTTCTCTTCTTTATCTTTTCTCTCCTTTTTTGCTTTTCTCTCTTTGATTGGTCTTTTTTGTGTTTTCTCATTCAATTATCTGTTTTTCCATTCGCTCTCTACTGTCTTTTTTACCTCTCCTTTTCTTTCTATTCTCTTTTTGCTTTTTTTCTTGCTTTTCTCTTCCTTTTCTGTCTCTCATTTCTGCCTTTTTTTCTCTTTGTTTTCTCCCATTTTCCGTTCCTCTTTTCTGCCTTTTCTATTTTTTTTCTCTTTCTTTTCCGTCGTTCTTTTCTCTTTTTTTCTTCGCTAGTCTTTCTTTTCTGTTCTTTTTCCTTTTTTTGCTCTTTGTCCTATCTCTCTTTCTCTTCTTTCTCTCCTTTGTCTTGTTTTTTTTCTATCTGCTTTTCTCTCTTTTTCTGCCTTTGTTTTCTTGCTGGTCTCGCAGTTTTTTTCTCTTTCAATGGTCGTTTCGGTTTTTCGGTTTCTTCTTTAGTTGCTCTGTTTCTTTTCTCTTTCATTAGTCTTTTTGTGTTTTCCTTTTCATTTCTTTGTTTCTCTCTCTATCTCTCTTCTGTCTTTTTACCTCTCCTTTTCTCTCTTTCTCTTCTTTGTTTTTGTTCCATTTTCTGTCTTTTTTCTCTCTCTTCCTTTTCTGTCTCTTTTCTCTTCTTTTTCTTTTCTGCCTTTTCTGCCTATCTTTTTTCTATTTTCTGTCTTTTCTTTTTCGTTTCTCTTTGGTTTCTGAAACTTTTTTGTTTTTCTGTCATCTCTTGCTTTTTCTCTCCTTTCTGTCTTTCTTTTCTCTCGCTTTTTCGTTCTTTTTTATTTTTTTTGTTTCTTCCTTTTTTCTTTTCTCCATTCCTTTTCTCTTTTGTTCTTTCTTTTCTCGCTGTATTTTCTGTTCTTTCTGTTCTCTATTTCTTCCGTCGTTTCTCTTCCGTCTCTTTCTTTTTCTGTCTCTCTTTTCTTTATTTTTTTTTTCGCTTACATTTCTTTTTCGCTCTTTTCTGCTTTTTCTCATACATTTCTTTCTCATACCTCTCTGTCTTTTTCTAGCTTTCTGTTCAGTGTTTTCTCTCCCTCTTTCATATCCTGTTTTTCTCTCTTGTTCATCTATGTTTCTGTTCCCCCTTACTTTGCTCCCTTTTTCTCTCTTTCTTCCGTCTTTTCTTTTTTTCTGCCATTCTGTTCTCTATTTCTTCTGTCTTTTCTCTTCCATTTATGCTTCTTTCTGGCTCTCTTCTGTTTTTCCCGCCTTTTCTCTTTCTTTTCTGTCTTTTGCCTAGTTCTTTTTTCCTCTTTCCTTTCTGTTCTTTTTTCTTTTATATCTTTTGTTTCTCTCTTGCGGTTCCATTTCTTTTCTCTTACCTTTCTGTCATCTCTTGCATTTCTTTTTTCTGTCTTTTCTCTCTTGCTTTTCTGTTTTGTTCCTTTTTTCTCTTATTCTTTCTTTTCCAGTTTTCTTGTCAGTGTTTTCTCTGCTTCTTTCATGTCATATTTTTTTCTCTATATATATTTCTGCTCTCCCTTTCTTCTCTTTCTTCCTCTTTCTTTTTTCTCAGTCTTTTCTGTTTTTTTCCTGCCTTTCTTATCTAAATATTCTGTCGTTTCTCTTCTTTTTTTTTCTCTCCTTCAGTTCTTTTCTTGAATGTTTAAGCTCATCTTTGCTCCTTAGCGTTTTACCTGCGTTTAGCTAAGCCACCATGTAGAAGTTCAATATCTGTGTACGTCGTCGCGCGCCTTAAGTTTGCCAGATAGCAAAGCCAAAAAAAGTTACAAAAAAACTGCTGGTGCTTGGGGTTATATACTAAACCAAACACATCGGTAGCGTAACGGGGTTGCGGAAGGAAACCACCACGGAAAAAATCCCACTTTTTTTTTAGATTAGGAAATAAACCACCACGGAAATAAACCCCCACTTTACTATTAAAGAACTGCGCATTTAGCGCGTTTGGCCATGCCTCGCGGGCCTTGGCCCTGCCTCAGCGGCCCGTGGGACTTGATATGAAACTATCACAACCGAACAAATTATCACAACCGAAGTTCAATTTTAAAATGGGTTTTTTTTCCGTGGGGGTTTATTTCCTAGACCCACCGTAATATAATACATATGGCTGTTGAAGGAGAGGCAGGGGTTCCAGCACAAGGTGGTGCGAAAGAAATCTGACCTTTTTAAAGCCTGTTCTTTTATATGATTTTTTGTTGTGCTTTTGCGGGCCTGCTAGTGTACCATTATAGAGGTGCAAAACTAAGAAAGTATTATAGAACAATTACACTAAGATATTTGGGGGATGGGGGGGGGGGGTTGTCGAAGAGGGCAAGACCTAAAAATTATCTTTAGATTGTCATATTTCCAATTTTTCCCAAACATTTTGAATTCCACGATACAGAAAAAAATCAGTTGTAGCGGAGATTGCCCTTTTTAAATTCTAACCAAATTAAAACTGTAAATACTATTCAAAAGAAATTAGTTTGTTGTTCACAAACTTTATTGGGCCTGCATAACCAACCATAGTTGTTCAATCCCAATTCCAGGCAACAAGAAGAACCAACAACGGGCACTGAAGAACACGGGTGACTTCTTTGGCAAGTCTATGACTGCTACCAAATCGGACTCTGTGGCCACTACTACTACCACAACAACTACCACTACTACAACAACCACCAGTACTACAACTGTGTCTGAAGACGGAACCGTCGTCAATGTCCAGGAGCAGCCGGATGTCTGTGGAGGCAACTCCGGCCAGGTAGCCAATTAATTACCTTAAGTTTTCACTGATCCTATCTTTTTCGGGAAATTTTAACGCGCAGGATTCGATAAGATACTTACTAGTTCTCATTGGTCGATAATTCAAATTTCCTGAAAGGCTATTGTTAGGGGTCGAAGCAGGCAAAACTACTGTGGAAATGGACCAGTACTGCATTTGAACCAGCATCTCTTATTTGCAAGCCTAGTGTGCCAACCAGTACACCAACTGGTCATAAGCTCGCTCTCGAAATTGGGCATCTGTTATAACTCGTCCTCATGTTCTGTCTTTTTCCTCAAGGCTTCATTTCTCTGGCCAAGTATCCGTTGAACAAGTAGAGCTTCTTGTCAAGCTAATCTTTGCACAATTTACATAAGGTGGTTCTCTCTCAAACTTCTAACAGATACCTCATAAAATTTTACTTGAACTTTATCAGACAAACTCCTTGTGTTGAAGCTATTTGTCGCAGGATCTTAGATTACAATTTTAAGTGCACAAAAAACTAAAGAGTTTCATTACTAGCGTCAAACGGTACCAAAACGAAAACTGGTTATAAAGAATGTGGCGCGCACTTCCCACCGTCTTTTGACGCCCAAGTGGAAAGGGCTTCAATTACGTGAAATTAGTTTCCACACGGCAATTAATTAGCCTAAAATGGTAAATACTTCAAAAGAAATTACTGTTACGTTCGGCGGTACGGGCATTTCACAAAATATTATTCTTTTTACGATTTAACCGATTTAACCGATTGAGGTTACTAAAATGAGGGATTAAACTGCAGTTAATCTGCCGCACAACTTTTTGTGGAATGTATTTTGCCTCGGAAAGTAGATTCCACTTTTCAACTTCGAGTTTAAAAGTGAAAACACTGACTGTAATTTCCATTTAGAGCCCCATCCTTTCAGCCTTGAAGTTTATAAGTACGTTTCACACGTACAATGCATTAAGATATAAAAGTGAAATGTGGTTACAACAGTTACTCGCAAAATCCGGTTCCCGTAGACGCTAGTAATGTATTTTTCGAAGCTTTGAGACCACTTGAGGAGTTACCCAATACCAGGCCTCGTGCATATTAATTCGTGTTTGTAAACTACCTCACAACGTGAATAGTTTCACATAATGAACAATCCTGAGTGAACATCCGAGCAGGTTATACTCTGCTTACATCAATAAAAGGGTTTCAAGACAAAACACCCAATGCCAAATTACCCAATGTGTTAAAATTCCCAAAATATACCCAATATTTTATCCTGTTTAAACTATCATAACGATTGTTTAGCATAATATTTATCTATTGCGATTTGCCTATGCCTTGCGGGCATTGCCCTCGGCGGCGCGTAGGACTTGATATGAAACTATCACAACCGAACATGTGATTAAATCATCAGCTTAATTATGAGAAAACAATACTTGTAATACCGAGTGCTAATTTGTCATTAATCGGATTAATGAACGAGAAGATTAAAAGGAATAAATTGGCTGCGATGGCATTGGGTATTTTGGCATATTGGCTGTTTTGGCATTTGGTATTTTGTCATGCAACCAATAAATAGGCAAATGAATTAGCCTAAGGATAACTAATTAATGACATCCAAAGAGTAGCAATGGCTTAAGCCAAATTATCACAACCGAAGTTCAATTTTAAAATGGGTTTTTTTTCCGTGGGGGTTTATTTCCTAGACCCACCGTAATATAATACATATGGCTGTTGAAGGAGAGGCAGGGGTTCCAGCACAAGGTGGTGCGAAAGAAATCTGACCTTTTTAAAGCCTGTTCTTTTATATGATTTTTTGTTGTGCTTTTGCGGGCCTGCTAGTGTACCATTATAGAGGTGCAAAACTAAGAAAGTATTATAGAACAATTACACTAAGATATTTGGGGGATGGGGGGGGTTGTCGCAGAGGGCAAGACCTAAAAATTATCTTTAGATTGTCATATTTCCAATTTTCCCCAAACATTTTGAATTCCACGATACAGAAAAAAATCAGTTGTAGCGGAGATTGCCCTTTTTAAATTCTAACCAAATTAAAACTGTAAATACTATTCAAAAGAAATTAGTTTGTTGTTCACAAACTTTATTGGGCCTGCATAACCAACCATAGTTGTTCAATCCCAATTCCAGGCAACAAGAAGAACCAACAACGGGCACTGAAGAACACGGGTGACTTCTTTGGCAAGTCTATGACTGCTACCAAATCGGACTCTGTGGCCACTACTACTACCACAACAACTACCACTACTACAACAACCACCAGTACTACAACTGTGTCTGAAGACGGAACCGTCGTCAATGTCCAGGAGCAGCCGGATGTCTGTGGAGGCAACTCCGGCCAGGTAGCCAATTAATTACCTTAAGTTTTCACTGATCCTATCTTTTTCGGGAAATTTTAACGCGCAGGATTCGATAAGATACTTACTAGTTCTCATTGGTCGATAATTCAAATTTCCTGAAAGGCTATTGTTAGGGGTCGAAGCAGGCAAAACTACTGTGGAAATGGACCAGTACTGCATTTGAACCAGCATCTCTTATTTGCAAGCCTAGTGTGCCAACCAGTACACCAACTGGTCATAAGCTCGCTCTCGAAATTGGGCATCTGTTATAACTCGTCCTCATGTTCTGTCTTTTTCCTCAAGGCTTCATATCTCTGGCCAAGTATCCGTTGAACAAGTAGAGCTTCTTGTCAAGCTAATCTTTGCACAATTTACATAAGGTGGTTCTCTCTCAAACTTCTAACAGATACCTCATAAAATTTTACTTGAACTTTATCAGACAAACTCCTTGTGTTGAAGCTATTTGTCGCAGGATCTTAGATGACAATTTTAAGTGCACAAAAAACTAAAGAGTTTCATTACTAGCGTCAAACGGTACCAAAACGAAAACTGGTTATAAAGAATGTGGCGCGCACTTCCCACCGTCTTTTGACGCCCAAGTGGAAAGGGCTTCAATTACGTGAAATTAGTTTCCACACGGCAATTAATTAGCCTAAAATGGTAAATACTTCAAAAGAAATTACTGTTACGTTCGGCGGTACGGGCATTTCACAAAATATTATTCTTTTTACGATTTAACCGATTTAACCGATTGAGGTTACTAAAATGAGGGATTAAACTGCAGTTAATCTGCCGCACAACTTTTTGTGGAATGTATTTTGCCTCGGAAAGTAGATTCCACTTTTCAACTTCGAGTTTAAAAGTGAAAACACTGACTGTAATTTCCATTTAGAGCCCCATCCTTTCAGCCTTGAAGTTTATAAGTACGTTTCACACGTACAATGGATTAAGATATAAAAGTGAAATGTGGTTACAACAGTTACTCGCAAAATCCGGTTCCCGTAGACGCTAGTAATGTATTTTTCGAAGCTTTGAGACCACTTGAGGAGTTACCCAATACCAGGCCTCGTGCATATCAATTCGTGTTTGTAAACTACCTCACAACGTGAATAGTTTCACATAATGAACAATCCTGAGTGAACATCCGTGCAGGTTATACTCTGCTGACATCAATAAATAGGGTTTCAAGACAAAACACCCAATGCCAAATTACCCAATGTGTTAAAATTCCCAAAATATACCCAATATTTTATCCTGTTTAAACTATCATAACGATTGTTTAGCATAATATTTATCTATTGCGATTTGCCTATGCCTTGCGGGCATTGCCCTCGGCGGCGCGTAGGACTTGATATGAAACTATCACAACCGAACATGTGATTAAATCATCAGCTTAATTATGAGAAAACAATACTTGTAATACCGAGTGCTAATTTGTCATTAATCGGATTAACGAACGAGAAGATTAAAAGGAATAAATTGGCTGCGATGGCATTGGGTATTTTGGCATATTGGCTGTTTTGGCATTTGGTATTTTGTCATGCAACCAATAAATAGGCAAATGAATTAGCCTAAGGATAACTAATTAATGACATCCAAAGAGTAGCAATGGCTTAAGCCAAATTAAATCTATTTTCTCATTACATTTACAATCAACCTTCTTAGCCAATTAGCATCTTGGGCTCCTGCAAAAATCGACCTTATGTAAATGTAACGACAATCTCTGTTGGCACAATAATAGCTTCGGACGATTTTGTTTACAATATCACAGCAAAGAAGATTTTGGATGATTCGATTTTTGAAGACTTTTCTCAGTTTCAAAACATCCAAATCGACAGCAACTACAATTTAAAAATTCTGATGGCTAGATATTTAACTTTAAATTTTCCGAACTCATGTGCATGATAAGTTGAACCGAAATTTCTTAAAAGGAGGTTTCTGCTCAGTTGGTATAACACTTAGCACACTAAGATTTTAAAGTTAACCATGATAGTTTGAATAAAGTACTGTTACATTTTCCTTGTTGTTCTAACCACTTACGTCGCACTATTACCCTCCGTCCTTCCGACATAGTTGTTCCGACCCCTCTTGAGGGGGGAGGAACTATCTCCTCAAATGGGTTTTTTTGTTCAGTCAATTTTCGCCGATCGATATATTCATCGTAGAGTGTTGAGACTGGAATCATTAGAAAGCTCGTCCAGCGTAGAATATGGAATTTAAAAAATTTTTTAATGTTCGTTTTCTACATGGAGTTATCGAGGTTTAAACTTCTGAGAAAAGTAGAGTGAATTCACCTTGTTTTTATTCACATTTTCCGAAACTTTTGCCTAAATTTTCGTCAATTTTGCTAAAGTTGTTAAAATTTTTAAAAATAGTGTGGTTGATTTTATTTTTAAAGACGAACAAGCATTGTTGATTATTTTGATTTTATTTTTTGGTAAAAAATCTGGCTAAATATTTCAAAATTCAGCCTTTTTCATCAAAAACAGCACGAAATAAGCCACTTTAGTCCACTTTGATTAAATTTGCCTGCAGTACACCCAAAACAACACTGATACAATCTTTGTAGACTCAGAAGGGGGCTATTCGTACTTCAACTTCCGCTTAGAGTGCTATGTAATTAAAACTTGGCCGTTTTTTGCTAACTTTGCTTGTTGATTGTCAGAAAAGCAGAATTTATTTTCGATTTTTCAACTAACAAATTATCTGAATCTACATTCGAAAACTCAATTGTTCCTAACGGAAAATAAGCGTTAGCAGGGCTAGTTTTGGGCCAATCTTGGACTGTTACAATCCAAAACGAATTCGGATTGTAATCAGTCGGTCTTTTTTGAAAAAAAGACCTTTTTTTTAATAAACAACAGAACATATCAAATCAAAGCTCAGGAGTGATATTCTGACATTAGTAGATAGCTGATGGCTTCCGTGACTTTGAAAACAATCGTTTTCAAAAACTAAAAAAAAATTTTAACTTTGCAATTTTGTTCTTTTTATCTTTCTTTTTGTTTCTTAATCTCGTTAATTACAGGTCAAATAGGGCATTATAGGTGTCAAGGAAAAGTGTCAAAAGGGATCAAAAGGGATTGGTGTCACAAATTTTTCTTTCAAGGAATTTGCTATGACCCTACTGGCTTGGACACCGGTTTTTCACAGAAAATTAAATAATTTGATTTTGTCATATTTGACGTTCTTTTTGTAGACGCATGACATATTCTGGATAATTGCAGGTGTCAAGGGCTTCCTTCGGATGAATAAACGACCCTATTTAAATATTTCATATTCTTTCATAATCTTTTATAGTAATTAATGTCTTTCATGACTTTGGATGTAATCTTGTTTCGAGAAACAATCAAAAGAATTACATACTTTTGCCCTTTTCTCTTTTTTGTTTAATTGTTACCTAGTCTCACTAAAGAATGGCCACGTACTACATTATCGGTGTTTGAAGAAGGCGCAATTGAATAAATTTTGAGGGCCAAAATATGGCTTTACGGTTTTGACAGCGTTCTCTGGCAAGTTTCAATTGAATTTTTGTTTGTTGTTTTTTTGTTGTTCTTTTTAGCCGCTTAGAAAATTGAATAAGGACAGCTCCTAATGGCGTTCTATAGAAGTATTGGTAATCGTAAACCTTTGGAATATTTCATTTGATTTCTAATGGTTTTCATTACTTTGAAGTTAATTGTTTTAAAAATATAACCTAATTTTTTAACCTGACTTTTTTTGTTCTTTTTTGTCTAACTGTTACCAAACCCTTTTATGGACTGGTCCCATATTTTTCTGGTGATTTATAAGTTATTTTCTTTAGTTTTATGTTTATCTGGCGGTATGTTGACATTGTTATTAATTTTTGTTTTTTAAAACGGACATAAAGTTTTTGATGTAATTAATGTTTGTTTTTGTTGTTGTTGTTGTTTGATTTTGCTGTTCGTCTTGACTCGCTTTCTTAATATTGGCATATCACAGCAATCTAATGCATCAATTTTTACTCCACTGAGTTTCTTGCTTTGGAGGCTATCTTATCGTTCATACACAATTTTTTTGAAAATTATTTCCCAAAAAATAATTTTTGGGTTATTCTATCTGTTCCTCATTTGGTAGACAATTATGCCAAAATTGTGGATGAGCGTGGTCGGAACCTTATGTGTCATCGCACATTACCGAGCCTCCTTGTTTGTATAATTGTTATTGACATTTTGTCTGTTCTCCCCTTTAACAAACTGTTTACTTTTTGAGCAGAGTGTAGACGTGGCCACTATGTAAAACAGTTTACGTTGGTGGTGTACCGGTTTCCTGTGCTGATTTGTTGTACTGGTTTTATGTAAATACATTGCCTATTTTTATATAGAGCGCGGACTTGGCGACCCTATTGCGTGTTGCACTTGGGGACATGGCAGCTGCAGTAGTGTGTGACTTGCAACCAGGGGAGAGGTCTATTGATATCAACGTCACATCAGACGGCCAGCCTGTATTCTCAATGTCATGTACAAGGTCACTTCATCTCACTCCATGTTTCACTTCAGGGTTCAAGAAAAGTAATTTGAACTTGCGATTGACTGAAGGGCGTTAGCGGTAAATGTGTGCTATACAACCACTCAAAAAAGTTTGTTAAAAACACGGGGCGTAGTTTAGGTGATATTATTTAAATATTTACCACTATTATAATAGCTCATATTTACCACTATTAAGGGCTTAGACCAAGTTGAAGTTAACACGGCGCATTTTTAATTTATCAATTACATATAAGAGATTGCTTATTTCGATATCTTACATGTCTCTATAAATTTGCTTCCCCTTCTTAGATCTTCGTAGATTTAGCAATGTAGCTTCATTTCCAGTTTACAATCTTTTTACAACTCACGAAATGGTCTAAGGAATCGCCATAATAGCATCATAGAAGGCAGACAAAAAAGAATTTTAATTCCAGTTATGAGACTTCCCACTGTAGTGGGTTGGAGAGGTCAGTTTCGAACCTTATAACTGAAAGGATCTGCGGATTTTTCCCGTTCGTGGCCCCGTTACATTATGCACCCCGGTAGTTCCCCCACTCACGTGCCATAAGATAGAAAATCATTTAAAAATATGTCACGTGCGCTTGGTGGTGTAAATAATATGCATCCACAAGTTTGATGGGGGAGGGGGGCACAAGTGGAACAGCTCCGGATCCGCTGATACTGATAGCGTCTAAATAGAAATTAAGACACCATCGGCATCAGCAGATCCGGATCTTTTACATTTGTGTCCCTACATCAAACTTGTGGGTGCATATTATTTGCACCCGCAAGCAAACTGAAAGATGAACTGATGATTGTGAATTGTTTGGGTTGACAGGAGCAAGAACCAAGAGTTTCACGTAACAGGAGCCTACATCCCTCTGCTACCCGAAAACTGCACCGAAGACTCATGTGCACTTTGCGTAAGTGGACAGCTGCAACTGTTTCCTTTTCCTGTCCACGAAGAAAATTTCTGTCTTCAATATCATGTGTGAACAAACTAATGCATGTTTCTACTCTATATAATAACTAGCATGGATTTGCCCCCTCCCCCGGATATCGAGTTTCGCTTCACTGGACTGTGCGTTGTTCACAAAATGCGCTAAGTAAGCTGAAGGAATATGTATAGTCTCTCTATTTTCTTTTCTATCTTTGTAATTAAACGGCACTAGTAGCCTAGTCTAAAAACTGTTTTTTTTCTTTAACAGCAGAAACTCCATGTTAATATGATTCATGAATCAATGTAAAAAATGAAAAGATTCGCTGTTTTTGTTCACAGAATATCAAGTTTCTTGGATGCGCGGATGCAATGCCTGCTGATAACTCGCCCAACAGTGAAAAAATAGACATGAAAGTTCTCAAAATGACAATCAATGAAACGGATGCGGAGGATTGTTCACTATCCGTTCTCAAAATCCGAGACCTTCCTATCGACTCCGCAATTGAGTTCTCGAATGAGAACCTCGCAAAACAACCGGTTCAACTTCTGACATCCAATTTGACCTTGGAGAAGGATTTCCTTTCTGTTGATGTGAACGTTACTGAGGAAAATTCCGCTCTGATTGTTGATTTCTGTCTAAATACTCTTATGCAACAAGCTACGCAGCTGATCGTAAGAGGGCGGTATAATTTCACGAGCTCTGATTGGGTAGATATTGGCGAAGATCAAATGGACTTTGTCACGTTGGCGGCTAATGCTTCTGCTGCTGAAGACGACTTTATTTATGTAAGTCGTTAAACAACTTTTCAGCGAGCACTTTAAGAATCGAGGATCATACGTATAAAAATGTGAACTCAGTTGATAATTGAGACTAAGTAAAACAAACTGAAACATAAAATTTTGTCTCAGAAACAAAAATTTATCCATTCCATTGAACTGAAAACAAGTGAAGTAAGTTGAAAAAATTATACATCCGAGAGGATCTGAAAAATCAATATCCGTTAAACAGCTGGATAATAAAGCAGTCAATCAAAAAATTTGAGAGCTAATTATTGACTAAAATTTGCCGAAAGAAATATGAACTCATCTATTGGAGCGAAACCAATAGAAGCAGTATTTTTTGCCAGTTTTAAAGCTTAGACAAAATCAGCATTCTCGAGTTTTCATGCAAAAATACATATGATTCTTCAGCAGAGTTATTTGCAAAAGGAATTGCTATCAAAAACGAAAAACAAATTAAAGACCTCAATTAATTTTTACGTCCAGAATGACTTGGAACTTTCACCTCGATATGATCACAAAGAGAGGATATCAGAAATTGAACTATCTAAGAAGAGTAATACCCCGCACCGCAAAAGAAGTTGTCAAAGGCACATTGGTGAAAACATATATATTCTCGGCGGTCTTGTATGCATCAAATGTCTGAAACCCACCAGGACTTCAGTATCTCCAACGCTTGGAAAGACTGCAAAGATCATATTTAAAATGGATAACTTGCCAATCAATTTTGGGTAACAAAGAATACGTTGAAAGCCTAATTCGAAATCGCCTATTAACTATCCGCCACCGAAAAATCCATGTCAGTTTCGAAGGGAGATGAAAAACCTTTTGGAAAACAAAGCAGTGGAAAGAAGTTACGTCGCTTCATACAAATCCGAAAAAAATGGAGGTCGGTTTATGCACACAAAAATATGGAGGCCTGATCATACCTCAATTTTCTAGTGCTCATTTTTTTTGTAGGAAAAAAGGGTTTATCTGTGAGATATCAAAATAGTATTTTAAATAAACCAAAAAAAATTTGAAAAATGACAAATTTTCGAATAATAATAATAATAATAATAATAATAATAATAATAATAATAATAATAATAATAATAATAATAATAATAATAATAATAATAATAATAATAATAATAATAATAATAATAATAATAATAATAATAATATAATAATAATAATATTAAAAATAGTAAAAACAATAATGATAATAATAATAATAATAATAATAATAATAATAATAATAATAATATTAATAATAATAATAATAATAATAATAATAATAATAATAATAATAATAATAATAATAATAATAATAATAATTGTGATGAAGAACCTTTTGATTCTCCGTGTGGAGTGTAGATGGTCTAGTGTGTGTGTGACTATTGTCTATTATGGATTGGTCCGATTGGACTATAGCCGGACGTTCTGCTCTAAGTCTCGGGCTTCGCTCGGGGGTGAGAGTAGGTCTCACTCTATATGACAGTTCAATTTTGGCGGATAAAAGAACAACGTTGAAAGTTGAATTAAGGCCACGTTCCACTAACTGTTTTTCAGCTTGCTTATTTTACGTCTGCAAGTTTGCATCTCTTGTCAGACGAACCAGCTAGGTACCGGTCTAGTCAACCAGAACTATAGCGTTTACATAACTCAAAGTGAACTTATTTACAAGAGGTTATTATATAACATATGAAGTTTAAAGTGTTTATACATAATACTTGGAAAACTTGGTTACGACTCCACATGGAGTATCACATACCCCCCGCTGGGGCAAACGAGGTGCTATTTGTAGCAGTTCGTTTGTGAGTTTCTAAGTTTATAAATCAGAATTACAGCTGTCAGATTTCTCTCTTTAGTAAGGTGACATTGGGGGAGTTGCATACACACTTGATGTTCCACTTGGGGGATCGCACGATGTTAAGGTTGCCTGATTCTCCTCGTTCTCGAGTTCATTTGTCGAGAGTTCCTTTGTTTCTTCTGGGTCTCCATTAGGAGAATCGAGAAAGATCACTGATGGTGGTTTGCGTTGGTCATTTACTTTTGTGTTTTCGTTTATGTTTTGCTCCATGTGGGTGGACTCAGATTCGTTAGCAGTGTTTGCTGTAGTATCCATTTGGACTTGTACCGTTGTTTTGGTTTTGCTCTTGGAGGGTGCCGGTATTATTGAGATCGGGCATTCATCTTGTAGGTCTGTTTCCGATGATATGAGTTGACGATCTTGGCTGTTTGTGAAGGCAGGGTTAGAGAAAATGCTTGGATTTGATGATGTTACTATTTGGAATGGTGTATGTATGTCAGCATCCTGTTGTATGTTGTAGATTACAGTTTCCGGGTTATCGTTTGTGTTGTCGGTGAATTGTACTACTTTGTTACTCAGCGGGTGTGTTTTCTTTGGTGACTCTGATTCGTAGTTTAATGCTGCTTGTTGAGCTCTCATGTTGAATGAGACTTGTGCTGGTGATTTGGATGCGGATAGTTTTCTTTTGTTCGTTTTGGGCGTGCGTGGTGGTGTTGACTTCGTTGCTGCTTTTCTTTTCTGTGTTCTTTGTTGTTGTTGTTGATTGGTCTGCGCTAATTTCTTGACTTTTTCCTTGGTCCAGATGGATTCGGTTGATGACCCTTGGTTCTGTTGTTGGTTCCTTGATGTGTTGTTGCGTGCTTCTTCTAAACAGAATTTTCTTATTTTTTCTTGGTTGCGCTTATATTCACCTACAGTTTTGCACGCTACCATGTGTATTAGTCGTGGTTTAGTTTCTGTGGCTATAGCAATGTCACTTTTTCTAATGACTGTGTTTTTTCTTAAGGGTGTGTCAACTGTGATTGTGTGCGGTGTGTAATTTGTTATTGTTCCATCTGGAATTATGTTCCATTGCGGTGCGAGTGTTGGTCTTGGTTCTTTTGTTTTTCGTGTGATTGTTTTCTTTGCTACATTGCGTTTGTTTGCTACTAGTTTTGTTGTTTTGTCACCTATGGTGAAGTGAATTTCAGACGGTATTATCTTACGTGGTGAGCGAGGGCGGAGTGGCATGTTGTCGGACTCGTCGCTGTCAATGCTGATGGGGGTTGGGTTTTCTGCTTCCTTGTAGGCTATGTCCAGATTGTCTTCGGATAGTCCGTCGTAGCGCCACATCTCTTCGTTGGTGAGTACGTCATGTTTCAGGATCTTCTTGTCTAAACAATTCGTACGTAATTTTTTGTATGTTAAGTTTTTGTGTGACGGTTTGGTGACTATGTTAGAAATTTCTGTGTTGGGTTTGCGTCCGAAGTGTGCCTCAAATGGGCTTGTTTTGGTGGTGGCGTTAGGAATTAGTCTGATGTTTTCAATTATATTAGCTACTCTCTGGCTTAATGTTGTTTGTGTCCATTTGGAATCGATGTCTAAAACCGCGAGCCTACGTTTTATTGTTTGTATTAGCCTTTCTACCATTCCGGTTCCCCTGTGGTCTCCAGCTGGAGCGAGAATTAGTTTGATATTTTTATTTTTGCAGTATATTTCGAATTCTCGGGCTTTGAAAGCTTGTGCTTGATCACACCGGATCGACCTAGGAATTCCATGTACTTTGCAGTAGCTATCTAGATACTCTATTGCGGTTTTTGAGTCACAGTTATTGAAAACTTCCGCGTGCGGGTATCTAGATAACCTATCTACTGTTACTAAAATGTAATTGGAAAGGGCGTTATCCTTAAATGGTATCGGGCCCGCGAAGTCCATTTGGACTTCTTCGTTAGGTTCGGAGAGTGGTGGTAACTTTCCCACTTGTGTTTTGGGGATTAATGGTTTTAGGTTTTTACCTTTTTCGGTGCAGTGGCGGCATGCTTGGGCTTGGGCAACAATGTCTGAGTGTATATGAGGATACCAAATAAGTTGGGCTAAGGCAAGCATACCAGCTTGGCCCGGGTGCTTGTTGTGGATTGTTTCAAGAACCATCCCTTTCAGCTTGTTGGGAATAACAAGTTTGTTGTCATAGATTAAGCATCCTGAAGGGGACACGGAAAGGTCTCTTCGAATACGATAATAAGTGGAATTAATTGCTTTAAGTTTTTCCCATTCGGAGTTTTTTACGAATTCAATAATATGGCTTAATTCTTTCTTCGATGCTTGGGCGATGAATTCTTCGTTGAATACACGATTAAGATTTTCCCGATACAGTGGGGTGGGGGTTTGGTCGTAAACCGTAAATAGGGGTTCATGTCTTGTCGGGTCTAGGGGGTCTAAACCTCTACCTTTATTGGATGTAGAGTCTGTTTGGGTGGATACGGAGATTAGATTAGGCTGATGTTGCTCCATATGGATTTTATTTTTGTTGGGGGCTCTGAATCTTTTTTGAATGGGGATTTTGAATGTTTCTTTTGTGGGGTTAGCGCGTGTTGTAATTGCTACTAGGTTTTGAATACTTTTTGTGTGTTTAATTTGGTCGTTGTAATTTAATTTGCGTAAGGGAGAAAGCGACTGTTTTGTGTGAGGTAATTGGCGAAAAGCGGTTGTTTTATTTGAGTGTGTGTGTTTAGTACTTGTGACGTCATATGATTGTTTTTGTTCTGTATTCTTATTGGTCGCTCCATTTGGAGCAATATTTGCTCGCAGTAACGCGTGTTTTATTTCTTCGATAGTGTTAATGACAAAGTTTTTGTCTCTGTCTGAGGGGGAAGGTGCGTCAGATGAAGGGTTTCTGCTTAGGTAATCAGCAAATCCCATATTTTTACCTGGTATATGTTCTACTGAAAAATGGAAGGGTAGTAATCTATCTACCCATCTTGTAAGGCGACTTTGATATGTTTTGTTGCCTCTGTTTTCTTTTAGTGCGCTTAACAATGCTTGGTGGTCCGTTTGGAGTGTGAATTGTGAGCCGTAGAGGTAATATTTGAAATGTTCTAAAGCCCAGACGACTGCTAGTAATTCTAGTTCGTTCGTGCTATATCGTTGTTCCAAATTGTTTAGAAACCTGCTCGCGTATGCGATTGGGTACCATGATGAATTTACGAATTGTTCTAAGCATGCCCCAAGGCCTTTTTTACTTGCATCACACCGGACTCTGGTTGGGCATTTAACGTCGAATAATCTATTTTCTGTTATTGATTGTATTGCTTCTTTTATTTTATTGAATGCCTCCGTATGGAGCGTTTTCCAGTCCAGTTTATTTTGCGATTTCAAGTTGCTTTTTGAGAGTAATGGACGGAGCTGCTCACTAAGGGATGCGAGGTTTGGTGTAAACTTAATGAGGTGATGTATGCACCCCATGAACGAGCGTAATTGCTTGAGTGTTTTCGGTGTATCTAATTTAACGATTGATTCGCATTTTTTGTTAGTTGGGATTATTCCATTTGGATTTATTTTGAACCCAGCCAAACTAAATTTGTCTTTGCGAATTCGCATTTTTGTAGCTTTATTGCAAGGTTTTCCTTGTCTAGGAGGTATAGAACTTTATCTAATTCGTTCTCATGATCGTTTAGGGAGCCTTTAGTGATAATGAGTATATCGTCCAAAAATGCAAATTTCGAAAGTATGCCCTCCAGTGTTTTGTCGATCGTTTTTTGAAATGTTGCGGGCATATCTGTTAGGCCGTAAAAGCCGTTTATGAACCGGTAGGTTCCTGTTGCTTTCCCCCCTAGGAGACTGAAGTTGCAATGTTTTTGGATGTCTGGGTCAAGTGGGATTTGGCTATATGCATATTTCAGATCGATTTTGCTGAAGTAGAATTGGCCTGGATTTTGTTTCCTTTCGGAGATGTAATTTGCTACTTCGTCTATTAGATGGTCAATGCTTTGCATTTGATATTTGTTTTTATGTATTGCATCGTTGAGTTTCTTTGAATCTAATGCGATTTTTACGCTTTTGTCGTGTTTCACAGTTATTACTACCGGACTTATGAAATGTTCGTCCGAGCATTTGTCTAGCCTGATTATTTGTTTGTCCTGTATTAATTTTTCGAGTTCGGCCTCTACTTTATCAAGGAGATGGAGGGGTACTCTGCGTCCTTTTTGCTGTATTGGTTTAAAATTTTCTTTCATGGTTGGTTTGGCTATGTGGTTCTTTGATTTTCCTAATCGTGTACATAGTTTGGGGTATTTTTTAAGTATCCATTTTATTATATTTGATTCTATTGTTGTAGCGGAGATGTGGAGTACTTTCTTACCTGTATTTTTGTTGGCCGTGAGGGTTATTCCGAGTTTTCGTAAGATGTCTCTTCCCATTATGTTGTTCGTTTTGTTTTCGACCAGTAGGATTTGACAGTCCGGTGCATTCCAAGATCCTGACTTGAGGTCCAACTGGAGTACTCCTTCGATTTTGATTTGTTTATTGTTGAAACATTTAAATTTTTCTTGTTCTATGTAGGGAACAATTCTGGCTTTTGAAATGTGGATGAGTAGTTCATTCGCTGTTTCTTTGTTCATGAATGTTCTAGGGGAACCTGTGTCAGCCAACCATACAATGCGTTTGTTGTTGGTTGTCGTTGCCACCCAGAATTCTCCTGTGCCCTCGTTATTTATGACTGAATTCTTCTCCGCGTGGAACTTTGTTGGTCTAATCAAGTTCACGTTGGCCCAGTCTTCTGTGAGCTCTTTTATATACAGGGCGGCTTCCGCGTCTTCATCGTCGAGTTCATCTGGCTCACCTTCAAAGTTTTGTGTTTCTGTTTGGTCGGTGTTGTCTTTAATATGTCGTACTCTCCTGGTTTGGTTGTTTCCGGCGCGTGGTGTGTAGGTGTTCTGATATCTTGATTGTGGGCTTGACGTGCTTTGTAGTGGTGGTCTTCTTCTTTCCGGCATGGGTGCTTTGCACATGGACGAGAAGTGTCCTTGTTTTTTGCAAATTTTGCATATTGTGTTTCGCGCCGGGCAGTTTTGTAGGTGATTGGGTGTGAATGGATTTCCGCATTTCCAGCATGGCACAATTTTTCCGGATTGGGGTGTAGGTAGTATAGCTTGCGGTCTTCTATTTTGTCTTATATATGTGACTTGGTTCCATGTGGAGGTGCTGTTTGCTCTAAGTATTTCTTGCTGGTTGGCCTGTCCACGTTCACGGTTTATTGCATAATTTAATACCTGTTGCGGGGTTCTCACTTCTGACAATAAGTCCATCTGGATCGCGGTATTGTTCATGTTGCTTATGAAGAGGTCTTTTATGATATCTTCTTCTAAGTGTTCAAATCTGCAGTGTGAACCTGCTTCTCTCAGTCTACTGTAGAAAGTCTCTAGGCTTTCATTTGGTTGTTGTTGTGCTTTGAAAAGTTGAAACCTGTCGAATGTGGTGTTTCTGGGTCTTGTAAATGTAAGTGTCAATTCATGCACTAGTTCGTTCGTCGTGCATCTGTCAATTCTTGTGTGTGGGTTTCTCTGGTGAAATGTGCGACAGGCCTCTGCTCCAAGGGACAAGTAAATTAAGCTCTTGACTTTCATGTCCGCTTCGTCCCAGGGGATTCTATCGACTGTTGGGCCTTTTGTCTCTATTATTTTGCATTCATTTTCCCAGTCCACACGTCTTTTCTCGTTACGCTGTTCTCTTTGTCTGGATTCTTCTCGGGTTTCATTGTCAAGTTCTTCCTCTAGTGTTGGCATCGTTGGATAAAATAATTCTGTCCGCGCTGGCTTTAGCCGTAGGAGCTTTTCGACTTCTATATTGTGTTGGGCCATTAGGGCCATCTTGAATGTGGCTAGCCACGGTTGCCATTCAACTGGTGGGTTTGCTCCCGTTTCCCAGAATAAATTTACTCCAATTGGAGATCTGCTTGACTGCGCCATGTGATGAAGAACCTTTTGATTCTCCGTGTGGAGTGTAGATGGTCTAGTGTGTGTGTGACTATTGTTTATTATGGATTGGTCCGATTGGACTATAGCCGGACGTTCTGCTCTAAGTCTCGGGCTTCGCTCGGGGGTGAGAGTAGGTCTCACTCTATATGACAGTTCAATTTTGGCGGATAAAAGAACAACGTTGAAAGTTGAATTAAGGCCACGTTTCACTAACTGTTTTTCAGCTTGCTTATTTTACGTCTGCAAGTTTGCATCTCTTGTCAGACGAACCAGCTAGGTACCGGTCTAGTCAACCAGAACTATAGCGTTTACATAACTCAAAGTGAACTTATTTACAAGAGGTTATTATATAACATATGAAGTTTAAAGTGTTTATACATAATACTTGGAAAACTTGGTTACGACTCCACATGGAGTATCACAATAATAATAATAATAATAATAATAATAATAATAATAATAATAATAATAATAATAATAATAATAATAATAATAATAATAATAATAATAATAATAATAATAATAATAATAATAATAATAATAATAATAATAATAATAATAATAATAATAATAATAATAATAATAATAATAATAATAATAATAATAATAATAATAATAATAATAATAATAATAATAATAATAATAATAATAATAATAATAATAATAATAATAATAGTAATAATAATAATAATAATAATAATAATAATACTAATAATAATAATAATAATAGTAATAATAATAATAATAATAATAATAATAATAATAATAATAATAATAATAGTAATAATAATAATAATAATAATAATAATAATAATAATAATAATAATAATATCAATAATAATAATAATATTAATAGTAATAATAATAATAATAATAATAATAATAATAATAATAATAATAATAATAATAATAATAATAATAATAATAATAATAATAATAATAATAATAATAATAATAATAATAATAATACTAATAATAATAATAATAGTAATAATAATAATAATAATAATAATAATAATAATAATAATAATAATAATAATAATAATAATAATAATAATGATAATAATAATAATATTAATAATAATAATAATAATAATAATAATAATAATAATAATAATAATAATAATAATAATAATAATAATAATAATAATAATAATAATAATAATAGTAATAATAATAATAATAATAATAATAATAATAATAATAATAATACTAATAATAATAATAATAATAGTAATAATAATAATAATAATAATAATAATAATAATAGTAATAATAATAATAATAATAATAATAATAATAATAATAATAATAATAATATCAATAATAATAATAATATTAATAGTAATAATAATAATAAAAATAATAATAATAATAATAATAATAATATTAATAATAATAATAATAATGATAATAATAATAATATTAATAATAATAATAATAATAATAATAATAATAATAATAATAATAATAATATTTATCATTATTATTATTATTATTATTATTATTATTATTATTATTATTATTATTATTATTATTATTATTATTATTATTATTAATATTATTATTATTATTATTATTAATATTATTGTATATTTAAGCAACAATACAGGAAATTGAATCGAAAAAAAATGTGATTGCAAGAAGGAGATATCCTCACAAGTTATTTGATGTTTCTCATTAAGTTCGAAAAAAATCAGTGAAACTCAAAAATTGTTGTTGCACTACTAGCTAGGCCCACTGAAAAATTGAACACAGATAGTTATGCAGAAAATTCAAGCGCAATGAAAATAGGCTGAAAACTGAAAAATTGGGACTGGAGCAAATTAAATTTGAGAAAAGGAGAAAAGGACGGATTAAAATCAATAAACGAGGCAAGGCATGTCCAATACTGCATTTTTGACCCAAAAACCCGTACTAGAAAAACTATCTCAAAACAATTAAAATAACAAACAGCTCATATTTGGGTGTGAATGACTACTTCAAATATATCCATGTATGCGCTATAAAACTAATTTAGCATAAAAAATGGAATTAAAATTAAAAAAGCTGCTTTTAATGAGGAGCATATGAACCGAAAGATTCTCCCGCTGATCAAAAATGTCTTCCACCCTTTTTCTGCTTGCTCTGGATCGAAAGAAACTATGATCAAAATAACCACTCCCTCTTTTTGCTGTGCTCTTTGAATTTCTACATTGAAACAACCTTTTCAATTTTTATTTAATCCTAGAATTTCTAGTTTTTTTGCCTTCTCCTCTTACAAAAACAGCGGCAAAGAAGAGAGCTAGCTGGTCACACTAAATTGAACAACAATAGTAACAATTATCATATCAATGTCGACATATCAATTGAACTCATGGTAATCTGCTTTGATGAGACAAAAACTTGTCAGAATATCTGAGAACAACCCTTCAAATGAACAATTGAAATTGCTTGTTGAATTTTAAATAGGCCAATAATCTGTGTTGAAAAACACTGTAGAATTGGCTCATACAATGATACTTTAACACTCTGCGACAATGAAGACTGCAATTGAACTTTTGATATCGGTTGGTTAATTTATATGAAAAAGATTGAAGCTTATCTTGAACATATTTGATTCGTGAACACACTTGAGCAGTGTTTGAATTGAAATCTGGTTCCCATTGGCTATGCAAAAATAGAACAAAACTTGTTTTGAAAAATTCTTAAAAAGCCGTTAAAACAGAACTAGCAGGCCCGCAAAAGCATCGCAAGAAAATCATTTAAAGGAATAGGTTTAAAATTGAGATTTTTTCGTACCAGCTCGGGCTGTAAGCCATGCCCATCCTTCAACAGCCAGAGGTATTACGTTACGTTACAGATGTGTTTGGTTTAGTATATTACCCCAAGTAACACCAACTTTTTTATTAAAGACTTAATTGGCTGAGCTATCTTGCAAATTTAAGTACCGCTAAGACTTGTACAGATAACGAACTTCTACATGTTGGCAGAGCGCAACTCATATAAAACATTAATCTACATGGTTGCAGTAAAACAGGCGAAGAGCGGATGAGAAATAAATCCTAATTTTTCGAAAAAAAATCGCATCTTTCGAGATCACATTTTATACTCCCAAATTACCTATAAATTCCAAGTCCAACACCAAAACACGAATGAACGATTCATCTCCCCCATACTCAAAACAGCTGCGGCACTTACAGTTGAAAGCCCCGAGGGGATTACATGTGCTGCAAGTGCCGACCAACTGGGAGCGCGAAAGCTGGAAATGAAAAGTCCAAACGTGTCCAAGTGAAGGACTTGCCCAATATACCTCCATCATAATTGGAGGTGAATATTAACAATCTATTACAGTAGATGAGGTCGTCACATACGACGTAATCTTAAATTCGTGCTTAAAGAAAGGGAGAAAAGAAAGTGAGAAGAGAAAGTGAGAAAAAGTGAGAAAAGATAGTGATAAAAGAAAGTGGGAGAAGAAAATGAGGAAAACGTGAGAAAAGGAAGTGAGAAAGGAGAGAAAATAAAGTGAGAAAAGAAAGTGAGAGAAGAAAGTGAGAAAAGAAAGTGAGAAAATAAAGTGAGAAACGAAAGTGTGAAAAGAAAGTAAGAAATGAAAGTGAGAAAAGAAAGTGAGAAAAGAAAGTGAGAAAAGAAAGCGAGAAAAGAAAATTAGAAAAAAGGGAGGAAAAAATGAGAAAAGAAAGGGAGAAACGGAAGAGAGAAAGAACGTCAGAAAAGAAAGTGAGAAAAGAAAGTGAGAAATGAAAGAGAGAAAAGAAAGTGAGAAAAAAACGTGAAAAGAAAGTGAGAAAAGAAAAAGAGAAAAGAAAAAGAGAAAAGAAAAAGAGAAGAAAGTGAGAAAAGAAAGTGAAAAAAGAAAGTGAGAAAAGAAAGTGAGAAAAGAAAGTGGGAAAAAGAAAGTGAAAAAAGAAAGTGAGAAAAGAAAGTGAGAAAAGAAAGTGGGAAATGAAAGTGAAAAAAGAAAGTGAGAAAAGAAAGTGAGAAAAGAAAGTGAGAAAAGAAAGTGAGAAAAGAAAGTGAGAAAATAAAGTGAGAAAAGAAAGTGAGAAAAGTAAGCGAGAAAAGAAAATGAGAAAAGAAATAAAGAAAAGAAAGTGAGAAAAGAAAGAGATAAGAGAGTGAGACAAGAAAGTGAGAAAAGAAAGTGAAAAAAAGTGAAAAAAAAGTGAGAAAAGAAATTGAGAAAAGAAAGTGAGAAAAGAGAGTGAGAAAAGAAAGTGAGAAAAGAAAGTGAGAAAAGAAAGTGAGAAAAGTAAGCGAGAAAAGAAAATGAGAAAAGAACGTGAGAAAAGAAAGTGAGAAAAAAATGTGAGAAAAGAAAAAGAGAAAAGAAGATGAGAAAAGAAAGTGAGAAAAGAAAGTGAGAAAAGAAAGTGAGAAAAGAAAGTGATAAAAAGAAAGTGAGAAAAGAAAGTGAGAAAAGAAAGTTAGAAAAAACGGAGGAAAAAATGAGAAAAGAAAGCGAGAAAAGGAAGTGAGAAAGAAAGTGAAAACAGAAAGTGAGAAAAGAAAGTGAGAAATGAAAGTGAGAAAAGAAAGTGAGAAAAAACGAGAAAAAAAGTGAGAAAAGAAAAAGAGAAAAGAAGAAGAAAAAAGAAATTGAGAAAAGAAAGTGAGAAATGAAAGTGAGAAAAGAAAGTGAGAAAAACGAGAAAAAAAGTGAGAAAAGAAAAAGAGAAACGAAGAAGAAAAAAGAAATTGAGAAAAGAAAGTGAGAAAAGAAAGTGAGAAAAGAAAGTGTGAAAAGAAAGTGAGAAAAGAAAGTGAGAAAAGAAAGTTAGAAAAAAGGGAGGAAAAAATGAGAAAAGAAAGCGAGAAAAGAAAGTGAGAAAGAAAGTGAGAAAAGAAAGTGAGAAAAGAAAGTGAGAAGAAAGTGAGAAATAATAGTGAGAAAATAAAGTGAGAAAAACGAGAAAAGAAAGTGAGAAAATAAAAAGAGAAAATAAAAAGAGAAAAGAAAGTGAGAAAAGAAAGTGGGAAAAAGAAAGTGAAAAAAGAAAGTGAGAAAAGAAAGTGAGAAAAGAAAGTGGGAAAAGAAAGTGAGAAAAGAAAGTGAGAAAAGAAATTGAGAAAAGCAAGTGAAAAAACGAGAAAAGAAAGTGAGAAAAGAAATAAAGAAAAGAAAGTGAGAAAAGGAAGTGAGAAAAGAAAGTGAGAAAAGAAAGTGAGAAAAGAAAGTGAGAAAAGAAAGTGAGAAAAGAAACTGAGAAAAGAAAATGAGAAAAGTAAGTGAGAAAAGAAAATGAGAAAAGAAAGTGAGAAAAGAAAGTGAGAAAAGAAAGTGAGAAAAGAAAAAGAGAAAAGAAAAAGAGAAAAGAAAAACAGAAAAGAAAGTCAGGAAAGAAAGTGAGAAAAGAAAGAGAGAAATGAAAGTGAGAAAAGAAAGTGAAAAAAGAAAGTGAGAAAAGAAAGTTAGAAAAAACGGAGGAAAAAATGAGAAAAGAAAGCGAGAAAAGGAAGTGAGAAAGAAAGTGAAAACAGAAAGTGAGAAAAGAAAGTGAGAAATGAAAGTGAGAAAAGAAAGTGAGAAAAAACGAGAAAAAAAGTGAGAAAAGAAAAAGAGAAAAGAAGAAGAAAAAAGAAATTGAGAAAAGAAAGTGAGAAATGAAAGTGAGAAAAGAAAGTGAGAAAAAACGAGAAAAAAAGTGAGAAAAGAAAAAGAGAAAAGAAGAAGAAAAAAGAAATTGAGAAAAGAAAGTGAGAAAAGAAAGTGAGAAAAGAAAGTGTGAAAAGAAAGTGAGAAAAGAAAGTGAGAAAAGAAAGTTAGAAAAAAGGGAGGAAAAAAATGAGAAAAGAAAGCGAGAAAAGGAAGTGAGAAAGAAAGTGAGAAAAGAAAGTGAGAAAAGAAAGTGAGAAAAAAGTGAGAAATAATAGTGAGAAAATAAAGTGAGAAAAACGAGAAAAGAAAGTGAGAAAATAAAAAGAGAAAAGAAAAAGAGAAAAGAAAGTGAGAAAAGAAAGTGGGAAAAAGAAAGTGAAAAAAGAAAGTGAGAAAAGAAAGTGAGAAAAGAAAGTGGGAAAAGAAAGTGAGAAAAGAAAGTGAGAAAAGAAATTGAGAAAAGCAAGTGAAAAAACGAGAAAAGAAAGTGAGAAAAGAAATAAAGAAAAGAAAGTGAGAAAAGAAAGTGAGAAAAGAAAGTGAGAAAAGAAAGTGAGAAAAGAAAGTGAGAAAAGAAAGTGAGAAAAGAAACTGAGAAAAGAAAATGAGAAAAGTAAGTGAGAAAAGAAAATGAGAAAAGAAAGTGAGAAAAGAAAGTGAGAAAAGAAAGTGAGAAAAGAAAAAGAGAAAAGAAAAAGAGAAAAGAAAAACAGAAAAGAAAGTCAGGAAAGAACGTGAGAAAAGAAAGAGAGAAATGAAAGTGAGAAAAGAAAGTGAAAAAAGAAAGTGAGAAAAGAAAGTGAGAAAAGAAAGTGAGAGAAGAAAGTGAGAAAAGAAAGTGAGAACAGAAAGTGAGAAAAGAGAGTTAGAAAAAAGGGAGGAAAAAAATGAGAAAAGAAAGCGAGAAAAGGAAGTGAGAAAGAAAGTGAGAAAAGAAAGTGAGAAAAGAAAGTGAGAAGAAAGTGAGAAATAATAGTGAGAAAATAAAGTGAGAAAAACTAGAAAAGAAAGTGAGAAAATAAAAAGAGAAAATAAAAAGAGAAAAGAAAGTGAGAAAAGAAAGTGGGAAAAAGAAAGTGAAAAAAGAAAGTGAGAAAAGAAAGTGAGAAAAGAAAGTGGGAAAAGAAAGTGAGAAAAGAAAGTGAGAAAAGAAATTGAGAAAAGCAAGTGAAAAAACGAGAAAAGAAAGTGAGAAAAGAAATAAAGAAAAGAAAGTGAGAAAAGAAAGTGAGAAAAGAAAGTGAGAAAAGAAAGTGAGAAAAGAAAGTGAGAAAAGAAAGTGAGAAAAGAAACTGAGAAAAGAAAATGAGAAAAGTAAGTGAGAAAAGAAAATGAGAAAAGAAAGTGAGAAAAGAAAGTGAGAAAAGAAAGTGAGAAAAGAAAAAGAGAAAAGAAAAAGAGAAAAGAAAAACAGAAAAGAAAGTCAGGAAAGAAAGTGAGAAAAGAAAGAGAGAAATGAAAGTGAGAAAAGAAAGTGAAAAAAGAAAGTGAGAAAAGAAAGTTAGAAAAAACGGAGGAAAAAATGAGAAAAGAAAGCGAGAAAAGGAAGTGAGAAAGAAAGTGAAAACAGAAAGTGAGAAAAGAAAGTGAGAAATGAAAGTGAGAAAAGAAAGTGAGAAAAGAAAGTGAGAAAAGAAAGTGAGAAAAGAAACTGAGAAAAGAAAATGAGAAAAGTAAGTGAGAAAAGAAAATGAGAAAAGAAAGTGAGAAAAGAAAGTGAGAAAAGAAAGTGAGAAAAGAAAAAGAGAAAAGAAAAAGAGAAAAGAAAAAGAGAAAAGAAAGTGAGAAAAGAAAGTGGGAAAAAGAAAGTGAAAAAAGAAAGTGAGAAAAGAAAGTGAGAAAAGAAAGTGGGAAAAGAAAGTGAGAAAAGAAAGTGAGAAAAGAAATTGAGAAAAGCAAGTGAAAAAACGAGAAAAGAAAGTGAGAAAAGAAATAAAGAAAAGAAAGTGAGAAAAGAAAGTGAGAAAAGAAAGTGAGAAAAGAAAGTGAGAAAAGAAAGTGAGAAAAGAAAGTGAGAAAAGAAACTGAGAAAAGAAAATGAGAAAAGTAAGTGAGAAAAGAAAATGAGAAAAGAAAGTGAGAAAAGAAAGTGAGAAAAGAAAGTGAGAAAAGAAAAAGAGAAAAGAAAAAGAGAAAAGAAAAACAGAAAAGAAAGTCAGGAAAGAACGTGAGAAAAGAAAGAGAGAAATGAAAGTGAGAAAAGAAAGTGAAAAAAGAAAGTGAGAAAAGAAAGTGAGAAAAGAAAGTGAGAGAAGAAAGTGAGAAAAGAAAGTGAGAACAGAAAGTGAGAAAAGAGAGTTAGAAAAAAGGGAGGAAAAAAATGAGAAAAGAAAGCGAGAAAAGGAAGTGAGAAAGAAAGTGAGAAAAGAAAGTGAGAAAAGAAAGTGAGAAGAAAGTGAGAAATAATAGTGAGAAAATAAAGTGAGAAAAACTAGAAAAGAAAGTGAGAAAATAAAAAGAGAAAATAAAAAGAGAAAAGAAAGTGAGAAAAGAAAGTGGGAAAAAGAAAGTGAAAAAAGAAAGTGAGAAAAGAAAGTGAGAAAAGAAAGTGGGAAAAGAAAGTGAGAAAAGAAAGTGAGAAAAGAAATTGAGAAAAGCAAGTGAAAAAACGAGAAAAGAAAGTGAGAAAAGAAATAAAGAAAAGAAAGTGAGAAAAGAAAGTGAGAAAAGAAAGTGAGAAAAGAAAGTGAGAAAAGAAAGTGAGAAAAGAAAGTGAGAAAAGAAACTGAGAAAAGAAAATGAGAAAAGTAAGTGAGAAAAGAAAATGAGAAAAGAAAGTGAGAAAAGAAAGTGAGAAAAGAAAGTGAGAAAAGAAAAAGAGAAAAGAAAAAGAGAAAAGAAAAACAGAAAAGAAAGTCAGGAAAGAAAGTGAGAAAAGAAAGAGAGAAATGAAAGTGAGAAAAGAAAGTGAAAAAAGAAAGTGAGAAAAGAAAGTTAGAAAAAACGGAGGAAAAAATGAGAAAAGAAAGCGAGAAAAGGAAGTGAGAAAGAAAGTGAAAACAGAAAGTGAGAAAAGAAAGTGAGAAATGAAAGTGAGAAAAGAAAGTGAGAAAAAACGAGAAAAAAAGTGAGAAAAGAAAAAGAGAAAAGAAGAAGAAAAAAGAAATTGAGAAAAGAAAGTGAGAAATGAAAGTGAGAAAAGAAAGTGAGAAAAAACGAGAAAAAAAGTGAGAAAAGAAAAAGAGAAAAGAAGAAGAAAAAAAGAAATTGAGAAAAGAAAGTGAGAAAAGAAAGTGAGAAAAGAAAGTGTGAAAAGAAAGTGAGAAAAGAAAGTGAGAAAAGAAAGTTAGAAAAAAGGGAGGAAAAAATGAGAAAAGAAAGCGAGAAAAGGAAGTGAGAAAGAAAGTGAGAAAAGAAAGTGAGAAAAGAAAGTGAGAAAAAAGTGAGAAATAATAGTGAGAAAATAAAGTGAGAAAAACGAGAAAAGAAAGTGAGAAAATAAAAAGAGAAAAGAAAAAGAGAAAAGAAAGTGAGAAAAGAAAGTGGGAAAAAGAAAGTGAAAAAAGAAAGTGAGAAAAGAAAGTGAGAAAAGAAAGTGGGAAAAGAAAGTGAGAAAAGAAAGTGAGAAAAGAAATTGAGAAAAGCAAGTGAAAAAACGAGAAAAGAAAGTGAGAAAAGAAATAAAGAAAAGAAAGTGAGAAAAGAAAGTGAGAAAAGAAAGTGAGAAAAGAAAGTGAGAAAAGAAAGTGAGAAAATAAAGTGAGAAAAGAAACTGAGAAAAGAAAATGAGAAAAGTAAGTGAGAAAAGAAAATGAGAAAAGAAAGTGAGAAAAGAAAGTGAGAAAAGAAAGTGAGAAAAGAAAAAGAGAAAAGAAAAAGAGAAAAGAAAAACAGAAAAGAAAGTCAGGAAAGAAAGTGAGAAAAGAAAGAGAGAAATGAAAGTGAGAAAAGAAAGTGAAAAAAGAAAGTGAGAAAAGAAAGTGAGAAAAGAAAGTGAGAAAAGAAAGTGAGAAAAGAAAGTGAGAACAGAAAGTGGGAAAAGAAAGTGAGAAAAGAAAGTGAGAACAGAAAGTGGGAAAAGAAAGTGAAAAAAGAAGGTGAGAAAAGAAAGTGAGAAAAGAAAGTGAGAAAAGAAAGTGAGAAAAGAAAGTGAGAACAGAAAGTGGGAAAAGAAAGTGAGAAAAGAAAGTGAGAACAGAAAGTGGTAAAAGAAAGTGAAAAAAGAAGGTGAGAAAAGAAAGTGAGAAAAGAAAAAGAGAAAAGAAAAACAGAAAAGAAAGTCAGGAAAGAAAGTGAGAAAAGAAAGAGAGAAATGAAAGTGAGAAAAGAAAGTGAGAAAAGAAAGTGAGAAAAGAAAGTGAGATAAGAAAATGAGATAAGAAAGTGAGAAAAGAAGGTGAGAAAAGAAAGTGAGAACAGAAAGTGGGAAAAGAAAGTGAAAAAAGAAGGTGAGAAAAGAAAGTGAGAAAAGAAAGTGAGAAAAGAAAGTGAGAAAAGAAAGTGAGAAAAGAGAGTGAGAAAAGAAAGTGAGAAAAGTATGTGAGAAAAGAAACAAAGAAAAGTGATAAAAGAAAGTGAGAAAAAAAAGTGAGAAAAGAAAGTGAGAAAAGAAAGTGAGAAAAGAAAGTGAGAAAAGAAAGTGAGAAAAGAAAGTGAGAAAAGAAAGTGAGATAAGAAAATGAGATAAGAAAGTGAGAAAAGAAAGTGAGAAAAGAAAGTGAGATAAGAAAATGAGATAAGAAAGTGAGAAAAGAAGGTGAGAAAAGAAAGTGAGAAAAGAAAGAGAGAAAAGAAAGTGAGAAAAGAAAGTGAGAAAAGAAAGTGAGGACAGAAAGTGGGAAAAGAAAGTGAAAAAAGAAGGTGAGAAAAGAAAGTGAGAAAAGAAAGTGAGAAAAGAAAGTGAGAAAAGAAAGTGAGAAAAGAAAGTGAGAAAAGAAAGTGAGAACAGAAAGTGGGAAAAGAAAGTGAAAAAAGAAGGTGAGAAAAGAAAGTGAGAAAAGAAAGTGGGAAAAGAAAGTGAGAAAAGAAAGTGAGAAAAGAAATTGAGAAAAGCAAGTGAAAAAACGAGAAAAGAAAGTGAGAAAAGAAATAAAGAAAAGAAAGTGAGAAAAGAAAGTGAGAAAAGAAAGTGAGAAAAGAAAGTGAGAAAAGAAAGTGAGAAAAGAAAGTGAGAAAAGAAACTGAGAAAAGAAAATGAGAAAAGTAAGTGAGAAAAGAAAATGAGAAAAGAAAGTGAGAAAAGAAAGTGAGAAAAGAAAGTGAGAAAAGAAAAAGAGAAAAGAAAAAGAGAAAAGAAAAACAGAAAAGAAAGTCAGGAAAGAAAGTGAGAAAAGAAAGAGAGAAATGAAAGTGAGAAAAGAAAGTGAAAAAAGAAAGTGAGAAAAGAAAGTGAGAAAAGAAAGTGAGAAAAGAAAGTGAGAAAAGAAAGTGAGAACAGAAAGTGGGAAAAGAAAGTGAAAAAAGAAGGTGAGAAAAGAAAGTGAGAAAAGAAAGTGAGAAAAGAAAGTGAGAAAAGAAAGTGAGAAAAGAGAGTGAGAAAAGAAAGTGAGAAAAGTATGTGAGAAAAGAAACAAAGAAAAGTGATAAAAGAAAGTGAGAAAAGAAAGTGAGAAAAGAAAGTGAGATAAGAAAATGAGATAAGAAAGTGAGAAAAGAAGGTGAGAAAAGAAAGTGAGAACAGAAAGTGGGAAAAGAAAGTGAAAAAAGAAGGTGAGAAAAGAAAGTGAGAAAAGAAAGTGAGAAAAGAAAGTGAGAAAAGAAAGTGAGAAAAGAGAGTGAGAAAAGAAAGTGAGAAAAGTATGTGAGAAAAGAAACAAAGAAAAGTGATAAAAGAAAGTGAGAAATGAAAGTGAGAAAAGAAAGTGAGAAAAGAAAGTGAGAAAAGAAAGTGAGAAAAGAAAGTGAGAAAAGAAAGTGAGAAAAGAAAGTGAGATAAGAAAATGAGATAAGAAAGTGAGAAAAGAAAGTGAGAAAAGAAAGTGAGATAAGAAAATGAGATAAGAAAGTGAGAAAAGAAGGTGAGAAAAGAAAGTGAGAAAAGAAAGAGAGAAAAGAAAGTGAGAAAAGAAAGTGAGAAAAGAAAGTGAGAACAGAAAGTGGGAAAAGAAAGTGAAAAAAGAAGGTGAGAAAAGAAAGTGAGAAAAGAAAGTGAGAAAAGAAAGTGAGAAAAGAAAGTGAGAAAAGAAAGTGAGAAAAGAGAGTGAGAAAAGAAAGTGAGAAAAGTATGTGAGAAAAGAAACAAAGAAAAGTGATAAAAGAAAGTGAGAAAAGAAAGTGAGAAAAGAAAGTGAGATAAGAAAATGAGATAAGAAAGTGAGAAAAGAAGGTGAGAAAAGAAAGTGAGAAAAGAAAGTGAGAACAGAAATTGAGAAAAGAAATTGAGAAAAGTAAGTGAGAAAAGAAAATGAGAAAAGAAAATGAGAAAAGAAAGTGAGAAAAGAAAGTGAGAAAAGAAAGTGAGAAAAGAAAGAGAGAAAAGAAAGTGAGAAAAGAAAGTGAGAAAAAGGGAGGAAAAAATGAGAGAAGAAAATGGGAAAAGAAAGTGCGAAAAGAAAGTGAGAAAAGAAAGTGAGAAAAGAAAGTGAGAAAAGAAAGTGAGAAAAAGAAAATGAGAAAAGAAAGTGAGAAAAGAAAGTGAGAAAAGAAAGTGAGAACAGAAAGTGAGAAAAGAAAATGAGAAAAGTAAGTGAGAAAAAAAATAAGAGAAGAAAGTGAGAAAAGAAAGTGAGCAAAGAAAAAGAGCAAAGAAAAAGAGAAAAGAAAAAGAGAAAAGAAAGTGAGAAAAGAAAGTGAGAAAAGAAAGTGAGAAAAGAAAGTGAGAAAAGAAAGTGAGAAAAGAAAGAGAGAAAGAAACTGAGAAAAGAAAGTGAGAAAAAAGGGAGGAAAAAATGAGAGAAGAAAATGGGAAAAGAAAGTGCGAAAAGAAAGTGAGAAAAGAAAGTGAAAAAAGAAAGTGAGAAAAGAAAATGAGAAAAGAAAGTGATAAAAGTGAGTGAGAAAAGAAAGTGAGAAAAGAAAGTGAGGAAAAAAGGGAGAAAAGAAAGTTTGAAAAGAAAGTGAGAAAAGAAAATGAGAAAAAAAAGTAGAAAAAAACGCGAAAAGAAAAAGAGAGAAGAAAAAGAGAAAAGAAAAAGAGAAAAGAAAGTGAGAGAAGAAAGTGAGAAAAGAAAGTGAGAAAAAAGGGAGGAAAAAATGAGAGAAGAAAATGGGAAAAGAAAGTGCGAAAAGAAAGCTTGAAAAGAAAGTGAAAAAAGAAAGGGAGAAAAGAAAGTGAGAAAAGAAAGTGATAAAAGTGAGTGAGAAAAGAAAGTGAGAAAAGAAAGTGAGGAAAAAAAGGGAGAAAAGAAAGTTTGAAAAGAAAGTGAGAAAAGAAAATGAGAAAAAAAGTTAGAAAAAAACGCGAAAAGAAAGTGAGAAAAGAAAAAGAGAAAAGAAAAAGAGAAAAGAAAGTGAGAGAAGAAAGTGAGAAAAGAAAGTGAGAAACAAAAGTGAGAAAAGAAAGTGAGAGAAGAAAGTGAGAACAAAAGTGAGAAAAGAAAGTGAGAAAAGAAACTGAGAAAAGAAAGTGAGAAAAGAAAGTGAGAAAAGAAATTGACAAAAGAAAGTGACAAAAGAAAGTGAGAAAAGAAAGTGAGAAAAGAAAGTGGGAAAAGAAAGTGAAAAAAAAAGTGAGAAAAGAAAGTGAGAAAAGAAAGTGAGAAAAGAAAGTGAGAAAAGAAAGTGAGAAAAGAAATAGAGAAAAGAAATAGAGAAAAGAAAGTGAGAAAAGAAAGTGAGAAAAGAAAGTGAGATAAGAAAATGAGATGAGAAAGTGAGAAAAGAAAGTGAGATAAGAAATTGAGAAAAGAAAGTGAGAAAAGAAAGTGAGAACAGAAATTGAGAAAAGAAATTGAGAAAAGTAAGTGAGAAAAGAAAATGAGAAAAGAAAATGAGAAAAGAAAGTGAGAAAAGAAAGTGAGAAAAGAAAGTGAGAAAAGAAAGAGAGAAAAGAAAGTGAGAAAAGAAAGTGAGAAAAAAGGGAAGAAAAAATGAGAGAAGAAAATGGGAAAAGAAAGTGCGAAAAGAAAGTGAGAAAGGAAAGTGAGAAAAGAAAGTGAAGAAAGAAAGTGAGAAAAGAAAGTGAGAAAAGTGAGTGAGAAAAGAAAGTGAGAAAAGAAAGAGAGAAAAAAAGGGAGAAAAGAAAGTTTGAATAGAAAGTGAGAAAAGAACGTGAGAAAACGAAAAGAGAAAAGAAAAAGACAAAACAAAGTGAGAGAAGAAAGTGAGAAAAGAAAGTGAGAAACAAAAGTGAGAAACAAAAGTGAGAAAAAAAGTGAGAAAAAAAAGTGAGAAAAGAAAGTGAGAAAAGAAAGTGAGAAAAGAAAGTGAGAAAAGAAAGTGAGAAAGCAAAGTGAGAAAAAAGGCAGGAAAAAATGAGAAAAGAAAATGAGAAAAGAAAGTGCGAAAAAAAATGAGAAAAGAAAGTGAGAAGAGAAAGTGAGAAGAGAAAGTGAGAAAAGAAAGTGATAAAAGTGAGTGAGAAAAGAAAGTGAGAAAAGAAAGAGAGAAAGTGAGAGAAGAAAGTGAGAAAAAAAGTGAGAAAACAGAGTGAGTAAAGAAAGTGGGAAAGGAAAGTGAGAAAAGAAAGTAAGAAAAGAAAGTGAGAAAAGAAAGTGAGAAAGAAAGTGAGAAAAGAAAGTGAGAAAAAAAAGTGAGAAAAAAAGTGAGAAAAGAGAGTGAGTAAAGAAAGTGAGAAAAGAAAGTAAGAAAAGAAAGTGAGAAAAGAAAGTGAGAAAGAAAGTGAGAAAAGTAAGCGAGAAAAAAAAGTGAGAAAAAAGTGAGAAAAGAAAGTGAGAAAAGAAAGTGAGAAAAAAAGTGAGAAAAGAGAGTGAGTAAAGAAAAAGAGAAAAGAAAGTGAGAAAAGAAAGTAAGAAAAAAAAGTGGGAAAAGAAATTTAGAAAGAAAGTGAGAAAAGAAAGTGAGAAAAGAAAGTGAGAAAAGAAAGTGAGAAAAGAAAGTGAGAAAAGAA
Source organism: Convolutriloba macropyga (assembly GCF_964194025.1). NCBI lineage: Eukaryota > Metazoa > Xenacoelomorpha > Acoela > Convolutidae > Convolutriloba > Convolutriloba macropyga. The sequence continues at coordinate 54,832,454 of NC_134470.1, read as the reverse complement.
AGTGAGAAAAGAAAGTGAGAAAAGAAAGTGAGAAAAGAAAAAGAGAAAAGAAAAAGAGAAAAGAAAAAGAGAAAAGAAAATGATAAAAGACAGTGAGAAAAGAAAGTGAGAAAAGAAAGTGAGAAAAGAAAGTGAGAAAAGAAAGTGAGAAAAGAAAGTAGTGAGAAAAAAGGGAGGAAAAAATGAGAAAAGAAAGTGAGAAATGAGAGAAAAGAAAGTGAGAAAAGGAAGTGAGAAAAGAAAGTGATAAAAGTGAGTGAGAAAAGAAAGTGAGAAAAGAAAGTGAAAAGAAAATGAGAAAAAAAAATGAGAAAAGAAAGTGAGAAAAGAAGGTAAAAGAAAGTGAGAAAAGAAAGTGAGAAAGAAAGTGAGAAAAGAGAGTGAGAAAAGAAAGTGAGAAAAGAAAGTGAGAAAAGAAAGTGAGAAAAAAGTGAGAAAACAAAGTGAGAAAAGAAAAAGATAAAAGAAAGTGAGAAAAGAAAGTGAGAAAAGAAAGTGAGAAAAGGAAAAGAGAAAAGGAAAAGTGAAAAAAAGTGAGAAAAGAAAGTGAGAAAAGAAAGTGAGAAAAGAAAGTGAGGAAAGAAAGTGAGAAAAAAGGGAGGGCAAATGAGAAAAGAAAATGAGAAAAGAAAATGAGAAAAGAAAGTGAGAAAAAAAAGTGAGAAAAGAAAGTGAGAAAAGAAAGAGACAAAAGAAAGTGAGAAAAGAAAGTGAGAAAAGAAAGTGAGAAAAGAAAGTGAGAAAAGAAAGTGAGAAAAGAAAAAGAGAAAAGAAAAAGAGAAAAGAAAAAGAGAAAAGAAAAAGAGAAAAGAAAGTGAGAAAAAAAGTGAGAAAAGAAAGTGAGAAAAGAAAGTGAGAAAAGAAAGTGAGAAAAGAAAGTGAGAAAAGAAAGTGAGAAAAGAAAGTGAGAAAAAAGGGAGGAAAAAATGAGAAAAAAAATGAGAAAAGAAAGTGAGAAAAAAGAGAAAAGAAAGTGAGAAAAGAAAGTGAGAAAAGAAAGTGAGAAAAGAAAGTGAGAAAAGAAAGTGATAAAAGTGAGTGAGAAAAGAAAGTGAGAAAAGAAATTGAGAAAAGAAATTGAGAAAAGAAAGTGAGAAAAGAAAGTAAAAGAAAGTGAGAAAGAAAGTGAGAAAAGAAAGTGAGAAAAGAAAGTGAGAAAAGAAAGTGAGAAAAGAAAGTGAGAAAAGAAAGTGCGAAAAGAAAGAGATAAAAGAAAGTGAGAAAAGAAAGTAAGAAAAGAAAGTGAGAAAAGAAAGTGAGAAAAGAAAGTGAGAAAAGAAAAAGAGAAAAGAAAAAGAGAAAAGAAAAAGAAAAGAAAGTGTGAAAAGAAAGTGTGAAAAGAAAGTGAGAAAAGAAAGTGAGAAAAGAAAGTGAGAAAAGAAAGTGAGAAAAGAAAGTGAGAAAAATGAGAGGAAAAAATGAGAAAAGAAAATGAGAAAAGAAAGTGAGAAAAGAGAGCAAAGAAAGTGAGAAAAGAAAGTGAGAAAAGAAAGTGAGAAAAAAAGTGAGAAAGGAAAGTGAGAAAAGAAAGTGAGAAAAGAAAGTGATAAAAGTGAGTGAGAAAAGAAAGTGAGAAAAGAAAGTGAGAAAAGAAAGTGAGAAAAAAAGTAAGAAAAGAAAGTGAGAAAAGACAGTGAGAAAGAAAGTGAGAAAAGAAAGTGAGAAAAAAAGTGAGAAAAGAAAGTGAGAAAAGAAAGTGAGAAAAGAAAGTGAGAAAAGAAAGTGAGAAAAGAAAGTGAGAAAAGAAATTGAAAAAAGACAGTGAGGAGAGAAAAAGAGAAAAGAAAAAGAGAAAAGAAAGCGAGAAAAGAAAGTGAGAAAAGAAAGTGAGAAAAGAAAGTGAGAAAGGAAAGTGAGAAAGCAAAGTGAGAAAAAAGGCAGGAAAAAATGAGAAAAGAAAATGAGAAAAGAAAGTGAGAAAAGAAATTGAAAAAAGACAGTGAGGAGAGAAAAAGAGAAAAGAAAAAGAGAAAAGAAAGTGAGAAAAAAAAGTGAGAAAAAAAGTGAGAAAGGAAAGTGAGAAAAAAAAGTGAGAAAAGAAATTGATAAAAGTGAATGAGAAAAGAAAGTGAGAAAAGAAAGTGAGAAAAGAGAGCAAAGAAAGTGAGAAAAGAAAGTGAGAAAAGAAAGTGAGAAAAAAAGTGAGAAAGGAAAGTGAGAAAAGAAAGTGAGAAAAGAAAGTGATAAAAGTGAGTGAGAAAAGAAAGTGAGAAAAGAAAGTGAGAAAAGAAAGTGAGAAAAAAAGTAAGAAAAGAAAGTGAGAAAAGACAGTGAGAAAGAAAGTGAGAAAAGAAAGTGAGAAAAAAAGTGAGAAAAGAAAGTGAGAAAAGAAAGTGAGAAAAGAAAGTGAGAAAAAAAAGTGAGAAAAGAAAGTGAGAAAAGAAATTGAAAAAAGACAGTGAGGAGAGAAAAAGAGAAAAGAAAAAGAGAAAAGAAAGCGAGAAAAAAAGTGAGAAAAGAAAGTGAGAAAAGAAAGTGAGAAAGGAAAGTGAGAAAGCAAAGTGAGAAAAAAGGCAGGAAAAAATGAGAAAAGAAAATGAGAAAAGAAAGTGAGAAAAGAAATTGAAAAAAGACAGTGAGGAGAGAAAAAGAGAAAAGAAAAAGAGAAAAGAAAGTGAGCAAAAAAAGTGAGAAAAAAAGTGAGAAAGGAAAGTGAGAAAAGAAAGTGAGAAAAGAAATTGATAAAAGTGAATGAGAAAAGAAAGTGAGAAAAGAAAGTGAGAAAAGAAAGTGAGAAAAAAAGTAAGAAAAGAAAGAGAGAAAAGACAGTGAGAAAGAAAGTGAGAAAAGAAAGTGAGAAAAAAGAGAGGGCAAATGAGAAAAGAAAATGAGAAAAGAAAGTGAGAAAAGAAATTGAAAAAAGACAGTGAGGAGAGAAAAAGAGAAAAGAAAAAGAGAAAAGAAAGCGAGAAAAGAAAGTGAGAAAAGAAAGTGAGAAAAGAAAGTGAGAAAGGAAAGTGAGAAAAGAAAGTGAGAAAAGAAAGTGAAAAAAGTGAATGAGAAAAGAAAGTGAGAAAAGAAAGTGAGAAAAGAAAGTGAGAAAAAATTAAGAAAAGAAAGTGAGAAAAGACAGTGAGAAAGAAAGTGAGAAAAGAAAGTGAGAAAAAAGGGAGGGCAAATGAGAAAAGAAAATGAGAAAAGAAAGTGAGAAAAGAAATTGAAAAAAGACAGTGAGGAGAGAAAAAGAGAAAAGAAAAAGAGAAAAGAAAAAGAGAAAAGAAAGTGAGAAAAAAAAGTGAGAAAAAAAGTGAGAAAGGAAAGTGAGAAAAGAAAGTGAGAAAAGAAAGTGATAAAAGTGAGTGAGAAAAGAAAGTGAGAAAAGAAATTGAGAAAAGAAATTGAGAAAAGAAAGTGAGAAAAGAAAGTAAAAGAAAGTGAGAAAGAAAGTGAGAAAAGAAAGTGAGAAAAGAAAGTGAGAAAAGAAAGTGAGAAAAGAAAGTGAGAAAAGAAAGTGCGAAAAGAAAGAGATAAAAGAAAGTGATAAAAGAAAGTAAGAAAAGAAAGTGAGAAAAAAGAGAAAAGAAAGTGAGAAAAGAAAGTGAGAAAAGAAAGTGAGAAAAGAAAGTGAGAAAAGAAAGTGATAAAAGTGAGTGAGAAAAGAAAGTGAGAAAAGAAATTGAGAAAAGAAATTGAGAAAAGAAAGTGAGAAAAGAAAGTAAATGAAAGTGAGAAAGAAAGTGAGAAAAGAAAGTGAGAAAAGAAAGTGAGAAAAGAAAGAAAGTGAGAAAAGAAAGTGAGAAAAGAAAGTGCGAAAAGAAAGAGATAAAAGAAAGTGAGAAAAGAAAGTAAGAAAAGAAAGTGAGAAAAGAAAGTGAGAAAAGAAAGTGAGAAAAGAAAAAGAGAAAAGAAAAAGAGAAAAGAAAAAGAAAAGAAAGTGTGAAAAGAAAGTGTGAAAAGAAAGTGAGAAAAGAAAGTGAGAAAAGAAAGTGAGAAAAGAAAGTGAGAAAAGAAAGTGAGAAAAATGAGAGGAAAAAATGAGAAAAGAAAATGAGAAAAGAAAGTGAGAAAAGAAATTGAAAAAAGACAGTGAGGAGAGAAAAAGAGAAAAGAAAAAGAGAAAAGAAAGCGAGAAAAAAAGTGAGAAAAGAAAGTGAGAAAAGAAAGTGAGAAAGGAAAGTGAGAAAGCAAAGTGAGAAAAAAGGCAGGAAAAAATGAGAAAAGAAAATGAGAAAAGAAAGTGAGAAAAGAAATTGAAAAAAGACAGTGAGGAGAGAAAAAGAGAAAAGAAAAAGAGAAAAGAAAGTGAGCAAAAAAAGTGAGAAAAAAAGTGAGAAAGGAAAGTGAGAAAAGAAAGTGAGAAAAGAAATTGATAAAAGTGAATGAGAAAAGAAAGTGAGAAAAGAAAGTGAGAAAAGAAAGTGAGAAAAAAAGTAAGAAAAGAAAGAGAGAAAAGACAGTGAGAAAGAAAGTGAGAAAAGAAAGTGAGAAAAAAGAGAGGGCAAATGAGAAAAGAAAATGAGAAAAGAAAGTGAGAAAAGAAATTGAAAAAAGACAGTGAGGAGAGAAAAAGAGAAAAGAAAAAGAGAAAAGAAAGCGAGAAAAGAAAGTGAGAAAAGAAAGTGAGAAAAGAAAGTGAGAAAGGAAAGTGAGAAAAGAAAGTGAGAAAAGAAAGTGAAAAAAGTGAATGAGAAAAGAAAGTGAGAAAAGAAAGTGAGAAAAGAAAGTGAGAAAAAATTAAGAAAAGAAAGTGAGAAAAGACAGTGAGAAAGAAAGTGAGAAAAGAAAGTGAGAAAAAAGGGAGGGCAAATGAGAAAAGAAAATGAGAAAAGAAAGTGAGAAAAGAAATTGAAAAAAGACAGTGAGGAGAGAAAAAGAGAAAAGAAAAAGAGAAAAGAAAAAGAGAAAAGAAAGTGAGAAAAAAAAGTGAGAAAAAAAGTGAGAAAGGAAAGTGAGAAAAGAAAGTGAGAAAAGAAAGTGATAAAAGTGAGTGAGAAAAGAAAGTGAGAAAAGAAATTGAGAAAAGAAATTGAGAAAAGAAAGTGAGAAAAGAAAGTAAAAGAAAGTGAGAAAGAAAGTGAGAAAAGAAAGTGAGAAAAGAAAGTGAGAAAAGAAAGTGAGAAAAGAAAGTGAGAAAAGAAAGTGCGAAAAGAAAGAGATAAAAGAAAGTGATAAAAGAAAGTAAGAAAAGAAAGTGAGAAAAAAGAGAAAAGAAAGTGAGAAAAGAAAGTGAGAAAAGAAAGTGAGAAAAGAAAGTGAGAAAAGAAAGTGATAAAAGTGAGTGAGAAAAGAAAGTGAGAAAAGAAATTGAGAAAAGAAATTGAGAAAAGAAAGTGAGAAAAGAAAGTAAATGAAAGTGAGAAAGAAAGTGAGAAAAGAAAGTGAGAAAAGAAAGTGAGAAAAGAAAGAAAGTGAGAAAAGAAAGTGAGAAAAGAAAGTGCGAAAAGAAAGAGATAAAAGAAAGTGAGAAAAGAAAGTAAGAAAAGAAAGTGAGAAAAGAAAGTGAGAAAAGAAAGTGAGAAAAGAAAAAGAGAAAAGAAAAAGAGAAAAGAAAAAGAAAAGAAAGTGTGAAAAGAAAGTGTGAAAAGAAAGTGAGAAAAGAAAGTGAGAAAAGAAAGTGAGAAAAGAAAGTGAGAAAAGAAAGTGAGAAAAATGAGAGGAAAAAATGAGAAAAGAAAATGAGAAAAGAAAGTGAGAAAAGAGAGCAAAGAAAGTGAGAAAAGAAAGTGAGAAAAGAAAGTGAGAAAAAAGTGAGAAAGGAAAGTGAGAAAAGAAAGTGAGAAAAGAAAGTGATAAAAGTGAGTGAGAAAAGAAAGTGAGAAAAGAAAGTGAGAAAAGAAAGTGAGAAAAAAAGTAAGAAAAGAAAGTGAGAAAAGACAGTGAGAAAGAAAGTGAGAAAAGAAAGTGAGAAAAAAAGTGAGAAAAGAAAGTGAGAAAAGAAAGTGAGAAAAGAAAGTGAGAAAAGAAAGTGAGAAAAGAAAGTGAGAAAAGAAATTGAAAAAAGACAGTGAGGAGAGAAAAAGAGAAAAGAAAAAGAGAAAAGAAAGCGAGAAAAGAAAGTGAGAAAAGAAAGTGAGAAAAGAAAGTGAGAAAGGAAAGTGAGAAAGCAAAGTGAGAAAAAAGGCAGGAAAAAATGAGAAAAGAAAATGAGAAAAGAAAGTGAGAAAAGAAATTGAAAAAAGACAGTGAGGAGAGAAAAAGAGAAAAGAAAAAGAGAAAAGAAAGTGAGAAAAAAAGTGAGAAAAAAAGTGAGAAAGGAAAGTGAGAAAAAAAAGTGAGAAAAGAAATTGATAAAAGTGAATGAGAAAAGAAAGTGAGAAAAGAAAGTGAGAAAAGAGAGCAAAGAAAGTGAGAAAAGAAAGTGAGAAAAGAAAGTGAGAAAAAAAGTGAGAAAGGAAAGTGAGAAAAGAAAGTGAGAAAAGAAAGTGATAAAAGTGAGTGAGAAAAGAAAGTGAGAAAAGAAAGTGAGAAAAGAAAGTGAGAAAAAAAGTAAGAAAAGAAAGTGAGAAAAGACAGTGAGAAAGAAAGTGAGAAAAGAAAGTGAGAAAAAAAGTGAGAAAAGAAAGTGAGAAAAGAAAGTGAGAAAAGAAAGTGAGAAAAGAAAGTGAGAAAAGAAATTGAAAAAAGACAGTGAGGAGAGAAAAAGAGAAAAGAAAAAGAGAAAAGAAAGCGAGAAAAAAAGTGAGAAAAGAAAGTGAGAAAAGAAAGTGAGAAAGGAAAGTGAGAAAGCAAAGTGAGAAAAAAGGCAGGAAAAAATGAGAAAAGAAAATGAGAAAAGAAAGTGAGAAAAGAAATTGAAAAAAGACAGTGAGGAGAGAAAAAGAGAAAAGAAAAAGAGAAAAGAAAGTGAGCAAAAAAAGTGAGAAAAAAAGTGAGAAAGGAAAGTGAGAAAAGAAAGTGAGAAAAGAAATTGATAAAAGTGAATGAGAAAAGAAAGTGAGAAAAGAAAGTGAGAAAAGAAAGTGAGAAAAAAAGTAAGAAAAGAAAGAGAGAAAAGACAGTGAGAAAGAAAGTGAGAAAAGAAAGTGAGAAAAAAGAGAGGGCAAATGAGAAAAGAAAATGAGAAAAGAAAGTGAGAAAAGAAATTGAAAAAAGACAGTGAGGAGAGAAAAAGAGAAAAGAAAAAGAGAAAAGAAAGCGAGAAAAGAAAGTGAGAAAAGAAAGTGAGAAAAGAAAGTGAGAAAGGAAAGTGAGAAAAGAAAGTGAGAAAAGAAAGTGATAAAAGTGAATGAGAAAAGAAAGTGAGAAAAGAAAGTGAGAAAAGAAAGTGAGAAAAAATTAAGAAAAGAAAGTGAGAAAAGACAGTGAGAAAGAAAGTGAGAAAAGAAAGTGAGAAAAAAGGGAGGGCAAATGAGAAAAGAAAATGAGAAAAGAAAGTGAGAAAAGAAATTGAAAAAAGACAGTGAGGAGAGAAAAAGAGAAAAGAAAAAGAGAAAAGAAAAAGAGAAAAGAAAGTGAGAAAAAAAAGTGAGAAAAAAAGTGAGAAAGGAAAGTGAGAAAAGAAAGTGATAAAAGTGAATGAGAAAAGAAAGTGAGAAAAGAAAGTGAGAAAAGAAAGTGAGAAAAAAAGTAAGAAAAGAAAGTGAGAAAAGACAGTGAGAAAGAAAGTGATAAAAGTGAATGAGAAAAGACAGTGAGAAAGAAAGTGAGAAAAGAAAGTGAGAAAAAAGGGAGGGCAAATGAGAAAAGAAAATGAGAAAAGAAAGTGGGAAAAGAAATTGAAAAAAGACAGTGAGGAGAGAAAATGAGAAAAGAAAAAGAGAAAAGAAAAAGAGAAAAGAAAGTGAGAAAAAAAGTGAGAAAAAAGTGAGAAAGGAAAGTGAGAAAAAAAGTGATAAAAGTGAATGAGAAAAGAAAGTGAGAAAAGAAAGTGAGAAAAGAAAGTGAGAAAAAAAGTAAGAAAAGAAAGTGAGAAAAGACAGTGAGAAAGAAAGTGAGAAAAGAAAGTGAGAAAAAAGGGAGGGCAAATGAGAAAAGAAAATGAGAAAAGAAAGTGAGAAAAGAAATTGAAAAAAGACAGTGAGGAGAGAAAAAGAGAAAAGAAAAAGAGAAAAGAAAGCAAGAAAAGAAAGTGAGAAAAGAAAGTGAGAAAAGAAAGTGAGAAAAGAAAGTGAGAAAAGAAAGTGAGAAAAGAAAGTGAGAACAGAAAGTGAGAAAAAAGGGAGGAAAAAATGAGAAAAGAAAATGAGAAAAGAAAGTGAGAAAAGAGAGCAAAGAAAGTGAGAAAAGAGAGTGAGAAAAGAAAGTGAGAAAAAAAGTGAGAAAGGAAAGTGAGAAAAGAAAGTGAGAAAAGAAAGTGATAAAAGTGAGTGAGAAAAGAAAGTGAGAAAAGAGAGTGAGAAAAGAAAGTGAGAAAAAAAGTAAGAAAAGAAAGTGAGAAAAGACAGTGAGAAAGAAAGTGAGAAAAGAAAGTGAGAAAAAAAAGTGAGAAAAAAAGTGAGAAAGGAAAGTGAGAAAAGAAAGTGAGAAAAGAAAGTGATAAAAGTGAGTGAGAAAAGAAAGTGAGAAAAGAAAGTGAGAAAAGAAAGTGAGAAAAAAAGTAAGAAAAGAAAGTGAGAAAAGACAGTGAGAATGAAAGTGAGAAAAGAAAGTGAGAAAAAAAGTGAGAAAAGAAAGTGAGAAAAGAAAGTGAGAAAAGAAAGTGAGAAAAGAAAGTGAGAAAAGAAAGTGAGAAAAGAAAGTGAGAAAAGAAAGTGAGAAAAAAAGTAAGAAAAGAAAGTGAGAAAAGACAGTGAGAAAGAAAGTGAGAAAAGAAAGTGAGAAAAAAGGGAGGGCAAATGAGAAAAGAAAATGAGAAAAGAAAGTGAGAAAAGAAATTGAAAAAAGACAGTGAGGAGAGAAAAAGAGAAAAGAAAAAGAGAAAAGAAAAAGAGAAAAGAAAGTGAGAAAAAAAAGTGAGAAAAAAGTGAGAAAGGAAAGTGAGAAAAGAAAGTGAGAAAAGAAAGTGATAAAAGTGAATGAGAAAAGAAAGCGAGAAAAGAAAGTGAGAAAAGAAAGTGAGAAAAAAGTAAGAAAAGAAAGTGAGAAAAGACAGTGAGAAAGAAAGTGAGAAAAGAAAGTGAGAAAAAAGGGAGGGCAAATGAGAAAAGAAAATGAGAAAAGAAAGTGAGAAAAGAAATTGAAAAAAGACAGTGAGGAGAGAAAAAGAGAAAAGAAAAAGAGAAAAGAAAGCGAGAAAAGAAAGTGAGAAAAGAAAGTGAGAAAAGAAAGTGAGAAAAGAAAGTGAGAAAAGAAAGTGAGAAAAGAAAGTGAGAACTGAAAGTGAGAAAAAAGGGAGGAAAAAATGAGAAAAGAAAATGAGAAAAGAAAGTGAGAAAAGAGAGCAAAGAAAGTGAGAAAAGAAAGTGAGAAAAAAAGTGAGAAAGGAAAGTGAGAAAAGAAAGTGAGAAAAGAAAGTGATAAAAGTGAGTGAGAAAAGAAAGTGAGAAAAGAGAGTGAGAAAAGAAAGTGAGAAAAAAAGTAAGAAAAGAAAGTGAGAAAAGACAGTGAGAAAGAAAGTGAGAAAAGAAAGTGAGAAAAAAAAGTGAGAAAAAAAGTGAGAAAGGAAAGTGAGAAAAGAAAAGGAGAAAAGAAAGTGATAAAAGTTAGTGAGAAAAGAAAGTGAGAAAAGAAAGTGAGAAAAGAAAGTGAGAAAAAAAGTAAGAAAAGAAAGTGAGAAAAGACAGTGAGAAAGAAAGTGAGAAAAGAAAGTGAGAAAAAAAGTGAGAAAAGAAAGTGAGAAAAGAAAGTGAGAAAAGAAAGTGAGGAAAGAAATTGAAAAAAGACAGTGAGGAGAGAAAAAGAGAAAAGAAAAAGAGAAAAGAAAGCGAGAAAAGAAAGTGAGAAAAGAAAGTGAGAAAAGAAAGTGAGAAAAGAAAGTGAGAAAAGAAAGTGAGAAAAGAAAGTGAGAAAAGAAAGTGAGAAAAAAGCGAGGAAAAAATGAGAAAAGAAAATGTGAAAGGAAAGTGAGAAAAGAAAGTGAGAAAATAAAGTGATAAAAGTGAGTGAGAAAAGAAAGTGAGAAAAGAAAGTGAGAAAAGAAAGTGAGAAAAAAAGTAAGAAAAGAAAGTGAGAAAAGACAGTGAGAAAGAAAGTGAGAAAAGAAAGTGAGAAAAGAAAGTGAGAAAAGAAAGTGAGAAAAGAAAGTGAGAAAAAAGGGAGGAAAAATGAGAAAAGAAAATTGGAAAGGAAAGTGAGAAAAGAAAGTGAGAAAATAAAGTGATAAAAGTGAGTGAGAAAAGAAAGTGAGAAAAGAAAGTGAGAAAAGAAAGTGAGAAAAAAAGTAAGAAAAGAAAGTGAGAAAAGACAGTGAGAAAGAAAGTGAGAAAAGAAAGTGAGAAAAAAAGTGAGAAAGGAAAGTGAGAAAAGAAAGTGAGAAAAGAAAGTGAGAAAAGAAAGTGAGAAAAGAAAGTGAGAAAAGAAATTGAAAAAAGACAGTGAGGAGAGAAAAAGAGAAAAGAAAAAGAGAAAAGAAAGCGAGAAAAGAAAGTGAGAAAAGAAAGTGAGAAAAGAAAGTGAGAAAGGAAAGTGAGAAAGCAAAGTGAGAAAAAAGGCAGGAAAAAATGAGAAAAGAAAATGAGAAAAGAAAGTGAGAAAAGAAATTGAAAAAAGACAGTGAAGAGAGAAAAAGAGAAAAGAAAAAGAGAAAAGAAAGTGAGAAAAAAAGTGAGAAAAAAAGTGAGAAAGGAAAGTGAGAAAAGAAAGTGAGAAAAGAAAGTGATAAAAGTGAGTGAGAAAAGAAAGTGAGAAAAGAAAGTGAGAAAAGAAAGTGAGAAAAAAAGTAAGAAAAGAAAGTGAGAAAAGACAGTGAGAAAGAAAGTGAGAAAAGAAAGTGAGAAAAAAGTGAGGAAAGAAAGTGAGAAAAGAAAGTGAGAAAAGAAATTGAAAAAAGACAGTGAGAGAAGAAAGTGAGAAAAGAAAGTGAGAAAAGAAAGTGAGAACAGAAAGTGAGAAAAGAACGTGAGAAAAAAAGTGAGCAGAGAAAGTGAGAAGATAAAGTGAGAAGATAAAGTGAGAAAAGAAAGTGAGAAAAGAAAGTGAGAAAAGAAAAAGAAAGTGAGAAAAGAAAAAGAAAGTGAGAAAAAAAAGAAAGTGAGAAAAAAAAGAAAGTGAGCAAAAGAAGGTCTTTTTGATAGCTCTCAGTCTATCTATTTCGGGGCACTTTCTTAAGGCCCTGCTCAACTTTGTGAGTTTCTTTCTGTCAGACTCTTGGCTTTTCGTTTTATAGACAGAATAATTTAATGCCGTCTGCAACCACTCAACAGCAACCATAGTTTGTTGCTCAAATTTTTCGATCTCAGCTTTAAAGCTTTGCTGCAGTCCTTTTATTGGTAAAGCAGTCATTTCTGAAAGTTATCTTTAACGAAGAAGAGCGAAGAACGTTTTAGCCAAGAAAAGCGAAGAAAAGTTTTAGCGAAGAAAAGTCAGGAGGATAACTGAATTACAGGATAAGAGTCTGAGAAAATGAAAAAAAATCTGAGCAAAACCTCACAAACCTTTAGACCAGTTCAGACCTGCCAGCCCTAATTATTTTAATCACCAATGGATGCTTACCAAATCGTTTACCATCTGGGATATGCAAAAAGGAATGAAAATATGTAAGAAGAACAATCAGTATTGCATTAAAGCAACTCAATGTAACGGTTAACCTCAGTTAAATGTCAGCAGCTCAAGGTCTCACACGCGTGCACGCAAACACACATACACACACACACACGCGCGTGCGCAAACAGGTTCACACACAAACGCACAAGGACAAAATTCAGTGATTGTACTCCAAGCCATGGTTAACGTCAGTTAAATTTTATCAGTTGAAGGTCACAAACACACACACACAAACACAGTCACATAGACGTAAGCGGTCAAGTTAAAAGAACGTTGGAAAACAAATCGAACGTTTGAAAAGCAAGCAAACGTTCGAAAACTAATCAAACGTTCGAAAACGAATTGAACGTCCCAAAACCGAAAAGAGCAATGGTCATTTGAATGCCTACGTGCACACACACGCACACACACACACACACACACACACACACACACACATGCACACACACATACGCATGCACGCTCACAGACACACGCAAGGACACACATAAAACCAAGTCACAGAACACGCTGCATGTTTAAGGACCGTTAAAACATGTGAAGATTGGCGCTTAAACATGGTGGTATAGGATGCATGCATTACGCTAGGCTGCATGTTTAAGGGACGCTAAAACATGTGAAGATAGGCGCTTAAACATGGTGGTATAGCATTCGAGTTAGAATTAATATATAGATTATGTACAAAAGTGATCACATGTAAAGAACCCAATTTGATCAAAGCAGAAAATATGAACAATGGATTTCGCCGAAACCAATGTTAATTTTGGTTCGGAATTCCTCCCAGAAGGCAAAATTGATGTTTTCAACCCCAAGTATTATGAAAGACAACTATGTCTTTTATGTAAGAGTTTGCACGTTTGGAGGAATCATTGGTCTTTTTAGGCAAAATATTTTTAAAAGATGTTCAATAAAACACCGCAGGAGAAAAAACGAAAAACTAATATTAGTAGTAGTATTAGTAGTAATAGTAGTAGTGGTGGTCTTTCTTTATCTACCCTTTCTGTACACAAAGGTGGGGAATTTTGTCCTCTAAAAAACTTAGCAATTATTGGATTTTTCCAAATAATTAGAAAAGTACTTTCTAACCAACTAATGATTAACGTAAACATGGATACAAATGTTAGTAAGAGATTAAAGTTATCTTGCCAGACTTCAATGAGGGGAAAGCAAAACAAACTTTGTGTAGAAATGGATTTACTAGTAATTTTTTGCGCTTGATTGCAACAGCAATTTGATCAACAAAATCTGATGGTTTTATGGCGTAATAGTCCTAGGTTTTAGCTTTCATGTAAAGACGCTGTTAGGTTCTATGGCATAATTAAACAGAGCAAAGAGGTGGTTGAAAGACAATACAGAAGAATTGAAAAAGAAAAAAAAGAAGCTTAAGTGAAACATTGTTTGGTCGGTGGTTGCTTAGGGCAATTTCAGATCAAAACTTGGTAACCAATTACTGAGGGATTAGTTTGTATGATATGTCAGAGGAGATTTTCTGGTCAAATGTGAAGTCCACTATAGTCTTTTCGAATTAAAATAATTAATAACTTGAGTTTTCATATTCAAATTCTGTTAGTTGGGTCGAATATATCAAGTAACATTTTGGGAAAGTCAAAGTCACTACCTGAAACCTACGCTCAGAAAACTATGTTTTTATAGATTTTTGGTTAATGTAAAGTATTAAGGAAATGAAATATTAATAAAATGTGGCAAAAAACAGGACATTCTGTAAATTGGAATGCTGCAAATCCAAATTTTGATTGGGAAATGAGCTATTATTTAATATTGATGTTTGAGATAGGTAAAAAGGTCAAAGTGCTTTTTAGAAATATCTCTGATACCCAACTGAAACGTTCAGAAAATCACAAGGTTTGTATGTAAGGTTTTGTACAAAAAGAAACTCATCTATTGAAAATATAAACGGGAAACTTGACCGCCCAACCCCACCCCTTTAAAAAGGTACTTTCTTCGTTCTGATTAGCGTCAAAATGGAACTAAAGTTGCACTGAACAGTTTAATGCTGAACGAAAAAAGACAGCCAGGTTCTTCTGGTATCTGGAAGTTGTTCGTTTCCCTTTTTAAGACAACCAAAAAGAACGATAGCTGAACACTCTTCTCTCGTTTTACCAAGAAACAAACTATTTTCATCAGAAGCATTTTGTCTTAATAAAAACAAAATGATTCAAGTTGGCTCCATTATAGTATCAATGTATTCAGGATTTTTTAAAACCTTCGAAAACTAAAGGATTTTGCTAATTTCTCTATCATTTTTGTTTATAAAAAAATATAAGTAAGGTTAAAATAAGCCTAAAAACATGATTCTAATGTTTTACAAAGTTTTCAACATGATTTAGAAGACAATTTTTTTAAAGGAGAATTATAGCATTTGAAAAGCATGCAAGTACTTGCATGAAATTTTGCAGCCTGAAATATAAGTTTTGCTGATTCCTTAAATAACGAAACGAAGTGTACTACAGGTCTCTGATCAAGTTGAGCAGACACTATCTAAGAGAAATTGCTTCTCGTGATTGACCTTCTGCGCCCATTATTGCTTTTATAGGTTAGTGAAGATGTCCTAATTTGAATAAGTCTTTACAAAACACTGATAATATCTTATAAAGTTGAGTACCCATAAGCAGATGAAAAAACATCCAAACGTGAAATCAAGAGAGAGAAAGAGAGAACTCAAGTAGAGTAGTTGGGTCTCGGTGACAGAAAACTGTAGTTATTTAGTCAGTTTTGTTGCGGAACTTTAATTGCAGAGTTATTCAAATTTTTAGGTTGAGAGGGTAATAAGTTTTTAGCCAGTTTCAGAGACACTGGGAGACAGAGCTTTTCAGAGTTATTTAGGAGAAATTTTATTTTTGTGATTAATTTGATACTGGTTTTTATTACCGTTAAGTAGTTCCTATAAAAAAATTGCTTGGGATAATTGAAAGTATTCCATTTTTTGTGTCTGCCAATAACTTTACTAGTTGCTGGTAGTACTTTTAATGAATATTAACCCAATTAGTCAAAGTGAATTTTCTGCACAGCCAAAGCAAACTTTTTGGGGACAACAAAAGCACACTCTCAATAACAAGAGGAACTACTAAACAAAGCTTGCGGAGTTTTAATAGAGTTTTGGGCGCTAGTCAGCCTCCAGCTGGAAGCGTTCAAACAACAAAAGTTTTACAAACATCACACAAAAGTCAAATTTTGGAGTCAATTTAATTTCTCTGTTTGTTCCTCTATTGTATGTAGCCCGTTTTTTTTAAAGTTGCCCAGATTTTCTCATCTGTGGTGTTTTATGTTTTTTCTTCGAGACCAATCAAAAATACTGTTATTACAACAAAAATCCACGATAAAAGGTAAACTTGATAAGATGAACGTTATAAGATCAATAGTAAAAATCTATATGACAACAGATTGTTAACATGTGCCTCATTTGACACCAACATTAACTTTCATTATAAATGGGTCAATAAACACAATTACGTATAATCAAGCAACCAGAAACAATTAAAATCTTCTTCAGATCTTCAATCCCTCCAACTTCACTGATTTATTGGACGACGTCACACAGGACGGTATTGGGCTGATCTCCAATGAGACAAGGCAAGAATGCCTGGCAACAACCAACGCCCAAGTTGACAAGTGCTTCCGGGTATTCTTATCTGGTTTCACTGTGGCTGACAGAGTGGGATCTTGGTCCGTGGGTGAGTATACAAATATTGTGATATGCAATTATGCAGGATTATTCATTGATGCACCGTCTTTTCCCGTTATATTAGCTTCACCCCCTATCATTTCTTTATATAAATAGTGAAAATGAAGAGTCAAAATTACACATGGGATTCGGGTAACTAGTTTTGGAATCAATGCGCAACATTAGTGACACGTAAGGACACTAAGGATACGTATCGCCAACCCATTTTTCAACCTTATGCAGATTTGAAAATGTATAAAATTTTTTACTAAAATGGTGATATGGTATCGATGGAAACGCTAGATAATTGCTTTTATGTTAGATGCTTCGCTTTTAATTGATATGTTCTCCAATAAAAACGCAATCTCTTAACGAAAAATCTCATTTTTCATATTTCGTAGCTGTGATGGCACAATTCCCAGAGGATGCGGAACAGACAGCCTCCCAGGAGATAGAGACCATAGTGTACTCCACCACATGTCTCTACTATAATGAGGATATACAGCTATACACTACAGAGGGTACATCCCCCTCCCCCTCCACAAGCTGTGCTGTGATCAAGTGCAAGACCACCCATCTATCCTCATTCGGAGGTGAGTCATCGTAATTGCTGCATCGTAACTTCATAAGTAAGCAATTAAATCCAGTATTGTGCCGCCCGGTTTGCTATCCGACTAGTTTTTTGGTAAAGCTGTTGTCCGAGAGTATTTTACTGCAATTTTTTTAGATGAAATTTAAAAGAAAAAAATGGTTAGGGTTACTTCTGCTGAAAGTGATGAAAATGTGTATGGAAAGCATTGAAATTATGTAAGATCAGTGCTCAAATTGCGTAGGTAAATCGTTGAAAATATGTTAGATAGGTGCTGAAAGTGCTGAATTTGTGCAAGGAAAATGTTCAAAAAGTTTAAGATAATTGCTGAAAGTGCTGAAATTGTGTTCGGAAAGCGTTGAAAGTATGTAGGATAAGTGGTGAAAAAACTGAAATATATGTAAGAAATGCGGTGATAAGCGCTGAAAAAAAATTCACCGTTTAAATCTTACATAATTATCCGCTTACTATGCTGACACGCGCAGAAATTTTGTAAGAAATGTGTTGAAAATTCAGCACATTAAGCGGATAAATGTGTAAGATTTATCCACTGAAAAAAAAATATTTTTTTCAGCACTTGTTAGCGCATTTGTTACATAATTTTCGTATAAAAATCTCAACCCAAGATTAAATATGATGACATAGAACTCCTGTTT
Source organism: Convolutriloba macropyga (assembly GCF_964194025.1). Taxonomy (NCBI): domain Eukaryota; kingdom Metazoa; phylum Xenacoelomorpha; order Acoela; family Convolutidae; genus Convolutriloba; species Convolutriloba macropyga. Next base: position 54,816,007 of record NC_134470.1, on the reverse strand, counting down.
TCTCTTCAGGTTCGTTCTTTGTGCCTCCGAACAGTCTTAACGTGATGGACTCTATCATGATGTTGAGCAGTCTGCACGAGAACCCAACCGTGTTCGCCACTCTTGTAACTGTGCTGGGAGCATACATCCTAGTGGTCGTATGGTGCAGGAGGAAGGACAGACGAGATGCCAAAAAGGTGACCAAGTTCAGAACCAATTATTGGTCGACCACTAACAATAACCCAGCTTGTGTTATATAGAGCTGTCAAAGTTTCTACTTCAGCTTAGCTTTGGTACAACGGTAGCATTCCTGACAACAGTATGAACTCGCAGAGATTCTCGAAACAGGATTGAGTCCTCTAAGCTCTAATTATTTATAGTAAATGGAGTTGCCTAATACTACAGATGACTTGCTGTAGAATTTCGTATTTAGACTAGGTTAATAGGCGGGGAGACACTACCACCCGAAATCCTAACTTGAAAGGTTTATTTTGGTGGAAAGGTTTTCTTCAAAGTTTACTCACGGTGTCCCCGGCTTGCTCTGTCTCCGGCTCGGAATCAACTCGGTTGCTCAAAGATAAATTGATATAATTTGATAGTATAAATCAACAGAATCAAGAATAAATCAATTGGGTTTTAAGCAACAGAAATTAATTCAAATTAAGATAATGGAATTTATCACAAGATCCCAAACTCTCTAAATCAAACTGAATAAGTAAAGTTATCTGCTCTGATATCAGCCTCACGAATCTCTCGTTCTTGGCTCTCGATATTCTTTACAAAAGTCTTTCTTCTATCAAGAAAGACCAACTTCACTTCACAACAGCTCTTCTCTCTCTCTTTTTTATTGCTTAAGTTGAACTCCTCTACGATGTCAGAGTTATTTGGAGCCTTCTATAGCTCTGCTGCCACAACAACAACCATGTTGGTTTACTCCCTCTTAGCAACTACTCGAATCACGACGTATTACAACGCGTGAACAACAACTTTGTTCAAACCGCTGCTATGGACAACAAATGGTCCTCACTTACGTAGAGTTCGTTATGACTTTAAAAGAACAATTGAATGACCTGAACGCCTTCTTTATACATTGCTGACTTCTACTTAAGCTATTCAAACTAACACAAAAGCCGTATCAGACTCATGACGCTACCAATTAATCAACCGGTCAAACTATGAACTCAAGAATCTAAGCCTTATTTGGAAGTCTAAAGTTCCCCCCATGGTATCTCTAAAACAAATTCCCTGGAATTGACAACAGCGGAACTTGCCTCAAGATGTGCACTAACTCCCTACCAAGTTTGATCACACTGAGGTTAATACCGGATGATAACTAACCCTTATAAATTCGGCCCCCTCAGAAAACCAACATTGTACCCCCTCAATTTCTAAGTCGGCCTTTTTTTGTTCTTTAAAAGTCTGGTTTGTCAAATGACATTGAATTGCACGCCAACGGTCTTACTGACAATTGGATGGTAGCCAACTTTGGAAATTCAAATTCTATCCATTTTTATGGCAACTTTTTTATGAGAAACGTAGGATTTTCCAAATTCTACACTCCTCCCTTCTAGAGTATTATTCTCCTGAATAATTGCTAAACTTAGAAAAAGACTACTCACTATACTCATACTACCTTGACCCCCTGTCCCATTCGCTTTAATTTGATTTTAATAATAATATACTATAGAATTTAGGATCAAATCAGCCTCTTTTCCACCAATCGTGAAACTTTAGCTGACAAAAACGCAGTCATCTTCGCTGGAAATAGACTCTAGTTCAAAAACTCCTCCACTCTCCGACTCCGTCGATAGCTCTTCGAAGTAGGAGGAGTAGCTGGTAAGCCTGTCGGTAGACCCCAGCCTCAGCGAATCGATGCTCCCTGAGCCAACACTTGGATGGAAGGAACTAGCTCCATCGCCCTCCTCTGCAATCTCACCGGAATTGGCCGACCAATCCTTCGATAGGAAGCCCCTCAGCTCGTGCCATGGGCCACTCCCCTCCTCCAGAAGGACAAATCCACCGTCTTCCCTCAACTCCACTATCAGATAGTGGAAGGACACACGGATCATTTTGATTCGTAACCTCAGTCCCAACATAAAGGACTCCCACACCCATTTCTCCTCATCCTCGAACTCATCCGGATGGTATTCGGGGATCACCGGGTACATTGTTAGATCCATCACGAACGGGCGTTGGCTGTTATAATTTCACTCTTCAACTTTCTGAAGCCTAAGTTACTGAACTTAGCGTTACGATAAAGAGAACCAAAATGAATTGTCTACTTTCTGATTTTCTCATTCTCCACACAGTTTATCCTCTCCTCGGTCACTTACACCAGTTTCATTCTTCTTGAATCTCATTAGTCTTTAGTGATTGCTTGCAGAACAATCAACTCAAAGCTGAATAGAGCTCATTAGTTTTCAACAGCAAAAAAAAATGAACAGAAATTACTTCTTTGTACAACCAACGCGTGCTTATTTTGACTTCTACTGTTTAAATATCTCATTGTTCCAAAGCTTTCATTGTAAACAACACCTTATATCTTATCACAGCAAAACAAATACAAATGACCAACACCAACTATTACGTTCCGGCGTTAGAAACTTTGGTTGGGGAGGGATTTTCTAATATTCAAATTCAGGAAAGTCCCACAAATTATTACGAGTTTACTATTGTCATTGACCCTGACTCAATTGATAGCTTAATGTTCAGCACATACGAGACTTACGAATTTCTCAGCTTGATCGAAGGCCTATTTAATTCGGGTCAGTTGAATAGCTCGTGGGATGTCATAAGCTTACTAGATGATCTGAGACCACGAGTTGTGTTCCCCAACCGCAGAAAGGAATAATCCTTGCTCGCCTCCCCCTATATTTCAACCCTCTAATCCATACTTACTTCTTCCTTTACTCTTGTAGCCTTACCGATGCTTACGTATCTTATATGCTTAAAATATTTTAGTTTTTCTTCCTTTTATCCATCGATCAGTTTTCGAGAGTTTGGGATTTTCAAATAAGATCATATAGATCTCGTATATACAAGTAACACTACATAAAAAAGTATTTACAATGAAGCGCAGTTTTATACCCATTCCGCTTAGAAGTTAAGGGGGGGTTGTAAAAACCCATTGGAGTTACCCTGCATACTCCCTAAAACAATTGATATCAATTACTGCATTGGTGGGGGGGGGGGGGTTGTTCTAGGCTGGCGCTTCAATTCTTTTTATCTATATACAATGAAAGTAACAAGTAATACTCTAATTAAACACTAGAATGAAAGGGTGATTAAGGCCTACCACATAAGAAGTCGAAGTCAGAGTGATCAAGGTCAAAGTATACAAGCTTAAGTCTGAGTATTATCCACTAGTACAGGAACCGGTTGCTTCTCATAACTCCCCACCACGCAGTTGTTCACCAGGTGAGAAAGACCTCTCCTGGGGTAGCGACACTCTCTTCACTCTCATGCCCATTCCCGTGCTTGTGTCACGTCTTGGGGTCTCCGACATCGACGCCGGCGAGATAGCCGCCTCATTCAGTTCGAAAATCGAGTTGAAGCTGGGTGGAGCTCCAAGAGGTGGTGAAAAGCCAAGTTGACCGGTGCCAGGTCTCGATGAAAAGTCAGTACTGTCATCTCGGGGTATCCTCGACCACGGAAAGCGGTTCCTTTGTTGTCGGAAAAGTCTCTTATACAGCGGGGCGGGGTTCTTCATACAAGATCGATAGAAAAGGTATGCCATGAAGAACAGGATTATGGCTAATAAGAACCACACCACAACATTGGCTGGTCGGCTATGATATGCACTCCAATGAAAAGGCATGTGTTGGTTAATAATTCCTTCGGCAAAAGGACGAGAGATCCGCTCCATACTTTCCTCGTCCACAGTCTCTTCGGGCAATTCGATCAGGTTAAGTCTTAGAACCTCTAGCATTTCTCCATGAGCCTGATCACGAAAAGCATTGGGGATCTCTGCTCCTACTCTTTCGGATTCCACTTTCCTTAGCGTAGCAAATAGGGTGCGCAGCAAAGGATGTTGCTGGATATTGATCATCATTCCGCTGCTGTACTGACATGTCCTGGGGTCCGGGTACAGAATTAGAGTTCCACTGGGGTTCTCAAATCGTCCATCGCAAGGTGGCCGGAGCAAACAGCTACGACATCCAGGAACTGGATAACCAGTCTGCTTCAACCCATGAGTAAAATTGAAGAACTTGTAGGCAGAAGACCTGGCTGTAACCAAGTAAGTCGAGTCGTCTAAGTAGTCCGCTGTTGGCTCCTCTGGTAATACAACAACTTCCTGCGGGCACAGCTTCAGGGCGGCGGCAGGTAAGTCAAAAAACAAGCTGGATAGACAAGTGGCTTCACTCGTTCGGGACATGGAGAATGGTTTCAGACACAACTTCAGACGGTTAGTTCCTACACAGTGCGAATTAATTTTCTCTTCCGACACTTCAGCGAAATGGTCTCTTCTCTCCGAAACTAAAAGGTGAGACTTTCGGAACAAATATTGGGTTGCCGTAACTCCATCGTCAATAGGTTGGGGCAACGCCACAGCTCGATAGACATGGTACAATCCGCTAGTGTGATGAAGAGGGATATTTACGAGTACATTAATTCCCGTGGTCGTTATCACTGTAGAATCCACTAGCTCAAATCCGTAGTAGGTCATCAGCTCGGATCGAGGTATGGCTTCCCGCATCCTGTCCAGTTCCAGACCATCAAGGACCTTCTGCAATACTTCTGGGGGAATTAGGGTAGCTGGAATTAGTCCCCTTGTCAATGAAGACAACGCATCATCCAAAATGTATCCAAAGTTGTGCAACCCGACTTTGAAAGCAATAAGTTCCTCCCGCAGTGCGTTCAAAGCTTGCGAGTAATTTAGCATGGCCGTTGAAAATCGTGAAGCCTCCTGGTAGACATCGTGATGTTTCGAACTGACGCATAGCCGCTGGCCATCCAAAGCTCCGTCGGTTTCCTCCAACAACCGATTCATCGCATCCCGGATCATTTGGAAGTTCGCATTCGCATCGTGAGAAACCATTTTCAACTGGTTCTGGGTCTTGTTAAGTGAATGCCCAAGCAAATGAATCCGCTCCCCGGTTTCCAAAGTTATTGTCCTGACAGCTTTGTCAAGAAACTCTGCCTCCCGTCCTAACTCGTCAATTGCTTGCCTTCCTCCACAAAATCCAAAGAATGAGAAGTAGTGACAGAATCCCTGCTTGAGGACCGGAGCCAGAACGATGGCGGCCGCGGCTCCAATCAACAGTGGTTTCACCCATCGTCGCTCCCTACTGTGAATGTGTAAAGAACCATTGATGAACGTTTCGGCCCGTATCTTCATTTCTGCTAGCACTCGAGCAATGTCGTCCACTTCGTATTCTATACCCTTGAGTGCTATGTAAGTGACATTGATATAGCTCTGCGTCAGTTCCTTGTTTCCACAGATTCGTTGTTTGTAGTAACCGTTCCAGCGTTTCGCAAACTTGAATTGAAATTCTTGAAAGGCAACGTCTAGGTGGGTCTTGTTGATAGCCGGAAGAATAGGAAAAGGGATGGACACCCAAGTCGACTCCATGGCACTAGCTATGATTACTGGCGTCTCCGTGGTGAAAGCCGCTCCTGCCGTATGATTGAAAGAGATACCGTCCAGCTTCATTGCTTCCATCGGTCCCATCACCGCAATTGAAATCAGAATGAGGTTGAAAGTCAGCATTGTCCAGTTGAATGAATCCTAAACAGCCTGTCGTTAGTTGGGGTCGATAACTAAAAAGTGTTGCGTTAAATTGTTAGTATTTGGTAGTGCCTCCTCCCATTTCTATTAGTTATTCGTCAATACCCAGCCGAATGACTGGGCGGATCTCTCGTCTGGGTCGTCTTGCAGGTCCCGTATCTTGAGAGACTACTGTTACCTCCCTAGGTTCAGGAACACCCGATGGCTGGTCCTGGGCTAGTTGCCCTGGTTCACGAAGAGGTGACTCTGTTCGTGCATCGTCAGCAGTTACTGGCGCTTCCAGCCTGCCCCCATCAGTTGGAATTTCCTCCGGTACCCTGGCTGGTTCCGTTACAACTTGCTCGTGAAACAGTTCCTCCAAATTCGGCACGTCCTCCTCAACCCCTTCATTTCGTTCCCTTCTCTGTGCAAGGCTTCGCATCCTGGCATTCTGCTCTATTGGGCGTAGATCGAATCCCTCCTCTTCCCAATCGTCTTGATCTACGTTTGGATGTTCCAGAAACCCTTCGGACCTGAGAGCCGTAGTCCTCTTCTTCTCCTTTGGGCTCCAAGCATCGCCTTCCTCCAGGTACGGTTTGAGCATATTGTAGTGTAGTATCCTCCATTTTGCCATTTGACTTGGTTTTGCTACTTTGTAATTAACCTCCGATGTTCGTTCTAAAACTACATAAGGACCTTCCCACGGCAGGAAGAACTTCCGAGATTTTGCTTTATGCTTTGAGTAAACCCACACTTTGTCCTGCTTTTCATATGGTTTCCCATAGACTTTCTTGTGGTATTGATCCTTCTGCCTCCTCTGGTTTACTCCTAGAGATTCCCTAGCGGATGCATGAGCCTCTCTGAATAAGCGTGACAAATCCTCCGCAAAGCTGTCTCTTGTAAGTTCTTCGTCGTGGGGCTTTGGATAGAATAAGTCTATGGGGTACTGGCACTCCTGTCCATACACAAGGCTGTAAGGAGTTGCTTGTGTAGTCCTGTGAATTGTGGTGTTGTAAATAAAACTTAAATAGGGTAACAGTTTATCCCATGTTCGCGGGTTGTCCGCACAATACTTCGAGATGACATCGGCAATCACCCGATTGTGCCTCTCAACTTGCCCGTTGCCTTGAGGGTGATATGGTGAGGTCCTAGTTTTATCAATTTTCAACAGCCTGCAGACCTCCAGCATGAGCTCACTCCCAAAGTTCTTTCCCTGATCCGTGTGAAGTACGTCGGGTACACCAAATCGCAAAATCCAACTTTCCACAATCTCTTTTGCTACATCGGGTGCTTCAGTACCCTTCAATGGGACACTGACCACATACTTCGTGAACAAATCTGTCATGACTAATATGTGCTTGGCTCGCGTTTCGTTGGCCATCGTAACTGGACCCAAGATATCTGCTGCAACCATGTGGAATCGTATCCCAACTTTAAATGGCACAAGTCCTCCAATCCTCTTTCTCCCAGCTGTAGTCCTAGCTGCACACGGCAGACACCAAGCGAGCTTCTTTTCAACATCTTGTCTCATGTGTGGCCACCAGAAACGTTGGCGGATTCTCCTTAACGTCTTCTCTACAGCAAAGTGCCCCCCACTGACTGGGGATGCGTGCAACTGATCAAGAATTTCCTTCCGGCCCACTACGGGAACAACGATTTGAAGTATTGGGGGTTTTCCGTCCCAGCAATACCATCGCCGGTAGAGGATGCCTTTCCTCACGGTGAGTTCGTTCCATCTAGACCAATATGCCAATACTTCGGGCCCATGCTGCACTGCTTCTTCTCGCGTCACTAAGTTGGAACCAAAACTCTCAAGATCTCCTCCCGGATTATAGGGGAGCCACAGGAAAACTCTGCTAATAGCTTCGTCCTCCTGCTGCATTTTCTCTACATCAGGCGTCTCTCTACTCCAAACTATTGCTTGACCATCCAGTGCATCTTCCTCCGAGTCGGCGCCTCCTCCCACTTCTTCTCGGATCATTCCACAGGATTCTCGGGTTCTTGCCAAAGCCACTTCTAGGGAAACAGGCTCAGGACAACTACCAGTCAATTCTTCTCTCTCTCCGGGAGCCCAGTCTGGTTCTTCTGACGTGCGTCTTGATAAACCGTCAGCATTGCCATGTTGATTGCCTGCTCTGTGCACAAACATGAAGTCAAATTCCTGAAGCTTCTGAATCATCCGGAAAGTCATCCCATCCGCGTCCTGTCGAAACATCCAACGCAAGCTGGCGTGGTCAGTTCTTAGGACGAATGGAACGCCCAACAGATATGGTCGGTACCACTTCAGGGCCTGTATTACCGCCAAAGCCTCTCTTTTGGTGGTCGAGTACATCATCTCTGTCCGGCTTAACACTCGTGACGAAAACACCAGGGGTCGATCCACTCCATTGATTTCGTTGGAAAGTACGGCCCCAATGCTAACATTACTGGCATCAGTGTCTACAATGAAAGAACCTGAATAGTCGGGGTACTGGAGAACGGGGGCAGTCACCAGCTCTAATCTCAACTGGTCAAAAGATGCTTGCTGAGCTGGGGTCCACTCAAATCGTGCACTCTTCTTAGTCAAATCATGCAAGGGTTTGGCGATGCTTGCAAAGTTCTTGATGAATCTTCGATAGTAGTTAGCGAATCCAATAAAGGACCGGACATCTCTCACTGTCTTGGGAACGGGCCATTCCTTAACTTTTGACGTCTTCTCGGGGTCGGGGGACGTTCCATCTACTCCGATGACGTGACCTAGGTACATCACTTGTCTCTGGAAAAGCTGACACTTCTTCGGCTTCAATTTTAAATTTGCATTACGTAACGTCACGAACACTTCCTCGAGATGCTTCAAGTGATCTTCTGCCGTCTTGCTATAGGTGAGGACATCGTCCAGAAAGATGAGATTAGTTTGGTATAGACTCTGCTGAAATAGCTCGTTCATAAGTCGTTGGAAGGTTGCGGGCGCATTTGACAGGCCAAAGGGCATTCGGACGTACTCATAGAGACCTCCGTCTGGGGTAACAAAAGCGGTCTTATGTCTATGTTCGGCGGCTACAGGAACTTGCCAATATCCACTTGCTAGATCCACAGAAGAGAAAAATGCATTTCCTCTCAGAGCGTCAAACACTTGGGCTTGGTTAGGCATCGGATAGGCATCCTTCACAGTGACATCATTCAGTTTCCTATAATCCACACAGAACCTCCAGCTCCCGTTTTTCTTCTTCTGTAGTACGATTGGCGCACTATACGGACTTCTTGATGGCTGTATCACTCCTCTCGCTAACATTTTTCTAATTTCTTCCCGGATGATTGGTATCCTAGCTGGTGAGATTCGGTGTGGCGGTACCTTGATAGGCTTACTGCTACCTGTTTCAATCCGATGCTCGACCACGTCGGTAGATCCCAGCTCCGAATCATCCAAGGCAAACACGTCTCTGTATTTGATGACAAGGTCCCGCAGTGCTATCCAGTGATCTCCTCGTGCTTCCGGGGCACATTTCTTCAAAATTTGCTCGGCTTCCTGTTCAGGTGAATTTAGAGGAACAACATCTTCACCAGCTTGCATTTTGAACTCATCCCCTGAATTTAGACATAAGTTTTGTTGGCTTCTAATCGCCCCTTCAGCTAAGGTCTCCTCTTCCTCTTCTCTGTTAGGTCCTAAGTTGTCGTCATGCTCACCATCCTCATCGTAGATACTCCCAGAGGCCATCATAACCTCTACTTGGTCTTCCTTGCCAACTTTTTCCAGGATCTGGTGGACCGCTTCTTTCGTTTCGGCTTCATGTGTCGGCTTCGTGTTACCATTCTGCGAAGTTCCCCACAATTTTCCACTATTCAAAGGTATAATAGCTGACTCCACTGGGGCTGTCCACAATTGGTTGGTCTGCAAATCGATTACACAATTATGCTTTTGAAGATCCCTGAGTCCGAGAATCATTTCCGTTTTGAGTCCGTCAATTATAAGGACTTCACACTCGTCATCAATACCACCCATTTTGAGATGAATTGTTGCTGATCCTGTAACGTTTACATACCGACCGTCCGCTGCCTCCAGGAGTCCACGGTACCGCATCAGTTTTCGCGGTTCCTTAAGTTGGTCAAATGTGGAAGATCTTATCATATTGGTTGAAGCTCCTGTGTCCACCAAAATCTCTATTGGAGTCCCATTTACCTCCCCCGTAACTGTAATACTTCCAGTTCGTTTGTCTGGTTCCCCCTTCACTGCAACTTTGGGTTTGAGAAACCGTGGTTCCGGTAGTTTGTTGACTGCTTCTATATCGTTTAAAGTGTCACGGTTATTAGTTGAATCCTGTTTGTTTTCGGCCGGGATGAAACCTTCTTTCCTAAATCCTTGGAGACTCCCGGCCCGTCTTAGTTTAAATGGTTCTGTTTCGGTTCGTTGCATTCCCGCGCGTAGTGTCCCATCTTAGAGCAATTGTAGCAGCGGACTCCTTGCTTTAAGGTCCCAGACTGCTTCCTATCGGTGCTGCCAAAGTTCTGGCCGTAGCGGCTGGTTTCGGGGTACGGGTTGAACAATCGGCGCGGATTTCCGTCCTGATCTCCTGTTGTTTCTTTCGGTGGTCCGGGAATTACCGAATTGACAAATTTAGTCATCATTTCGGACATCCCTTTAATCATGTCTGCCTGATTCTTTACTTGTTTCTTCATCTCGTCCATTTCTACCTTCATCATGTCGGGTTCCATTTGTCCACTCACAGCTTGAACATGATGTCTTTCCACGAATTGGTCTGACTGTTGAAGGTACCTGGTGGTTGCCAACCGCCTGCGCTGCCTCATTCTGGATCCTCGACTGATTGCGTCGATGTTAAGGGCCCTATCAACAGCATCATTGAACGTGTTGGGGTCCTCCCGCAGAAGCAATTCCTGTATCTCTAGATCAAACAGCCCGTCGATGAACTGCTCTCGGTTCATGTTATCCCTCGTAGCTGCATTCATGGTGGCATTGGCAATTTCCCCAAGCGACCTCACCCGTCTGGAGAACTCTCGAATATCCTCTTTCTCGCCCTGGGCCAAGTTCTTGAACTCCGTTCTCGCTGTCCTCGGATTCCTGTAGGGTGACATCCTCGGGTCCAAGTACGTCATCATTCTGGCCAGAGTGGGAGCGGGTTGGTCTTGCTCCTGAACTCGATAGTGTCGGGGCATGGCATTAAACTCCTGCATCGCCCAACCAACAAGAAGGGTAGGTATTGTGCTTCGAGCCTGCTCATCCGTCCAACCATGTTTGTCCATGAGGTATGAAAAGTGGGCTTTCCATGAAAACCAATCGGGAAACAACGCCGACGGGAACTTTTCGGGCCTGCCAGCTGTGTTGTTAACCGCCAACTGGTTTTGAGCCACGACCACAGCCTCCGCAAAAAGCTGTCTTTCGTTTTCGTTCATTGCTTACTTATGAACACAGGACTTCTTCGTCACGAACGGAGCTCGGATCACTCTCCGTGCTCAACTGATTGTAAGTGTACTCGAAGAGAACTGGCCCACCCAGGAGCGCCACTGTAGAATTTCGTATTTAGACTAGGTTAATAGGCGGGGAGACACTACCACCCGAAATCCTAACTTGAAAGGTTTATTTTGGTGGAAAGGTTTTCTTCAAAGTTTACTCACGGTGTCCCCGGCTTGCTCTGTCTCCGGCTCGGAATCAACTCGGTTGCTCAAAGATAAATTGATATAATTTGATAGTATAAATCAACAGAATCAAGAATAAATCAATTGGGTTTTAAGCAACAGAAATTAATTCAAATTAAGATAATGGAATTTATCACAAGATCCCAAACTCTCTAAATCAAACTGAATAAGTAAAGTTATCTGCTCTGATATCAGCCTCACGAATCTCTCGTTCTTGGCTCTCGATATTCTTTACAAAAGTCTTTCTTCTATCAAGAAAGACCAACTTCACTTCACAACAGCTCTTCTCTCTCTCTTTTTTATTGCTTAAGTTGAACTCCTCTACGATGTCAGAGTTATTTGGAGCCTTCTATAGCTCTGCTGCCACAACAACAACCATGTTGGTTTACTCCCTCTTAGCAACTACTCGAATCACGACGTATTACAACGCGTGAACAACAACTTTGTTCAAACCGCTGCTATGGACAACAAATGGTCCTCACTTACGTAGAGTTCGTTATGACTTTAAAAGAACAATTGAATGACCTGAACGCCTTCTTTATACATTGCTGACTTCTACTTAAGCTATTCAAACTAACACAAAAGCCGTATCAGACTCATGACGCTACCAATTAATCAACCGGTCAAACTATGAACTCAAGAATCTAAGCCTTATTTGGAAGTCTAAAGTTCCCCCCATGGTATCTCTAAAACAAATTCCCTGGAATTGACAACAGCGGAACTTGCCTCAAGATGTGCACTAACTCCCTACCAAGTTTGATCACACTGAGGTTAATACCGGATGATAACTAACCCTTATAAATTCGGCCCCCTCAGAAAACCAACATTGTACCCCCTCAATTTCTAAGTCGGCCTTTTTTTGTTCTTTAAAAGTCTGGTTTGTCAAATGACATTGAATTGCACGCCAACGGTCTTACTGACAATTGGATGGTAGCCAACTTTGGAAATTCAAATTCTATCCATTTTTATGGCAACTTTTTTATGAGAAACGTAGGATTTTCCAAATTCTACACTTGCTATGCAAATAGTATTTAATTTTCCCTATTCCTTTTTAAATTCGTTTTTGGTATTTGAATACCGTCAGCTTAGTTGCAATTGTACCATTGTTTCATTGTAGCCCGATAGACTATTTGTGAAATTATCCATGGCCAAATGTAAGGCTACATCTGGTCATGATTTATAACAATAAGTTGATTTTTATACATTTTCAGCTGGGAATAACTTTCTTGGCGGACAATGACCCGAGAGACCCGTACCAGTACGAGATCACTGTCTACACTGGAATCGGGGGAGATGCAGGCACGTCTTCTAATGTCACTGTGTTACTCTGCGGAGACAAGTTAGTTACGTCTTCTGCAACAATCAAGAAAACTCTATTTTGAATGCCTTTATTAAAAGTGCGATTAACCAATTGAAATCATACTTTTTTCTATAAAGTTTACAAAAAATAAGAAAAGTCGATTGGTATTGGGGGATTTAAAAGAAATTTTTTAGCAGCCTGAATTACAACTCGGAGCAAAAGGTGCGAGTAGCTACGGGGGGTTGAAGATTTGTGAACGTTAGCCTAACTTCCGTTGTTTTGTTCGCGTTTTTTGAAATTTTTGATTAAATTTTGATTAAAATTTGCTAAAGTATTTCAAGTTGTTAATGATAGACTCAATGTTTTTACGCTCAAAGCTAAAAAAGATTTGGTGAATTGTTGGAACCAACAGTCTAGGCAAATATTTCAGCTAAATTTTTGAAAATTCCGCTTTCCTTTTTTTGAACAGTTTAACTGGTAGTGCAGACATAAAAACTGATGATACAATCTTCTTATATACAGATTAGGGCTAATTCTAACTCCGGTTCTTAAGAAATTTTTCTGGGAATGAAGTTTTTGCGGTCTAACGCTAATTTAAATGGATATTTAATTTCAAAAACGCATAGTTTAATTTTGATTTCATACCAAACCGACTGTTGTCAAATCAAACTTCATTTTCGGGCAGGTCAAATTTACGTGCAATTGGAGGTTAAGGGATATAAAAAATAAATTCAGCGAAAAGCATATGATTTTTCGGCTTCAAAACCGTTTGCGTAAAATTGATTGAAATTTTGAGTTCTGCTTGTATTCATTGTTATTTTGTTATCTTCTGACACAGTCTCGCTAAGGACGTTTCCAATTTGGTCTCTAATTAGCAAAAAAAATGTTTACTTTTTTATTTGAGAGGTTACGGCCGATAAGTCTTACCATTTACAAAAATTTTTAAAAAAACAATTGTTTGAAACATTCAATCTCGTTTCTGCCACCTTTTAGCGTAGCATCATCTAAAAGAAAGGTCGCGTTCTCTTCGAGTGAATTATATTGTAGGCTTTATTGCTGTTATGTTATTTAAATAATTGTTTTTTGGCGTTTCTACTGGGAATTTTTAAAGAATTGTTTTTGAAATTTTTCAATTTTTGAATTTTTGAGCTTCTCCTTTGATGTTTTGTCCGGCCATCACATTAAAAACGAGTTGTATCACACACCTATAGCGTTGAGAAAAGGTGCAATTGATAATATTCAATCGTTTGAGCTAAAATGATATGAATGCTTCGACACCGTTTCAATACAAACTTGAGCTTATTTTTAATAGCCGCACAGCGATAGCTGGGGCTATTATTGGCCTTCTCTTGGTTTTTTTGACTCCAAGAGGAGTAATGAGATTCTACAGGTTTTTTTTAGCAGAAAGCAAGTTTGTTCATGACTTGAATTTTGATTTCTTTCTGTTCGAGCATTTACCTCCGTTTTTGATTGTTGACTTCTGTTTTCGAACATTGCACTTTAACAGTAGCTTCGTTTGTAATGTATAAGAATTAGGAACTGCTGGTAATGTTCAAGGTGAAGAGATCATTTTGAGATTTTTTGTTGCTGTTTAAGTTACCCTAATTATCTAAACTACACCGCACAAACCCCCCCATCACCTATCTACCCCCCCCCCCCCCCACCACTTATCTCTCCCCCCCCCCCAACAGCTACCCCCACAGCCCCCGCACACACCCCCACCAACTTACCCACCGCCTATCCCTACCCCCTCCCTTCACCTAGCTACCCCCACCTACCCCCCCCCCCAACTACCCCAGCACTACACACCTCCCCAACCTATCTACCCACCCCCACCACCACCCCCAACCTACCTGACCCCCCCCCCACACCACCACCTAGCTGACCCCCCCCCCACCAACACCACCACCTACCTGACCCCCCCCCTCCCGCCCCAACTTACCCCCCCCACCTACTCCTACCCCCCAAACTACCCCCTACTTTCAGCTAACTACCCACCTACCCCCCCCCCCCAACTACCCCAGCACTACTCATTTCCCCAACCTATCTACCCACCCACCCCACCTAGCTCCCCCGCACCTAAAAAGTTGTCGTCATTTTTAAAACACTTTAGTGTGGTTTGTTGGGCTGATTTGTTTTTTCTCTCTTGTCTATTTTGATTTTCTGATTTCGGCGTTAGGTTAGAGATTATAATGCACAAGGATTCGAGTCGTTTCCGGTATTCTACCGGCTATGTTTTTTTTATTTCGTCGTCATGATTTTTGTTACTATCATATGACGTCACAGCCACTTTTTGTTCATTCGTTCATGCAATTTCAACTGAATTGCATGTGTGACGTCATTTTTCGCTCTTAGTGGAGCGAGTTTTTTTGTTCATGCGCGTGATTAAGTTTTTGGTCACACTTGATTTACCTCACTCTCAAAAATGACTTCCTCAATTTAAAATTGACTTTTATTTACTCTAATTCAAAGAGATAAGGTCAAATGGGTGTGTGTCACTCTAATTGAAGGTTATTTAAGATCAACTAATAGAGGCAGCAAAAACTTATACAGATTTTTAATCAAAATATAACAGATCAGCCTTCAACGAAAATACGAATTTTTTTGGTCTGTCTGTTTTACTGTTTTTTTTAGACTGCCGATCCGATCTACGAATCTATTGCGGCTATTTTCTGGCAATCTGCCAGCTATGTTTTTTTTATTTTTGAACGTTTTCTTTTTGTAATCGTCTGACATTCTGGATAACCATAATTCTCAATTTTTTATGAATGTGCAAGAGAAACCATTGATTGATTTCAGTTGATAAGCTGAGTGCTTTCATGACTTCAGTGTAAATCTTTTCAAAGGTGTACACCTTTTTTTCTAATTTTACCGCTTTTGTTTCCTGTCTACTTTGTAGATATTCTCAGAAAAGACAGGCCCCATGTTTTTTTTGCTGAAGTGCAAGTCATTTGGTCTAGCTTAATTTTTATGCGGCGCTGTTTTTACTTTTTCATTAATTTAAAAAATAATGATAGAAGTTGAGTTTCGGTCGTAAGTGATTATATTTGATTTTTTTGTTCGTCTTGTCTCTCACTCTGCTTGATGGCAAATATCATTGTCCCGTCTTATGGGTTATTGTTTCATCGAGCGTTTCAGTTGGGTTGGAATACTATATGCGAACGGACATTACCGAGCCTTTTTGTTCTCGTTAAACAATAAAGTCAACTGAAGGTGAATTTATTTTCTATCATACACAAAAAGCAAGAAAACTGAGTATAAATTTCGAGTAAAGAAACCTTAAGAGTGATAAAGCTTATGTTTGTTCTTGAAAAAGAGCCCTACACAGTTTTTAAACAGTGGATTTGCCAAATACCAGACACGTTTTCTAAGAAGCACAAACTATTCGAAATTTATCGAAGAACCACTTGCGCTCCTTCTTGAAAACGTTTTTCCATGAAAAAGGGAAGAAATTATGGAGAAAAAGATAAAGATATAAAAAAATTTCTCTCCGGAAATTTCCAAGGGAGTGAAATTTAGGTGACCTGGTCAGTTATATGTAAGTTATTTTGTATCAACAAAGTTAAAAATCAGGATAGTTTTATCAAAATTCTGGCGGTTTGATTTACGCAAAAATGAATAAACTTTAGAATTATCATATATTAGCTATGATTTCGACTCAATAGACAAACTTTTGCATTGATTCATCTCACAAAAAACAAAACTTACAAAATTTATTGGGAACAAAGAATCACAGCAATCACTGTTAACAAATTTTGTAATTACACAAATTCCTTAAGGTTCAAATTTCATGCTATGTAAATTGCCTATGATGCCTGAAGATTTTGAAAAAAAAACATAAATTACTTACTTAAAAGCAGATTAACTACTTCTGCGTCAGAGTAGACGTCCAATTTGGATTTTTTTGCTTAATTTTTCCAAAAAAACAATCATCTTGCACCTACAAGCGGTAGTTACTTAATTTTTTTTCATGCCACTTCAACAGTTTCTAAAACTAAATATTGGATCTATTTTAAACCTGATATCTCTATTGCATATTTTTGTTTCTATTTTTATAGATCCCTTCTGTGAAATCAGTTCTATTTGAAATGGCGTGAAAAGTGGAAAGTGGAAATCTCCGGAAAAAGCAACTTCCTGTTTTTATGAAAAATTTTATACTAAATGTAAATAAAGCATTAACAGCTTCATAGATGCAGGGGAGAAACAAAGTGCTAGCTGCAATTGAGAATTGCTGCTGGTCTAGACGATTTAAAGGATTGGCTTTGAAAAAAGATGAGTACAGTCTGGATAAAACTATCAAACATAATTGTTTTTTTTTTAAAAAAAAATTGTACTATTTGTGTTTTAAAAACCTTAAACCAAAAAAAGAGCTTCAAATGATAAAAAATATAATGCAATCTACTTTTGGTGAAACTGACGCTAATGCTTGAAAATTTCAAAAGCATTAACAAATGTTTTTAATTTTTTTGGTTTACTTCTTTTCACATTAAAATCTGTTTGCTGATAAGTTTTCATTACGTGGTCAATGTCCGAATATAAAAATTAGGTCATATGCATACATTTTATGTCTGTGCTTCCAATTACACAGATTAAAACTCTTCAATCTTAGCAAAACAGCTTGCTGCTTGCTGCACGTATCAGAGCGTATGTCATGAAGTGAAAAGAAAGGAAAGTCATGAATAAAAACCAAGTTTGTTTTTGCAAAAGATTTTGAAAAAAATGCATTTGGAATTAAATTCCGCAAAATATTTTTTCCTTTGTCCGTGGAATTGCGCTACATTCAGAAACAGATTCCGGTTTCTAAATCCGGTTCCCCAATTCCTTGATTTAGGAACCAAATCCACGACATGTGTCGCTTAATTCCACGGTTTTGTGGCTAATTATACACTTAATTGCAATCTGATTAATTCAGCAAAACGGAATTAAGTAACATTCTCGGTAATTCAGGAGTACTGAGAGCTTTTTATCTAACTCAACGATTAAATATCCCGGCATGCGTTTCCCCATCCCCCGTTCCCCGGGGCGGGTGGTTGTTGTCAATTAGATGACTTGGTTTTTATTTTTTCGAGGAGCTAAACTGTTTGAAGTCTATTTAATCATGTTGTGGTGTAGAAACAGTAAGCCTCACGTGTTGTTTGACGAGGACAAGGAGCTGTTCTGCAGTGGAAGTGTGGATACATTCATCCTCACCACTCCTCAGAGTCTGGGAGAACTCTCTTCTCTTCAGATATGGCACAATAACAAGGGCAACCAACCAGCATGGTAAGCATATAAGAGGCTGGTTTCATTAGCAATGTTTGATCAAAATCATACTTGCGTAGCATGGATGATGATGGCCTAAAAAAGTATGGTTCTATCCACTAAAATTTATAGATACAATTCTAATATTATGGAAAAATTAAATTATGGAGTTGCTTTATCTCCCAAGAATAGAAACAGTTCCGACAAATTTACATTCTAACGGTTTCTGTTCAATTTTTTTCTTGGGACAAGTTATGATTAAAAAGAATCTCATAAATGTGACGCAGGAAGGCTTACTTTTTTGACATGATGACCGAATATTGCTTAGATTATCAATATTCAGAATGCTATATTACTCAAATATCGTAGCAGAAAGTTTTTTCACTTACACCAAAAAAAGAGTATCTATAATTCATAAATGTGCTTCAGGTATCTTAAACATGCTGTTGTGAAGGACCTCGGGGACAACAACAAGCAGTACATTTTCCTCAACAACAGATGGCTTGCAGTTGATAAGGACGATGGACAGGTGGAGAGAGAGATCCCAGTCGCCTCTGATGAGGAGCTGAAGGACTTCACCACTCTTTTCAAGAACAAGATCGAAAGAGATCTCTGGGACGGAAACATCTGGTTCAGCGTATTCGGTTAGTATCACTTTGGCACGGGGGGGGGGGGGGGAGCGGGGCTCGGGGGGGGGGGATGGATGTGAAAAAGACAAATTTTAGCTAAAATCAAATTGAGCTGAAATAAAGTGAAGTAAGACTTTATTATCATTCCCTCAAGAAATAGAATATGAAAACCTTTCCAAACAATATGATTTTTGGGCACATGTTTATCTGTTAACAGATAATATGCAAAACCTTTTCATTACGTTGTGCACATTGCAAGGCGGCATTAACTTTGCTGTTAGGAAATTGAGTTGACGAATAATCAATACCGTTTTTCTGTTCCTGCTCAGGTCGCCCAGTGAGGAGCAACTTCACTCGAGTGCAACGTGCCTCTTGTTGTCTGTGTCTGTTGTACTGCACAATGTTGGCCAACATCATGTTCTTTGGAGCTGCAGAGGCAGACACCAACACCATCTCTGTCATGGGAGTCGAGCTCAGCTGGACTCAGGTACTCCAGTGAGACTCCAATATTACGAAACCGATTATTTTGGAAGGATCAATGTAACTATGGTTAAGAACATGATGAAGGATTCCGGATGCTTCCGGGACAAATATGACTTCAATGTTCTTTAGCCACGCTTTGGCTTACTACTGAAAAGATAATTTGTGTGCTAAAACTTAATTTTTTTTTCAGGTGATGATTGGTCTGCAGTGCAACGTGGTCATATTCCCTGTGAACTTCCTGATCGTTTACCTGTTCAAAAATGCAAAGCCCAGAGTTCCCAAAGAGCTGCAGAACACTGAAGCCATGCGAACTGGCAAATCCCTCACCGCCTCAAGGTCTGTTCAAGTTTTGATCAAAATTTCTGCGTATTTCTGTGGATTACTAAACGGACTGCGATTTTCCATGCAAAAGGCAAAACAGTCTTAGAAGTTGAGCAGTCCCAGATAGCAAAATATTTCACTTAATTGGTACTTAATATATATATATGCTTAATTGATATATGCTTAATTGATATTAATTGACATTAAATTTTATAATTAATGAAACATTGTTGTATGATCAACTGATGCGTCAAATTATTTTGAGTCGCTCATCCCAACCCCTTACCACCCAAGAAGATATGATCAGTGTTCCGCCCGGACCCTAGTAACATGGAATATCAGTACTGAAACATTGTACTCCAATTGTATATCGTCGACCCAGTACTGTTTCAGTGTATCCTAAGAGTATCTTGCTACCTCATTATGTGCAGTCAATTCGCATAGACATTCTTTTGTTTGAAAATAGACTGAGCATCCTTGGATTCGATTCCCATAATGTTCATAGGAAAATCGTGAAAAACCGCGATTCTGTAACTTGAACCTCAAATGCATTTTGATACTTAATTATGTTCAGTTCTGACATGAATTATGACCGTTTTTCGATGTAGACCAAAAATTATAATATAACTAAACAACCACTAAAAATTTGAAAAAACAACCAGTAATTTTTGTTCCAGGGGCCACCATCGTGCGAGTAAGAGCCAGAGGAGTTTCACCAATCTCAACTCATCCAGCAGAGCCAGCATCCAATCAGCAGGCAGGATGACAGTCTCGCACACTTCCATGTTCAAGAGTGGAGGACGGAAACAGAAGCCAAAGGGAATGCTCGGCAAACTCAAAGCACTTTTCTCGGGAAAGAAACCTGCAAGTTAGTTATCATTTAAATTTAGTAATAGGTAAAATATAATTACTATTCATGAGATACATCGCTTTTGTGATGTCTGAGCCTCACAGTACGATGTATCGAGGTAATTTGAACGCATAATTATGTACAAAATGCGCTAAAGTTTTTGAAAAAGTGCACTGAATCTTGTAGTCTAATATCCGTTCACTGATTTCAGCTCTCTTCTCACATAAATTTCAATACATTTCACCATGCATTAATGAAAATCTCCAAAAATTTCAGCTCATTTTTGCGCATTCTCATGATTACAAGCGCTTACCGTTACTGAAATGAACCTACTTAAAAAAAATTGTTATGACTGACAAACCAATTGAAACGATTACGTATAGGTAGGTAGAGTCCACTTTTACAATGAGCTAAAAGGACAGAACTGGAAACCAGCTTCACAAATGGGCGAATTCTCAAGGTAGACGAATCCGTAGTGAAACTGGGACTGTTATCTTATCATTTTATTGCAAGATTCCCCAAAAATTGTTCTTATTACTGGTCAAAACAGATCCCTTAATTTAGTTCGAATTGTCCCTTATTTTAGACCAGTGGATTTTACTTGAGCTACACTTACACTAACCCGTCAGTATTGTTCGCAAAGGGATTTTAGAGCCACTTTCAAGACTGACAATACAAAATGGCCTACACTGACAGAATGTTGTCAGTGGATTTAACAGAGCTTGAGGAAGCAACTTAAATTGTTTAATTATAATATTTGTTTCTAATTCACTTATATGTTTAATCGATGATCAAATGCACAAATATCCCCTCTCCCAAAATTGAGTTTACTTATTTTATCAAGTGCGATTAATGTTGATTTAGGCAAATCGCTAAATATAATTACTCAAATAGTCTAATCTAATTACATTCACTTTTGAAAAACACTTACACTAATCCGTCATGTTTTCACCAAAACGTGTTTGTGGACAAGACTGACTTAATCCACTCAAAATACTTCAATCCAAGCCAATTTAGCTAATTTATTTTTCACAGAATTAATGTATTAAGATTGCGTGTAAAAACCACTTGCTCAAATGGGTCAATTTTACCCGATTTGGCGGTCTGTACCAACCACTAATGCTGATATGAGTTTTCATTCTGTTCGGCAAAAACAGCACTAGTTTATTGCAATTATTTGTGTGAACAGTTTATGGGTACTGTTGTCTGATGTGTCTGATCGAATGATCACGATCCTTTGCTCAGGAAAATGCATAGGCCTTAACCTGTTATGCTTGGTGAATCCTAAAAACAGCCACGAAAGCTAACTCAGGCGTGAACAAAATTGGAAAAGGAAACACAATTATGTCTATTGTAAAACTTTGTATATGCCAAATAAGGTTTGTTAATCAACGAACAAAGTCTATAATATATGAATATCGGCGAAGAATTAAAACTGATGTTTTTTCAGTTTCAGAATGATTATTTTTGCGAGCTAATGGGGAAGATTCTTGTAATAATCCTCAGCATTTAACTGTCGAAATTTTAGGAGGTAACTGCTTTTTCTGGGAATTGCCAGTTCTTAACAGTTAACCGTCTTAGTTTGACTAGGATAAATAGCGATAAAATTTTGGAAAAATTCTCGACATTAGTTTTTTATAGAGATTTCAAGCACACCTGCTGAATGTTTACTAAAATGGATATGCTGCATTTTTTGGTAAGTTGAGTAGTTTTGCATACGTGAAACAATATTCATCTTCTTTGAAGCCCAGACTGTGGCAGGGCTCAACAATTTTAAATCTACTCGATTTGTGTTCTTTACAAGTGTTGCTTAAGTATGGATAACAATAAATTGGTTTTCAAGTCTGAGAACATTATTAAATGAATATAAAAGGACCACTAAGATTTGAGAGGACATCAACTATTTAGAAAAACCGTAGTCAAGTAATGCCTTGAAGCAGCTTTAATTTTATGTAGCTAGGATTCCTTGTCGCAAACAATGATTCCAACAGTTATCTGTTATGTATGTATGGTTTCAGAGAACGAGCTAGAGGCCTCGACTTGTAGCATAGAGAGTGTGATAAACGAGCCACCCCCGAATGAGTTGGAGGAGGGGAAGAAGCCGAAGGGATTGCCCTGGTGGACTGTGTATATTGCATGGGTACTCATGGTATTCGTGTCTTTCGTGTCTGCTTTCTTCACTCTATTGTATGGAATGGCTTATGGAAAAGACCAGTCAAATCTATGGCTCAAAACTTTCCTAATGGGCGAGTTATCCTTGCTTATTGTTCTGAAAACTTGTGTTCTAATTTGGTGGGTCTACATGAAAATAAATTTTCCGAGGTGTTTCGGGAAACGAACAAGGGGGATTAGCATTGTTTCATGGGGCTTTGAAGGGAAATGTTAGGGGGTCTAAGCAGGTGCAACTACTGTGAAAATGGACCAGTACTGGATTCGAACCAGCATCTCTTACTTGTAATCCTAGTGTGCTACCCAATTACACCAACTGGTCTTGAGCTCTCGAAATTGGGCGTCTCTTATAACCCATTCTCACGTTCTTTCTTGTTCCTCAAGGCTTCATTTCTCTAGCCAAGTATACGTTTAAAAAGTAGAGCTTGTCAAGCTATGTCAAGCTTATCGAATGCACAATTTACTTTAGGTTGTTCTCTCTCAACCTTTTAACAGGAAAAATACAAGGTGAAATGAGTCGGGGGTATTGGTTATTAATATGATAAAATAATAGTATA
Organism: Convolutriloba macropyga; assembly: GCF_964194025.1. Taxonomy (NCBI): domain Eukaryota; kingdom Metazoa; phylum Xenacoelomorpha; order Acoela; family Convolutidae; genus Convolutriloba; species Convolutriloba macropyga. The sequence continues at coordinate 54,793,143 of NC_134470.1, read as the reverse complement.
AACTGGGAAAAAATTAGTTACTGCCACTAAAAAAATTACTTCCACTACCTATAAGGCCACGCACTGTCAATGAAAAGGCGCATTAGTCTGTTTTTCTGTTTTCGCGTATTATGGTATTATGAACATAACGACATTGTTTAAGGGTAGGGGGAAACAGCTCCGGTTTTTATATCACGATAATTTCGATTGTTTTTAGGTTTCTTCGAGTCCCTATTCTTCGTGCAGCCTATCAAGTGCGTATGTCTGGGTCTGTTCTTCGCCCTTCTGATCAAGAAGCCAGAGCAGCCAGACCCGAAGGAGCAGCAGAGAATGGAGATCATAGAAAACACATCTGAGAGAGGAAAGTCCATCGTTGAGGTATATGTCACCATAATCTATTAAACAATGCTACGCTAACATACAAAATTATATATATTCTTATGATATTTCTGAGATCAAATACAAGCTTCATATGTTGATTCTAAGTCAACGTCATTATCAGTGGGAGTAAAATTTGGGATTTGGCATTTATTTATGTCCCATTTGTAGGCATTTATTTATGTTCTGTTCGCTGTAAATTTATGTTTTCCAGGCCTCCCTTGAAAAGCATTGCGCTTTTGGATGGTCTGTTTTGGTTTGAATGTATGTTCACCAAATAAATAAATTATTATTATAGGATTCAGAAATATTTGTGTATTTAAAATTTTTTCTCATTGTAATTTTTTTCGGGGTTTAAGTATAACCTGTTTGCCAATAGCCTAAATTGATCCCATCAGTATTCAAAATTTACCTGGTATTCAAAATTCGAAGGCTCTGTTATTCATTTTTTGCGGTTAGTCGATCACTCAGGTAAATTACAGGATTTTACCCAACAACTGTACGATTAGCAACTATTGCAAAATAGTGATCATTTGTACATGTACATGTTTGCAGTTGGACTACAGCGACTACAAGAAGCAGTACAAGAAGCTGCAACAGGCGTATGTGAAGCCAATGGCCACAGACATCGAGGCAGCCAGGAAGTACAGGGAGAAGATGAAGAAGATGTGGGATGCTCTCTTCGAAATAGGAAGGTCAGTCAGACACAATTAAATTTTTTTTGAAATTTTTTCTTACATTAACCTCCATGACAACAGAGTAATGACACCAATGACAAGGACGGCGACGACTATGACAATCGTTTCATTTGCTTCGGAAAACATTAACTTTGCAAAATATTTATGGCCAAAGGAAAAATGCAACAAAAACATCGATTTTGTTTGAACCCGTTCAAGGATGCCGGGATAGGTTGTACTAAATAAGCTTGACCTAAATGTGCCAACCAGCATTCCAAATGACTTTTTCAACAAATGTAACAATAAATTACCACGAGATTTGAATTCAAATCTCGTGGTAATTTATTGTTACATTTGTTGAAGAAGTCATTTGTCATTTCTTAGTTAACTAAGAATTCATAATTTTATCTGATTTTATCACGAATACTTGTGACCTTTTGAGCTTGAGTTCTTCTTAAGCATAAAGCATTTAAGTCTTTAAGCATTTAAAGCAAGTCTATTTTATGCAAAATAAGTGTTGCACCGCAGCAGTTCACACCAGTCAAATTGCTCAGAAGGCAAATATAGAACCCTTTTTGCTGAAAGGTTTCATTTTCGATTTCACCATTTTAGCAGATTGCCATCGTTGAATTGATGAGAAAATTTAATTTAAGTAAAAATAAGCTTTCTTCGTATCTATCGTCATCGCAATGATACGTCACAACAATTCGAGGCATTACTGATTGTTGGTGTTTTATAACTATCTCACGATAAGCCAAGGACAGAGAAAGTTCTTCCAGAAAGTCTTATATTCTAGTTGATTTTGCGAGCATCGGTTTTTGTTTTTTTTATATATAATTTATTCAATAATGTTTGCAGGTACTTCATCTTCCTGTTTTTGCTGTCGACTATATGCAATGCACAGACTGATCCACAAGGATATCTCATGACAGAGAACCTCCGAAACATGTTCACCACAGGTAATCGAGTTCACTTCATTTCTATACTTTGGATCCTGTTTTTCAACTAGGTCTTCTCAACATTCTAGTTTACTCAATGACTCAATGAAGCGTTTGACCAAAACGACTCAAAGATTTAAAGCGGATAACAACAAGCAAGGTCGATAATATGTGTTCGAACATAATAATATGGACCTTCAAAGTGGCCAAAAGTTGTCTATAAGAATTTCTAATAGATAGAATTTCTCATAGGTCAGCTTTTTAACATACAGACTACTGAGGACAAGCGTTAAACATGAACACTAAAAAAGCTTTCTTCAATTTAACTTTGATAGAATACTATCAAATGAGTGAAAAATCCTCCTAATTTAACTGAAATTTTTTCAGTTAGCTGTTATTGAGCTAATTGTTAGATTGTCAACATGCAGAGTGTGATCTTTTTTGATCACTAACTTTAAAAAATTTGACATCGCATTGAAAATAAAACTTTTGTTTGCAATAAATTGTGGGAAAAATTCGCCAGATTGCTCTCAGAAGATTATTATTTTTAAACCCGCTATCATTTCACCGCAATTTAATCACACTTTATCATTTAACCCCATAAGCATTTAACACCTATATCATTTCACAACAATTATAGTCTTCTTTAATATTATGACTATTAAATTACAAAAATAATCACCTGGCCATGCCAAAATTTCAGCTTAAGTATGATAAAACATTCCTTTATTGTAAACTGCCAATTGGCGAGATGAAATGATGGAGGGGTGAAATCATAGAAGGGCTAAATGATGAGGGGTTAAGTTATGCGGGGTTAAATCAATCGGGGTGAACAAAGTAGAACCATGAAAGTTGAAGAAATATACTGCACTTAGGATTGAAAAAACATTATTTTTGCTGTTACTGCAACGAATACATGTACTTTTCAATAAATCCACCGCCTAATTTATTGTCACAAAATATAAGTTTAAAACATAGTACAAAAAAGCGATTGTACGAAATATGTGAATTTAAAAAATGATGCTTTATTCTGTAGATCTTAGTAATTTCGTCAAATAAGTTTAAAAAATTTATTATTAATGGAAGAAATTAATTAATTTTTCAATAAGTAGTGCTAAAAATTAATTCTAGAATTTGTTCAACATAATCAGTAAGAACAATAAAAATTTTAAAAAATGAATCTAGTGAGAGGCCTTGATTATTGTAGTTTCTAAGTTCCATTTTAGCAAATTTTGAGAATTTGTTTTCTCTCTCCGGACCAAAATGAACAGAACACTTTCGTTGACTATATTAGAGACATTTTCAATTGCAAATGCGTTTAACAAAGAAAGAGGAAATGTGTTCAAGAGAACAAGTGCCCTTCAATTTTCGGTTTTATTGATAGAGTTTTCCAGCGTTTTTAAAGAATCAATTACCAGCAATCATTTTAATGAATTTGCTATGCTTTTTATTTTTTTGGCATGTATGAAACAAACTGTCATTTGAAGAGAGAATTTGCTGAAAAATTCTTTTAAATGAATTTTTTTGAGCACAGCAGAATACTTTGTTTGTTGGCTTAAACCACTTTGCATTTTAAATGTTGACTATCAAAATTTTTAGGGAGGACGTAAACAAACAACGTATTTAAGGAACTAAAATTTTTGGAGAAAACTCGAGACCATGTTTTCTCAAAGATTTTTAAATGCATGCAAGTTATACTAAATATTTCTTACAACAGATGTAATTGAAACGGTGGTTGATAAGTATTCGTGCAGTTGTGAAGTTTGGCAAATCGACAAACAGAAAAAGCAAAAGCTGGAAACGATGAAAATGATGTAGCGGAGTTTGAAAATATGTGACGCGTATTTGAAACTTGAGGCGAATCTCATCCGATTGATGTGAAAATGGTAGGACAAAAGTGTGAGTGCTACTTTCAAGATGAAAAAAGAATGCATTTGTTACAGTTTGGCAAAAAACTGGTTAGACTTTTAAAAAGAGTCCAAAAATTAGTTTCGGTTTTCATACTTCAATTAGGTTTTACTTAAAAAGTTTTTCCGGTTATTCATCACAAGAGAAACATGGACTAATGTTTTAAACGAGATAGAATTAGGGTATTTAGGAAATTAGAAAAATTTTTGAGAACATTTTTTTACCTGAGAAACACTAGTAGTCAAGTTGACCTCAATATTTTTTTCGTATGAAGTTGCAATACGATTGGCGTTTTTCTAAAGTTTTTACTTTTTTCCAACGAATTACATACATTTTTCTACATTTGTTTTTACACAAATATTGAGTTATGTTTTTATTCTTTCTATAAGGTACTCACCACTTTACTGCCAACATCAATTAAAGAAAAAATTGATAGTCATAAAGGCTTCAAATCAATTTTCTCCTAAATTGCTCTACCAAGTTGACCATTACATCTTAGTCCTAGAAAAATTACGTTTATACCAGTAAGTGATTTGCACACCTCCCCGGTTGATGTTTCTTTTATATCATACAAGGATCATACATGATTTCATACTTGATTTCTTAGTAAAATCCTAGTATGAATCCAAGAAGTCGTATATGATTGTGGTATGATTACCAAGAAACATACATCATTTATTCCTTCAATTAACGTTTAAATTTTAATCAGTAGAATATCTATTGCAAAATTGATGCTAATTGAATGAATGAATAATTCTATATGACTAAAGTTTTCAAACTCAGGCTAGTTTATGCATATAAATGCCCATTCATTAAAAATATTCATTTTTTTGCATCTAACTTTTAAATTATTTTCTCAATACGTATTAAAATCCAATGGAAGTTTTAGCTCGTCCAAATTGTCAAATGTGGACTGCACATACGATGTATTATCTTCAATTGTCCCTGACTTAATTAGTAGGGAATTTTTGGCGTCAGTCATTTTTTATATACCATACGAGAGCTTGCATGATTTTCACATTTTTTGTCGATTACTACCGATATTAAAAACTTACAATTTTTGTGTTTTCAAATTTTATGTATCATTTCTGTATGATTTCCATGAAATCAGATATGATTTTTTAAGACTACTAAGAAATAATAAAAAATTCATATATGACCTCGTATGGTTACAAAAAAATCATATATGACCTCGTATGAAATCAAAGAAAGTTGTATGATCGATGAACCGGGATCGAACATAAATGTTTCCATTTGCCTTGTCTCATCACTCATACGATTGATAAAGTGGGTGTGAAGAAGGCTCCGATTTTTTCAAAATTTATTTCACAGAGCATAACTTAACTCCCATTCAAACAAAGGGCGACGTTTTTGTTGAAGTATTTTTTCTTCGTGTATTCGCAAGTAAGTTCAAGATGTGACAAGATAACCACCGTTTCTCGATTCTAGGTACGAAGTGGGGCTCCATAACGAAGTATCCGGACTTCTGGACATGGATGTATGTGTCTCTGATTCCTGGACTGTACAGCCAGCAGTGGTACAATGGTAATGTGACAAATGACATCAGAGGATTCACAAGTGATAAACAGAGTTACCTGGTCGGAGCAGCAAGAATCAGACAGGTGTGTGTTGTGTGTGTTGTGTGTGTGTGCGTGCGTGCGTGCGTGTGTGTGTGTGTGTGTGTGTGAGAGAGAGAGTGCGTGTTTGTGTGTGTGTGTGTGTGTGTGTGTGTGTGTGTGTGTGTGTGTGTGTGTGTGTGTGTGTGCGTGCGTAAGTGTGTGTGTGTGGTGGGGGGGGGGGGGGGGTTTGATTATAGAAGTGACCAAATTTTTGATATTAAGAATATATCAACAAACAAGGAGGCTCGATAATGTGCGTTCGCACATGATGTTCCGACCCGCGCTAATCTACATTTTTGACTTAACTGTCTTTTGACTTAAATTTTTGGTAAAGAGAAACAAAAATAAATGTATGAGTTTAAAAAAAATCGTTACACAACCAAACTAATAATTGAACTAAGTAATGCCATGCCTCATTACAAAAAAATTTGCCATTAAAAAGACTACGAGAATAAACAACAACAACAACAACAACAACAACAACAAAAAAGCAAAAACGAAAATTGCATGGCAAAAACAAAAAAAAAACAAGTAATTGTATGGGACCTCTCAATGATGAAAAAAGTTACAAGTTGACGAAAATCCTGAAAAATCTTTTAAGTATCATAAACTTCAAAAATATCCGCTATAAATTAACTGCTTCGGGTGACATAATTCATTCAATTTTTAATTACAAGCTTATGAGACTGGTCAACACTTTACGACTACCTGAAGAATAAAAAACAGGCAAAAAGAGCAAATTCAAAAAAAATGAGCGAGAAAATATTCGAAGCTATTCAGAAATAAATTTTCAGTAATAACTTTTCTACTTTCAATTAATTTTTTAACAGCAATGGGATACTCTTTTTAACAATTTGACGCAATTAAATTCAATTAATTAAATTCAATGGCTTTCAACGGAAGCTAAAAAATTAAATTCAATGGCTTTCAACGGAAGCTAAAAAATACGCTAAGTTAAGCCTCGAGGAAACAAAAAGGATGTTTGTCATTTATAGGTCATCAAAAAGACCTTACAATAAAACAGTGACTATGAAAACCAACAAAAACAGGTCAAATCCAAAAATTAAGTAGAAAAGTGCGAGAAGCAAGTGTCGAAGCCAATTTTTCGCTGAAAAATAAATGTATGATCCCCTTAACGTCTTCTCTAAGCCAATGCAACAATCAATAATAGGATAATGTGGTAAAATTCCAATAGGAACCAAATTTATGAGAAAAAAATTCAAAAAAAATAGGGAAAACTCGTGCATCGAAGTCATCATAACACCAATAGTTAGCAGATAAAACCGCTAAACAGATTAATTTTGGTTCACATAGAAAGTAAGGGGGTTCGGTCATTACTGAGACTGACTTACAGTTCAGGAAAATAAGTTTAGTATCGGTTAATGTTAAAAAAGCTCCCGAAAAATCATTTATAAAGTCTTAACAGCTATTAAATTCAATAGCTTTAAAAAACTGAATAAATACGCTCAGTTATGCTTCGATTGGAGTAAAAAGATGTTTGTCGTGCTTAGGTTAACAATAAGACATCACAATACGTCTTATGGCTATGGAAGCAACAACGAATACGAGCAAAATCAAAATTTCAATAGAAAAGTGCGAGAAGAAGTTCTCGAAGAAATTTAAACCATAAACTTCCCTCTGAAAACTTTAACTATGATCCATTTGACGTCTACTCTGAGTATATGAAAGATATCAGTATCAGGATAATGTTAAAAGATTTCAAGAGGAAACAATTATAAGAATATATCCATTTTTTTTTAAATTTTGAAGTCTTGTGGCATTGAAATCATATAACAAATAGTTAGAAGATAGAACCGCTAACCAGATTAAATTTGGCTTCAGTAGAAAAGAAGAGTGTCTTGTCACTACTGAGACTGACTTACAGCTCATGATCACGAAAATGAGTTTAGGATCGGTTAATGTGAAAAAAAATTCTCGAAATATCTTTTTTAAAGTCTTAACAGCCGTTCAATTCAATAGCTTTGAACGGAAGTCAATAAATACGCTAAGTTGTGCCTCTTTTGAAATCTAAAGATATTTGTCGTGCATAGTTAATCAACATGACATTACAATAAGTCTTATGACTTTGGAAACAACAACAAATACAGGCAAAAAGCAAAAATTCAATAAAAGAGTGAGAAGAAAGTGTCGAAGCCATTTAATCCATAAGCTTTTCTCTGAGAACTTTAAACATGATCCATTGAACGTTTCCTCTAAGCCAATGGGATAAATCAATATCGGGATAATACAATAAGATTTCAAGAGCGACCAATAATAAGAAAAAATCCAAAGAAATTTTTTTTTTTAATTTTGAAATCTTGTGGCATTGAAGTCATATAAAAAATAGTCAGGGAATAGAACCACTAACCAGAATAATTTTGGTTGCAGTAGAAAGGAAGGCGGTCCTGTCATTACTGAGACTGACTTACTGTTCACGAAAAGAAGCTTAGGGTCAGTTAATGTTAAAAAAAATTCTCGAAAAATCAATTTTAAAGTCTTGACAGCCGTTAGCTGCCCACTTAAAGCTCTAGATATGTTCAATTATTGCTCATTACAAAACTTATTGCACTTGTAGTCAAAGATTCTCTGCTATAGGACTCCAAAAAATTAGGAAAACCTCTATTGACTCCAAAATTTCATTTAAAATTACGAAAACTATGAGTCGAAGCCAAAAAAAAACACGAGCGATTCCTTGAAAACGAATTTTTTGTTCATTGGGCTTCATTAGACTCTAAATCAGGTTTCTCATTAACGGAAACTCGGTATGAGAAGTGACTAGTCTATAGGTGACTTAAGAAAACAAAAAAGATATGAAAAAATTCTTAAAAAAAGAGCTCGCAAATATAATTTGAATTTTTTTGATAGTTTACTTCCCTATGAGACCATAACTAGACTTTTTATCGCCATTCGTCCATTAGGGTCTCAAAATCAATTGATTTTGTGGCGTGAAATCAAACTTTGAATTAATATTTTTATTAAAAGAAGATCTTAATTTGAAGAAAAATTTCACTAAATGTGAGCAAAATCATGCTAATTTTCCCGTTTTCACACAAAATTTCAATCCTCGATAACTCCTCAAAAAAAACGAATTTCAAAAAAATCTTCTTTGTTTCGAATTCTACGCTGGACGAGCTTTTTAATGATACCACTCACATTTCCCTACGATGAATATATCAATCGGCCAAAATTGACTGAACAAAAAATAAAAACCCATTTGAGTATATAGTTCCCCCCCCCATAAGTGGGGTCGGAACAAATATAATAGTGTGATGAGAACGAAAAAATTTATTTTTTTACATCAATATTCTGTAGTGTTCCCGATACTTCATGATACTTTATAACTTAAGCCCTCCATTGGCCTCCTGTTGATCATCCATTTGAGTCTTCACAAAATTTCAACAAACGTGAAGCGATTAGCAGTTTTTTTCGCTCTAAATAATTAATTAAACACAAATTAGAAAAAACTTTCAAGAAAGTAGAAATTTTTTTTTTGCGCAATTTGATGCAATGCCTTGTTACCTTTCTTAATTTTAACGCTTCATGATCTTAGTTGTTAATATTGCATATAATAGCAGAATTGGTTCTTCAACGACCTTCAAAAACATAACAACAGGAGACAGTCACTTGAGGAAAGAACGTAAAAATGGGTCTCTTTTTCAGCCGCATTTCTTCACCCTGAAGTTAACTTCGATGTTAGCACTACTCAAATGGTATCATTTTGATTATGGGTCCCATCTAATGGAAATTATAGACGAGTTTTGAATGTATTTTTATTGCAAATAATAAAAACAGGTTTTAAAAAATGTCTTGTGTTGATGTAGAAAAAGTTCTTAGTTAATTACTGCAAAATACCAGCTAAAAGCGTGTTCACCAATTAATTAAGGGCAAATATCACGACAAAACATACAATATATCACAATCGTACGTATCATAATCTTAGCTTGTAGAAACGTTTTAATTTTTGGCTATCTGACACCTGCATACTTAGAGGTATCACAGCTTAACTTGTTTCAAAATTCAGGTTCGTATGGACCCTCTGGCCCATTGTGACGCACCTAAAATAATACGAGAGACGGTGAACGATTGCTACCCAGACTACTCTCTGGGCGATGGAGATACGGCCGGTTACAACGAGGGGTGGGTGCTGAACAGTTCCATCAACACTGATGAGTTCTACCTGGATGAGAAGGAAAACCCAGTGGGCAGCAGGCCGTGGGTCTACGTGCCTCAGATGCAAGCTGACGGTATGTAGAACAACTGCAGTTAAACTGAATGGTGATTGAAGGTTGCCTGAAAGGCAGTAATTAATCAAAAGCAGTGAATGAAGTGAAAATCCCGCACCTCTCAGAGGAGTGGTTGCATATTTGAGACCTCAAGCGCACGTGCTATATCAGCACATATTCATCTTCAATGTTGTGGCGCATAATTTGTAAAATGGGAGGGGACAGGGAGGGGAGGGGGTCAAAACGCATTGTGGCCACACCAATTTACAATGTTTACAAAGTTTGCTTCACAAGAAAAGTGTTCATGGCTTTATGGCTTTTTTGCGCTAAAAATTTCAACTGCTTCCCTATTTACTGCTTCTCGTAAATATTCTTGCAATTAATTTTTCTACTTAGTAAAAAAGGCTTTTTTCATTTGGGGAGCCATAGATTAGTTGCTGAGTTCTGGATGCTCCATGTTGCTTGTAAAAGATCCACTTCGAGCTTAAAACCATTATTGAAAGGGTTAGTTCCACATCTTATTGGGTTTTACCAACCAATGCCAATGCAGAAATATGAAATAGTTCCTTCATTTGTTTAGAGGGGTTTTGAAAACAAGTAAATGAGCACGGAATCGAAAACTTTTCTCTATTTTAATTTTTTCTTCTTTCTGTGCTAAATTCATTCATCCAATCATTGAGGTTACTGAGTATTCAATGTGGAACCGAATTAAACTGAAACACGTTTTTTCCAACAATTTCTCTTAGAAAGTTATTCTGTTTGTCCTAGATTATTGGTAAGAAGCTTGCTTTTTGTTTGTTGCCAAATTAACAACGCTTTTTTCTGCCTTTTGCCGATTTTGCGTTTCATGTTTTTACTGCCAATTATTTGATTTACTAGACTTATTTCATATCAATTCGTCATCAGATCGTTGAATGCCGAAGGACATACAAAATGGGTTCTGACCAGCTCTAGAATTTCCGACAACCGAATTATATTTACCATTTTTGAAACAGGAGGAATCGATATGTGGAATTCACATTCCTTCCATTGTGTTATTTTCTTATGTTCTGTGCGCCATAGGTAAATATCATTTCACAACTCCTGAAAATCATATATATTCTATGCATGGATGTTGCCAGCAATTTCTATGCATTAGTCGTCTTTATCTCCTTTTCGCTTTCAAAACAAAGAGCAATCTCATTAAATTGAAATTTATCCGATAATTAAAACCAAAAATCGCCCGAGGAGAAAAAACGCTTTCTGTGCTAAAAATACATTAAACATATGTTTTTCGTTTGTAAGGTCAGAATTTCTTTGCCTGGTATTCTTTAGTTCTTATGTTCATGAATCCAGCAGCTAACCATGTACTGGATTTTAACAAATCGATCAAATGTTTTGTTAATTGAAAGTCTATTAATGACGAGCGCTTCAAATTTTGGTATACATGAACAAGTTTTACTTCAATTATAATGATATTTGTGAGTTTATTACTTATGAGATAGAACAACACTAGAAGTTTCATTCTAAAAAATGAATGGAGTGGAGAAAATTTTGTGGAAGAGAGCCTATTGTCGGAGAACAATCAATATGTTTAAACAGTCTCGAGATTGGGATCACTGCATCAATGACTTTTCACTAAGGTTAACATTTTTTTAATAAAAACAATTCCGCAACGGACAAAGTATAGACCTTTATCGTCTTTCTTGTTTGATTTGTGGCCCACTAAAATCTTACACATAATTTTTTGACCTCGATCACCCACATTTTTGAATATGAATCTCTACCGAAAGCGAAAGAGAAAGAAATCTATCGAAAATTCACACATCACATTTGATCATAATTGGTGATCATAATTATTTATTTATTAAATAAATAAAGACACAAAAAAGGGACGATGAGACCTGCCATTAATGAGACTACGAGACAAAACCAACAACAAATTAGGGAAAAAAAACAACTACAAATATTCATTACGTTCTAATAGGTATTTAAATCTCAATACCTATTTTGAAAGCACTTATTTACAGATTCAAAAATAGCGTCAAATAAAACCGTTAAAAATCAAATTGTTTTTCACTACAAAGCAGTAGGGACCTGTCCTAAATCAGACTGGGTAACAAGTTGATAGCACGAAGAACAGAAAATCGGCAAAGTTCAAAACCCGAATACTTTGAACTCAAATGATTTCAGAACTCACACAAACCGTAAGCTTTCAACTAAAACACTAAGTAGGTTTCCATGAAACTCCTTAAGAAGCCAGTGGGGTTTGTCACTAGAAAGCAGATGGGACCTGTCTTAACTCAGACAAGGCGACAAGTAGACGGGAAAAAAACAGAAAGGCGGCAAGGTTTAAAACTCGAATATTTTTAATATACTTCAGAATACATACAAATCGTAAGCGTTCAATTAAGACACTAACGTCTTTTCTATTAAAACTCCTTAGTAAGCCAATGGGATCTATCAATAGTGAAACTAAGTCATATCCTGCAAAAAACAACAACAAATACAGTCAGACTTCAAAATTTTACAAAAAAATTTTTGAAATAGGGTTCTGAAGCCTGTAAATTTAAAAGCTATTAACTAAAGTCATTAAAAATAGTAATTTATAGCTGAATAAAAAATTCTTGAGACCTGCTATTATCGGGAATGTCATGCGGGTGTAAATAAAATTACAAAAGCAGGCAAAATTCGAAGTTCAATTAAAATTTGCGAGAAAGTGGTGTCAAAGTGTTTACAAAATATGAGCTATTCAAGAAGAAAACTATGTATGTTAAATTATCGCTTGATTAAAAGCAAGGCCAAACGAGCCTGTTGTGGATGTGATGATATGACGAGACAATTTAAGTGGAACTTCAATAGTGGACAAAAACACAAAACTCAAGATACTTCAAAAAAATTGTTGTATCTACAAAACCGCTTTATAAATCAAATAAACCTGAGGTAAATTTATTTTTCATTTTTTTTAAAAAAAAATTCGACTTGAGACTTAAATAAAAAAGGTCAGAAACAGGAAAAAACCAAAGTTCAAGGTTTAACTCAATTTTTTTAATCAGATTTTTTCAAGGTCATGGGAGCCATTAGGTATCAATTTAAAGCAGTTTCAGGTTCACTAATATCATTTAAAGAGACTAAATAGATGTTCAGTTACTATAATTAGAACATGAATGTACAAAAATTACTTTGAAGACAAAACAAATGAATTCATGTTTTGTTTAAGAGAACATTTAATCGGAGCTGTAAAACCAAGAGCTTTTCTCTGAAAACAGAATATTTGTTCATTGGGCTCTATTTGCACGCAAATGAGATCTGAGTGTAATTACGTCTTGAAAGGAGGCATTCTGGTCATTGATTAAAAAGAAGATAATGATAATTTTAATAATAATTAAAAAAGATAATATAATATAAATAGAAAAAAATTCAAACATATTTTGAAATCTACCTTGCCACAGAAGCAATTCGGTTATTTTCTGAATGTAGAAATTCTCAATGAGACCAAAATTAGCCTTGCTGTTGCTGCGCGTTGAAAACGTATTTAGTTTAAAATGTCTTGAAATAGTTAATTTGCAACAAAAATTGCGATATATATCATGAATTTGTGATAATTATTTTTCTAAATTATAAAAAAACGGTCAATTTTTGTAACAAAAAATTTCAAAGAAAGCACTCATCAAAACGATCTAACTTTTTTATTTAACAAGTTTTGTTTCAGTAGTTGATTTAATTCTTTAATGCGGGCAAAAACAAACAGGATTTTCTGAACATTCATATTGGGCGCCTTTTTTGCTGAAAAAATTGGAAGTTTGATCAAACAGTTTGGCAACCCTCTATTTTTGAAAGGAAAAGCAGTGTTAATTTTTTTAAACGGTTTTAGCAAAGTTGACAAAAACTTGGGCATAAAATACAAAAATATTGAGCAAAAACAACAAAAATTAGTCGAATATTCTTCAAAACTTTGAATTTCGATAGCCTCCTGGAAAAAGAAATTTTAGAAAATTTCTTTTTTAATTGTATGTTATACGCTGGGCGGGTTTCCTAATGAGAGCACTCACAACTCGGTACGACGAATATATCAATCGGCCAAAATTGACAGAAGAAAAAAACAGTGGAGCATATATTTTATCCCCCCACTAAGGAACAAGAATTGGTAGAGGTTTTACAATTAACCCAACATTTTTGAATGCCAACGTTGTTGATGGACGGGATTCAATGAAACGCAGATTTTGTGGTTCTCTGTAGGATTTTGGTTTTATTCTGTTGAATTTTTTCTGTGACACCCAATTATCGTTCCATTTTGCTTGAACATCCCCCAAAATTTTTTCATTAAGTAATTGAAATAAAAAAAAAACTAACTTAGCTAACGTTCGAGGTTATTAAAAACCGATTGGTATTCCTTGCAACATAAACCAAAATTGATGCTTTTTCATTCAAATTCATTGAAAGTTAATGCTTCTTACTTTTGAAACCAATATGAATCGCTACATTGCACGTTCAAACTATAGTCCGAATTACTGGGCTATCTCGTAATGTCTTCTTACAATGTTGCAATACTCGTTTTAGTATAGCCTCACAGGATAAAAGAAGCAGGCTTTTTTGTGTAATTGTTTATAAATCCTATGACAGAAAGCAGTGCCGGGCAGCCCAAAAATGAGCGCAAATTAAGATTGAATCTTATTTTCATCTCAGCAACAATTTGCTGAAAAATCTTATCTTGTAGTTTAAATTTGGCGTTCACCTGCTTATGGATACTTATTATAGATTTTGTAAAGTATTTAATCCCTAAAGCATTCACAATGGCCCAGAGAAGAAGTTTTTTTGCATCACTCAGCGGAAATTTTCAAGCCTATCATGTATGGTTTACTCGCATACCTTGTAAGATTCGGGCAAAAAGAAGTATCTGCATTTTAATATCTTACAAGAGATCTTACATGACGAGCGTTCACATGGAAGAGCTTCCAAGATTGGCATGTAAATTCCGTACGGGGAAAACTGATGCTTCTCAAGCTCGGAACCAACAGTATCAACAAAAGTCAAATTTTCTTACCTTTAAACTCAACCAAAAGAGTCCTCGTGCTTTGAATGTGAATAAGGACTCTCTCTCTCTTTTCATGTTTGCAACTATGAGAACTTTGAAAGCGGGAACAGGTTTGGCTAATCAGCGTTGTTGAAGTAATTTTTTTTTGCTTAGGCATCCCAATAATCGGAGACCTGAACATGTACGGCCCCGGTGGGTACATCATGACTCTGAACACAAATATGGAAAAGGCGATTGAGGATGTGGAGAACCTGCAGGCACACAGTTGGGTTGACACGATGACAAGAGCAGTCATCATTGAGTTCACTGTCTTCAATCCCAACGTC
This sequence comes from Convolutriloba macropyga, assembly GCF_964194025.1. NCBI lineage: Eukaryota > Metazoa > Xenacoelomorpha > Acoela > Convolutidae > Convolutriloba > Convolutriloba macropyga. The sequence goes on along the minus strand of NC_134470.1, from coordinate 54,778,081 downwards.
AACCTGTTCTCGGTGGTCAGCCTCGTGATCGAGTTCAGCGCCCAGGGTGACGGGTACCCATTTGAACAGGTACTTTCTTCACGTATCTTTTTTCAACAGTTTTTAAAAAACCGATGTCCATTATAGACTAACACACTCAGTCTTTGAAACTTAGGTTATATCTTTAAAAGGTTTTCAGAATTTTTTTATCAACCAGTCGCTTGAAAACATGAATAAATTACTGATAGCTGAAGGTCATTTTTTGTACTTCTAACTTTTGTTACTATACGAAAAAAATTTAATTCCAAGTAACAAAGTACTCATTAACAGAGTATTAGTTCTTTTTAGTTCTGTTGTTTAATTAGAGCATAATTAAATGTAGGAACAAAAATGTTACTAATACTGATATTGTGTGTAATCAGATGAAGACCCTTCGCCTGTACCCGTACATGAGCAGTGCGGGCTATTTGGTACTCGTGTGCCAACTGGCCTATCTCGCATTCCTCATTTACTACATGTATGTCGAAGGTAAGATCAAATATCACAAATAGTACACAAGTTATATAATTAAATCATCTGCATTATAGAAGTATAAGAACTGCCCCCCCCCCCTCCCCGGATAAAATCTATCGAAGAAGGGGCGACTTATTCTGCTTGGTAAGATAACTATGATATCCTTTCAACTTTAAAAACAAGTGGATAAGTTATATTGCTACTGCTCATGACAACACTTCAACAACAAATCACTTCATCTTTAGAAGTTTTCAAATTAGTTCTTCAATTCAATTAATTTACAAAACAATGTGATCTCAGTGAAAAAAAATGTATTGCAAATTTTAGTGTTTGTTCGCACTAATTGAGAACTCGACTCCATTAAAGGCCCGCGTGTTGGGGATGTACAATAATTTGCTCTCAGATGAAGTTTGAGTATTTTTTTAGTCCTCTTGGAGTTTTTTTTTTCAATTTTTCATTGTTCCATTTTTTGTCATGACAGTTTTTTTTCTGACCGATTGAACTTTTTGCTTATTGAACGACACGCTGGTAAATCCGGAGGGCGTAAAGCTGCTGAGCAGTTATTGTCATTGAGCATTGGAAAAGTTTACGTTTCACCAAAACACTAAAACTATTTGCTGCGCAAATATTAATCTGTGGTTTCAATCGCAATTTCTGAAACTCTTAGATCAATCAACCGCGCAGCCTCCACTTTTTCTACCTCTCCCGGTTAGGCTAGCTTCCAGGAGCTTGATCTAGCTACTTCCAAGCCAAACCCCACTCCATGCGTTCAACAGCAATTCATCCAAAGTTAGTCTGCTGAGTATCCCTTTCTCATGCCCAGTTTTTGGAAGATCTGTGTTTTTTTTATAAATGGATCTTTTAAACGGGTGGATTGTACATTTTTCTCGTGTTTTGTAGCAAAGGAGGTGAAGCAGCTCAAGTGGGGATATCTGAAACAGTTCTGGAACTGGGTCGAGATCATCATAATCATCCTCTCCTGGGTCTCCTTCGGACTCATCATCTCCTATGTTGTGGGGGTCGAGGTCACCATGAACCAGATCAAGGCAAAGACAAATTACCCATTTTGTGATAGGATTCATCCCTTACCAATATGCGCTAAGTCGGGCAAATATAAGCGGAAAATATTTGAAACTTTGCCAGCCATTGAATATGATCCGGCAAAGGTGTTGCAATCTGCAGTACTTTGTTTGATGACAACTGAAACGAAACCTATCACGAAACCTATCACAGTTAAATCTCATGAAACTAATATTTTTGCTATTTTTTCTGCTTCTATTATTGTTGATAAATGTCGTGTCTGAACTCATGTCGTGTCTAGGAGTTCTCTAACACTCGCTTCATCAGCTTCGGTGGTCCAGCTACAGTGAACGAGACATACAAGATAGTGTCTGCTATCACTTGCTACTTCGGATATATCAAACTGATGCACATGTTGAGATTCAACAAGAAGATGTCCTCCTTCGCTTGTGTCCTCAAGGTCGCGTCTAATGACATCACAAACTTCCTCATCATGTTCACGGTCAGTAAGCACCAATTATCATTTCAGTACAATTGTAAGTTGCAAAAAAGAACTTGTTCTTATATACTTATAATTTATCTCGGCACCGCGTTGTTTTTCTCCAAACTTGTGTTTTTCTTAAATATCCGAAAAATTTCTCGGTAAATGAATTTAACGGTATTATCAGGCAAAATCTTCTGTTACTACCTGTCGGAACATTTCGATATTTTTGTCAAATACATTGACTAAATTTTGATAAAAATCTATTATTAATTTATGAAAATTAATAAAAAAAATTGATGATTATGGTCTGTTTCAGGTTGTGTTCATTGCATTCGCACAGTTTGCTTACTTGGTGTTGGGCAGTGTGGTGTCTGGGTACAAGTCATTTGTCACCACTTCTACTACCCTCATGGCTATGTTACTCGGACAGTGGGACTTCTACGAGGTCGAGGAGGCTGACAGATTGCTAGGTCTGGACCGACCAATTAGATTTTTAGAGTATTTAAGACATCGGAAGAAAAAAAACGTCATTGCCTAACGTTAACAGGTTCAAATCGTCAGGCATTTGAGGATATCGGGTTTCACCTACCAGAATTACTTTTACTTACCTCTTAGTTGGTTTAATCTCCATATCACTCGGATTTCCCTTACGTTTTACAAACGAGTAACAATCGCAATTATCTTTTGTCGTACTTTTTTTCTCAAAAACTGAAATTACAGAAGCTGCGATGTGCCAATTGAGCACTGGTAAAGTGATCTAATGGTCAAGATTACATCATAGCACATTATGTAGTGCATCATTCAGAGCAGGATATAGAAAAGTATAATCTCTTCCAAATGATCGGCCAGGTGACTCAAAAAACAACTAATTTCGGGCTTAAAATAGGTCTTAATTATGCCGAAAACTATACAAAAATTTGGAAGGAAACGATAAACCTTGACAGAACAAATATAAGATATATATTCAGAGTTGATTAAGCAAATGAGCAAAATGCTATTCCAACAAGTTAAGGCGCTTTCCAAGGTTTTCAGACAAGACTCATCACAATATTTATTGAATAATGCGATTAACAATTTTGAATTCCGAAAACTTTTAAGTGTAGAAGTTCGAAAAACAGAACTTAGCCTCTTGGCGAAATCGACAAAAAAAGAAATGTTTGGCACCGCGAGTGCGCAAAATATTCAATTCATTTACAAGACGACATCGACGTAATCAAACAGTTAATAACGCTATCTGGAACATAACTTCCAATTTTTTTACATATACTTCGGGATAATTACATAAAAGGAAACCAATACGTTTTGAAACAGCTCTGGTAAGGGTTGGTGAAATAATTCTTCATGTTAAGCATCTTTTAATCAATTTTCTTGAAAAGAGACATCACTCGAAAGGTTCCGACCAATTTGAATGTCTCTCAATCGCTGATTATACCAATGCAATGTTTTCTGCAGCGCTTGAAAATCTAATCAAATCTAAACTAACTCGTTATTATATATTTTTTTACTGTATTTGATATTAGCGGGAAATGTAGTTAGCCCAGAAAGCGCAAGGATAGATGAAACGAAAACAAAAAGAAGAATGCACACAAAATGATATGGAAAATAATAGACTTTCACTTCTAAAATATGAAATCCAGATGAATTGCACCAGAAATCAAGCTCCGCACTTCTTGCATTTCAGCCAGAAAATTTTTTGATTGAAGGTTATATACTATAAGTTGTTGCAATTTAACAAAAAAGATATTTTCTGATTGTTAATTTTAATTTGATTTATCGCGTTTTTATGTACTTTTAAAAATCATTTTTATTTTGAAAACATTTGTCCAGAATCTCTCCGATTGTTTCGTTTTCTAGATAATTTTCCAATTTGTGTGCGAATTTTTTTCCAATTAGTCATCTTAGAGGAGAATCAGTGCAAATGATTGCCTTACTGAGGCGAAACAACAGTCCTCAGAAAACATACGTATTTTATTTTAGACTATTTTACTAAATAAACTGAATTCTATTTTCTTCTACTTTCAGTTTTTATGAACTTATCTATTTTAAGATAATTAGTTGTATGTTTAGTTTTTCAATCCGAAAAAATTAAAAACTTGCTAAAAATGTTCCAGAGATGCTTTTAAATCAATTTTTCAGATGTTACAGTACCAAATATAGAGAAAGTTACTGCTGGGCGTTTTCAATTATAGAACTCAATATAGAAGACAATAGAATGTAGTGTTTTGGTTTTATAAATTGCAAATTAATTTGATTTTTATGTTAAACCTATTTGCAATCCGTTTTTGTGATTATTTCATTTTTTTTGATAAAACACAAATCACGAAACACAAATTCATATAATGAAACGGTTAGCAGACACGCTGTACACTTAATGAATTACAGAAAGCATGTTCGGGGAAAATCAAGAATATTGTTTTCAACTCCTCTGCCCTCTACCTCATTGATTATGTATATTGGAGATTAGCGGCTCAAAAATTTTTTAGAACGGTTTCAGTCAAATTAGTTCAAAATGAAGAATTGTTTAATGATTGTTATCCACATTGCCGAACTTTCTTGTTCATTTTAAACGAAGGCACTACTAACAAACTCATTGGGTTTAATGGGTTGTCTTTCATAACCATTTACATGTTTTCCCTATAAACGTGGCAAAAGGCCGGAGACGATAATAAAAAGAACAATAATAATCGAATATACATGTTTCGGAAAAAAAACGGTCAAACCAGCGAAATGCCGAAACATTTATCAAATCGAAAAAAGCTTATAAGTTCATTCGTTGGACGCCATAGGCTACTAATCGTATTACCGTTTGAATAAATAGGAGTTAGAATTTGTTCGAGGGACTCTGAAAATCCATCTTAAAAAGTTTGACATTTCCGTTCCTTGTCATATGTCACGTTTCAAGGCCCTGGATTCCTGTTCACTTACATCATCGCAGCCAATCTGATCCTACTCAATGTGTTCCTCTCTATCATCTGCGAGGCCTGTGATCAGGTTAACGGAGAGGTCGCTCAACAGGAGAACGACTTTGAGGTGGTTGATTTCATGGTCGGCCAGGTGAAAATGTTGATTGGAACCTCCAGACTGACCCAGAACGCAGCCAAAAAGATGGAAGAGGATCAGGAGAAAGATCAGGAGGAATTAGAGGAGCAAAAGAAGGCGATTGATATTGACAGCGTTAGTTATTTAACAGTTATTAACTAATATTTGTAGTATTACGAGAGCCGTTACAAATGAACGGATAATTAATCCCGCATTAGAGCGAACGTATTTAGGCGCTAATTAACCATTCTTTCGCTGCGCGCTAAATAAACTAACGCTTGTTAAGACTACCAGTACACAAGTATTTAAACAACTCAGTTCGACTTATTTAAATAACACAACTTTAGGCCTGGATCTCCTCGCTTATATCCAGGATAGAAAATGTACATTGTTGAACGTAGGCGGCCTGTAAAACCACAGTTTCTTTTGATTTAAATTACTTCTGCTTTTGACAGTTGCAATGCAGATCTTTCCCCCCAAGTTCAATAAAGATGAAGCAGATTGCTTCAGGGGAAAAGACAATAGAGTCTCATAAAAAGCCCCCAAGAAAACCATAATTGTTGCGGTTTTAGAAGAGGGGAAAAGCAGAAAACAGGCGCCTACGAAATCAATAATTGATGCTCTCAGCTTTTTAGATTTTTATTATTTTTTGGAGTTTCAATAATTTCTCCGTGAGATAAAAAAGAGTTAATTCTCTTGCCTTCTCGGCCAATAGGAAAATTAAGAAGCACCTCACTATGAACGTGAGTTTGTGATTCGCTCCCTATCGGCCCAAACGGAGCTGAGAGGAATTAATTGTTTCTCTCAGCGAAGTGGGACGGAATAAAATTAGAGAGACAGAAATCACTCCCAGAAACATGCAGCAGACAACTGCTTTCATTTTTCTCAAAATTTAACTTCACTTTAACAATAAAATAGTCGAACAAAATTGTTTAATAACTTAGACAAATAATTCCAGATTTAATTGTATAACTTTCTTTTTCGACAAATAACATAACTGAAGAAACACCCAAGTGAACGATCGCCCAACAGCTCACCTCCAATTCACCACTACACAACTGGTAATTAGTAAGCTGTAATTTTATATTTACTCTTTTATAAATTTAATACTTTCAGCCCCCCAACTATTTTAAATTGAGACTTATAGCACAGACAGGTCTTAGGCATATATCATTGCCTTCGATTTGTTATATCTTTTGTCAAGTTTGACTGGCATACATAAAGAGATCCCGTATTGTGTGATCTGTAGCAGCCCAGTCAAATTTGATAACTGGTGCGCCCAGAGGAAAGAATCACGCCTGAATTTTTGTTTTTCTATCCGATCGGATTAAAATAGTAAAATAACCACTACCACAGAAGTGAAAGCACACTAATAGACAAACAAATAGAGTAATTTATATCAAATTTACGGCCGAAATACAGTAAATTTACATTAAAATAGTAACAGGCAACTGATTCTTTGCTCTTGTAAAATTGTTCTGACCCGGGTGGGGGTAATCTATGTCCAATTTTTAGTTTATTTATATAACAATTGAAGTACTTTTACATTTTATAGTCAAAATTTAACCAAAAATCATCCCCCCAAAACCTATTTAGCCTAATTTTCACCCAATTTTCATCAAATTTATGGTTAAATTTTAGTATTTACACCTTAAATAACCGAAATTCAACCAGATTCTATCCCCCCAAAACATATTTAATTTGATTTTAACCCAATTTTCACCAAATTTATGGTTGAATTTTAGTATTTTCACTCTAAATAAATGAAAATTATGCAAAATTCATTCCCCCATAACCTGTTTAGTCTATTTCTAACCCGATTTTGACCAAATTTATGCTTAAATTTTAGTATTTTCACACTAAATAATCGAAATTTATACAGAATTCACCCCCTCAAAACTTGTTTAGACTATTTCTGACCCGATTTGGACCAAATTTATGATTAAATTGTAGCATATACACTCCAAATAACCAAAAATTATCCAAATTTCACCGCCCCAACACCTAATTAAAATAAACTTTAGCCGATTTTCACCAAATTCACAGCAGAATTTTAGCATTTTCACACTAAATAGCCGATTTTTAACCAAAAGTCATCCCCCCAAATCATATTTAGAGTAACATATGTCTAATTTTTACTGAATTTTTGACCAAAATATAGCATTTTCAAACAATTTAACGTAAATTTAACCAGAATTCATCCCCCCAATACGTGTTTAGTGTAATTTATATCTAATTTTCTACACATTTAAGCACACGTTGTTGCATTTTCACATCAGCTAACCCAATTTTGGTTAAATTTAAGCCTTCCTTAGTTGAATATTCACTCTGTTTTATCAATTCCTTGACCCGGGTGGGGTAATATTAATCAAATTTTAACCAAATAAACATTATTTTGACTTAAATCCTCAAAAACTAACCAGATTTTAACAAAATTAACGTCACTTTTATCATAATTTAACCGATACTAATCACATTAAAGCCTTAAAAACATCATCCTTATCCAATTTTAACCAATATTACTCAAGAAAATAGCCATATTAACGTCATTTTTACAAAAAATTAGGAAATATTAACCAAGTTTTGACCACATAAATCTCAATAAGGCCCTAATTTAACAAAGAATAACGGGTTTTAAACTAAATTTTATCCCCCCAACATAGATTTTTAGCCTGAAAATAACATAAATTGATGGGAATTCCCCCATTTTAACCGGTTTCACAATAAAAATTTCACCAATAGAGGTTTTAAACAGTGCATGGACCAAACTGGAATAGTTATTGTAGAACATCTTAATCTAACAGCAATAGAAAACACTAGAAGGGGTAAAATAACATGGTTTATTACTGACGGATTTACTTTCTTAGCTATTTTCTACGTGTTTGAACATAATTCTCCCGCTGATTTTTGTATAACTTATGCATCTGAGAACCCAAATTTTCAGAATTTACTAACTTTGTTGAAAACTAAAAACAGTGTGATCGAGATTCCCGCAGAAAATTTAGCCAATAATTAATTAAAAGAGCGTAAACTAGCCTTTTTAACCCAATTTGTACACAAATTTATCATAGAAAAGTTGTTGTCTCATGTTAAAATACGGTCATTAACAGACTCAAGCACTTTAGAAACAATATTTAAACACAATAATAGCTACAAAAATACTACTACTGATGTACTAAACATCCCGTACTAAACGTTTTTATACTGTCTTCTGTGTAATTTCATACAAAAATACAATAATAAAAAAACAAAAACAATTGTTCTATGTTATTTATATGTCATATATTAAAGTAAACGTTCAAGATCTAAATATAAGTATTAAAGTACATAACAAAATAGGCAAATTTTCATATTATTTAACTGACCAGAACAGAAACTTTTTATGCATTTACCATCACTCTTCTAGCGAAACAGAAACTGAAATCTACATAACTTACAAGTGGACCAACCCAAACTTTAAGGAACTTTTGTGTGCTCTAAAAAATCAGAACAGTGTGATAGAATTAGCATAAACGTTATCATCTTGTGTGTGGATGAGCCACCAAAATAAAATTCCCCCGTTTGGTTTACAAATCTTAAAAATCATTAAACCAAAATACATCAACGTTTCTCCTGACGATCCGAGTTTACCAGATAGAGTTAAATTACTTATAAAAACAGAATTTGTCACACAAATTAGATTTTCAAAAATAAACAGATTTCACCAATACTCTGTTGAATTTAAACACTCTGAAAGCACTTGTCCTTGGTTATTAAATTTTACCGTTGAGCAAACCGATATTTACTCTTGGGTTGAAATTTTTAGTACTGATAACGGCAAAAACTTTGAATTTAAAATACAATCATTAAACGGTCCTAAACAAATAAAATTCATAACACAAAACAAACAGTTCAACTTTCTACCTTAGTATTAGCGTTTTATTACATAATTGTTATAACAAAAATATTTTCTACAATAATTACCCAAACTAATAGTACTTTCGTATAAAATATTCTTTTTATACACTAAAACAAAACATGGCAGCGAACGTTGTTGCGTACCCCGACATAGCGTTAGAGAAATTTACAGGTTTAGACCCATCTGAAGATGCCCAGGAATTCTTTAGTTTAATACAAAGAAAAATCCAATTCTCACTAGGAACAAGAGATCCTGCGGATGCTGATTTGCAAGCAGCATACGACGCTAGACAAAAATCATTGTTTGGTTCGGTTTTGCGTGGGCCCGCAGCCCAATGGTTTGAAACCTTAGCACCAGGTTTAGCATGGAACGAAGTTAGAAATCAGTTCATTACCCGTTTTACTGATGCAAAAGACAAGTATAGGAAAAGAATTGAAGTCGAAAGTATTAAAAGGCAAACAGATGAGTTGATAAAAAGCTATACACACCGAGTAACAAAAGCAGTTGAAAAAGGATGGCCAGATCCAGATTTTAACAACGACCAGCGTAACGCTAAGTGTATGGAGTACTTTGTAAGAGGATTAACGCCACCTACACTCAAGCAAAAGGCACATCAGCGGTTAATAGAAAACCCAGCTACAACTTGGCAACAATTACAGGATCATGTAGCAGCTAAAGACTTAAGTTTTTCTGTTAGCAGTGAATTCACGGGTACTGCCTCAAGTAGTATCGACAATAAAATAGAAATAGAAGGGTTAAAAAACCAACTCACAGAAATTGCAAATCTAATGAAAGATCATAAAATAAACGCCACATACAACAACGACAATCCCAGATTCAAACAAAACCAGACTAGATTCTGCAAGTTCTGCAAACGTTCAGGTCACACATTAGCTTTCTGCTTTAAGTACAAGGACTTTAAAAACGAAAACCCAAACCCACCTCAACAACGAGAAAAGTTCACAGATAATTATAAACGTAGTAGGAGCCATTCACCAGGTCAACAAAATTATAAATCAAACAATTATGACAATCGGAATTCTAGGGACCGACAAACAAATAGTTATAACCAAAATCAATCCAATTATCAAAACAATTCTAGACCAGAATATCGACATCGATCACCGTACCCATCAAATTCTTCAAACAATCACCGATCATCTTACGATAACCGATCACAGGAACGACAAAATAACTATCGAAACAATTCTTACAGAGATAACAATAGGCAAAATAGTAGGGACAGACAAAGCAACGGTCCTCCAAGATCAGATAATCGATATCGTGATAGGAGTAGAGATCATGACCGGGATAGGACACCTACTAGACAGAACAATAATACTCATTCAAGAGATAGCAGTGAAGGGCGAAGCCCTCGAGTTCACTTTACCAGTGAAACTTCCAGAGACTATTACAATAATGAGAATCACAACGACGAGTATTTAAACTAGACAGGTCTCCGTTCATAAACACTACTGATAACAAAGCAAGTTACTCACATATTTATATTAATTTATACCAATCCGTCGGAGACAAAAATAAAAATAACGGCTTAGAAACACAGTTTTTATTGGACACAGGAGCATCAAGCTCTATAATTAATTACCACACTTATCTTGAACTATGTAAATTACAACACATTGAGATGAAAGCTTCAAAAAATCATACTTTAGCGGTTAATGGTGAGAAACTAAAACTTCTAGGTCAAATTACTTTCAAAACTTCTTTCGACATTGAAGGAAAGTATCAAGTGGAAGTTACCACATGGGTTTCAGCCAAAGATGGTTGCAAGCCGAATTTGTTGGGAATGGATTTCCTAGAATCTACAGTAAAATCTATTGACCTAACTACTCCAAAAATTGATTTAAAAACTTACCCTGAAGTAGCCGTCACATTAACTAGATACCAAACGAAAAGCTACCCATACATTAGCTCTTACAAAATTGTAGCTCTTGACCAGCAACTACCATTAGCACCAAAATCAACTCGAGTAATATCAATTAGACCACCAAATGAATTCTTCAGAAAGGGAACCTCCTTCGTAATTGGAAGTGAACTGCAAGCTCAAGGAATTTATACTTACAATGTTCAGTGTTTTAGAAAAGAAAAGGAATTACCAATAATGCTAAACAATCCTCTAAACAACAAGGTTGTCATCCAAAAGGGTCCTATTGGGCACACTTTAGAAGACATTGAAATTAGACAAGACCCAGAATTTTCTGTAGTTGACAACGTTGCATTCATAAACCACCTAATGAATAGTGACACTAATTGGGATCAAATATTCCATGTTAGTGAAAAACAAGGTCCAAAAATTTCAAAAATTCAAAATTTCTTTGCAGGCAAAACTCCTGAAAAACAAAAGAAAACAGAAAAGCGAAAAAGGCAACAAGATTTTACCAACAACTACGAATTAGAAACAGACTTTAGCGACGACCTAAAGGATCTTAAGCCACAATTAGAAACAACTGATGAGAACATCAGACCCGTTGAACTTCCCAAAGGAAAACTTAACAGATTTGACAAAACCGATCAAGCGTTTCTCAAAAAATTTGATTTCAGTCAAGCTGATATCAATGACGAAAACTTAGACAAGTTACTGAGGACTTTAACTAAAAATAAAGACGTTTACTCTCAACACAAATACGATGTTGGAAAGATAAAACAAAAGTTTCATGTTAAACTTTTACCTAATTCAACTTTGACAAAACAAAGACCATCCAAAGTACCATTACATTATCAGGAAAAACTAGAAAACCCTTTGGAACAACTGTGTAAAACAGGTATAATCCGGGAAATGGGTAATGATAAAGAAATGGGATCAGAATTTATTAATCCAATCATAATCCTACCCAAGGGGAACACAGTAAAACTGGTTATAGATGCCCGATACCTGAATTCAATAACAGACCTTAGTCGATATTCATGGCCACTCGAACCAATCGGAAGTCTATTAACTAGATTAAAAGGTAATTTCTTCACAACCAGTGATCTTTGTTCAGCCTATAACCAAGTCCCTCTAACTGAGGAAACCAAACAGCTGGTAAGTTTTGTAATTGGTCCAAAGCAATACAGATTTGAACGCGGATTTTACGGCCTATGCGGTCTACCTAATTTCTTCAGTCGTATAATGACTATCCATTTTGCACCATTAATTAGAAAAAAAACAAGCTATAACCTACATTGACGACACCATCATGCAAGCGCAAGATGAAACCGAAATGTTTGAAATAATTGACAAGTACCATGAACTTTTAAGGAAATCAGGATTGAAAGCTCAACCTGAAAAGACTAAATTTTTCCTTAGGAAAGTACAGTTCTTGGGACATGTAGTAGGTAAAGATGGGATACAACCAGTCAAGAAGCGAGTAGCAGATTTAAAAGCACTTAAGTCGCCTGAAAACAAACGTGATGTCATGAGAGTTCTAGGTTGCTTAGGATTCTACAGCATGTACATCAAAAATTTGCATGTTGACTGCAAACCATTTTATGACCTAACCCGCACAGAAACTAAATTTGTCTGGACAACAGAACACGAAAAACTGTTTAACGACATTAAAAACAGGATTAGCGAAGATACTATCTTAGCAATACCTGATACTAAATACCCTTTCCACGTGCATGTAGACGCTTCTTCCATAGGAGTAGGCTCAATTCTCATTCAAGAATTTCCAGAAGGGAAACGAATAGTGTCTTTTAATTCTAGAATTTACACTAAAGAGGAACAAAAAATGAGCACCACAGCACGCGAACTTTGCGGTGTAATATCTGCACTACAAACTTATGAGCATTACCTAATTGGTTCTCCCCATCCAGTATATGTGTACACCGACCATAAGCCTTTAATGTATCTATGGGGTAGAAGAGGAAAACTCTCTCACAGGTTTTTTAGATACCAGTTAGTAATATCTCAATTTCAGAACTTGAAAATTATTTGGACTGAAGGAAAAAACTTAGCTTTTCCTGACATCCTAAGTCGCAATGTGAAACTTAAAGATCTGGACAAGTATCAACTTAAACACAAAAAGATACCAAAAGACATTAGTTTTTACGACGAGCATGGTAACGAGGAAAAATACTTCATTTTGCGTGATAATGAAAAGGGACCAGCAGATGACTTCTTTCCAATCCTAAAACAAAGCATAACGGGTATCGACAAATTCATTTTCAAAAATGACAAAATGGTAAAGCAAAAGTACGACAATAATCAAAACAGACTTTGCTCAATAAACAATATTTCGGAAGATTTCTCGTATGGTTCATCAATTAACCACTATAGGCGTCACCGCAAACATGAAATAACCCCTGCGTCAGAACAGGAGGAAGACGAAACGTCTGATCATTATACAGAAATTGATTCCTACCCTGATGAAGGGATAACCGAACAAAATTTTGATCCAATTTCGGAATTTGAATTGTTCAATGAGAACCAGTCACCGGAATTAGATTTTGACAAACTCTACATTGATCAAACTAACACCACAGACTCGGAGTACAGATTCCCTCTAGAATACGATAAAGTTTTTCTAGTGAAAAATAGCACTTGTATAGACAAAACCGAATTAGCGAAAAAATTTCCCGAAAATACAAAAATACAAGATGCAAGAGAACTCATCGATAAACTGACAATCTTCTCTAAAGAAGTTAATTTAAATACATCAGTAATTTGTCAAGAACAATTAAAAGATCCAGTAATACAACAAATTCGTCAATTAAGAACGAACAATAACAAAGATGAAAAGAAAATTGAATTCCGACAATCTAAAGCCATAATGTCATACATTAATAACTTTGAAAAACTGAGTTTCGTAGGCAACATCTTATGTATTCAACAACAAACAGACGAACCAGATATTGAATACTTAAAAATTTGTGTACCACTGTCATTGTTCTTTAAAGTTTTTCAGCTAGCTCATTGTGAACTGTCAGGTCATGTAGGTTTAGATAAAACACTTGCTAATGTAAAACGATTTTTTTATTGGCCCGGAATGTATAAATGGATTGAATACCTAATTGCTGATTGCCTTGAATGCCAAAAAAATAAACAAAAACGGAAAGACATCCACGAGGCACCTCTCGAAAAATGGACTGATACAGTCCCATTCCCCTTTCATACGGTCCATATTGATCACAAAGGACCTTTAAATCCTCCATCGAACGGTAAACACCATTGTTTAGTTATTGTCGATTCATTTTCACGTTTCATTCAAGTATACCCCGTACATTCCACAGACGCAGTAGACACCATAAAAGCTTTAGAAAAGTTCATCTTGTCTTTTGGAATACCACAAAAACTTGTTTATGATAAGGGTTCGGCATTCATGAACCAAGATTTTGCGAGTTACATTCATGAATTAGGTATAACACCCGCACCTCGAACTGCTTATGCGCCTTGGACTAATGGTAAAGTCGAGATCCAAAACAAACATCTAGGAGCACATTTCCGAATTTTTCTAGAACAAGCTCGAGGTAAATGGGACGAACTGGCACCAAAATTTGCTTTTTCTCATAACACGGTTCCAAATGCTAGTACTGGAATCTCACCTTATGAAATTGTGTTCGGACAAAAACCACAGATACCTCTGTCACTTAAGTTAGGACTCCTACGAAATTCACAGCTCACATGCTCTTCCGAGTTTTGCAAAGACCTGCCTCTTCACAGGCATACCTTGCAAACTTCAAAAAACACCGAAATTGACAAACTTCTAAAACCGACTATTAACAATTCGTTGCTTATGCGAGAAAACCAATTCAAACAAATATACAATAACGCTTATAAAAAGAGCTTAGAAAACAATAACCGCGCACATAAACATAGAAACAAACACAAATTAGGTAAGCCACTTGAGGTTGGGCAAAAAGTTCTAATGGAAAACCATCAAATTGAGTTAGGAAAGTCAAAAAAACTAAATGAACTAAGATCAGGACCTTATACTGTAGAAAAAAACTAACCAATGTTAACTATGAATTAACTTTAGATAGCAACCCGGCCACCAGGAAGGTCGCTCATAGAAATCACCTAGTCGAGTACTACCCAGCTACTGAAACTATACCAGAGTTAACCCTAGAGTATGGTATAGATAAAAATAATTGTGACACATTTTATAATAATCTAATGACAAGTCAGATGAATAAACTCAATAGTCCCTTGACTAAATTCTCCTTCCAAAGCCCCACTAACACCGAATATATCCCCGTGGATAATTTCATACGAAGAGACTCCCCTGTGCAGAACTTCGACCCTGACCGAACACCTACCAATTTTGATTCTGGATTCAACGAAGCAAGTTCAGGTGGTCGTGATAACCCACCTCCAGTCCAAACACACCTACCTAGCGGCAGTCGTACAAGAAGTTCAACTCCTTGCCCACAGCACAATTCTAGAATACCTCTAGACCTTAATTTAAGTCCTCTCCGCCCTAATACATCGGAACAAGGACCTTCTAATTTACAAACTTTAGAAAATAATAATAATAATAGGCGAACTTCTAGTCGCTCGGCCAAGCCGCCATCACGCTATCAAGCCGGATTTACTTAACTTTGTTTTAGGTAGCAATAAATCCAGTCAACATTTACTGGCAGTGCCTATTACTTCAACTCATAGCCTTAATTCCCGACTTGAAGCGTTTAGAAAAAGAACAGGATGAAAAGATATCCTTGTTTTGATAAACTCTATTTTTCTTATTTACTTATAAGTCTTTTCTACTTTTGTACTTTTTCTATAGTTATTAACGCTACTGGACCTCCTTTTGAGGATATTAATGACGTGTCTAACAAACTTAGGGTCATTCATTATGACTGCTCTAAAATGAAAGAAAACAAAATGTATGCTTTAACACAAGTTTCTCCTTGCAAAATTACACCCGAAAACATTCAGATGGTTGATACACATGTAACACTTTATCAGCGGTCTTATCGGACCTTTGTCAAAGCACTTATGTGTAAAGTCACTGCAATGCTCATTCGTTATAATTGTGGTATGTTTTCTCATTCATCAATTGTACACAACGCTCCAATAATAACATACGATATTATTGTTTCACCCGAACAATGCCTAAATGCTAATAAAACTGGAAAAATTACTGTTACCGAATTTGACGATGAAGACATGGAAATTGATATAAAACATGGAATAAAAACTGTCTCCTATAAAAACCAGGGAGTTGATCTTGAAGGTGAATCATCAACATCTTGTGATAATCGTGGTCAAATTAAACACTTCTCTTTTGAAACCCTGATGCAAGAAACTGTACTCGATATTGATCTTAATGACAGAACTGTCTATAACAGTCAAGGACTAAAACTTCCTTGTGCCCTCTCAGAAGGAGGTTGTCATTCGACATCACTCGACCCCTTTGCATACAATTGGGAGGCACCGGAAAATTGTATAGTTACTAAAAGATTTTCACAAAACGCAAAAATGCTAAAACATGAAAACGAACTTGGTAACGTACAGTATTTCATAGTGAGTGATGAAAAATCGGAGACGCCCTATGAAGGACCAGGAACGTATTCTCCTGCTGAAATGGACATAAAAATTAGAGTAATTGATGAAAAAGAAAAGGTGTGTGGAAAACCAGAATTTATTTACAGAACAAATTTAGATTCTTTATATGTTTCTTATAAAGGCGGGTTTAATATGAAGACTGGCAAACCTTATAAAACAAAAACTCAACAATTTTTTCATAAACTTCGTGTTGAACCTGACAATAGCCTAAGTGTAAATGGGTTTAATAGGAAGCCTTCAGATGAACAGATCCGAACATCCGACAATGGTTTTGTTGCATGGGAACACTTAGACAAAGACAAGTTAGACTATGATCTTAACCTTGCGGTAAAAATGGATTTTGTCATATATCACAATTACATGCAAATAAAACAAGCATGGAAAAGTTTGGTCATAGAGCAATGCGAACTTGATCGAACTCAAAAACAAATGATACTAATGCAGGCTATCCAAAACAATCGTTTAGCTGGATATATGTTAACCGGCAACCGCTCGATGTTCTTAGACACAGATGGTAGCATAGGTTGGCTGTACCACTGTCCAAAACGAAACTCACCACTTCAAGTTCTTGAACAGTGTTATGATAGGATTCCTATTTATTATGATGGTAGGACAATGTTCGTCGACCCAATTACTCGACAAACCTACCCTTTTGCAAACGAAGTAGATTGTGTTGGAGGCTACAAAAATGCCTACCAATTAGATATTGATAATGAAAATTCATGGTACCATTTGATGCCAGCACCTGTTCCTTTACAACCACCAAAAATATTCTCTTCAAGAGTTATTAGTTCTATTCCAAAATTTACCGGTTACGAATCGCAACGTGCCGGAATTTACACACCAAATCAACTTAAATCGTTTTGGGACAATATCTTGCATTCGGAAGCTTCAAAATCTGTTTTGACAAAAATTTCAAGAGAAGTTCTAGAAGGAAGAAGCATAGACTATTCTCAAAAAGATATCTATGCGTCAGCAATGGGAATTAACAGACAAATTTATCTAGATTCTCTTCTTTCACCTACATTTTTTACAAACCAGTTCAAAGGCACTTTTGGAATCATCACTTTTTATCTGGAAAAAATTGGAGTTTATTTTGCTTGTTTCTTGTGCATAAAATTCTTAACTGATGTAATCGTAACAATCATAAGAGCGTTCGAAATCCACAAAATATCCAACAAAACAATGGGTTTTTGGAAAATTCTATTAGGAGCAACATATAATCTTTGTATCTTATCGTTCTTTACACCGGTATTCTCTAACGAAACCAAACCGTCGGCCCCACAGAACAACAATCATTTTTTACCGCTTAGTAATTATCAACCTTACAGCACCATAGAAAAAACTTACAAATGCGTTGAGGATCAACCAAGAGAAAATAAAGTTGATGAGCATTGTCATACAGAAAATAATAAAGTAGAATACCCAAATCTGGCGTCACATCAACCACAACCACAAAATGATGCAACCATTCGAAGTGTGGTGGCACCTCCTTAAAGCTGTTAATAAAAAAAATCATCTTTTTCATAAAAAAATAATTTGTCTCAAAAATCAAAAAAATTATTTGTATTAGACTCTATAAGTTAATTAATATCTTGTTTAGATACACCTCAAGGATGCTATGCTATGCAACCCAAATTCATAAAACAGCCTAACGCTTTATTCATTCGATTTGGACAATACACCGGACAGATATTATCCTCAAGTCTTTCCGATTTAAAAACTACTGTAACTATTAGAGTTGCATCTTTCTACTTCAGTGACATTATAGACTTGGACGTACCGCATTCAAATTTTCAATACTTCTCAGTGTTAAGAGCCCTGATTGATGACACAAATACTTTTATAAACATTGGAGTCGAATACAAAATTGTTTCAAAGCATCTGAAGAAAAATATTATTAGACTTTGACTTTTCCTGTAAGAGACATGTGTGGATTCCTTCCTTGCTTTTTATTTCTTATAATCCATTTTCAACTATGTAATCGCAACTATGTCTATCTAGCTATTGCCTGCACTCTTCCCATACTCCGATTTTGCCTCAGTGAATCCGATTGATATATTATCTATAAATATCAATCGTTGTCAATAATCCTCTTTTCAGAAATAATTGACACACCCTTTTTTTATCCTTTTTTTACATTTATATACTTTTATACATAGTTTTGAAATGAAGAACAATAAGTTAATTAACAACTAAAACGCTTCCATTAATGTACTTTTTGTTTCAAGATAGACTCGTTACAATTTATCAAATAAAGAAAACTTTTGAAGAAAATCACGGAGAAATTTTCCCTCAAATCGTTATAAATTTTGAGTTTTGGGACACTTGGGAAAACGATACTGTGATTTTAACCCCTCATTCGTTGTATTGGAATTATTTCGTGTATTTAGCACAATTCGACCCTAATAGTCTGCCAAATGAGCTAGATCAGCAAAATGATTCATTTAACTAATAGAAACCTACAAATCAGAATCGGAAACCAAAATTTTGAGCTATTAGCCGTATACTATGTTTCCGCTATAAGTATAATGACTTTCGCGAAAAAACCCATGACAAATATTTACAGACTTTTAACTATTTTCATTACTCATCCTCAGTTCGCCGAATTCACCATTTTTCTAGCATTCAAAGAGAACTCGGTATTTCAAGTACAACATCCAATCTACATTGCTTAGGTATCATTCTAAACTATGATATTTGCAGTTAACAATAAATTTGTAGAGTTACAAAAAATTCAACGATCTTTTGATGCATACCCAACTCCTGTACCTACTATGCTAGTAACGCTCAAAGAAATCCAAAGTGAAAACATTTGTTTAATAAGTATTAATCCTCTTTCAGTTCATTGGAAATTCTTCCTCTTTATTCTAGAAAACCCAAACTGTGTACCTCACAATCTTTATTTTGAATTGCCGAAAAGTGATTGTTCTCAAAACGATTTCATTACTAAAGAATTGGAAACTATTAACAATTAAAAGCAGCAATGATATTCTCATACCAAAACTGCCTTATACAAATACAATTTTTTGAAAAATCATTTTTCACGACAAAAAGCAACAGAGTAATCCCACAATTAATACTCCATTTTGAATATTTAAACACTTGGACTGATGGAACCATTACCTTAACACCATCTTCCCCCTATTGGACATTCTTTATAAATATATCCCAAGCTTTAAATGGTTCTAAAATCCCTTTTAATTTAGATCTTCTATAATGCTGTTCCACTTTGGTGAGCGCCTAGTCAAAGTAGAGTCCCTCGAGAGATCTTTCATTGAAACTTCCACAGCAGAGATTAAACCCTGTATAATTATACACTATACAGACTACGAGCGTGGATGTGAGGGTTCTACTCGAGTAACAATGGGAATGATGCACTGGGAATTCTTTCTTGCACTCATTGATATCGAAGAGCATTTCCCAGTCAATTTGGGTGCTCTTCAGTAAAGTGAATTGTTTCACATAACTTTCTCTCCCCAAAAAATAATTTTTTTCCCTTGCTCATTATTCCTATCCTTTTTTTTCTGATCAATTTGTTCTTTTTCCCCTCATTTCTTTCCAAATTGTTAAAACTAAAATGATTTTGTTTATTGGTAAGGAAAAAATTAAAATTGTTAAAGTAGAAAGATGGTTCAATATTTGTTTCACACAGTATAAAGCATGTATCAAGATAACTTATATGTTTTTAAGCACCGGTACCATTAATCATTATTACATTTATCCAAACGAGAAACACTGGAATTTCTTTTTTGCTATTGCAGATTTAAATGTAACTATCCCCAACGAACTTGAACACCATGGATTAGAACTCGTATACCCGGATCTTTCTAATTTGTCCTTATAATGGGAAACATTCTGAAAATATCGTCTCAGCAACCTCAAATTGATACAACCCCTAAAGTTGAATGCCCTGTTTGTTATCTCCCTTGCCGTCAATTCAAAAAATTGCACAAAAACCCAAATGGTCAGCCCCCCCATTTTGCTTGCATTCCTTGTAGAAACGAATTATTTAAATATTGGAACCAACCTAAATGCCCCATTTGCGTAACTCCCATTTATACAATCAGTCATTGCCATTATTTTCAGTGTGATTCTTGTCAAGAAATCAAAAAGTTATCCACTTGCCACAGCCACTTCAAAAGCCTACACCCTGAAAAATCAATTTGTTTGCAGTGTATGACCTTCACAACTACTAAATGCCCCTTATGCAAACAAACAATTGACCCAAACAACCCGTGGTAAAATCCTTGATTCAAAACTACCTTCACAAATTATCCAAAATGTTTATCCCCAAAGTACTCGATTTTTTATTAATGGCCCTTATGATTATTGCAGCAGCCTTCTCCTTCGTTTTAACCGTTTTTCTCGTAGTTGTAAGTATTCCTTTCAACTTTTTGATGTTAATAGTTATATTAGTAATAGACCAAACAATAAAATCCCAAAATAATCAACAACCAAATCCCCCAACTGTGCCAATCCCATAATTCCTTCCAATAACAATCTTTCAAAAATGAATACAATTGACAAAGAAACCAATACTATAGAATCCAAACCGGTCTCATTAATTTGTTTATGCTGCAGACGTGAAACAATTGTTTTCAAGAAATTACACGAAAACCCCCCTAACGAACTACCCCACGTAATGTGTCTGCTCTGTTACCAATATGTTATAAACGATATGGGCTACGATTTTTGTCCTAAATGCTCTAAATTTAATGTTATCTTTTCAATCTTTAACTGGTTTCAATGTGATATTTGCAAACAAACAAGATTTCAATATTCTGTTGCAAAAAACGTTTCATCACAGTGATCACAAGCCCGTCAACTTTTGTAAATTTTGCGTAGAAGACTGTAAATTATGCCCTCGTTGCGAAAAAATAATTACATAATGCGTCCAAAAACTTCCAAAATTTTAATTCTTTTCCTGCTTTCATTTTTGATCCACTCGATATCCCTAATTCAATTCAGTTTTTACCAGGAGCAAATCACCTCCTTCACCCTAGTTCTACACTACTCATTGAATTGACAAAATGCATCCCGTAACATTGTTCATTCTTCTTTTCGTCCTCTTATGCGCATTGGCAATATCCCTTTTTATTAATCACTACCTCCTTTCCATTTTCTCCAGATACGGAAAATGACCAATCTAGACCTATCCACAAAAATATTTATCTTAACCCTAATTACCTTGCTTGCAATATCGTTTCTTATTAACCTCATCCTACTGCAGTTTCTCAGAGGTTTTCCTGTTTGTGTATTAGGAAAATAAAATAACAGTCACTCGATGGGTCTTTCACAATCCCTATTCGACGGTTTCCGTTGGTTCTATCCCCATAAGGACATTATCTGCCCTATATGTTCACGAAAAACCGTTATTGTAGAAAAACTACACAAGCAATTCCCCAAAGAAAACCCCCACTATGTATGTATTCCTTGCAGAAAAGCACTTTTTAAAAGATACCCAAACCCTAAATGTCCCATCTGTCTTCGACCTTGTCTTCCCGTCCTGATAACATCCTACTTCCGATGCAATTTATGCAAAAAAATGAAAACAGAATTAGGAGTAACAAAACACCCACATTTTTCCCAACATGACGAACACCGATTCTGTCGAGTGTGCATAAATAAGCAGAAAAAATGTCCCATTTGCAAAAATTTTTTAGACGACGTTGTCTAATAAACCAAAAACAACTCAAGTACAAACGATCTTTTTTTTCTCTCTTTTAACTTTTCCTCGGGAAGGGGTTACCTCAGCTTTCTCCAGCCTGCCCACCTGGCTTTTGAACCTAAATAATTCAGAACACTAACACGATAACTGAAAGTTCCAAAAACGACCCGAAAAATTTCCTTCTTTCAGCTAAAGCAAGGTTGTCTCCCCAGCTGCACGGGTCGTTGCAGCCGTGTTAGTGTGACGCACGCCCCAAGACTCACACCTCCGGGCAGCGGAGAAAGACGTACTTGTGCCAGGGCTGCCCGCCTGGCATAAGTATAAAAATTTTTTTATTATTGCCCCCCTCCCTTTATTAAAGTTAACTTTGCATTTAGCAAAACAAAAACTTTTCTACCAAACTTTAATAACAAATGCAATTAGCATTATAATTTTTAAGTAAAGCAGTTAGCAACAAAACCTTACAAAAACATTTTTACAATAGAATACATTTTATATTAGCAATACAATTGCAAACTTGAAAAGAAGCCATAATGTGTGATATTGATGACACAGGCTAACCAAAATCAAAATATTTTAGATCATTAACAAAGAAACACTCAGAATGACTACCAGACCCACACTCGCAAGCGTGGTAATCCCCAATCAACATCAACAAGTGACAACACAACAAGAACAAACACAAACCCACTCTTCCCAGCCTCCTATCTTCTCAAAGCCTCCATTTACAACCATTGCACCTCCATCAACTTCCAGTCAATATGATCCGCAAAACAATTGGATAGTTAATCGCAAGAGACCAGCTCCAGGAGATCATCAAACCAATCACGCTGAAAAAATCAAGAAATTGTCAAATATTAACGACCTGTTAACAGAAGGTGATAGAAAAAACATCCCTCACTGCCTAGACATACAGAAAACAAGAGAAGCGAAAATTAACACTGAAAACCCCAGGTTTGTTACAAACCTCAAATATGCGCTAAAAACTGAGTATAATAAATTCGCCGTATCCGAAAGGGTCAAAGTGAGCAATATCACTACAGGAGAAGACCTCTTCATGAAAGCAAGCGAACTACCCATTCTTAAAGACTTCTCTTTGAACGACAACCAAAATATATGGAGGATTAAAAACCGAAATCCGACCACAAAAATGTATAACATCAGGAACAATCAGCTGGACATTTACGCTAATGTACCATATGCGGCTATAACTGCTTTTCCTTCAACTAATGAACAGAACGAAATCACGAGAGAATCCCTAATTTCAGAAAATACGAGATTCAGACAGGAATTGTTCATCAAAGAGACGGAATTACAGGAACTGCAAATGAAATTCGAAAGTCTGCAAATGAGCAATACAGAGAAAGGAAGAACAACAAGTGATGACTACTGGAGAAGGCAGTACGTCCTAACAAAACAGCTACAAAAAACAGAAGAAAGCAACCTGAAGCAAATTAACAAAGCATTTGCTCAGAAGCACCTTGAAATAACGTCGGCTAACAAAAAGCTAGGAATGGCAAACAAGGAATTAATTGAACAGGTCAAACAACTGAACTGCAAGTTAGAGAAAGAAAAAAGGAAGAGGCAAAAACAAAAAAAACTAATAAAGTCACTGATCCCTAAGCACGAGAAGACCCCAGAGCCATGCGATGACAGTCAAGATATACAAGAGGTTCTTTTGATCGAAGACGATGGAAACAGTCCAGTGCCAAGCCCAGTCATTTTGCCCCCAGAATTTTTTGAATAATACAGCACAACATTATCGCCCTTTGCGATTAATTTTATAGCATACCATTATCGCCCTTTGCGATTAATTTCAAAACTATCTGAACTTGTAGTAACTCATTTATATGTTCCAAACGCAATAAAATTATATACGATGCAATATATTTCTTTTTTTAATCATTTTCTTTTCTATCTTAAAAATCGGGGTGAGCTGTAGTATTAAGAGAGCCGTTACAAATGAGCGGATAATTAATCCCGCATTAGAGCGAACGTATTTAGGCGCTAATTAACCATTCTTTCGCCGCGCGCTAAACAAACTAACGCTTGTTAAGACTACCAGTACACAAGTATTTAAACAACTCAGTTCGACTTATTTAAATAACACAACGTTAGGCCTGGATCTCCTCGCTTATATCCAGGATAGAAAATGTACATTGTTGAACGTAGGCGGCCTGTAAAACCACAGTTTCTTTTGATTTAAATTACTTCTACTTTTGACAGTTGCAGTGCAGATCTTTTCCCCCAATTTCAATAAAGATGAAGCAGATTGCTTCAGGGGAAAAGACAATACAGTCTCATAAAAAGCCCCCAAGAAAACCATAATTGTTGCGGTTTTAGAAGAGGGGAAAAGCTGAAAACAGGCGCCTACGAAATCAATAATTGATGCTCTCAGCTTTTTAGATTTTTATTATTTTTTTGGAGTTTCAATAATTTTTCCGTGAGATAAAAAAGAGTTAATTCTCTTGCCTTCTCGGCCAATAGGAAAATTAAGAAGCACCTCACTATGAACGTGAGTTTGTGATTCGCTCCCTATCGGCCCAAACGGAGCTGAGAGGAATTAATTGTTTCTCTCAGCGAAGTGGGACGGAATAAAATCAGAGAGACAGAAATCACTCCCAAAAACAAGCAGCAGACAACTGCTTTCATTTTTCTTAAAATTTAACTTCACTTTAACAATAAAATAGTCGAACAAAATTGTTTAATAACTTAGACAAATAATTCCAGATTTAATTTTATAACTTTCCTTTTCGACAAATAACATAACTGAAGAAAACACCCAAGTGAACGATCGCCCAGCAGCTCACC
>NC_134470.1:54690328-54752959 GCF_964194025.1 Convolutriloba macropyga | reverse complement strand
TGGTATAACACTTGTACCTTGAGAGATGGGAAACTATAAACAATCGAACATTTCTTTCTCGACAATGAGCACAAAAATGAAATTTTTTAAGTTTCCATTGAAGAATTTACATTCAAAACAACTTTCTAGTAAAAAACTTTTCAAAAAATTGCTGTACTATTGTACATTATGTGATCTGAGATTGTGTACGTCTGAGCCCGGATGAATTATATGTAATGTAAGTGCATAAAATAGATGTTCCTTTGAATATTTTTTTCTTTTCAGAATACTAACTTTCATTGATTAAGTTTCACTCTACTGCTTGTACATTGAAAGATAATGAAATGATTTATTGTTTACTAGTAATGACTCATTTATAGTTTATGTGACCGAGCTTCATACATTTTGAAACAATTTTAAATAATTTTTCCGCATGAATCAACTTTTATTTAGGAATTATTTCTCCGGGACATGTATATTGAGCCGATTAAAAATGACGTTCAATTACACATACTGATGACGCATATATAATTTACATTACCGACAGTAATACATTTCAAATTTTTTGCATGTTAGTTTTCACTAATGAAACAAGTTACAAGTTTTTTTCTAAATATCTAATCTCTGGGTACTTTAAGAGGGTGAAAAATGATTTAAAATTGACTTTTAATGACTCATTTACATTTTCGTGAACAAAACTGATACTCTTCTGAGAATTTTTCCGTTAGTTTTTGCTGATTGATTGAGATTTTCTTGAAAAAATGAGTCTCTGAAGGCTTCGCTCAAAGTCTCGTATTTTATGAAGGGAAAAATGAGTCTCATTTTAGTTTGCGTAAAAATTTAAGAAGTCTTGAATGAGTTTTAACTTACGAAAAAGCTTTTAATGAAGGAACTTTCCCCCAATACTTGTACCTCAAGTGGAGTAAAATGAACATTGACGTTAGCTGACTCGTACATACGTTTTATGGAAAGAACTAATGCAAAGTCAAGTGTTTTTTTGTTAATTTTCACCAATGAAAGAGTTTTTTATTTTATGAACTTTTCACTGCGACTTTTACATTAAGAGGGAAAAAAATGATGTACAATAAAACTTTTATGACTCATTTTATATTTTTAATGACACAAACTAATACATTTTAAAATAATCTTGCGTTAATTTTCAGAAATGAACGTTTTTTTACTTGTACTTTTCTCCAGGACTTGTTCCCTAAGTAAAAGAAATGATGTACATTTAACACTTTATTTCACATACACTCATATTTACCTTTTATGAGCAAAATTGATACAATTTTATGTTCTTTGTGTTATCATTCAGATACAAAACAACTTCATAGAAAGAAATTTTCACTGTAACTAGTAAGCTAAGTGCAAAACGATGTACTTATGATGACTCTCACATTAATTTAGACGACACATGATGACACATGAAACAACTTTCACGTGAGGATTTTTTGTTCTGGTCTTGTATTTTTAGGAGGGGGCGATGCACAAGCAAACATTGATGACTCATTTATACTTAATGTAAACAAAATTGATGCTTTTTCAAGTATTGTTTTAGTTTTAGCTAGGAAACAAATTTCTCTCTGGAACTTGTAATTTAAAACGAAAAAAAATTTAAAAAATGACCTTTTGGAACTCATAGAAATTTTGTATGGATGAAACTAAAAATTTAAATATTTTATTGGTAGTTTTCACTAAGGAAACAACCTCAAGCAAACAAATTTTCCGCTAGATTTGTAAATTAGGAGAAAAAATGAGGTACAAATGAACTTTTTTGACTCTTTTTGAAATTGTTGAAATTTTTCTCTATGAATTGAACATTAAGAGGAAAAAAAGATGTGCAAGTTGCATTTGATGACTCATATATCAACTATGTTAGACAAATTGATTTTTTTATAACATTTTTGTATTAATTTTCACTAACTGAGCAGTAAGTTTTCCCCAAGAAATTTTTCTCAATGACTTGTACGTTAAGAGGAAAAAAGAACCTTTTATGATTCATATATATTCTTTACGTGTGCGCAATTGACATTTTTCAAAGCAGTTTTGCGTTTGTTTTCATTAATAGAACAAGTTTTCCTCAAATAATTTTTCTCTATGACTTGTACATTGAGAGGGAAAAAATGATGTACATATG
The DNA here is from genome assembly GCF_964194025.1 of Convolutriloba macropyga. Classification (NCBI taxonomy): domain Eukaryota; kingdom Metazoa; phylum Xenacoelomorpha; order Acoela; family Convolutidae; genus Convolutriloba; species Convolutriloba macropyga. The sequence goes on along the minus strand of NC_134470.1, from coordinate 54,750,843 downwards.
ACCTTTGATGACTCATATATACTTTATGTGTGCAGTATTTAGGTTTTCCTAAAGTAGTTCTCTGTTACTTTTCACTATTTAAACCACTTTTGCTATCGAAATTTTTCTCTATGACTTTTACACTAAGAGAAAACAAAAAATGTACAAATGACCTGTGCTACTCATGGATACTTTATCTGAGCTTCACTTGAGTTTTTTAAAATGGTTTTGTGTTAACTTTCACTAATTAAACAACTTTTAATTAAGAAATTTTCCTCTATGGCTTGTACATTAAGAGGAGAAATTTATGTACATATGAACTTTGATGACTCATATTTAATTTATGTGATCAGTATTTAGGTTTGCCTAAAGTAGTTCTGTGTTACTTCTCACTAATTGAACAACTTTTTTTAAGAAATTTTTTCTCTATGACTTCTACATTAAGAGGGGAAAAATAATGTACAAATGACCTGTGCTGACTCATATATACTTTATGTGAGCTTTATTTAAGTTTTTTAAAAGTAGTTTTGTGTTAACTTTCACTAATTAAACAACATTTTCCTAAGACGATTTTCTCTATCACTTGTACATTAAGAGGAAAAATTAATGTACAATTAACCTTTGGTGACTCGTATATACGTTATAAGAGCAAAATTGATGTTTTTTAAAGTAGTTTTGAGCTAACTTTCACTAATTAAACAACATTTTCCTAAGAATTTTTTTCTCTAGGACTTGTACATTAAGAGGAAAAGTTGATGTGCAAATGACCTGTGCTGACTCATATATACTTTATGTGAGCTTTATTTAAGTTTTTTAAAGTATATTTGTGTTAGTTTTCACTAATGGAACAACTTCTCCTTTAGAATTTTTTCTCTAGGAATTGTACATTAAGAGGAAAAAATTGATATACAGGTGACCCTCGATGACTCATATATTTGCTATGTGAGCAAAAGTGGTGTTTTTTAAAGTAGTTTTGTGTTAGTTTTCACTAATGGAACAACCTTTCCTTTAGAATTTTTCCTTGAGGACTTGTACATTAAAAGGGAAAAAACGATGTACAATTGACCTTTGATGACTCATACATATGTTATGTGAGCAAAATTGATGTTTTTTAAAGTAGTTTTATGTTAGTTTTCACTAATGGAACAACTTTTCCTTAAGAATTTTTCCCTGAGGACTTGTACATTAAAAAGGAAAAAAGTTTTTTAAAGTATATTTGTGTTAGTTTTCACTAATGGAACAACTTCTCCTTTAGAACTTTTTCTCTAGGAATTGTACATTAAGAGGAAAAAATTGATATACAATCGACCTTTAATGACTCATACATATGTTATATGAGCAAAAGTGGTGTTTTTTAAAGTAGTTTTGTGTTAGTTTTCACTAATGGAACAACCTTTTCTTAAGAATTTTTCCTCTAGGACTTGTACATTAAAAGGGAAAAAAACGATGTACAATTAACCTTTGATGACTCATACATATGTTATCTGAGCAAAATTGATGTTTTTTAAAGTAGTTTTATGTTAGTTTTCACTAATGAACAACTTTTCCTTAAGAATTTTTCCTTGAGGATTTGTACATTAAAAGGGAAAAAAAATGATGTACAATTGACCTTTGATGACTCATACATATGTTATGTGAGCAAAATTGATGTTTTTTAAAGTTTATTTGTGTTAGATTTCACTAATGGAACAACTTCTCCATAAGAAATTTTTCTCTAGGACTTGTACATTAATAGGAAAAAAATGATGTACAATTGACCTTTGATGACTCATATTTATGTTATGTGAGCCAAAATGTTGTTTTTTAAAGCAGTTTTGTGTTATTTTTCACTAATTGAACAACTTTTCCCTAAGAAAATTTTTCTCTAGGACTTGTACATTAAGAGGAAAAAAATGATGTACAATTGACCTTTGATGACTCATACATGTGTTATGTGAGCAAAATTGATGTTTTTTAAAGTTTATTTGTGTTAGTTTTCACCAATGGAACAACTTTTCCTTAAGAAATTTTTTTTCTAGGACTTGCACATTAAGAGGAAAAAAATGATGTACAATTGACCTTTGATGACTCATACATATGTTATGTGAGCAAAATTGATGTTTTTTAAAGTAGTTTTGTGTCAGTTTTCACTAATGGAACAACTTTTCCTTAAAAAATTTTTCTCTAGGACTTGTACATTAAGAGGAAAAAAATGATGTACAATCGACCTTTAATGACTCATACATATGTTATATGAGCAAAAGTGATGTTTTTTAAAGTACTTTTGTGTTATTTTTCACTAATGGAACAAACTTTTCTTAAGAATTTTTCCTCTAGGACTTGTACATTAAGAGGAAAAAAAATGATATACAATCAACCTTTAATGACTCATACATATGTTATATGAGCAAAAGTGGTGTTTTTTAAAGTAGTTTTGTGTTAGTTTTCACTAATGGAACAACCTTTTCTTAAGAATTTTTCCTCTAGGACTTGTACATTAAAAGGGAAAAAAACGATGTACAATTAACCTTTGATGACCCATACGTATGTTATGTGAGCAAAATTGATGTTTTTTAAAGTAGTTTTATGTTAGTTTTCACTAATGAACAACTTTTCCTTAAGAATTTTTCCTTGAGGATTTGTACATTAAAAGGGAAAAAAAATGATGTACAATTGACCTTTGATGACTCATACATATGTTATGTGAGCAAAATTGATGTTTTTTAAAGTTTATTTGTGTTAGTTTTCACTAATGGAACAACTTCTCCATAAGAAATTTTTCTCTAGGACTTGTACATTAATAGGAAAAAAATGATGTACAATTGACCTTTGATGACTCATATTTATGTTATGTGAGCCAAAATGTTGTTTTTTAAAGCAGTTTTGTGTTATTTTTCACTAATTGAACAACTTTTCCCTAAGAAAATTTTTCTCTAGGACTTGTACATTAAGAGGAAAAAAATGATGTACAATTGACCTTTGATGACTCATACATGTGTTATGTGAGCAAAATTGATGTTTTTTAAAGTTTATTTGTGTTAGTTTTCACCAATGGAACAACTTTTCCTTAAGAAATTTTTTTTCTAGGACTTGCACATTAAGAGGAAAAAAATGATGTACAATTGACCTTTGATGACTCATACATATGTTATGTGAGCAAAATTGATGTTTTTTAAAGTAGTTTTGTGTCAGTTTTCAGTAATGGAACAACTTTTCCTTAAAAAATTTTTCTCTAGGACTTGTACATTAAGAGAAAAAAATGATGTACAATCGACCTTTAATGACTCATACATATGTTATATGAGCAAAAGTGATGTTTTTTAAAGTACTTTTGTGTTATTTTTCACTAATGGAACAACCTTTTCTTAAGAATTTTTCCTCTAGGACTTGTACATTAAGAGGAAAAAAAATGATGTACAATTGACCTTTGATGACTCATACATATGTTATGTGAGCAAAATTGATGTTTTTAAAGTATATTTGTGTTAGCTTTCACTAATGAACAACTTTTCCTTAAGAATTTTTTCTCTAGGACTTGTACATTAAGAGGAAAAAAAATGATGTACAATTGACCTTTGATGACTCATATATATGTTATGTGAGCAAAATTGATGTTTTTAAAGTATATTTGTGTTAGCTTTCACTAATGAACAACTTTTCCTTAAGAAATTTTTCTCTAGGACTTGTACATTAAGAGGAAAAAAATGATGTACAATCGACCTTTAATGACTCATACATATGTTATATGAGCAAAAGTGATGTTTTTTAAAGTAGTTTTGTGTTAGTTTTCACTAATGGAACCACTTTTCCTTAAGAAATTTTTCTTTAGGACTTGTACATTAAGAGGGAAAAAATGATGTACAATTGACCTTTGATGACTCATACATATGTTATGTGAGCAAAATTGATGTTTTTAAAGTTTTTTTGTGTTAGTTTTCACTAATGGAACAACTTTTCCTTAAGAATTTTTCCTCTAGGACTTGTACATTAAGAGGAAAAAAATGATGTACAATTGACCTTTGATGACTCATACATATGTTATGTGAGCAAAATTGATATTTTTTAATGTATTTTTGTGTTTGTTTTAACTAATGGAGCAACTTTTCCTTAAGAATTTTTCCTCGAGGACTTGTACATTAAATGGGAAAAAATGCTGTACAACTGACCTTTGATGACTCATATATATGTTATGTGATCAAAATTGATGTTTTTAAAGAAGTTTTGTGTTAGTTTTTACTTATGGAACAACTTTTCCTGAAGAAATTTTTCTCTAGAACTTGTACATTAGGAGGAAAAAAATGTTGTAAAATTGATCTTTGATGACTCATTAATATGTTATGCGAGCAAAATTGATGTTTTCTTAAGTAGTTTTGTGTTAGTTTTTACTAAACGATCAACTTTTACTTAAGAAAATCTTCTTTAGGACTTGTACATTGAGAGGAAAATAATGATGTACAGGTGACCTTTGATGACTCTTTCGTACTTCATATCACCAAAACTAATACATATCAAGATTTACTTAGTGTTCACCAATGTTTAAACTTTTGCTTTAAAACATTATATGGCACCGGTTTATTACTCTAATGACAAAACTATGCCCTATTATCTCCCATGCAAAACCGTACTCTACCTTACCGACTCAAATGTTTACTCAAATTTCATGCTTGCTATTATTGAATTCTATACAACAGTATCTTAATAAAACCCACCTTTTACCTCCACTCAGTACTATACCCTAGTATTCAGATTCAAATCTTCAACCTTTTTGTCCCCCCCCCAATTGCATATAATTCATTATATACAATACTATCTGCCTGGCAAAATTTACTCTATAATTATTGTTTGATACTACAAGCTTTTATCAAGATTCAAATCATCACTTCCTATCTTTTACTTGTGTGCAGATATTGGAACCTATACCCCTTTTGTCTCCATAAATTACTAAACCAAGCAATTTTGGTACTAATCTTCACCATGTTACGAGCGTGCAGATATTCAAAATTATTTCCTGTATATATTATATCATAGTTATTCAAAGCTATACCACATTCTAAACAAGACAATTCTATATCTTTTTATCCCTATGCAAATCTGAATCCTAATATCTTTTTTCAAATCTTATCCTTATCTTGCCGACAGTCAAACCTATATCTTACTATCCCAACGGCAATTTTGTTCGGCTAAATAGTATGCAATGTTTTACCCTATTAAACCCAATCAAATCTTCACCCCATTACTTAATTGCAAAGGCTGCAATCTACACCCTTTTATCCCCATGGCAAACTTTGTTTACCTTATTAGCCACATGCAATTCTGTTTCCTTCTATCCTGATTCAAATCTTTGCTCTTTTATTTGCTTGCAGAAAATCAGTTCTACGTGTTTTATCCGCAAGGTAAAACTATACCCTATTATCTCCATGCAATAAGTGGAATGTAATTTTCAACTTCTGGAATTTACCAAGTAGCGTCTCTACATGTAACCGCTAAAACCTATTACTCTCATGCAAAAGCTATACCCTATAATCTTTATGGGATTTCCACTCCATTACCCCCATTGCACGATACCCCAATAGTCAATTGCTCCCTTACCGTGCGTAAAAACAGTTTTTTCTGCAGTTTACCAGCTTCTGTAATTACTCCTTATAAACAAAGAAGGAACCTGTCTACTTAAAGTAATGGAGTTAAGGTAAGTCTATTACATATTCAGGCAACAATCCTAACATATCAGGTGATAATTGCCAAGAATTTTCCATCCGCGCGCATGATCGAACATGTTTGGGTAAAAAGAGCCAAAAAGTGAGTTCAGGTGTATAGGTTTCTTACTACTAGTTTAACTTTGATGGAAAACAATATAAAGAATGAAAAATCCTCCTAAATTAACCGAAAATTGATTATTCTGAAAATTTTTGTACCAGATCTACGAAGAGTTGTCGAAATAAGTTGTTGTCGAAAATTTTTGTACCAGATCTACAAGACATGAGAGTTGTCGAAATAAAACACTATAAAACGGTATAACTCATCTCAGTCACGGAGTTCAAACAAGTATCAAAAACGTGGGTCAGAAAGCTGTTATTGAGCTAATTGTTAGATTGTCAACAATCAGAGTTGGATCTTTTTTGAACACTAGCTTTAAATTATTTGACATTGCATTAAAAACTTTTTTGAAATATAACGTGGAGCAAATTCAGTGAAATGATAGGGGGCTAAATAATTACTCTTTTGAAAGCAATCTGGTAAATTTGCTCCACATTTTATTCCAAACAAAAGTTTCCCCAATTGATTCACACTCTATCATTTAGCCCCATTACATTTAGCCCCTCTATCATTTCACAACGATTTTAATCTTTCATAACATTATGACTATTGGATTAACAAAATAATCACTCGGCCATGCTTCGCGGGCCATGGCCACGCCAAGTTATCGGCTTAATTATCATAAAACATGCCTTAATATGGACTGATAATTGACGGGATGAATTTATAGAGGAGTGAACTCTTATATGATAAGGGGTTAAGTTATGCGAGGTTAAATCAATCGGGATGGAAAAAGTAGAGATATAACAATTGAACAAATATACTGCTCTTAGGATAGAATAACAAAATTTTTGATTTTATTACAGTAAATACCTGTACTTTTCAATAAAGCTAAGCTACCTTCTAAATTATTGTCACAAAATTGTGCACTTTCGTAGAGTAAATGTTAAAAACGAAGTACAAAAAAGCAATGATGCGTAATATGTGAATTATAAAAAAAGATGTTTTTTTCTCTCGATTTAAGCGATTTCGTCAAATAAGTAAAAAAAAATAGTATTCTTAGAAGAAATTAATTTTTCATGAGGTGGAGCTAAAAAAGAAGGCTAGAATTTAACATAATTAATCAGAAAAATACTTGAAACATGAATCGAGTGAGAGGTCTTGATTTTGTAGTTCCTGAGTTTTATAGTAACAAATAGGGAGAATTTGGTTTCTCTCTGTGGATCAAAATAAACAGAAAACTCTTGAAGACCATAGTAATAGCATTTCAGTTGGAATTGCTTTCAACAATAAAGAAGAAAAATTGTTCATGAAAACCAGTGCCCTTCAATGTTCAGTTTTATTAATAAAATTTTTCAGCGTTTTTAGAGAATCAATTACCAGCAATTAGTTTTATGAATGTGCTTTGTTTTTTATTTTTTGGCTTGAAAGAAAGAAATTGTCATTTGAAGAGGAAATTTGCTGAAAATTGCTTTCAATTGAGTTATTCTGAACACAACAGAATTAGTTTGTTTGTTAGAGCTTAAAATGCGTTGCATTTTTAAATCTTGATGATCAAAAAAATTGGAGACGACGTAAACAAACAACATTTTTAAGAAAGCAACATTTTTTTGAAAAAACCTAAGAAACCACGTTTTCGCAAAGTTTTTCAAAAGAATGCAAATTGTGATAAGTACTTCCTGTAACAGATGTACCTGAAACAGTGATTGATAAGTATTTGTGCAGTTGTGAAATTTAGCAAATCGACTAAGAGAAAAGCTGGAAACGATGAAAATGAGGTAACGGAGTTTGAAACTGTGTAAAGCTTCTTCCAACTTGAGGCGAGCCTCATCCGCTTGATGTGGAAATGGTAGCCAAAAATGCAAGTGCTACTTTTCAGATGAAAGTAGAATTTATTTTGCTTAGTTTGGCAACAAATTTGTTGAATTTTTAAGAAAATGTCAAACGATTAGTCTCCATTTTGATACTTTAATTACTACCATTTGAATTGACGCGTGATGTAACTTCACCAAAAAGTTTTTCCGATTATTCATGACAAGAGCAACATTGACTAATATTTTAAACGCGATAGAATTATGGTGTTTTAATACATTAGAAATTATTCTAAAATTATTTTTGTACTTGAGAAAGGCTAGTAGTTAAGTTGTTCTCTTCAATTTTATTTTATGAAGTTGCGATACAATTAAAGTTTTTTTTATGGTACTCACTACTTTACTGCCAACAATAATTATAGAAAAATTTAGTTTATAGTCATAAAGAGGCTTCGAATCAACTTTCATATAAATTGCTCTACCATGTTGACCGTTACATCTTAGTCCTAGAAATTTTGCTATTCTCATGAATTTGTTTACCAGTAGGTGATTGCGCACCTCCCTGGTTGATGTTTCTTTGATTTCATACAAGGTTTATATGTTATTTCATACTGTCCATAATTGATTTCTTAGTACGATCCTAGTATGAAACCAAAGAAGTCATATATGATTCTGGTTTGATTGCCAAGAAATTTACATCATTTATTCCTCCAGTTAATGTTTTAACTTTTATCAGTAAAATATAGTAAAATATCAATACGTACTGCAAAATTGGTGCTAAATGAGGGAATACATAAATCTGTGTGACCCAAGTTTTCAGATTGGAGCCCGCTTAGACATATTAACGCTCATTTATGAAAAAAAAATAAGCATAACTTTTTTGTATCTAAATTTTAAATTATTTGATAAATACGTATGAAATCCAATTAAATTCTAGCTCACCCAAATTGGCAAATGTGGACTGCAAATACGATGTATTCGATTTAAAAGCCCTCTGACTGCATTATAAGGGAGTTTTTGGCGTCATTCATTGTTTTATGTACCATATGGGACCTTGCATGATTTTGAGAAATTTTTTTCGATTAGTACCGATAATGAAAATTTACAATTTTTGTGTTGTCAATTTTTCCCTCCAATTTTTATGTATCATTCCTGTATGATTTCCAGGAATTCATATATGACATTTTATGACTACTAAAAAGTTATTTAGAAAAGTTATTTGACCTAGTATGATTACAAAGAATCATATATGACCTAGTATGAAATCAAAGAAAGTTGTATGATCGATGAACTGGGATCGAACATAAATGTTTCCATTTGCCTTGTCTCATCACTAATACGATTGATAAAGTGGGTGTGAAGAAGGCTCCGATTGTTTCAAATTTTATTTCATAGAGCATAACTTAACTCCCATTCAAACAAAGGGCGACGTTCTTGTTGAGGTAATTTTTCATCGCGTAAAAATACACTCGCAAGTAGGTTGAAGATGTGACAAAATAAGCACCGCTTCTCGATACTAGGTACGAAGTGGGGCTCCATAACGAAGTATCCGGACTTCTGGACATGGATGTATGTGTCTCTGATTCCTGGACTGTACAGCCAGCAGTGGTACAATGGTAATGTGACAAATGACATCAGAGGATTCACAAGTGACAAACAGAGTTACCTGGTCGGAGCAGCAAGAATTAGACAGGTGTGTATGTGTGTGTGCGTTTGCGTGTGTGTGCGTGTTTGAGTGTATGTGTGTGTGTGTTTGTGTGTGTGTGTGTGTGTTGGGGGGCATGATTATAGAAGTGACGAAATTTTTGATATTGAAAAGATATCAACAAAATACAGTGTGGTGAGAACGAAAAAATTGATTTGTTTACATCAATATTCTGTAGTGTTCCCGATGCTTCAGGTTACTTTAGAACTTAAACCCTCCATTGGCCTCCTTTTGACCTTCCATTTGAGTCAACAGAAAATTTCAACAAACGTGAAGCGATTAGCAGTTTTTTTCGCTCTAAATAAATAAATGAATAAATACAAGTCAGGTAAACTTTCCAAAAAGTAGAAATTTATTTTGTGCGCGATTTGATGCAATGCATTGTAACCTTTCTTAATTTTAACGCTTCATGATTTTAGTTGTTAATATTGCATAAGATAGCAGAAGTGATTCTTCAATGACCTTCAAAAACATAACAACATGGGACAGCCACTTGAGGCAAGAACGTAAAAATTGTTCTCTTTTTCAGTCGCTTTTCTTCACCCTGAAGTTAACTTCGATGTTAGCGCTACTCAAATGGTATCATTTTGATTAGGAGTCCCATATAATGGAAATTATAGACGAGTTTTGAATGTATTTTCATTGCAAATAATAAAAACTGGTTTTAAAAAATGTCTTGTGTTGATGTAGAAAAAGTTCTTTGTTGATTACTGCAAAATACTAGCCAAAAGCGTGTTCACCAATTAATTAAGGACAAATATCACGACCCAACATACAAAATATCACAGCCGTACGTATCATAATCTTAGCTTGCAGAAACGTTTTAATTTTGGCTGACACCTGCACTTCACTTAAAGGTATCACAACTTAACTTGCTTCAAAATTCAGGTTCGTATGGACCCACTGGCCCATTGTGACGCACCTAAAATAATACGAGAGACGGTGAACGATTGCTACCCTGACTACTCTCTGGGCGATGGAGATACGGCCGGTTATAACGAGGGGTGGGTGCTGAACAGTTCCATCAACACTGATGAGTTCTACTTGGATGAGAAGGAAAACCCAGTGGGCAGCAGGCCGTGGGTCTACGTGCCTCAGATGCAAGCTGACGGTATGTAGAACAACTGCAGTTAAACTCAATGGTGATTGAAGGTTGCCTGAAAGGCAGTAATTAATCAAAAGCAGTGAATGAAGTAAAAGTCCCGCACTTCTCAGAGGAGTGGTCGCATATTTGAGACCTCAAGCGCACGTACTATAACACATTCATGTGCAATGTTGTGGAACATAATTTGTAAATTTGGAGGGGGAGGCGGAGGGGGAGGGGGGAAAGAGAACGAGGAGAGGAGGAGAGGAGGTTCAAAACGCATAAATTTGTAATAGTTCCTTCATTTGTTTAGAGGGGTTTTTGAAACAAGTAAATGAGCACGGAATCGAAAACTTTTCTCTATTTTAATTTTTTCTTCTTTCTGTGCTAAATTCATTCATCCAATAATTGAGGCTACTGAGTATTTAATGTGGAACCGAATTAAACTGAAACACGTTTTTTCCAACAATTTCTCTTAGAAAGTTATTCTGTTTGTCCTAGATTATTGGTAAGAAGCTTGCTTTTTGTTTGTTGCCAAATTAACAACGCTGTTTTCTGCCTTTTTCCGATTTTGCGTTTCATGTTTTAACTGCCAATTATTTGATTTACTAGACTTATTTCATCTCAATTCGTCATCAGATCGTTGAATGCCGAAGGACATACAAAATGGGTTCTGACCAGCTCTAGAATTTCCGACAACCGAATTATATTTACCATTTTTGAAACAGGAGGAATCGATATGTGGAATTCACATTCCTTTGATTGTGTTATTTTCTTATGTTCTGTGCGCCATAGATAAATATCATTTCACAACTCCTGAAAATCATATATATTCTATGCATGGATGTTGCCACCAATTTCTAGGCATTAGTCGTCTTTATCTCCTTTTCGCTTTCAAAACAAAGAGCAATTTCATTAAATTGAAATTTATCCGATAATTAAAACCAAAAATCGCCCGAGGAGAAAAAACGCTTTCTGTGCTAAAAATACATTAAACCTATGTTTTTCGTTTGTAAGGTCAGAATTTCTTTGCCTGGTATTCTTTAGTTCTTATGTTCATGAATCCAGCAGCTAACCATGTACTGGATTTTAACAAATCGATCAAATGTTTTGTTAATTGAAAGTCTATTAATGACGAGCGCTTCAAATTTTGGTATACATGAACAAGTTTTACTTCAATTATAATGATATTTGTGAGTTTATTACTTATGAGATAGAACAACACTAGAAGTTTCATTCTAAAAAATGAATGGAGTGGAGAAAATTTTGTGGAAGAGAGCCTATTGTCGGAGAACAATCAATATGTTTAAACAGTCTCGAGATTGGGATCACTGCATCAATGACTTTTCACTAAGGTTAACATTTTTTTAATAAAAACAATTCCGCAACGGACAAAGTAAAGACCTTTATCGTCTTTCTTGTTTGATTTGTGGTCCACTAAAGTCTTATACATAATTTTTTGACCTCGATCACCCACATTTTTGAATATGAATCTCTACCGAAAGAGAAAGAGAAAGAAATCTATCGAAAATTCACACATCACATTCGATCATAATTGGTGATCATAATTATTTATTTATTAAATAAATAAAGACACAAAAAAGGGACGATGAGACCTGCCATTAATGAGACTACGAGACAAAACCAACAACAAATTAGGGGAAAAAACAACTACAAATATTCATTACGTTCTAATAGGTATTTAAATCTCAATACCTATTTTGAAAGCACTTATTTACAGATTCAAAAATAGCGTCAAATAAAACCGTTAAAAATCAAATTGTTTTTCACTACAAAGCAGTGGGGACCTTTCCTAAATCAGACTGGGTAACAAGTTGATAGCACGAAGAACAGAAAATCGGCAAAGTTCAAAACTCGAATACTTTGAACTCAAATGATTTCAGAACTCACACAAACCGTAAGCTTTCAACTAAAACACTAAGTAGGTTTCCATGAAACTCCTTAAGAAGCCAGTGGGGTTTGTCACTAAAAGCAGATGGGACCTGTCTTAACTCAGACAAGGCGACAAGTAGACGGGAAAAAACAGAAAGGCGGCAAGGTTTAAAACTCGAATACTTTGAAAGCAAAAGGTTTCAGAATACATACAAATCGTAAGCGTTTAATTAAGACACTAACTACTTTTCTATGAAAACTCCTTAGTAAGCCAATGGGATCTATCAATAGTGAAACTAAGTCATATCCTGCAAAAAACAACAACAAATACAGTCAGACTTCAAAATTTTACAAAAAAATTTTTGAAATAGGGTTCTGAAGCCTATAAATTTAAAAGCTATTAAATAAAGTCATTAAAAATAATAATTTATAGCTGAATAAAAAATTCTTTAGACCTGCTATTATCGGGAATGTCATGCGGGTGTAAATAAAATTACAAAGGCAGGCAAAATTCGAAGTTCAATTAAAATTTGCGAGAAAGTGGTGTCAAAGTGTTTACAAAATATGAGCTATTCAAGAAGAAAAACTATGTTTGTTAAATTATCGCTCGATTAAAAGCAAACGAGCCTGTTGTGGATGTGATGACATGACAAGACAGTTTAAGTGGAACTTCAATAGTGGACAAAAACACAAAACTCAAGATACTTCAAAAAATTGTTGTATCTACAAAACCGCTATATAAATCAAATAAACCTGAGGTAAATTTATATTTCATTTTTTAAAATAAGATTCGACTTGAGACTTATATAAAAAGGGTCAAAAAGGGGAAAAAAGCAAAGTTCAAGGTTTAACTCAATTTTTTTAATCAGATTTTTTCAAGGTCATAGGAGCCATTAGGTATCAATTTAAATCAGTTTCAGGTTCACTAATATCATTTAAAGAGACTAAATAGATATTCAGTTACTATAATTAGGCCATGAATGTACAAAAATTACTTTGAAGACAAAACAAATGAATTCATGTTTTGTTTAAGAGAACATTTAATCGGAGCTGTAAAACCAAGAGCTTTTCTCCGAAAACAGAATATTTGTTCATTGGGCTCTATTTGCACGCAAACGAGATCTGAGTGTAATTACGTCTTGAAAGGAGGCATTCTGGTCATTGATTAAAAAGAAGATAGTGATAATTTTAATAATAATTAAAAAAGATAATATGATATAAATAGAAAAAAATTCAAACATATTTTGCAATCTACCTTGCCACAGAAGCAATTTGGTTATTTTCTGAATGTAGAAATTCTCAATGAGAGCAAAATTAGCCTCGCTATTGCTGCGCGTTGAAAACGTAATTAGTTTAAAACGTCTTGAAATAGTTAATTTGCAATAAAATTGCGATATATATCATGAATTTGTAATAATTATTGTTCTAAATTATAAAAAAACGGTCAATTTTTGTAACAAAAAATTTCGAAGAAAGCACTCATCAAAACGATCTAACTTTTTTATTTAACATGTTTTGTTTCAGTAGTTGATTTAATTCTTTAATGCGGGCAAAACAAACAGGATTTTCTGAACATTCATATCGGGCGCCTTTTTTGCTGAAAAAGTTGGAATTTTTATCAAACAGTTTGGCAACCCTCTATTTTTGAAAGGAAAAGCAGTGTTAATTTTTTTAAACGGTTTTAGCAAAGTTGACAAAAACTTGGGCATAAAATACAAAAACATTGAGCAAAAAGAACAAAAATTATTCGAATATTCTTCAAACCTTTGAATTTCGATAGCCTCCTGGAAAAAGAAATTTTAGAAAATTTCTTTTTTAATTGTATGTTTTACGCTGGGCGGGTTTCCTAATGAGAGCGCTCACAACTCGGTACGACGAATATATCAATCGGCCAAAATTGACAGAAGAAAAAAACAGTGGAGCATATATTTTATCCCCCCACTAAGGAACAAGAATTGGTAGAGGTTTTACAATCAACCCAACATTTTTGAATGCCAACGTTGTTGATGGACGGGATTCAATGAAACGCAGATTTTGTGGTTCTCTGTAGGATTTTGGTTTTATTCTGTTGAATTTTTTCTGTGACACCCAATTATCGTTCCATTTTGCTTGAACATCCCCCAAAATTTTTTCATTAAGTAATTGAAATAAAAAAAAACTAACTTAGCTAACGTTCGAGGTTATTAAAAACCGATTGGTATTCATTGCAACATAAACCAAAATTGATGCTTTTTCATTCAAATTCATTGAAAGTTAATGCTTCTTACTTTTGAAACCAATATGAACCGCTACCTTGCACGTTCAAACTATAGTCCAAATTACTGGACTATCTCGTAATGTCTTCTTACAATGTTGCAATACTCGTTTTAGTATAGCCTCACAGGATAAAAGAAGCAGGCATTTTTGTGTAATTTTTTATAAATCCTATAACAGAAAGCAGTGCCGGGCAGCCCAAAAATGCGGGAAAATTAAGTCTAAATCTTATTTTCATCTCAGCAACAATTTGCTGAAAAATCTTATCTTGTAGCTTAAATTTGGCGTTCACCTGCTTATGGATACTTATTATAGATTTTGTAAAGTATTTAATCCCTAAAGCATTCACAATGGCCCAGAGAAGAAGTTTTTTTTGCATCACTCAGCGGAAATTTTCAAGCCTATCATGTATGGTTTACTCGCATACCTTGTAAGATTCGGGCAAAAAGAAGTATCTGCATTTTAATATCTTGCAAGAGATCTTACATGACGAGCGTTCACATGGAAGAGCTTCCAGGATTGGCATGTAAATTCCGTACGGGGAAAACTGATGCTTCTCAAGCTCGGAACCAACAGTATCAACAAAAGTCAAATTTTCTTACCTTTAAACTCAACCAAAAGAGTCCTCGTGCTTTGAATGTGAATAAGGACTCTCTCTTTTCATGTTTGCAGCTAAGAAAACTTTTAAAGCGGGAACAGGTTTGGCTAATCAGCGTCGTTGAAGTAATTCTTTTTTTTTTTTGCTTAGGCATCCCAATAATCGGAGACCTGAACATGTACGGTCCCGGTGGGTACATCATGACTCTGAACACAAATATGGAAAAGGCGATTGAGGATGTGGAGAACCTGCAGGCACACAGTTGGGTAGACACGATGACAAGAGCAGTCATCATTGAGTTCACTGTCTTCAATCCCAACGTCAACCTGTTCTCGGTGGTCAGCCTCGTGATTGAGTTCAGCGCCCAGGGTGACGGGTACCCATTTGAACAGGTAATTTCTTCACGTATCTTTTTTCAACAGTTGTCAAAAACTGATGTTCATTTTAGACTAACACACTCAGTCTTTGAAACTTAGGTTATATGATTAAAAGGTTTTCAGAATTTTTTTTAATCAACCAGTCGCTTGAAAACATGAATAAATTACTGATAGCTGAAGGTCATTTTTTGTACTTCTAACTTTTGTTACTTTACGAAAAAAATTTAATTCCAAGTAACAAAGTACTCATTAACAGAGTATTAGTTCTTTATAAGTTCTGTTGTTTAATTAGAGCATAATTAAATATGGGAATAAAAATGTTACTATTACTGATATTGTGTGTAATCAGATGAAGACCCTTCGCCTGTACCCGTACATGAGCAGTGCGGGCTATTTGGTACTCGTGTGCCAACTGGCCTATCTCGCATTCCTCATTTACTACATGTATGTCGAAGGTAAGACCAATTATCACAAATAGTACAGAAGTTATATAATAAAATCATCTACATGATAGAAGTAAAGAACTGCCCCCCCCGTATAAAATATATCGAAGAAGCAGCGACTTATTCTGCTTGGTAAGATAACAAGGAGGCTCGGTAATGTGCGTGTGCGTTCGCACATAAAGTTCCGACCCCTCTCATCTACATTTTCGGCACAAATGTCTACGCAAAGAGGATCAGATAGAAAACCCCCAAAAATTCATATATTTTCCAAAAAAAAATGTGTATGAACAAAAAGATCGCCTCCAACGAAAATATCTCAGTGAAGTAAAGCAAATTCCGCATTAGATTGATGCTATCAGCCATTATTAAGAAAGCAAGTTAGGACGAACAACAACATCAAACAACAATAACAACAAACATTAACTACATCCAGAACTTTATGTCCATTTAATAAAAAAAACTTACTAACAAGCTCAAAATAGCATCGGATAAAACGGAAAATAAACAAATCATCTTGTACTTTACTAGAGAAGATATGAGACTACTCTATGAAAAGGCTTGGTAACAATTAGACAAAAAAGAACAAAAAACAGCGAAGATAAAAAAAAAATTGAATTAAAATTTTGAAAACAATTTCAAATTAAGGAAAACCATTAGATGGCAATTGAAAACTACCAATTTGTTTATGATCACATACGCCTCTATAGGAGGGCATTAAGACCTGTTATTAATCAATTTTTTATGCGGTTACAAAAAGAACAACAAATAGAGAAAACGCTGTCGAGACGTAAAGCCATATTTGGTTCCTCAAATTATGTTTAATTGAGCCTTCGTGAAACTCTTAAAACTTGGTAAAGGCCTCTTTTTCAATGAGAATAGTTAGAGAACAGAAAAAGAGCAAAATTAAAATTTTGTTTTTTTTTTACGAAAACAGTTATTTTCAAAGTCATGAAAGCCATTAGCTACAAAACGAAATAGTTAAATAGGTTCGTCTATTTGTCAAAGGAAGCGATTGAGACCTGTAATTTTTCAGAATGTGTCTTACGTCTACAAAAAGAACGTTAAATATAGATAAAAATCGAAAAATCAGATCAGTTATTGTGCGAAAACCCGTGTCGAAGCCAGTAAATTCATAACGAATTCTTTGAACATTAGATTTTGTACACTTACCCCTTTCCTCTACAACAATAGTGCCTTATGTGATCTGTACTCACGACGACTAGCTAACAAATCGACAAAAAAGAATGCGATCAACGTTAAAATAAGTTTTTTTTTGTTTTTGAAAACAATTGTATTCAAAGTCATGAAAGCCATCAGCTATCTAGTCCAATCATAAAGGCTCAATTACTTTTCTTTGAAATGCCATATAAACTTGTCATTGCCCAGGTAATTTCATACGACTAAAAAGACAAATTAAAAACCACATTTGAAGAGAATTGTAAAAAATATTTTATTAAACTCTTCGAGAAAGGGGTGTCGAAGCCGTTTAAACCAAAAACTATGCTTTGCAAGACTTTTTTATGTTCAATTGTGCCTTATGTTTAACCCCAAAAATGTAAAATGTGAACTCTCAATAATGTGATAGTGTGACAAAACCAGAAAAAAAACGTGAAAAATTTGCCAATTCCTAAAAAATAAAAAGAAATTGTGAAATCTAGTAGTATTAAAGCCAGAAAACCACAACATAACGCGAAAAACCGCAAACAAGATTCAAAATAAATTCAATAGAAGGAAGAGGAAGAAGATGCTTTTTTTTGCTGACACAAAGCAACAAGATTACCAAATTAAAAGAAAAATAGAGGCAAAGTTCAAAAAGCCCTCGTTTATTTAAAAAACAAACAATTTTGAAATTCAAAACGACCATAAATTTTTGAGTAAGGAAAACAGATATAATAATTTTGAACTGCTCAAGAAACCATTTGGACATATCAACAGTGAGCTTTGATGTGAATTGTTCTGTCCTTTAATTAACATAAAAAAGCTCAATTTTTTTTTAAAAAAGACCGACTGATTACAATCAAAATTATTTCGGTTGTAACAGGCCATGATTGAACCAAAACCAGCCCTGCTTTTGCTGTTTGGCAATTAAGAACCACCAATTGCTTCGAATGCTTTATATCTAGGTAATTTATGGGTTAAAAGTTAAAAAATAAATGCGTTTTCGTTAATCATAGAGTAAAGTCAGCCAAGAACGGCAAAATCTTGATTCTAGACTACTCTCAATGGAAGTGGAAGAAGAACTAACTCTCTTTGTAGTGCAAAACAATTGTCTTTGTTGATTTTGGTGTGTTTACTTTCGGCAGATTTATTCAAAGTGAACTAAAGAAGCTTATATCCTGCATTTTTTTTATAAAAAAAGGCTGAATTTTGAAAAATTTAGCCAAAATTTTAGCCAGGAGTTCATAAAAGCCAACAATACTGTTTGTCTCTAAAAACAAAATCAACAGTACTATTGTTTACAACTTTTACAATTTTTAGCAAAATTGACAAAATTTTAGGCGAAATTCGGGAAAATGTGAATAAAAACAACGGAAATCCGTCGATGATTCACAAAACTTCAAACCTAGATAACTCCATGTAGAATATGAAATTCAAAAAATTTTTTTGATTCCATATTCTACACTGGAGGGGCTTTTAAATGATACCACTCTTAACTCTGTACAATGAATATATCGATCGGTCAAAATTGATTGAACAAAAAAAAACCCATATGAGTATATAGTTCCTCCCCCTTCAAGAGGGGTCGGAACAACTATGATATCCTTTCATCTTAAAAAACAAGTGGATAAGTTCTATTGGTACTGCATCAACTCTTCAACAATAAATCACTTCATCTTTAGAAATTTTCATTTTTCAACTAATTTACGAAAACAATTTTTTCTAAATAAAAAGTTGGTATAGCAAATTTTAGTGTTTGTTTGCTCTAGTTAACACTTCGACTCCATTAAAGGCCGGTGTATTGAGGATTTTGCTCTCAATTGAAGATTCAACATTTTTTTATTTCTGTTGGATTTTTATCAGTTTTTCATTGTAGCATTTTTTATCATGATAGTTTTTTCTGACCGACTGAACTTTTTGTTCAGCAAACGACGCACTGGTAAATCTGGAGGGCGTAAAGCCGCTGAGTAATTGTCATTCAGCATCGGAAATCTCTTAAGTTTACGTTTCACCAAAACACTAAAACTATCTGCTGCGCAAATATTAACCTGTGGTTTCAATGGCAATTTCTGAAACTCTTAGAGCAATCAACCGCGCAACCTCCACTTTTCCTACCTCTCCCGGTTAGGCTAGTTTCCAGGAGCCATGCGTTCAATAGCAATTAATCCAAAGTTAGTCTGCTAAGTATCCCTTTCTCATGCCCCATTTTTGGAAGATCTATGTTTTTAGAAACGGACCTTTTAAACTTGGGAGGATTGTACTTTTCTCGTGTTTTGTAGCAAAGGAGGTGAAGCAGCTCAAGTGGGGATACTTGAAGCAGTTCTGGAACTGGGTCGAGATCATCATAATCATCCTGTCTTGGGTCTCCTTCGGACTCATCATCTCCTATGTTGTGGGGGTCGAGGTCACCATGAACCAAATCAAGGCAAAGACAAATTACCCATTTTGTGATACGATTCATCCCTTACCATTATGCGCTAGTCGGGCAAATATAAACGGGAAATATTTGAAACTTTGCCATTGAATATGATCCGGCAAAAATATTGCAATCTACAGTACTTTGTTTGATAACAACTGAAACGAAACCTATCACAGTTAAAACTCCTGAAACTATTTTTTTGCTGTTTTTTCTGCTTCTATTATTCGTTATAATCATAACGTTAAAAATAGTTTTTCTTTGTTTTTGAAAACAATTGTATTCAAAGTCATGAAAGCCATCAGCTATCTAGTCTAATCATAAAGGCTCAATTACTTTTCTTTGAAATGCCAATTAAACTTGTCATTGCCCAGGTAATTTCATACGACTAAAAAGACAAAGTAAAAACCACATTTGAAGACAATTGTAAAAAAATTTTAATTAAACTCTTCGAGAAAGGGGTGTCGAAGCCGTTTAAACCAAAAACTGCTTTGCAAGACTTTTATATGTTCAATTGTGCCTTATTATTAACCCCAAAAATGTAATATGTGAACTCTCAATAATGTGATAGTGTTACAAAACCAGAAAAAAACGTGAAAAAGTTGCCAATTCCTAAAAAAAATTGTGAAATCTAGTAGTATCAAAGCCAGAAAACCACAACATAACGCGAAAAACCGCAAACAAAATTCAAAATAAATTCAATAGAAGGAAAAGGAAGAAGATGCATTTTTTCTTTGCTGACACTAAGCAACAAGATTACCAAATTAAAAGAAAAATAGAGGCAAAGTTCAAAAAGCCCGCGTTTATTTAAAAAACAAACAATTTTGAAATTCAAAACGACCATACATTTTCGAGTAAGGAAAACAGATATACTAGTTTCGAACTGCTCAGGAAACCATTTGGACATATCAACAGTGAGCTTTGATGTGAATTGTTCTGTCCTTTAATTAACATAAAAAAGCTCAATTTTTTTTTAAAAAGACCGACTGATTACAATCAGAATTATTTCGGTTGTAACAGGCCAAGATTGAACTAAAACAAGCCCTGCTGTTGCTGTTTGGCAATTAAGAACAACCAATTGTTTCGAATGCTTTATATCTAGTTAATTTATGGGTTAAAAGTTAAAAAATAAATGCGTTTTCGTTAATCATAGAGTAAAGTCAGCAAAGAACGGCAAAATCTTGATTCTAGACTACTCTCAATGGAAATGGAAGAAAAATTAACTCTCTTTGTAATGCAAAAAGATTGTGTTTGTTGATTTTGGTGTGTTTACTTTTGGCAAATTTAATCAAAGTGAACTAAAGAAGCTTATATCCTGCATTTTTTTTATAAAAAAAGGCTGAATTTTGAAAAATTTAGCCAAAATTTTAGCCAGAAGTTCATAAAAGTCAACAATACTGTTTGTCTCTAAAAACAAAATCAACAGTACTCTTGTTTACAACTTTTACAATTTTTAGCAAAACTGACGAGATTTTAGGCGAAATTCGGGAAAATGTGAATAAAAACAACGGAAATCCGTCGATGATTCACAAAACTTCAAACCTAGATAACTCCATGTAGAATATGAAATTCAAAAAAATTTTTTTGATTCCATATTCTACACTGGAGAGGCTTTTAAATGATACCACTCTTAACTCTGTACAATGAATATATCGATCGGTCAAAATTGATTGAACAAAAAAAACCCATATGAGTATATAGTTCCTCCCCCCTCAAGAGGGGTCGGAACAACTATGATATCCTTTCATCTTTAAAAACAAGTGGATAAGTTCTATTGGTACTGCATCAACTCTTCAACAATAAATCACTTCATCTTTAGAAATTTTCAATTTTGTTTCAACTAATTTACGAAAACAATTTGTTCTCAATAAAAAAAAATGGTATAGCAAATTTTAGTGTTTGTTTGCTCTAATTGACACTTCGACTCCATTAAAGGCCGGTGTATTGAGGATTTTGCTCTCAATTGAAGATTCAACATTTTTTTATTTCTGTTGGATTTTTATCAGTTTTTCATTGTAGCATTTTTCATCATGATAGTTTTTTCTGACCGACTGAACTTTTTGTTCAGCAAACGACGCACTGGTAAATCTGGAGGGCGTAAAGCCGCTGAGTAATTGTCATTCAGCATCGGAAATCTCTTAAGTTTACGTTTCACCAAAACACTAAAACTATCTGCTGCGCAAATATTAACCTGTGGTTTCAATGGCAATTTCTGAAACTCTTAGAGCAATCAACCGCGCAACCTCCACTTTTCCTACCTCTCCCGGTTAGGCTAGTTTCCAGGAGCTTGAGCTAGCTACTGCCAAGCCAAACCCCTCGCCATGCGTTCAATAGCAATTAATCCAAAGTTAGTCTGCTAAGTATCCCTTTCTCATGCCCCATTTTTGGAAGATCTATGTTTTTAGAAACGGACCTTTTAAACTTGGGAGGATTGTACTTTTCTCGTGTTTTGTAGCAAAGGAGGTGAAGCAGCTCAAGTGGGGATACTTGAAGCAGTTCTGGAACTGGGTCGAGATCATCATAATCATCCTGTCTTGGGTCTCCTTCGGACTCATCATCTCCTATGTTGTGGGGGTCGAGGTCACCATGAACCAAATCAAGGCAAAGACAAATTACCCATTTTGTGATACGATTCATCCCTTACCATTATGCGCTAGTCGGGCAAATATAAACGGGAAATATTTGAAACTTTGCCATTGAATATGATCCGGCAAAAATATTGCAATCTACAGTACTTTGTTTGATAACAACTGAAACGAAACCTATCACAGTTAAAACTCCTGAAACTATTTTTTTTGCTGTTTTTTCTGCTTCTATTATTCTTGATAAATGTCGTGTCTGAACTCATGTCGTGTCTAGGAATTCTCTAACACTCGCTTCATCAGCTTCGGTGGTCCAGCTACAGTGAACGAGACATACAAGATAGTGTCTGCTATCACTTGCTACTTCGGATATATCAAACTGATGCACATGTTGAGATTCAACAAGAAGATGTCCTCCTTCGCGTGTGTCCTCAAGGTCGCATCCAATGACATCACCAACTTCCTCATCATGTTCACGGTCAGTAAGGACCATTTGTAATGTCAGTACAATTGTAAGTTGCAAAAAAGAACTTGTTCTTATATACTTATAATTTATCTCGGCACCGCGTTGTTTTTCTCCAAACTTGTGTTTTTCTTAAATATCCGCAAAATTTCTCGGTAAATAAAGTTAACGGTGTAATCAGGCAAAATTTTTTGTTACTACCTGTCGGAACATTTGGATATTTTTGTCAAATACATTGACTAAATTATGAAAAAAAATCTATGATTATTTTATGAAAATTAATAAAAATTAATGATTATGGTCTGCTTTTCAGGTTGTGTTCATTGCATTTGCACAGTTTGCTTACTTGGTGTTGGGCAGTGTGGTGTCTGGGTACAAGTCATTTGTCACCACTTCTACTACCCTCATGGCAATGTTACTCGGACAGTGGGACTTCTACGAGGTCGAGGAGGCTGACAGATTGCTAGGTCAGGACACACAAGAGTTTACAAAATTAAAAGAAATGGATCGAATAATAAGCTTTATATATTATTTATGAAATATTTACATAAGACTACATCGGCGCATTATCATTTATCTCGAAAACAATATATGTCAATCTTCGAAATTCTTTTTGGAATGCTACGCCAAAAATACAGCTAAATTGGGGTCTAAAACAGGCCATGATAATTTCCAAGAAGCCCGTAGAAAAACTGTAGACTGAAGAATCGGGTATATACTGCAAGTTTATTGCTCAAATGACAAAAATACAACTTCAACTAATAATTAAATTTTATACGCCTGGATTTGACATTTTTGGGGAAAGCGTAGACAGCCAAGAGAGACATCAAGACTTCATTGCGCAAAAAAAGTGAAAAGGACAGAAAAAGGACTTTCAGCTCTAAATCATGAAAAACAAAGGATTTGTACCACAAATTGGACATGAAACTTGTAACGTTTGTTAAAAGAATTTTGATTTACATGATGTGCCGTTTCAATTTGTCCCCACATGATTTTCTGATAATTCAGGTAGTAATTTTTTGATGATTAAAATTGTTAATTTTAATCTAGATTGCACGTTTTTATGTTTTTTCTGTAAAAATAATTATAAAATTTTACTCAAGAAAATACATTACGTGCCCAACTTCAAAAAATAGAGTATACATACTGGATTTTTCCGCCAATTTTCCGAACCGTGTTTTAAGATAAGTTTTGTAAGCGTGTTTGGAAATTAGTTACACTGAGCCAATTTAGTTCATTTTTGCTTCAAAATTGAGTACATGTGTACTCAATTTTCACAAAACCTGTTTTTGGGGCTAGCGTCAAGATTTAGGACAATCTTCTGGCACTAATATTTCTTAATAAACAAGGCGACTCGGTAATGTGCGATTGCACATAAGGTTCTGACCCCACTCATCCACATTTTTGGCATAATTGTCTACCAAATGAGGAAAACATAGAAAAACACAAAAAATTCAAGTATTTTTCAAAAAAAAACTGGTGTATGAACGAAAAGATAGCCTACAAAGCAATTAACTCAGTGGAGTAAAAAATGATGCATTAGGTTGATGAGATATGCCGATATTAAGAAAGCGAGTGAAGACGAACGGCAAAATCAAACAACAATAACAAACATTAATCACATCAAAAAACTTATGTCCGTTTTAAAAAACAAAACTTAATAACAAAGTCAAAATAGCGTCAGATAAAACTGAAAATAAACAATCAACTGGTATTTCAACAGAAAAAAAATTGGTTTTTCACCAGTTCATAATAAAGCTTGCTAATAATTAGACAAAAAAGAACAGAAACTTTAAAGTTAGAAAATTCGCTAAACTTAAAAAAAAAACAATTAATTTCAAAGTAATGAAAACCATTAGGAATCAACTGAAATATCCCATAGTTTTACAATTACTAATGCTTTCATATAAGGGAATTAAGAACTCTTGGTATTCAATTTTCTATGCAGTTACAAAAAGAACAACAAACACAACAAACATAAAAGTCAATGAAAACTTGCTATAAAATGATTTGGAAGCCGTAAAGCCATTCTTTGGCCCCCAAAATATGTTCGATTGCACCTTCGTCAAACACCGATATTGTATAATGTGGCCGCTCATTAATGAAAACAAGCAACAATTAGACAAAAAGGAAAAAAATGCAAAACTATGTAATGCTCGTTTTTTTTCGAAAAAAATTTATTTGCAAAGATATGAAAGCCATTAATTACAGAATGAAAAAACTGAATAGGTTCGTTTATTCTTCCAAAAGAAGCCCTCGAAACCTGCAATTATCCTGATCATGTCCTACGTCCACAAAAAGAACGTCAAATATGACATAAATCAAAATTTATTTTACATTTTTTGTGAAAAACCCGTCTCGAAGCCAGTAAATTCATAACGAATTCTAAAAAAACATTAGATTTTGTGACACCAATTTTTTTGACACCTTCCCGTGACAAAAATAATGTCATCTTTAACCTTTAATTAACGAGACCAGGTAACAAACAGACGATGAAAGGAACAAAATTGCGAAGTTGAAATGTTTTTTTTTTCATTTTGGAAAACAATTGTTTTCAAAGTAACGAAAGCCATTATCTATCTTCTAATATCAGAACATCGGCTCCTCTACTCTTCCAGGAAAAATCAATCAAACCGGGTCATTGTACAGGAAATTAGATACGACTGAAAAGACAAAGTAAAAACGACAGTTAAGGACAAAAATAAAAAATTCAGTTCAATTCTTCGAGAAAGTATTGTCGATGCGGTGAACAACCACAATCTGTATCTTTAAGGATTTAAAAATTATCAATTTTCGTTAATTTTGAACGCGAAAAATGTGATATATGAACTGACAATAACGTGATAATTTGACAAAACTAGAAAATAAAAAAATGGGCCAATACCTAAAAATTAAAAAATTGTGAAATCTAGTAGTATCAAAGCCAGAACACCATAACCTAAGGCCTGAAACCACAATAAAGACTAAATTTGAATTCAGCAGAAAGGAGTAGCACCCTTTGATTGCTGACACTAAACTATAAGTTGACCAAAGTAAGAGAAAAATGGAGGCAAAGTTCCATAAGCCATTTTTTTTTTAAAATCAAATATTTTAAAAGTCAAAACGACCATAAACTTTCAAGCAATCAACTAAATAAATTAATTGCGAGCTAATTAGGAAGCCAATAGGACCTATCACTTGTGAGCTTTGGTTTCAAAAGTTCTGTTGTTTAATTAATAAAGAAAAGATCGAATTTTTTTTAACAAACCGACTGATGACAATCCGAATTATTTTTCGATTGTAACGGTCCAAGATTGATAGAGAACTAGTCCTGCTAATGTTGATTGTCCATTAGGAATATTTATTTTTGGAATGTCATTGGTTTAGATTTTTTGTTTGTTAAAATATCAAAAGTAAATGCTGCGTTTTTGATAATCAACGAAAAGTTAGCGAAAAACGGCATCGTTTTATTTACAGAGCACTCTCAACTGAAGTTGAAGGGGAATTAGCCCCCTTTTCAGTCTACAAAGATTGCGTTAGTGGTGTTTGGGTGTGCACTTCCCGCAAATTTAATCAGAGTGGACTAAAGAACTATATTTCGTGCTGTTTTTGATGAAAAAGTCTGAATTTTGTGAAATTTTTACCCGGAATTTGTGAGAAAAAAAATTCAATGAAAATAGCCGACAATGTTTTTTAAACGTAAAATCAACAACATTTTCATGAAAAATTTATTTAAATTTTATCAAAATTGGCGAAATTTTAGTCCAAAATTCCGAAAAAAGGTGAATGAAATCAACGGAATTCACTCTATTTTCTCCAAAGTTTAAACCTCGATATCTCCCTGTCAAAAACAAAAATCAAAAAATCTTTTTAATTCCATATTCTACGCTGGACAAGCTTTCTAATGATACCAGTCTCAACTCTTTACGATGAATATATCGATCGGCCAAAATTGACTGAACAAAAAAAAACCCAGTTGATTATATAGTTCCCCCCCCCCTCAATAGGGGTCGGAACAATAAAATAGTGATTAGACTGAATTGAAAGAAAGCCCAATTGGTGATTATTTTCAAAAATTTCCATCTCGATACTAATTGCGGAATAAGAGGACATATACCAGCTTTGCGATTACTCATATCTTTGTTCACAAGAATATTTAGGATTTTGAATAGTGTTTCAAGTCGTTACAAATAAATTTCAACAAAAAAAATTTGAGGTTAATACGTATTTCAAGTTCCGGGTTACGTTTATCCGTAAATTCTCGAGACCAAAAATAAGCCTTTTCTATGATACAAGTAATTTATTTCCACGTTTTTGGTTACTATGTCCCATCGTTCAAAATGATATATGAATCTTGCCGACTGACGACAAATGTTTGTCACTCTATTCTACAAAACCAAAATACTATTGGAATGCCTTTTCGAACATTGGCAACGTAATGTTTGTGAACGCTTTGCATTCTAGTTTTTGGTACCAACCGGTACAATTGATTGACTATTTGATAAATAAATTTATTGATTTTTTTTTGCCAAATGTAAGCACTAATTTTGCTTAGTGACTATTTTATCTTCAACTGAATCGTCTTCGTTTGTCGCCTATCTGAAATTCATTTTTCTAGGTTCATTTTTGTATCCGAGAATTTTGTAAAAACCTGTTGTGATATTTCCAAGTGTCATATGAACAAATGTGATGAAGTTCATTTTTGCACCCTTTTTGGGATGAAAATTCAATTTAGAAGTCCTATCAATGTAGCTCTTTGAATTGATAAAGTGCCAATTAAAAAATAATATTAAAAATTATTTCTTAAAGTAAGTTTGATTTGACAATTCGGATCTTTTCCGTTAGCGTCCCCCCCCAGTAAATTAGGCAGCCCCCATTTTTATATGTTTAAACATTATGTATGTTTTTGAGTTATTACGTATGCATACGTGTGAATAGGCATTTAGAAAATACTACTAGAGCGGAGGTTTGAAAATAATGCGTGTACAGTAATAAGTCACTGCATATAATATAAACATCCACAAAAACTTGTTCTTATTGCATTTTTAGTAATTATGAGCTTTTTAAAGGGGTCTACTACTAAAATTTTTTGAAAATTGATACATATATGGTTGTTGAGATATATTATAACAGGAACGATATTAAAATAAAAACCCCTTTTCAGATGGGAGCAAAATATTAATTTTTGGGAGGTGCCTAAATTTCGGCTATAAAGGACTGGGGGAGGGGGCGTTAGCGGAAAAGATTCGGATCTTTTCTGTTTTTGCCCCCCCACGTCCATTTGCACCCCCCACTTACGCATGTTATAGCATATTGTTTGGATTTTATACAATTACATACAATTACGCACAAACGGCATTTAAAATTTAATTATGCAGCGAAGTTTTGAAATTAAGACGTATACGGTAATTGAACTTTGCTTATAATGTAAGCAGACAAAGAATAATGCGTCATTTTACTATTTTTGCGCTTATATTCCATAGGATTGGCTTTATGACACTAATTTTTTTGATAACCGGAAACAAAAATCCATCCAATCTTGTGCTGGTGCCGGCACGTTATTGTGTCTAAATTGAAGGATCTCTAAGGACAAAAAAGTACATATTTGGGGGGTGGAAACAGCCTGGTTATATAGGACTGGGGGGGGGGGGCAAAAACAGAAAAGATCCAAAGATTCGACAATTCTGTTTAATAACATATGTGATGTTTACAGGTCCTGGATTCCTGTTCACGTACATCATCGCGGCCAATCTGATCCTACTCAATGTGTTCCTCTCAATAATCTGCGAGGCCTGTGATCAGGTCAACGGAGAGGTCGCTCAACAAGAGAACGACTTTGAGGTGGTTGATTTCATGGTCGGCCAGGTGAAAATGTTGATTGGAACCTCCAGACTGACCCAGAATGCCGCCAAAAAGATGGAAGAGGATCAGGAGAAAGATCAAGAGGAGTTAGAGGAGCAAAAGAAGGCGATTGATATTGACAGCGTTAGTTCATTAACTATTTTTAACTAATATTAGTGATTAAAATTGAAATCTAGCGTGAAAAAATTGTGGTAATTTCATCCTTTTCAAGTCATGTGTTAGATTCATTACATAAGCTGACATTTCGTTCTATAATGTAGTTCCTTTTTAGGTTATGTGTGACTTCGACAGTCAGATGAATTACATAACAGGACATTACTGTGGCAGCAGTTCGGATGAGGAGGAGGACGAGTTTGATAAAATGCTCAACGAGTACAGCAGCCGAAGTCAGCTGATCAACTCGGGTAATGACGAACACTCCTTCTCGGCTCGGAGCTTTAACATTGCTGTAAACCAGCAGTGAGCGAAAAGCACGAAACCAAACAGAAGTTTGATCATTGCGTAATAGTGACTCGGATGTAATTTACAAAAATACAACACGCGTTGCAATTACGAAACCAAAACTCATATACTCTACTATACTTACGACTGAAGATGAGCTGACTACAACTCAATTACTAGACTTGAATATATTCGGACAACCTGTTTCTGTGCTGAGTAAATTACTTCAGCTTCCGAATGACTGACACTCATTTTAGACGACAGACGAGAAAAAAAATACAACTTGTCTTATGACATTGTAATCTCTCGTTTCAAAAACGGCAGCTTGGTTGGCGCTGACATTTGTAGCTATGAGGGCTCCGATTAGCAGGAAAATCAAATGGCAGAATTTTGACAGTAATTCTACTAAGCAAGCTAGGTATTTCTGAATCGGTATTTTTTGCGTCCTGACGCTGTTTTCCAATAATTGTAATATGAAACATCAATTTTTAAAGCAATGATCGCATTATTCAATTACTTAGGTCCATTCTGCTTGTTTGCTTTTCTGCTGATTGGTACTGTTAAGTCCCTGCAAGTAGTTTGTAGACAAAATAATGAACTGATGCTCTAACAGTTCCGTAACCAAGCAACCCGATGTTTATTTTGTTGCTAGCATTTAAGAATACTTCAACAATGTAAGCAAGTTAATGGCTGAGCGCATTTCCATGGAAATCAGCAAAACTCAAGGAATTCAAAATTTAAAAATATACAAATTGTTTTTTTATAAGTTGAATAAGTTGGAAAGCGACCATAAAGCCAGTGAAAAGCAAACTAATGATAAGAAACATAATAAAACGTGGCAAATCTTGCAAAGACCTTAATATATTGCACAAAAATTAAGCATATGTACGATCTTGCATTAGTTTGAAAAATTCAAGAACGTGTCATTAACATTAATAAAGAAATGACAGAGCACGACATGCGTTTAAAACTAAAAAGCACTCGAAACAAGATCTATTTTCTATAAAGTTATGCAAGAATCATGCAACATATACCGTCAAAAACCAAGTCAGAAAGAGATTGTTTTGCAAATATACGAAAAAAATTGTGTATTAGGAACCGGAATCAAATTTCTGAGATTTCGAGTACCTTGATTATAAATTTTCAACAAGAAGGCTGGGTAATGTGCGTTCGCACATAAAGTTCCGACCCCGCTCATTCACATTTTTGTATAAATGTGTGCTAAATGAGGAACAGATAGAAAAACCCAAAAAATTCAAGTATTTTTCAAAACAAAATGTGTATGAACAAAGATCGCCTCCAACGCAAATAACTCAGTGGAGTAAAAAATGCTGCAATAGATTCTTGAGATCAGTCATCATTAAAAAAGCAAGTCAAGACCAGCAACAAAATCAAACAACAATAACAACAAACATTAATTACATTCAAAATTTTGTCCATTTAAAGAAAAAACTTACTAACAAGATCAAAATAGCCTCCGATAAAAGTGAAAGTAAAAGAAATAACGTGTATTCTAATAGAAAAGATATGGGATCACTCAATAAAAAGTCTCGGTGACAATTAGACAACAAAGAACAAAAAACAGCAAAAACTAAAAAAAAATTGGCTTATATTTTTAAAAACAATTAACTTTAAAGTAACAAATCCCGTTAGATGGCAATTGAAACGATCCATTATGTAAATGATCACATACGCCTCTATAAAGAACAACGAAAAGAGACAAAAAAATTCAATTAAAAATTGCGAGAAAACGCTGTCGAAGCCGTAAAGCCTTATTTGGATCCTCACAATATGTTCAATTCAGCCTTACTCGAACTTCAAAAATGTGGTATTGGCCATCTTTTTAAGGGGAATAGGTAATAAGTAAAAGAGAAAAAAGGCAAAATTGATTAGCATGTTTTTTTCCGAAAACAATTGTTTTCAAAGTCATGAAAGCCATTAGCTCCAAAATGAAACAACTAGATATGTTCGCCTTTTCGTCCAAAGGAAGCGCTTGAGACCTGTATTTAGTTAGAATATGTCTTACGTCTACAAAAGGAACCTCAAAAATTGACAAAAAAAATCGAAAATTAGAATCTTCTTGTGCGAAAAACCCCGTGTCGAAACCAGTAAGTTCATAGTGGATTCTTTAAAAACATTAGATTTTGTACATTTGCCTAAACAAGAATAATGTCATTTAAGACCTGTAATTAACGAGACTAGGTAACAAATGGACAAAAAAGAGCACAAATGAGAAGTTAAACGTTAAAAAGAGTTTTTTTAACGTTTATTTTCTCCGGCCGTTAACTTCTCCGGCCGTTAAGACCTTATGATTAGCCTTTCAACATATGAACTGTCTATAATCTGATAATGTAAAAAAACGAGAAAAAAGTGAAAAATTGGCCAATGCCTAAAATTAAAAGAAAATTGTAATATCTAGTAGTATCAAAGCCAGAAAACCAAAACTTAACGCGTAAAACCGCAAAAAAGATTAATATTTAAATCTGTAGAAAGACGAGACTGAATAGGCATTCTTTCTTTGCTGACACTAAACTACAAATTGACCAAATTAAGGAAAAATATTGGCAAAGTTCAATAAGGTATTGTTTTTTTAAAAAGCAAACATTTTAAAAGTCAAAACGACCATCATCTTTCGTGTAAAGATAATAGATACAATGATTTGGAATTGTTTAGAAAACCATTTGGACCTATCAACAGTGAGCTTTGATGTGAATTGTTCTGTTCTTTATTTAACATTAAAAAAACTCGATTTTTTTAAAAAAAATTCCGACTGATTCCAATCCGAATTGTTTATCCATGGTAACAGTCCAAGATTGCACCAAAAAACAGCCCGATATTGCTGTTTGTCCATTAACACTCAATTTTTTTGAATGCTTTAGATCTAGATAATTCGTTAGTTGAAAGATCAAAAATAAATGCTGCGTTTTTGATTGAAGGGCAAAATTTTGATTCTAGACTAACCTCAATGGAAATGGAAGTAAAATTATTTGCCTTTGTAGTTTACAATGATTGTGTCTGTTGTTTTTGGGTTGTGTGCTTCGGTAAAATTTAATCAAAGTGGACTCAAGAAGCTTATTTCGGGCAATTTTGGATGAAAAAGGCTGAATTTTGAAAAATTTAGCCAATGTTTTGGACAGAAAATTTAAATAAAAATTGTCAACAATACTTTTTCTGTCTCTAAAAATAAAATTCACAGTACTGTTGTTAACAATTTTCACGATTTTTATCAAAATTGACGAAATTTTAGGCGAAATTCCGGAAAGAGTTAATAAAAACATCGGAAATCAATCTATTATTCAGAAAACTTCAATAACTCCCTCAATAACTTCAAAACCTCAATAACTCCCTGCAAAATACGAAATTCAAAAAAACTTTTTGATTCCATATTCTAAGCTGGAGGGACTTTTTAATGATGCCACTCACAAACTCTGAACAACGAATATATCGATCGGTCAAAATTGTCTGAACAAAAAAAACCATTTGAGTATATAGTTCCTCCCCCCTCAAGAGGGTTCAGAACAATAAACGAGAAGTAAATCGGGATCTTTTCCGTTTGTGCCCCCACCCCCGCTTATTGGGTGCATATTATTTGAAACCCCAGACGTGCGTGCCAATTTCTTACATGGCAATTTAATACTATGTAATGGCACGTCCTCTGTAACTAGGGGGTGAATAACGTACTGGGGGGGGGGGGGGGGGCTGAATGGATCGCCCAATGAAAGCGAACATCTTTGAAAAGAGAAATTGCGCAACACCAACACTCTTGCAGACTAATAATGCAAATTAGTTCAGCCTCAATGATTGTCACCAAATGAGATGGAACAGTTGTTCAAAAATTATATATTTACCAACTGACACATTGAGTGGTGGAGTTGCAAAATTAATTCGGAGTTGACGAAAAAGACCAACATAACAAATAACGGAAATGACAAAAGGAGGGATTCAATCGAATTATAGAAAGAGACAAAAAAGCGCAGTTGGTGGACAATTAAAATCAATTATAACCGTATTAAAACATTCGCGAGTGCAGACAGATCTTTTCTGTCATCAGTGGTCACAACCTCCGTATCAGAGTTCATTTTCCTTATCGCCCCCAATATTCTTTTTGGACCCTTACTTAACCACTTATATTAAATATAGCTTTGTTTTGCGTATCACTCAAAATTCCCAAAAACGTCTTTTAATTCGGCGTAAAAACCAATTAAATCGGCGCAAAAAAACGTCTTCTAATTCAGCGTAAAAAACGATTAGCAAAGCTTAAGTTCAAAAGACTTGTTTAAAACAAACCTATTGACCTTCAAGAGTGCGGCATTGAACAGCCCTTTTTTGATTGAAATCGAAGAAAAATGACCAGAAGGCTTTTTTCGCGTAGTGCCTTTGATCGAATTAACAACACTTAACAAGTTACACCTCTTTTGTATTGCACTGTGGTTTGAATAAAAAAACTCAAAAACTGTCTTAGAGTTGGAAGGTAGAGTCTTAAAGACGGCAGAACCGGTGCTTTTTAAAAGAAAGGACATCAGCTAAATTTTAGAACCTAATTTCTGAACCGGCATAGATTACCAAATATATACGAAATTTAGCCGTTTGTTAAACAGACTTTTCAATGAAAGCCAGATTTTGCTGGCAGCTATGCTGCGCAAGTCTCATATCTAAATTTGCAAAACTCTTTTCCCAATTAGGAGTCCCATCATAGGGTAAACGCTCGTGATCAAATTCCCTAATCAGTCGCGACATGAGGCTTAGAAGTAATTTCGAGAGCACCCAAGGAGGACACAAACACATATAAAATCAAATGGATTTAAATTAAAACAAAAACACACAATTAAACAGAAAAATATTTCAATTAAAGAGCAAAGACAAACTGGCAATAATCCTGAAAAAAAAATATCAGTTTCCTTGCAAAATTTTGGATGAAACTGAAACAGCAGCCCGCTAGCATTGAAGTTCGATGGTGCTTTTGGAAGTCATTAATTGATGCAAGTTCAAAATCTACTAAGACATTATCGGGCTTACAATCTGGAGCAAAGATTTCTAAGGCATCAAGTAATCTGTTGTACGTGTTTTCCCTTCTGTTTGGAAGGATAGCATAAAAGCAAGCAGAAGCAATACCGAGAAAATATTCAAGAAGAATGTAAATTTAGTAGACGTGGTAGTTTGTTTGGTTGTTGGTTGGTATTAAATTAAATATTCTGTCTAGAAGTCGAACTTGGAAACTTCAATATTTGATATCAAAAATGGGTCACTAAAAATTAAAAGGCCATTGTGATCAACTTTTCCGCTGTCATATTGCAATAACTGTTTAAACCTATCGCGTATATCATAATGCTGGTCTGAGGGTTCATAATTTGACATGTTTTCATTTAAATTGCTCATCATTGTGATGTTTGTATCAAAATGAGTTTTTAAGGCAACGCATACTATGTTGAGAGTACGTTGGTTAAGTTAAAATTGGGAAAACTAGGACAACTGCTTGCGTTATTTTTTTTTACTCATGGCTTTGATGTTTCTTATAGCTTTTTTGTGGCCGGGTTTTCAAAAGAAGCATTATGATTGTGTTCTCCGTTTTCCCGTATAGCTTGTAGCTTTGATAATTCAAGCACTTTCACACAGTAGTTAGCTTGTTTATTCTTTTAACATGAAAGTCATGGCCTTCTACAATCAATATTTGTTTGTTTTTGGAAGAAACTGTAAACTCAATTTCGGCAGTTATCTTGCTGATTTCCAAATGCAATGAAACGAGAAATGTTTTAGAGCTCCATCCACTTTTCAATTGCTTTTAAATGCCCCATTTGGGACTATATGAGATAAAAAATTTGCTAATTGTTACAGCTTTGCTTCGAACTTTCGAGTCGTTAGCTTTATGTTCCTGACGATTATGAGAAATTAATTTATAAATTAAAATCGGGGATGGAATGACTGAGGTGTGAAAATGTGTATTCACACTTCATGCTTTCAAGTCGATTTTAATCTCTATTAATTTGACTATTCAGAGTTGATTAACATCTAATTGTCCTCAATTACAGGAAACTGAAAATCGGGGTGAAATAATATAGGAAATAACTTATTGAGGGGTTAAATGATATAAGGGTTATAAAACCAGGGTTAAAATGTAGGGGTGAAAAGAAGAGGGGGTGAAAAAAGCAGGACACCAGCATTTTAAATGCAACAATGCTGCAAAAAATTGAAGTTAATTTTTATATGGTAACTCAAGCGTTGAGTTGAGCTTTTTACTCGACCTGAATAAAGGACAACATTTCTATCCCTCACAGGATATTACGAGAAATCGTTCACTAGGTGTGAATTTTTCACTGCCATTTATGCGTTTGACCATGCATTGCAGTCAATGGTCATGGCTCAAGTGCTCTTGGAATCTATCTCAGCCTAACATGATACCACCCTAGTCATTCTATTTAACTTTAGTTTAAGAATTTGAAGTTGACTTGAAAAGACTTATTCCTTGTTAAGTTCAGCTCAGCGCAATTTTTACTGCGATTTTCATATCCCTGCTCAGAAAAGAAATACTGACAGTGAAATACGGACTCTACTCAATGAGTTCCCTGAGCTGATCGGCCTAATACAGGTCATTCTACAATGACAAAAATCAGTCCACGGCTCATGAAGTTATGTTTTACATATTGTGCACTGAAGCAGCTACAGTCCAAGTGGGATCCAAAAATTGATTTAACTGAGAAGCGCAGACTTAAATCCAAACCATTATCATTTGGTATACTTTTTGACAGAAAAAAAATGCATCCATTTAGCTGAACGGTAACAAAAAGAACACTTTCTGAAATTTAATTAGCTCTATCTCTCCTCCCCCGCTTCGTAAGCCCATATTTTGTGCAACACTCAAGCTCAAGCTCTCACACATTAAGATTTGATATGCCTTACTGAACAAAAACCTGTAACGGGGGGGGGGGGGGGCTTATAATTTAACGAGATTCTGTAACAAAAGGCAAACTGAACTCGAAAAATTTATTACCGAGGAATTCTTTTCAAAAAATAATGTTCTACTCTCCTTTGAAAGTTTCAGGGATAGAACGCCTTTGCTAGTGTTTTCAATTGAAGATACCATAAAAATTAGTTTAAAATGCTGCAACAATATTTATTTTTAAATTCTCTATGGTGCTTGTAAATTTCAAGATCACGCTGGAAAAGTTCGTCCTCAGTCAACTGTTTATTAGTTGCTTACCTGATCAGAGGAAGACGATGTTGCGGTCGAAGAAGTATGGGCATTTTTTACTTGCCATTTCTTCGAAAACCGCCGTTCTATGAGATTTTCAGTCGAGTTTTCCGTTTTAAGTATAATCTCAAATTTCTTGGTACCGAAACTTATATAATATGTCTTATTTCAGATTTAAACCGTGGTCTTTAAAAATTTCACTCTGCACAAGTAGTTTGGTTTCGACCACCAAAGTCCGTTTTACAAAAAAAACTTTTCTCAATATTTGTTGCGGCTAAGATGTGAAAAGTTAAGAAACAGAAAATTTAAATTTGTTACGAAAAAATAATGTTTTAAGTCTGCATAGAAAACAAAAGTTTCAAATTGATGTAGAAAATAGTTAATGATATGATCGGAGTAGATCTCAATTTAAAACGCTGTCAACAATTTGAATCAAAAAAATTTTCCAAGGTCCGTTATAGCTTCACAAATTGACAGTTACGAGCTGAACCCGCAAAAAATAGTTGATCAGATTTACAGAATTAATTAAAAAAGGAAAATCAACTTTGGGTTCTGCATGTGTTAAGATATTAAAAGCAAGAGTCGAACAGAAGCCAGCCAAGAGAACTTGAGAGCTAATCAAAATCTTGCTCGACAGAAAAATGCAAGCAGAGAAAATTGCAAAAGCTGTCAAACAAACAAAATGAAAAATTGTATTAATTGACAATTTTCTCAAATTTTTTTTTCAACGAGGTCAAAAACCAATTTGACAATGGTTCTGATGACATTCATCCCGCACATGTCTTTCTTTGATCATTTTTCATTTGTTTTCCCGCTGTGTCAAGTAGCTAAATGTACAGCTGTTTACGCTTAATACTTACTAAAAGATCACTCTTTATCTTTGTCTCTTCGTGACAAGTCGGACAAATATTTTTGTGATCTGCTCTCTCCTTTAATTAAAATAGGATTCCAAGTAACTAAAATTTAGTATTCAGGTTCGCACCGCGTGTTTACTTTGTAAAACAAAACAGCATTAGCATCTTGAAAACACTGTTGCAAAAAACACATCACAAACGCTGTCAGTAGCGAGTGATTTTGGCAAATCACATCTCGGGATCGATCCTTTTCGTTGTAAGCCGACTTTAGAGCCTACACTTATATGAGAAAGATGAAAAATTGGAATCTTGATTGGTACTTTTCATAGTCCACCAACTGCTAATGTCACTTTGCTTGCTGAACCCGTAAACATTTGTAGCACTACCGCCTAGACAGGGCACTACCGCCTAGAAATGCGATACCATGGGCAACGCATTCACTAAAACGCAAAAATTGCATTTGATAAATATCAGTTCCCGTATGAAAAAAAAACAGAAACATGAAAGAAAAATAATATTGTTCGATTGGTTGTCTGCTTCAATTAGTAGTTTTTCCGTGGTTGTTAGCTTCACTCTGTGTTGTGGATAGCTCCGAGACTGTTTTTTGTGGTCAGGTCACAAGGTACATTTTTTAAAATTGTCTCAAAAACTTGTTGTACTAGCATATAGGTGAAATAGTGATAGTAACCGTCTGTAAATCCAACTAATTGGTGTCATGTTGAATTGAGTGAAACCAAAACGGTAACCCGTTATAAAATGTGCCATTGGTTTTTCAGACATTTCTAAGAAACCGATTGGTATTTGTATTAGCCTTCATTGCACAGAGGTGGTTTAAACTCTGAAATTTTATGAGATGATTTGATCTTTTAATGCACTGCCTGTAGCTTGATAACTAAGAAATCACCGCATTAGTTTCGAAAATCATCTAAAAATTATACAATTAGATGACAAAAAAATTCCTCGAAAATGGTTCTTCATATTATTTTCTGTTTGTTAAGGTATTTTCCATAATTTCAAAATGGTAAACTGTTTTCAAGTTCGCTCATTAGAATAAACAGTTTAAATTTAGCTCAGCTTATTTGTAATAGATTATAAGGATATTTCGAAACTTTCCTCAAATATAAATGGCCCTGGCACATTATTTTCTCGGAACCTAACGTCAGTTTGTTTTATTAATTCTGCATTTTTGTTCCGACCCTCTTGAGGGGGGAGGAACTATATACTCAACTGGGTTTTTTTTTGTTCCGTGAATTTTCGCCGCTCGATATATTCATCGTAGAGAGTTGAGACTGGTATCATTAGAAAGCACGTCCAGCGTAGAATATGGAATTAAAAAGATTTTTTTAATTTTCGTTTTCTACAGGGAGTTATCGAGGTTTAAACTTCTGAGAAAAGAAGAGTGAATTCACGTTGTTTTTATTCACATTTTCCGGAATTTTTGACTAAATTTTCGTCAATTTTGCTAAAATTTGTTATAATTTTTAATAATAGTGTCGTTGATTTTATTTTTGAAGACGAACAAGCATTGTTGATTGTTTTGATTTAATTTTTTTGGTCAAAAAATCTGGATAAACATTTCAAAATTTAGCCTTTTTCATCAAAAACAGCACGAAATAAGCTACTTTAGTCCACTTTGATTAAATTTGCCGACAGTACACCCCCAAACAACACTCATACAACCTTTGTAGACTCAATGGGGGGGGCTATTTTTACTTCAGAGTCCGCTGAGAGTGCACTGTAGTTAAAACTTTGCCGTTTTTTGCTAACTTTACTCGTTGATTATCAAAAATGCAGAATTTATTTTGAGTTTCAACTCACAAATTATCTATATCTACAACATTCGAAAATTCAATTGTTCTCAAAGGACAATAAGTATTAACAGGGCTAGTTTTGGGCCATTCTTGGACTGTTACAATCCAAAAAAAATCGGGTTGTAATCAGTCGTTCTTTTTTTTTAAAAAAAAAAAAGACTTTTTTTAATAATAAAGAACAGAACATATCAAATCAAAGCTCTGGAGTGATAGGTCCAACCAATTCGCTTGCTAAACAGCTCCAGGTTAATGCATTTAGTTTT
The DNA here is from genome assembly GCF_964194025.1 of Convolutriloba macropyga. Taxonomy (NCBI): domain Eukaryota; kingdom Metazoa; phylum Xenacoelomorpha; order Acoela; family Convolutidae; genus Convolutriloba; species Convolutriloba macropyga. The sequence continues at coordinate 54,711,952 of NC_134470.1, read as the reverse complement.
TTAATTGAAAGTTTATGGTCGTTTCTTTTTTAAAAATAATTGACTTTTCAATAAATAATGGCTTAATTAACTTTTCCTCTATTTTTTTCTTAATTTGTTCAACTTCCAGCTTAGTGTCAGCAAGAAAAGACTACTTCTTCTTTCTACTGAGTTAACATTTATTCTCAGTTGCAGTTTTAAGCCTGAAAATATTGTTTTCTGGCTTTGATACTACAAAATTTTAGATTTTTGTTTGTTTTGATATTTGCCAGTTTCTCACGTTTTCTAATTTTGTCACATTATCACATTATTGACAGTTCTCATGTCACCTTATTAGCATTCAAAATAAAGCACAATTGAACATATTAAAATCCTGAAAGATATAAATCATCGTTTTAACGGCCTCGACGCCTCTTTCTTGAAGAAATCAATTGAATTTTTTAATTTTGTCTTAACTGTCATTTATACTTTGTCGTTTCGGTCGTATGAAATTTCCTGTATAGTGATAGCTGTCATTGGCTTTTCATGGAAGAATGGAAGAACCGATATTCTGATATTAGCAGATAGCTGATGGCTTTCATGACTTTGAAACCCATCGTTTTCCAAAATTTAAAAAAAAAAATTTTAACTTCGCAATTTTGTTCTTTTTATGTTTCTTTTTGTTACCTAATCTCGTTAGTTAATTACAGGTCAAATATGACATTATGGGTGTCAAGGGAATAAAAGGGATTGGTGTCCCAAAATCTTTTTTCTGAAGAAATTGACCTTACTGGCTTCGACACCGCTTTTTCAGAAAAAAAAGTAAATTAATTTGATTTTTGTCATATTTGACGTTCTTTTTGTAGATGCAAGAAATATTCTGGATAATTACAAGTCTCGAGGGTTTCCTTCTCATGAATAAACGACGCTATTTAATTACCTCTTGTAATTAATGCCTTTCATGACATGTAATTTTGTTTCGAAAAAAAAATTAAAAGTATTACATACTTTAGCACTTCGCTTTTTTGTCTACTTGTTACCTAGTCTTACTAATGATTGGCCACGTACTACATTTTAGTTGTTTGAAGAAGGCGCAATCAAATATATTTTGAGTGCCAAAATTTGGCTTGACGGTTTTGGCAGCGTTTTCTGGCAAGTTTCAATTGAAATTTTGTTTGTTCTTTGTTGTTCTTTTTAGCCGCTTTAAAAAACGAATAAGGGCAGGTCCTAATGCCCTTCTATAGAAGCAGTGGTAATCGTAAATTTGTGGTAATATTAATTGATTCCTAATGGTATTTATTACTTTGAAGTTAACTGTTTCAAAAAAATAAGTTAATTTTTTTTACTTTACTGTTTTTGTTCTTTTTTGTATAATTGTTACCAAACCTTCTTATGGACTGGTCGCAAATGTTTTCTGGTGATTTATAAGTTATTTTTGTTTAGTTTCAGGTTTATCTGACGGTATGTTGACTTTGTTATTAAATTTAGGTTTTAAGAGGGACATAAATTTTTTGATGTGATTAATGTTTGTTGTTGTTGTTGTTTGATTTGGCTGTTCGTCTTGACTCGCTTTCTTCATATTGACATATTACAGCAATCTAATGCATCAATTTTTACTCCACTGAGTTATTTGTTTTGGAGGTTATCTTATCGTTCATACAGAATTTTTTGAAAAAGACTTGGGCTTTTTTGGGATTCGCAAAAAATAATTTTTGGGTTTTTCTATCTGTTCCTCATTTGGTAGACAATTATGCCAAAATTGTGGATGGGCGGGTTCGGAACCTTATGTGCCATCGCACATTACCGAGCCGCCTTGTTGTCTTTATAACGTCTGCATTTCTGCACATCTTTAATCGATTGATAAAAATCTTAAATTTGAATGTGGCACGATATTAATCAAAAAATTTTATTTTCATATCTTTGATTACCAGAGGGCAGAATTACTAAAAAAGCATTATAAAAGAAAAGCTCAGCTAATTGAAATGTTGTCCATCGAGAGTTCAGAAATCATAATTCCTCATTTTGCTCTTATTGAGAAGCATTTTTGATGAATTCTGTGACGCTGATGGTTTTTGCAGCTCGCTTTGTTCCTCTCCTCAGCTGATCAATCGCAGATTTTGTTTGCATCAAGCGGTCAGCTATCTGGTGTTGACCACTTGCCAATTCCAATTCTGAAAGACAGATTCCATAACATTTTTTGGAAAATTTGCTAATAAGACAATGGTCAAGAATAAGTTTAATAATAAATTCAAGTTTTATTTCAATTGTCGGTAATGTAAAACTGATGTTTTTTGTACACTTCTTTCATTTTGATATATATATATATATATATATATATATATATATATATATATATATATATATTCTTTTGTTTTCATTAGACTGTGTGAGCAACCTAATGCATTTTTTGCGCTAGTAATGTCTTGTATAGCCTGATAAGCGTTGCAATTTATATATATATATATATATATATATATATATATATATATATATAAATTGCAACGCTTATCAGGCTATACAAGACATTACTAGCGCAAAAAATGCATTAGGTTGCTCACACAGTCTAATGAAAACAAAAGAATAATGCATATTCGAGCTAGATAACGTCTAAGACTCGAACTACAGAAAAATGGTAAAAGAACAATCTTTATTCAAGATAACAATACGTATTTTCAACGATAAGCTCTTATTCGATCACACATAACACTCCTCATCGAACGTACACATAAGATATCTAAAGTAACACTGGCGGCGAAAAGGCTAGACAGGACCTGTTAGCCTTTTGTGGGCCAATAAAGGTCAATTCAGTTCATGTGTGACGTAATTTGGCCTTGCTTTGGCCTTAAAGTTAAACCATTCAATGCGTTTTGTTACTCTAATAATTTTATATCTAAGTCATCTTAGTCTAATTCGGGCTAGCTTAGCTTAAATCCGCTCTCAAACGGTTCGTTGCTCAAGGCACATGTATTAGAATACGGATTTTGCTTCGTAAGGTTTGACATGGTTGGGGCTCGAACCACCGGTCTTTAGATTGAGAGTACAGTGCTATACTAACTGCGCTATGGTTACTTGTTTTGTTACGCATACAATTTAAATATACTCACTTACTTTTGTCGCTGCATACAATTCTCGCTTACATTTATTTGTATTCACAACATCCTCCGGCCCCGAAAGTGGTGTACCAAAAACTGGAATTAATTTAATTACGGGTCTGACATAGTTACCGGACTTAGTTCTTATTTCGGCGGAACGGGCAAAGCCGTCGTCACCAAAGCGAAATTTTTCGATACGTCCTAGAGGAAAATGGCCTCGGGGAGATGAGTCTTCGGCGAGCCATACCAGATCTCCTGTTTTTAGCTCATCTGAAGCGGATTTTGACCATTTACTGCGACGGTTCAAAGCCGGTACGTACTCATCCAACCATCGTTTCCAAATTGAGTCGGCATATGATTGCGCCCGGACGTAACGCTTTCTGTGATCAAAATCTTCACTTTCAACTAATGAAGGGAGCATACTAGGGCGGAACCCGAGAAGAAAATGATTTGGAGTAATTGCGTCCATTTCTGATGGATCATTGCTTACAGAAGTGAGCGGCCGGTTGTTGAGCGTCATTTCAACTAGACAGAATGTTGTTTGGAGCACCTCGTCAGTCAATCGGCGGTTACCGAGTACAGCGTAGAATGTCCGTTTGACACTCCGTACCATGCGTTCCCACGAACCACCATGATGGGGGGAAGATGGAGGGTTAAAGTGCCACTTAATACCTTTCTGTGACATTTTACTTGCAATCGCACGTTGGTTCAAAGCTTTAAAGCAAGCTGACAACTCTTTCTCCGCACCAGTAAAATTTGTTCCATTGTCTGACCATAGAACTTGCGGTGTCCCTCTTCGTGCGATGAATCTTTCTATGCCCATAACACAAGAGCTGGTATCCATAGAATTTACGACTTCAATGTGGAGTGCTCGAGTTGTAAGGCACGTGAAAAGGAACCCCCAGCGCTTCTCAGTTGAACGCTTGACGGCGACATAGAACGGTCCGAAGTAGTCTATCCCTGAGTTGGAGAAAGGTGGGTTACCATAGGACAGACGCTCGACTGGTAGATCCGCCATCATTGGCTTCACTGTGTCTGCACTACGCTTACGACACAAGATACAATTGTGCTTGATTGACCTCAAAGCGGGACGAAGCCTGATGATAGCAAAACGGCGCTGGATGAAAGCTCGTAAGAATTCAACACCTTCGTGGTGGTTTTCCAGGTGTGCCTTCAAAAGAAACAATTCCACTGCAGGATGACGGCTATCTAAAATAATGGGGTGTTTGAGGTCATAGTCCGCCTCGACCAAACGTTTCAATCGGCCGGTTGATCTAATCAAGGCATTTGGGCCAATGAAGGGCGAGAATGGTGCGATGCGACTCTTCTTGTTAATTTGTTTACCATCAAAAAGAAGTTTTTGTTCAACCGGGAATGATTCCAACTGCATGAGAAACTGAAGCTTAGCCTCAGCTACTCGAAGTTCATCAGGATTGCAAATAATGCGGTCTGGTGTACGATATGAAGCATGTTTGGGGAGTATACGGAGGAGATAGGCTGTAATTCGAACTAGTTTGTTGAAAGAACTGTACCTATCAAAGTCAAATATTTTCTCAGGTTGCATTACATTGCCGGCAAACGCCATTTGTGGCTCAGTTACATCCTTTTGTGAATTGTGCAAGGATGGTTTTGTTTGAAGGCTATCTCTGATGCTTGTGCTGGGTTGAAAAGGGAAGTGAGAAGTAAACAAAAAGCTTGGCCCTGTTAACCAACTGCTTGTTCTTAAATTTTCAGCTGACATGCCTCTTGTTCCAGCATCTGCTGGGTTGTCTGCAGTTGGCACATGGAACCATTGATCAACAGTTGTTGACTCTAGAATTTCAGAAACTCTGTTAGCAACAAATATAGGTTGCTTGTCAAATGAACCCAGCCACTGCAGGACAGTGGTGCTATCAGTCCACATAAAGACTCTGCTCAAAGGAATTGTTAGGGCTTTAATTATGTCAACTTTCAATCGTGTCGCCAAGAGGGCGGCCTGTAACTCTAGTTTAGGAACTGTTAAGCACTTCATGGGGGCAACCCTCGCTTTCCCTAGAACAAAAGCAATTTCAGTGCGTCCAATACTTCCTGATTTTACTCTGGCCCTGAGGAAGGCAACTGAGCTAAAAACATCCTGAGAGCTGTCTCCGAAAACGTGGAGCTCCAACTGATCGAAAGCCCCGGAGAAGAAACTTCTAGGGATAGTTAAGTTGCATAATTTAGGCAGATCTGAACTCCAGACTTTGAACCTATTCATCATTTCAATGGGCAGGGTGTTGTCCCAGTTTTGGCCACTCAGTCTCCAAATGTCCTTCAACAATAGTCGAGCAGTAACCGTGAATGGCGCGACCAACCCAATGGGGTCGAAGACTTTTGCTACTAAGCTGAGGACTAAGCGTTGCGTGACTTTGTTGCTTTCGTCGCACTTCGTGCCTCGACTAACGACTAAGGTATCCTTTCGATGGTCCCATTTTAGACCCAGAACATGTGAAGAAGCTTCTTCATCAGAAACTAAGATCACTTTAGGTTGGCATAAATGATCATTGTTTTCGATTTCATCCAGTAAGTGCGGCGTGTTACTTATAAATTTTGTTAGCTTGAATCCTCCTAACTTCAATAACTCAACTAACTTCTTGGACCTACTTAGTGCTTCGTGTGGTGTTTCTAGAGAATCCAAATAGTCGTCCATATAGAATTTATCTAATACAGCTTGCGCAGCATCGGGGAACTTACGAATGTTGTCTTTTGCTGTTTTCTGAAGCGCAAAGTTTGCACAAGTTGGCGAATCCTTCGCACCGAATATATGTCGGCTGTATTGGTATACCATCACTTCTGATGATGGGTCCTCCCGCCACAAAAATCTGAGGCAGGGCTGATCGGCGAGTGGGACGCCCACTTGAAGGAACATACCCTCAATATCGGCGGAGACGGCATACTTATGCTGCCTAAAACGGATGAGAGTATGAATGAGACGCTGAAGTAGATCAGGGCCTGTCAGTAACGATCTATTTAAAGAAGTTCCGTGGAATTTTGCGGCACCATTTAATACCCTTCTAATTTTTCCAGGTTTATTTGGATTTATTACAGGGTGGTGTGGTAAGTACCACTCACGTCTGGATCGCTGACTGGGATCTTTTGGGTTTTCTACTCGAAAAACGTAGCCTTTCTCGACATCATCATTTATGTTCTTTGAATATTTAGACCGAAGTTCTTCGTCCCTAGAAAGCCTTTTCTCGAGGGACTTTATCTGCACGAGCGCTGAGTAATAGTTGTTTGGTAAGTCGAGGTCGTCATTAGCCCAAAGCATTCCAACTTGATATCTTTGACCGTCGTGCGTCGTGGATTTCTTTGAGATTTCGACTGCTCTGCGGTCTGCTGATGACCTTGGATCAACTTCTTTGATTGCACCGTAAGACTCCAATTCGTACCAGGTTCTTAACTGTTCTACTAAATCTTGTTCTGGCTCAACAATAGCTTTGAAGCAGGACGAAACGAAACTAGAGCTTGAAGGCAGTGGGCCACTCAACACCCATCCTATTGGTAGACGGACGGCAACGGGGGCGCATTTTGATTCGCTTTCAAAATACTCAATCGGGCGGATGGCGTGGTACACGTCCTGGCCTAGAATCATTTCGATATTCGAATAGCTATACCGAACGGGATCCAGAACACTCAAGTACGGGTAGGTTTCTTGCAAATGGGGGACGTCCACTATATCAGAACCAATGTTTAAGTTCTCCCTAATATATGGACTAACCTGGAAACTTTCACAAGTGTTTTCTGCTATAGGTTTTACGGTGACATCTGTCACAAGTGTATCAATTGTTTGCTGAGTGTTTATCCCGCAAACCGTTAATTTGAGACTTTTACCCTTAAGCTTAAGACGTTCAGCTGCAGCACTTGAAATCCATGAATGACTACATGCGGGATCACATAGCGCAAAAAACTTTTGTTTTCTCATCAGTGGGGCTAATTAATTCAACCTGTTTCACTTGCAGAAGACCTTTTACGTCCGATACTGAGGGAAAAGAGGACGAGCTACTCTGAATCGGTAGTTCATTCTTACCACCAATTGTTACTGATGAGGACGGCTGTGTAGTTGGAGCATTGTTAGCTTTACTTCCTTTCTTAAGATTGTTTTTAGTGAAGATACGATCAGCTCCGTGTAGCAATGAGTTGTGTGAACTAGTGCAACCAGAATGTTTACATTTTCTGGGGTTGGGGCAATTTCTAAACTGATGTGACCCTTTCAAGCAAGAGAAGCAGAGCCTATTCTCAGCGACAATTCTTGTTCTTTGTGTTGGGTTCTCACTTGTAAATTTTGGACATCGCCACAAAGGATGGTTAGCCGTACAATGAGGGCAAGGTTCATCCTTAATGGGTCTTGGAGTTTGGGTTTTCATTTCGCGTCAGTTATTTTTGAACTAGATGCAAAAACCTTTGATGTAGTTTTTGTTTTCGACGGAAAAGACGGCTTATCAAGTTTCGTTTTAAACTTGGCTGTTTTCATGCGGTCATGAGTGTCAGATTTCGTTTGCAGCCAATCATTGAAATCCAGCAACGTTGGACGGTCCCATTGGTTCCTCACAATGTGTGAGCACCAAGATTCCTTAAGATTTGGCGGTAGCTTATCCACGGCTTGATTTACTAAAGACGAACTTTGAAGATCGGCCTCATACGATAATGAACGAAACACGCCAACCAGACTAGAAATTACGGACGCATAGGCAATAATGTTTTCGGAGTTATGCATCTTTAGTGGGGGATAGTTGTTCAGCTTATCCAGATGAGCACCAACAATGGCGTGTGGTTGGCCGAATTTTCTTTCCAACACTTTCATTGCGTCATTGTATAGAGCTCCTGAATACGCGAACTGTTCTATGGATTTCTTCGCTTTTCCAGTTAAAAGTCCTTTCAGATATGTCAACTTGGCAGCATCTGAGAGATTCTGGGAATCTATTGCACTTCTGAATTGTCCTATCCATTCGTGCCACAAAAGTGGGTCTCCATTGTAATTGGAAAGGTTCCATTTAGGCAAGGGATTGAGATGACTAGAAGTTATAGCGTCGTCCAAGTCTTTCACATTGAATGACTGATTTGTTTGAGATATTTGTGCTGCGGGGAGAGGCGTGAAAGCGCTTGACGGGTATATGGGCATTGTGGGTTGTTGATAAAGAGGCGTTGGAGCTGCAGGTTGATGCAAAGGTGCTGACACTGGTTTATTTGGCTGATTTACCACGGTAGCTGTTGAGAAGGGGTTTTGATGATAAAAAGTTGTACCACCACTCGAAAACGATACCACAGGTTGGCTCATACTTGAGTTTGCCATTTGTTGTGCGTTCACTTGGGAAACTGACTGGGCTACAGTATCTAAAGTTGGCATATGCCAAAGAGTTAAATTCGGCAAGAGGTGGCTTGCCATTGGATAATAATTTTGACGATGTTGTGCATTTTGATTCTGAGGGAACGGTTGGCTTAAGACAACATTCGTGTTGTTTGTATTAGCAACGACGTTTTGATTGTTTGTGCTCTGATTCACAAAAATTGGAAGGTTTGTGTGTGTACTTAGCATCATACTGTTGTTTACGTTCGCTGCTTGGGTCTGCTGTTGTTCAGAGTTATTGTGATTGGCATCATTTGACGTTAGATTCAACGCTTCACTCTGGGAAAAAGGATGATTAGGTCTAACGACATTGTCCGATAAGTTAACAGCCACTTGAATGTTCTGACTATCTGTTTGCAGATTTTCATCAGGTAGCTGCGCATCATTATTTCCCAAAGAAAGGAAGTACGATATCCCTCTGGGTGTTCGGGTGAAGCTGCTATTAGTGTTAGCAAATAGTGATTGATCGTGGAAACCTCCTAATGAGGCTTGCGGGACTTGAGTAATGTCTGTTAGGGATGGCCCTATCTGCGCGTCATTACGTTGCAAATTTTCAGCTGGTACATGATCTCGTGATCTACCAAGTAGTGGATTGATCTCCATCTGCGGAGCAGTAATTCCTGGATTAGCAGCTCCTGAATTTCGTGGTACTTCTGAAGGCATTGTTTCGATCGCGGCAGGCATTGTGTTATTGGGGTTGGCATTGTTTACCCAATCAGTTACACGCTCAACAGTATCGATATGGTTTGACGTCAGTTGATCGTCAAACTCGTTACCTAGGCTTTCATCCGAGGACTCCATCGCCTCGAGCTCGTTCACTTTGGCTTCAAAAAGCCTTTTTCTGTTTTCTTCGCTGATTGTGTTTAGCTCTAGTTGATGCTTTTGTTGAGCCAGTTTTAACTTATTTTCGTTTTCTCTTTCTATCTCTTCTCGCTTGAGTTTTGCTAATAGGCGTTTTTGACTTGATGCCATCGAATTCGTCTTTGTACCTCTACTCGACGTTTTCCTCTGAGTTTTGCTGGTACTTTGAGGTTCTGTGAGTGACTCGATGTATTGGCGCGCCCTTATCACATACTTATCATGTGTTTCGCTTGCCTCCTTCAACCAGAGTTCCAGGTCCTCAGTGATTTGTGCTTTGTTAGGGTGTCGGGCGGCTAACTTTATTAACTGGTCATTTTTGGACATTGCTGTAGACAAAAGGTCTTTGGCCTTGCCTACTATGGTTTCGACTCTTGCTTTTCGTGCAGCGCCTTCAATGGCTTCATCTATGACTCTGTAAACTTCGTTTACGTTTAGTTCGGCCTTAGATCTTGCTTCAATCAATTTTGTTACTTGGGCTTCCATCTTTAGAACAGTTGTAAAAAATTGAACTTCAATTAGAATGAATTTTTATGCACTCAACAATTTTAGATTACAATATTAAGTTATGGGAATACAATTAAAGGGTTAATTGTTTATCTAAGCAATCAGGGACGTAATCGATGTGTTTCGTTCGTGAGATAAAGTTTTAAGATTAACGGGGAAGGCCGACGAGCTCAATTTAACAGCACCGCCACTAGCCAGGAGGAAACCACTGCCAAGCTATAGCCTTGCACTTAAGCTAGCCACGGCTCGAGAGCAGAATCCTCCAAGAGAGCAGCAGCCCTGTTATCGCGAGCTTTTCGACGTCGCTGGTTCAGTCTCTTCGGACGCGTTTTCTTAATAAGACAATTAAGGTCGAAGCTATAGAACCTTACAATTGTTAGGGACTTGATCTCACAAGAGAAAGGTGGATGCAATTGGGTGTAGTCGTTAACAACAGCTGGGTCCTTTGCTTTGCGTTTTGAAAGCAAATCTTTTAAAACGTGGACTACAACAAAATCTGTCTGTTTAAGTGCTGCAAAGATATCAGGAGCTCCTTGCCGGGGGCAGTAGACTACTGCACTTATTTTGTTCTTAACAAGATTAAGCTCCTCAATTAACTCTTTTGCGGATAATGGGTTATGATTGTTGTTGTGATGAGGCGTTAAACTATTATTTATGGCGTCGTGCCAAATGATAACTTTGTCTGCGTGTGGGTACTGAACGCTTAATTTATACTGCACAGTTTTCCTTTGCTTGAAAGCTTTGAAGCTCAACCCAGGCTCAGCTATGGAGGATTTTACGTGACGAGAGTACTGAGGTTCACGCAATTTGCTTATTGTTCGACTAAGGGAGCTAGCACCAACAATAAACAGCATTTGCTTTTATTTTCGACGTCATACAAAGTTATTGATGATCACTTTGTTTTCGGTTAAGTAATCACTAGGAAATTTTCGGCCTTATGAACACTCAAATATTTTTACGCTAATTGAACACTCGAAAACTTTTCGGCTAATTGAACTCTAGGAAATGTTTCGGCTAAATGAACACCCGAAAAATTTTCGGCTAATTGAACACTAGGAAATTTTTCGGCCAATTGAACACTAGGGAAATTCTTCGGCTAATTGAACACTAGGGAAATTTTCGGCTAATTGAACACCCAAAAATTTTCGGCTAATTGAACACTAGGATATTTTTCGGCTAATTGAACACTAGGAAAATTTTCGGCTAATTGAACATTAGGAAATTTTTCGGCTAATTGAACACTAGGGAATTTTTCGGCTAATTGAACACATGGAAATTTTTCGGCTAATTGAACACTCGAAAAATTTTCGGCTAATTGAACACCCAAAATTTTCGGCTAACTGAGCATCCAAAATTTTTCGGCTAATTGAACATACAAAACTTTTCGGCTAAATGAGAGTCCAAAATTTTTCGGCTAATTGAGCACCCGAAGTTATTCGGCTAATTGAGCACCCGAAGTTATTCGGCTAGTTGAGCACCCAAAGTTGTTCGGCTAATTGAGCACCCAAAGTTATTCGGCTAATTGAGCATCCAAAGTTATTCGGCTAATTGAGCACCCAAGTTATTCGGCTAATTGAGCACCCAAGTTATTCGGCTAATTGAGCACCCAAAGTTATTCGGCTAATTGAGCACCCAAAGTTATTCGGCTAATTGAGCACCCAAGTTATTCGGCTAATTGAGCACCCAAAGTTATTCGGCTAATTGAGCATCCAAAGTTATTCGGCTAATTGAGCACCCAAAGTTATTCGACTAATTGAGCACCCAAGTTATTCGGCTAATTGAGCACCCAAGTTATTCGGCTAATTGAGCACCCAAAGTTATTCGGCTAATTGAGCACCCAAGTTATTCGGCTAATTGAGCACCCAAGTTATTCGGCTAATTGAGCACCCAAAGTTATTCGGCTAATTGAGCACCCAAAGTTATTCGGCTAATTGAGCACCCAAGTTATTCGGCTAATTGAGCACCCAAAATTATTCGGCTAATTGAGCACCCAAAGTTATTCGGCTAATTGTGCAACCAAAGTTATTCGGCTAATTGAGCACCCAGTTTTTCGGCTAATTGAGCACCCAATTTATTTGGCTAATTGAGCACCCAAGTTATTCGGCTAATTGAGCACCCAAAGTTATTCGGCTAATTGAGCACCCAAGGATTTTTTCGGTTACTTGTGTCTAAGTTGAGGTCTGCCGCCAGTGTGAATATAAGAAGCACCAAAAAGAGATAGAGTTTACTTTGAAGACTAAAGTTTTGTCTTACAGTTTTTCCACACTTCCCTGCCCCAAATGACGCTGTCTAAACGAATGACCAATCCTCTGTGTGCCAGAAGACCAACTGTCACTGACCCAGCCTCTGTTTGCCACAAGACCAATAGCAGTCACTCACCCAGGCTCTGTGCACCAGAAGTGCCAATAGTAGTCACTGACCCAGCCTCTGTGCGCCAGAAGTACCAATAGTAGTCACTGACCCAGCCTCTGTGTGCCAGAAGTTCCGATAGTAATCACTGACCCAGCCTCTGTGCGCCAGAAGTTCCAATAGTAGTCACTGACGCAGCCTCTGTGCGCCAAAAGTACCAATAGTAGTCACTGATCCAGCCTCTGTGCGCCAGAAGTTCCAATAGTAATCACTGACCCAGCCTCTGTGCACCAGAAGTTCCAATAGTAGTCACTGACCCAGCCTCTGTGCGCCAGAAGTTCCAATAGTAGTCACTGACCCAGCCTCTGTGCGCCAGAAGTTCCAATAGTAATCACTGACCCAGCCTCTGTGCACCAGAAGTTCCAATAGTAGTCACTGACCCAGCCTCTGTGCGCCAGAAATACCAATAGTAGTCACTGACCCAGCCTCTGTGCGCCAGAAGTACCAATAGTAGTCACTGACCCAGCCTCTGTGCACCAGAAGTTCCAATAGTAGTCACTGACCCAGCCTCTGTGCGCCAGAAGTTCCAATAGTAGTCACTGACCCAGCCTCTGTGCGCCAGAAGTTGACGTACAGGGGACGATGTAATCCTTAACCCGATTACTTTCACTCGGTGGACCAAAATATTCGAGCTAGATAACGTCTAAGACTCGAACTACAGAAAAATGGTAAAAGAACAATCTTTATTCAAGATAACAATACGTATTTTTAACGATAAGCTCTTATTCGATCACACATAACACTCCTCATCGAACGTACACATAAGATATCTAAAGTAACACTGGCGGCGAAAAGGCTAGACAGGACCTGTTAGCCTTTTGTGGGCCAATAAAGGTCAATTCAGTTCATGTGTGACGTAATTTGGCCTTGCTTTGGCCTTAAAGTTAAACCATTCAATGCGTTTTGTTACTCTAATAATTTTATATCTAAGTCATCTTAGTCTAATTCGGGCTAGTTTAGCTTAAAACCGCTCTCAAACGGTTCGTTGCTCAAGGCACATGTATTAGAATACGGATTTTGCTTCGTAAGGTTTGACATGGTTGGGGCTCGAACCACCGGTCTTTAGATTGAGAGTACAGTGCTATACTTACTGCGCTATGGTTACTTGTTTTGTTACGCATACAATTTAAATATACTCACTTACTTTTGTCGCTGCATACAATTCTCGCTTACATTTATTTGTATTCACAACAATGCACATAAACAGTTCCGTGCTATTGTACAAATCTCACCAGTTCTATTCATTTTAAGTAGAAAGGATATCGGCTAGCGTGCCTCCATTTTAGCGGTGCAACCCAAACAGTGGAATTTTCATGCCATCATTACCCTGTAATGAAGTAACTGTCACCCACATCGGGCACACATAAAATGTCTTGCAAATTCTGCACCTCAATTGACCCAAAATGTGGAATGTAGATTCAGTTTTGAGAAATGTGATGTCAGGAAGACAAAAAGACTATGCATTTCAACTTAACATAATTAAAACATCCAATTAATCAACGTAATTTTAAAATAGATTGCGTATGTACAATACTAACCTTTTTATCAAAAAAAAAATTAATAGGTAGAATAGGGTCAGATATTTGTCCTGATCATCGAAAGTGGTCCCTTACTAATAAAAACTTAGCTAAGTGGATCCAAGGCGAGCAGCAAAAAAGTTGGAAGATAGGCAATTTAGAATAAACCCAAACATTTTGTGAAATATTTGTTCCGATCCCACTTGTGGGGGGAGGAACTATATAATCAACTGGGTTTTTTTTTTGTTCAGTCAATTTTGGCCGGCCGATATATTCATCGTAGAGAATTGTGAGTGGTATCATTAAAAAGCCCGTCCAGTGTAGAATACGGAATTAAAAAGATTTCTTCAATTTTCGTGTTTTACAGGGAGTTATCGAGGTTTAAAGTTTTGTGAACATTCGACTGATTTTGTTCACATTTTCAGTAATTTTTGCTAAAATTTGGCACAATTTCGCTAATATAAATTAAAATAAACTAAAATTATTAACGGCAGAGTGTTGTTGTTACCAATGGAGATAGGAGAGCGTTGCTGAAATGTTTGATTAAAGTTTTTTTGGCTAAAATTTTTGATGAAAATTTCAAAATTCAAACTTTTTTCATCTAAAATGGCACAAAATATGCTTTTTTGGTCCACTTTGTTAAAGTTTGCCAGACTCAAAAAATGCTGGTTCAGCGTAGAATTCAAAAAAAAGATTCTTCTGAATTTCGTTTTTTTTTCGAGGAGTTATCGAGGATTGAAGTTTTGTGTGAACACCGGATATCTGGCATGATTTTGTTCACTTTCAGTAGAATTTTTCTTCAAATTAATATATTTTCTATAAGAACTGTGTTTCAAATTTACATTGCAAGCTACAAAATGAAGCAATTGTGTTTTCCTAATAAACTGAAGGCGATAAAAAGACTAGTTCTGGTCTCATGGGGAAGTTCACTATCAATAAAAAATCGAATTCTGTTTGAGAGCTCTTTTTAGAAAATTTTTCGTTTTTTTTTGTTTTTTCAAGTCACCTAGAGACTAGTTACTTTTCATATCGAGGTTTTGTTAACGGTAAACCTCATTTACAGTCAAAAGAAGCGCAATGAACAAAAGAATCGTTTTCAAGGAATTGCTCATGTTTTTTGGCTACGACACTGAGTTTTCGTAATTTTAAATGATAATTTGATTTTCTTTTCGAGAATTTACTAATTTTGGAGTCCTTTATTATTAACTCATTGACTAAAGGTGCATTAAGTTCCATAATGATCATTAAGTGAACATATCTAGTGCTTTGAGGGGACAACTAATGGCTGCCAAGACTGAAAAAAAAACAATTTCGATTTTTTTAAAATTAATTTCTCACATTATCTTAAGGAATAAGTTCAGTGGATTACAGATAAAAATTTTATGAAAAATTTTTGGTTTAGATGGCTTCGACACGTTCTTCTTGCACTATTCTATTGAGTTTTGGTTTTCTCCTTTTTTTGTTTTCGTTCTAATAGTCATAAGACTTATTGTGATGTCTTAATGATTGCCTATGCATGACAAACATAAATATACTCCCATAGGTGAATCTTTGAGCGTATTTATTGACTTCCGCTGAAATATATTGAATTTATTGGCTGTTAAATTAAAAAGAAATTTTCTAAACTTTTTTTTGAACACTAACAAATCTTAAACTTTTTTTCGCGAACTGTTAGTCAATACCAGTATTGACAGGATTCACTTGCTTTCTACTTCAACTAAAATTAATCTGGTTAGCTGTTTTATCTTCTTACTATTGGTTATATGACTTCAATAACACAAGATTTCAAAATTTCAGAATATCAAGGTAATTTCTTTGGCTTAAAGAAGACGTTCGGTGGATCACAGAGAAAGTTTTCAGAGATAAGCTACTGGTTTAATTGTCTTCGACACTTTCTTCTCGCACTTTTCTACTGAATTTTGGTTTTTGCCTGTGTTTGTAATTGTTTTCAAATATAAGACTTAATGTGATGTCTTGTGAAATATCTATGGATGACAAATCTCATTTTTTTCCGATCGAGATATATCTGAGCGTAGTTATTGAGTTCTGTTGAAAGTTCTTGAGTTTAATGACTGTTAAGAGTTTAAAAAAGTTTTTTCGAAAATTTTTTTTGAACATTAACCAATCCAAAACTTTTTTTTCGTGAACTGTTGGTCAATGTCAGTACTAAAAGAATCCCTATCCGTTCTACTGCAGCCAAAATTAATCTGGTTAATCAATAACTTGTTGTAAGATCTTATTGATGAAAAACGATTGGCAAACAAACTTATTGTCCAATTGAGGGATAATTAATCGTATTTATTGGTTTCCGTTGATTGCTAATAAATTTATGGGCGTTGATAATACGTGTTTTCTCGAAGATTTTGTGCTTCTGATGTATTTAATCATATTTGTTGATTTTTTGAAATTATATTGATAAAAGAGGGAAATCCCATTGCACTTCATTTTTTAATGCCTTCGACACTTTTCTCGCTCAATTTTTTTTGAATTTGTTGTTTTTGTTCGCTAGGTAGCCGTAAATAGCTCACAGGTCTCATAGGCTTGTAATTGAGGATTGAATGAATGATGTTACCCGAAGCTGTCAGTTTATAGCGAATAGTCTTAAAGTTTATGATAAACATTTTGAAATGTTTATGATAAACGTTTTGAGTTTCTCTTTAGTTGCTTTCTATGGCATAGTCTGAACAAAGACAGGTCCTTTTGGTTTTGTGTTGACTTTTTAGCAATTTGTCAAGGATTATTTATTTTAAAAGCTAATGATCTTTAAGATTTTTTAAACTTCTTGTAAAAAAATGTTGATTAATTTTTAGGTTTCGCCTCACTGTTCGTTCTTTTTGTCGACTTGTTACCTAATCTCTTTAAGAAAACTTTCCATCTGCTGTATAGTTAGGAAAAAATAAACTTGTGTAGTTAAGGTTTTATCTGACTGCATTTTGACGTTGTTACTAGGTGCCTTTAAATTTAGATATTCAGTTTTTGCTGTGTAGTTTTTGTTGGTGCAATTTTTTTGTCTCTTAGTCTCTTTAATATCAGATCATGTTGGTGTTGTAATGAGGCATGGTATTAGGTAGTTCAATTTTTAGATAGGTTGTGTAACAATTTTTTGAAACTCAAAGATCTATTTTCATTATCTCTTCATTTGGTTGACAATTTAGTCTAAAATGTAGATGAGCTCCGGTCGGAACATCATGTGCGAACGCACATTAACGAGCCGCCTTGTTTAATAAACTGTCAGTTTCATTTGGAAATAAAGTTGTCGCTCTCTCAAAAACCAAAAAATACAGATTAATTTTCTTTGAAAACTTAGCGAGCGCTAATTGTTAGCAACCACTAAGAAGTTTTCTTAAACAGAAAAAAAACTATCTCCTAAAAAAGCTGTTTCTTTTCATACTTTTACATCAGAGACTTCTCGCCATTTGCTTTTGGAGCTACCAACAATTCAATTGCGGGAAGAATTTGCAATTCACAAAAATGATGAACTTGTTTCCAAATAAATAGTATAAAGTAAGTCAATTTATTATCATTTGTTGACAAAGTGCAGTATTACATAGCTTTCTGAGCTTTTAATTTTTGCGATATTGATCAGGAAATGGGTGGAGGAAACTACAAAAGACTACTCATTTGCTTTTTTGTCTTACACGAAAAAGAGCAAAATTTGCTTTTTTGTCTTATACTTTCAGTTTTCTGCAGTTGAAACAATAGGTCCTCAGCAATTATGTTTTGAATTTTTGAAGAAAAACGCCAACATTAGAAAAAAAATTAATTGTACTAACTAGCCATTCAGATACCAATGGCAAAAGATTGACGCAATTAATTTGATTTTTGTGATGTTTTAAAAATGTTTCGGGGCACCTTAGATGTAGTATTACTGATTTTTGTGTTTTCAATATTTGCAATATTGATCAGGAAATAGGTGGAAAACACTACAAAAGACTATTCATTTCTTTTTTGTTCCGACTCCTTTTGAGGGGGGGGGGGAGGAACTATATAATCAACTGGGTCTTTTTTTTTGTTCAGTCAATTTTGGCCGATCAATATATTCGTCGTAGAGAGTTGAGACTGGTATCATTAGCAAGCTTGTCCAGCGTATAATATGGAATTAAAAAGATTTTTTTGATTTTCGTTTTTGACAGGGAGATATCGAGGTTTAAACTTTTGAGAAATTAGAGTGAATTCCGTTTATTTCATTCACCTTTTTTCGGAATTTTTGACTAAAATTTCGCCAATTTTGATATAATTTAAATAAGTTTTTCATGAAAATGTTGTTGATTTTACGTTTAAAGACAAAAAAAATTGTCGGCTATTTTTATTGATTTTTTTGTCACAATTTCCGGGTAAAAATTTCACAAAATTCAGACTTTTTCATCAAAAACAGCACGAAATAAGTTACTTTAGTCCACTCTGATTAAATTTGCAGGAAGTGCACATCCAAACACCACTAACGCAATCTTTGTAGACTGAAAATGGGGCTAAGTCCACTTCAACTTCCGTTTAAAGTGCTCTGTAAATAAAACTGTGCCGTTTTTCGCTAACTTTATTCGTTGATTATCAAAAACGCAGCATTTACTTTTGATTTTTCAACAAACAAATATCTAAATCAATGACATTCCAAAAATTAAATATTCCTCATGGACAATCAACATTGGCAGGACTAGTTCTGTGCCAATCTTGGACCGTTACAATCCAAAATAATTCGGACTGTCATCAGTCAGTTTGTTAAAAAAATTCGATCTTTTTTATATTATTTAAATAACAGAACTTTTCAAATCAAAACTCACTAGTTATAGGTCCTATTGGCTTCATAATTAGCTCGGAATTAATTTATTTAGTTGATTGCTCGAGAGCTTATGGTCGTTTTGACTTTTAAAATATTTTTTGAATTTTAAACAAAAAATGGCTTATTGAACTTTGCCTCCATTTTTCTCTTACTTAAACTTATAGTTTAGTGTCAGCAATCAAAGAGTGTTCCTTCTATCTGCTGATATCAAAATTAATCTTTTTTGCGGTGTCAGGCCTTAGTTTATGGTGTTCCTGCTTTGATACTACTAGATTTTACAATTTTTTTTTTTAATTTTTAGGTATTTGCCCATTTTTCATATTTTCTAGTTTTGTCAAATTATCACGTTATTGTCAGTTCAAATATCATATTCAAAATAACGCGCAATTGATAATATTTAAATCTTTAAAGACACAGATTGAGGTTGTTCACCGCTTCGACATTACTTTCTCGAAAAATTTAATTGAATTTTTTAATTTTGTCTTTACCTGTCGTTTTTACTTTGTCTTTTTAGTCGTATCTAGTTTCCTGTACAATGACCCAGTTTAATTGGCTTTTCCTGGAAGGGTAGATGAGCCGCTGTTCGGATATTAGAAAATAGATAACGGCTTTCATGACTTTGAAAACATTTGTTTTCCAAAATGCAAAAAAAAACAATTCAACTTCGCAATTTTGTTCCTTTTATTGTCTATTTGATACCTGATCTCGTTAAAGGTTAAAAATGACAATCTTTTTGTCAAAGTATGGTGTCAAAAAGGATTGGCGTCACATAATCTAGTGTTTTTAAAGAATTCGTTACGAATTTACTGGCTTCGAGACAGGTTTTTCACAAAAAATGTAAATTAATTTTTGATTTTTGTCATATTTGACGTTCTTTTTGCAGACGTAAGACATATTCTGGATAATTTCAGGTCTCAAAGGTTTCCTTTGGAAGAATGGACGAACCTATTTAACTTTTTAATTTCGTAATTAATGGCTTTCATGTCTTTGGAAGTAAATTTTTTTCGATAAAAACAACTTTTACATAATCTTGCTTTTATGTTTTTGGTATAATTGTTACCTAGTTTCAAAAATGAGAGGTCATATAATACATTTCAAGGGAAGGTGTCGAAAATGAAATTGTGTCACAAAATCTAATGTCTTAAGAGATTTCGTTATGAATTTACTGGCTTCCTCACGGGATTTTCACAAAAAAATAGTAAATTAAAAATTAATTTTTGTCAAATTTGACGTTCTTTTTGCAGACTTAAGACATATTCTGGATAAATGCAGGTCTCAAAGGTTTCCTTTGGAAGAAAGGATGAACCTATTTAACTTTTTAATTTCGTAATTAATGGCTTTCATGTCTTTGGAAATAAACAACTATTACATAATTTTGCATTTTTTTCATTTTGTCTAATTGTTGCCTATTTTCATTGATAAGCGGCCACATAATACATTATCGGTGTTCGACAAAGGTGCATTTGAACATATTTTGGGGGCCAAAGTTTGGTTTTAGGGCTTCCAAAGCATTTTATGGCAAGTTTTCATTGATTTTTTGTTTGTTGTCTGTTTGTTGTTCTTTTTATAACTGCATAAAAAATTGAAAACCAACAGTTTGTAATTGCCTTATATAGAAGCATTGGTACTTGTAAACCTATGGGATAATTTTTAGTTGATTCCTAATGGTTTTCATTACTCTGAAATTAATTGTTTTTTTTTAAATTCAGCAAGTTTCTCTTCTTTTTTGTCTAATTGTTACTAAGCTTTATTGTGAACTGGTGCATAATCAATTCTTTCTGGTGAATTACCAGCTGATTGTTCATTTTATTAGTTTTATCTGACGCTATTTTGACTTTTTTTTAAGTTTTGTTTTTTAAAACGGACATAAAATTTTTGATGTAATCAATGTTTGTTATTGTTGTTTGATTTTGCCGTTCGTCTTCGCTCGCTTTCTTTATATCGGCGTATCTCATCAACCTAATGCATCATTTGTTACTCCACTGAGTTGTTTGCTTTGGAGGTCATCTTATCGTTCATACAACAGTTTTTTTTTTGAAAAATACTTGAATTTTCTGTGTTTTTCTATCTGTTCCTCATTTGGTAGACAATTATGCCAAAATTGTGGATGAGTGGGGTCGGAACCTTATGTGCAATCGCACATTACCTTATGTGCAATCGCACAGACGAATTTTTTGCGGTTGAAACTATAGGTCCCCAGCAATTGTTTTTCAAAATTTTGAAAAAAAACTGTGACGTTAGGGGAACAATTAATCTTATTACCTACTGATTGAGATATCAATGGAGAAAAGGTTGACCAATTATTTTGTTTTTTTTAATGTCTTAAAATTGTTTTGTGGTAACTTTAACATAAAAATCTTTAACTTTTAGGTTGTTATTTGATATTGAATAGTTGTTGCTAAGAAATGCTGAGTCTGTCTTTCTTTGAAAATTATATTTAAGTTTTTATTCGTGGCCCAATGTATACAACTGTTTCGAAAGATTGTACTGGTTACCAAAAAAATTGGGTTTTGAGAGATTTGCGTAAAACAATAGCAATCTGGTGTCAATAGCCCCAACGGAAAAACAAATTGGGTTACTATTACATCGGTTGTCTTCTTTCTCACCCAATGCCATTGAGCGTGTCTGTGATTTACGCAACTCTTCAGATGGTACGGCAATGAATCAGAATTTTTTCTAAAATAAACCCGAAGATTTATGTGACATTTTGTTTTTCATGTTTACAACAAGCACAGTGGCTTCATTTTTGTGTGCAAAAACATGTACTTTCAAAATATATATTAAAAGGCAACAAAATGTAGATACCGGCCCTTGAGCTCAACGATATTTCAAGTAAAAAGCTTGTGAGCTATTTTTTGAAGTCTTTTCGATAAAAGATGAGAGGTTGGGGGACTTTAATAAAATCATTTTTTTTTCAATTATCCTACACTTCGACTACGTACCTAATCAGCACAGTTTCGAAAACAAGCAAAATTAAAAACAAAAGCTCATATAAGTGCTTCTATTTATATTGATAAGATTCTGCTCAACGTCTTTCGGTGAACCCTAAATATTAGTAACGCACACTAAAATTTATGCTCCTAAGCTGTATTACGATCAAAGTTGCTTAGATTAAAAACACTATATGATATATTAAACGAATAA
>NC_134470.1:54437773-54685273 GCF_964194025.1 Convolutriloba macropyga | reverse complement strand
ATTATTCATTCTGTAACTTTTTTTAAATTGTGGATCACTTGAGCCATACATTTTTCTGTGTTAAACATCATTTGGCATTCTAGTTCTCAACAATTAAGTTTGCTGGTTTTATCTTCACGCACTTTCGAATACCGCATTTATGATCCAACCACGCTTCGATTATTGTTATTATTTGAACAGTGTGATTAATTCTGAACATAATTGGCAATAAAAAGCAAAATTCTGTATATTGCATAATGTGTGCGGAACTAAGCATCGCTAGAAAGAACTTTTTGAATGAAGTTAAAGCAGAAATTGGGAAGAAACCTCTCCATATCTTACTGCTGCAACGTATGTGATCTGACCCAACACCATTTGTGGACTTTGGCATATAAAACAGGGAAATTAAAATGCTTGAAAAGTCATAATTCTGAACAAATAAAGCCAGCAATTCGTTGTAATTGCAACAAAGGAATAAAATCTCAAATGAGACAAACTTGTACCTGTAACAGAAGAAGTTGCTAGACTGCCAACAGTAGTTGTGGTTGAAGTTGAATCCAGGTCCAAAATGATAATCAGCTGCCATATATTTATTCCATCGGATTCCTGGATACTCAGGGAGTCCAGAGTGGTGTCTAAGTTTTGTAGAATGAGAGCCCAGCTGATGTCACCGGAATCATAGCCATCCAGACGCAGCAGGTCGAAACTCAACACGTCTGAAAGCAACGTTTTGTTTGAAAAATAAAGAAATCTTCATCATTTTGTCTTCGTTCGTTTTGAAGACAAATTTTGAGCCCCCCCCCCCCCATTTAAGCTATAAAAATTAAAGGGGATCTTTTTAACCACTTACACAGTTCAGTTCCACTAATGAGTCCGGTATTTGAGTCATCGTAGTACCCAAACACCTCATCGATGTTATCCAGAGTTGCAGTTTCCAGAACATTCGGCTCGATTAGCAGCATGTCAGCCACTTCTCCGAATTCCAGGCTTCCGCTTCCGTCAGAGTCATAAGCACCCAGGGTGGAATCGACCAGGGCGGAAGCTTCCTCCTCTGTCGAAGATCCCTCTACAAGCTGAAAGAAAAAAGTATGTAGCCTAAAGTTAAGGCCACGTTAGTTCACTTATCTAGGTACGAGATCTAGTATAGAAGCAGGTTTGTTAAATACTTTCATTTCTGTAATGTTTTAAATCACATGAGTTACAATTTAGTTTAAAATTACCCGGGTAAAAAAATTTTCTGAAAAATATTTAAGAAAGGAGCTGAACTTTTGAGACGGATGCGCTGAAACTTTGTCAGAAATGCGCAGAAGGTGCTTAAAGTTATGTTGGAAATTTACTGAAATTTCGCCGAAATAATGTAAGAAATGTGTTGCAGATGCGCCGGATTTTATAAAGTTTTAGCGCATTTTCAAAATTTCAGCGCATTCTGCGCATTTCTTACATAATTTCAGAGCATTCTGCGCATTTCTTACATAATTTCAGAGCATTCTGCGCATTTCTTACATAATTTCAGAGCATTCTGCGCATTTCTTACATAATTTCAGAGCATTCTGCGCATTTCTTACATAATTTCAGAGCATTCTGCGCATTTCTTACATAATTTCAGAGCATTCTGCGCATTTCTTACATAATTTCAGAGCATTCTGCGCATTTCTTACATAATTTCAGCGCATTCTGCGCATTTCTTACATAATTTCAGCGCATTCTGCGCATTTCTTACATAATTTCAGAGCATTCTGCGCATTTCTTACATAATTTTAGAGCATTCTGCGCATTTCTTACATAATTTCAGCGCATTCACTGCATTTCTTACAAAAAATGCGCTGAAACGGAGATGACATCTCGAACCGTACACTGTATGTTTCACATGCTCTATGAAAAATGACTTATTGTTTAAAATGAATCCAGCTCACACTTGGCACTGAAAACAAAACTATTGATCACGGAGAGGAAAGGGATACAGTTCCGAAAAGTGTATGTTTTGCATATGAAGTGGCAAAAAATTAGCGATGACCAGTAACGGAAAAATCCAATCATGCTACCCTTGTCGAGACCCGATGTTAGTCTTACAAGAATCTTGCCATATTGCACAAGAAAAAATTGGAAGATTTTTCAAAATCTTGCAAAACCCAGGCCTCTGATCAGACCATCCCAGACAAAAATGACCTCTAATCAGACCGACCCAGACTGATTTGTCCTCTGATCAGACTATAGTGCGCTCTTGTCGCAGTGCTCTAGTTTAAACTTTTTTTTAATCTGCAAACATGTAAGTTAAACTAACCACTTGGTTAATGTTACATGTTAGAAATTTATTAATCAAACATTATTTTTTTCTAATTTAATAACAAACTAAAGTTCGGTTTTCGTAAAATAATTTAATAAAAAATATGTTTAAATCCTGCAATCCTTCTGTCTATTGGAACTCTTTCGTGTCGTTTAAGCATTTCCGCTGTAACTTTTTGTTTAAATTTGGTCTTCGACGTTTCTTTTCTAATTGTAATTGGAAGTGTGTTCCATTTTCGAATAAAGTTACGAACAATTGAACCATTACTCCATTTTGACTTACATTTTTGTTCTAAGAAAAGGTTATGGGTTCATTTGTTTACAATAATAGGCACGTTTTCTAAAAATCTAAAATGTTTATTAGAGCGATTTCTTGTTTGTTGGAGAATATTGAAAAACCTATTTAAAGACACCCGTGTTATTTGGAGCTCTGCTGGAAGAATTTTAGTCTCCAGAAGTAGATCTCTGGCAGTATCGTATTTGGTTTTCATAAAGCAAACTTTTATTCCCCAGTTTATCTGTTTATTAATTCTGTCAATAGAGTAGGATGGTAAATTTTGAAAAAAAAAAATTGCGCTAAAATCTAAATGAGACAAAACTAGTGATTTAAAAAGATTTATTCTTGTTTTTAGCGGTACCTGATAACGAACCAAATATAATGATCTGATTGCTGAAGCCATTTTACTGATAACCTTATTTAGTTGATTTTGGTATGTCAGTTCCCTATCAATTATTACACCTAAATATCTACATTTTTTAGATGCTTCCAATCGGTGTCCCTTTAAATCGACATTTTCAATGATCGGCAATTTTCCATTCCTGAACACCATTAACTCCGTTTTTTTCTCATTCAAAGTTAACCTGTTTTGTTTCATATATTGATATGTCTTGTTTAATGTATCTTCAGCTATTAGCTGCAAATTTGCTTCATTCTTTGCATGACATAGAATTGCTGTATCATCGGCAAACTGTAATACATCACAATTCGTTGATACAGCTTCACTGAAATCGTTGACATAAAGTATAAAAATTAGAGGCCCTATGACAGTTCCCTGAGGAACACCGTGATTTATGACAACCCAATCTGATTTTGCTATCCCATTTTTACACACTGTTTTCTATCACAAAGGAAAGAGTTTAATAAGAATCTTGCATTTTCTCCAATTCCATACCTTTTTATTTTGTTCATAAAAACATCTATAGATATTGAGTTGAAAGCCTTTGCTAAGTCTAAAAAGAGTGTGAAAACAATTTCGTTTTCGTCAACGCATTGGTTTATCTTTTCAGTTAATTAAATGATAGTATCGAGACAGGACTTTTGCTTTTGAAAGCTGAATTGATTCTTGTTAATCAGACCATTAAGAGTTAGGTGGTGAGTTAGTTGTTCAAGTAGTAATCGCCAAAATTTTTTGCTAGAGTTGGTGTGACTGATATGGGTCGATAGTTTTCTGGTTCTAGTCGGTCTCCCTTCTTATAGACAGGTGTAACATGCGCTGTTTTCAAAATATTAGGAAACGTGTTTTTGTTTATACATTCATTGACGACAAATTGTAAATGAGTTCCAATAGACAGTTTACTATCTTTTAGCTCCCATGCTGGTATATAGCCCGGTCCGGGAGATTTATGCTTAGGTAGATTATCAATAACATTTTACAATTCTTTTCTGGTGACTGGTCGGAAGCTAAATTCCGGTCCATCAAATGTTAGGGAAGAACAATTTGGAGCAACGTCTTTGCCTTTGTATAATCCTAGTCTCGCAAAACAATTATTAAGAACATTGGCAATCTCTCTGTCATCCTCAACAAAATGACTATCTTCCCTTAATTTGTCAATTTTTTCTATTTGGCTGTTGGAATTGATCCTGTTTTTGATGAATTTCTATTGTTCTCTTGAAGTTGGTAGCTGCTGCAAAAAATTCTTTGTGTAATCATCTGCAGCTTTTTTCAATTTTCTATTCACTGAATTGCGTAAAGTTTTGTAAATGTTATAAATCTCTGATTTTGGGTTTTTCTTCCACGCATTAAAGAGACGGTGTTTTTCATTTATGAGACCACGTAATTCTTTTGTCAAACATTGCTTTTGTTGTTTTTTGGTACTACTTTCTACCAACTTCAAGGGTGCATGACAACTCAGTATATTTTCAAAAATTTCGATAAATTTTAAAAACATTTCGTTCGGCTCATTTATCTGATACATAGGCGACCAATCTTGCAGCGCAATGTCACGATTGAAATTTGATCTTGAATATTTTTTGGTATTAGCTATCAAAAACTGCCTTTTCTTATCACTGTGATCTAATTTTATTGATGACTGATATACTATTGTGAAGTGATCAACTCCAAGAGTCGACTATAGAACACTGGCTTCAAAAATTTGGTTCTTCGAGATAAAGCAAAGATCAATTAACGAATATTTTTCACCATTTGTCCATGTTGCCTCCGTTTCATTAACGTAACATAGCCCATTGTTTGCTGTGAAAATATCAAGTGACTGTCTACCTTTTGTGCCTAACAAGTTTATATTGTAATCTCCTAATAAAATTAGATTATCTGTATACGAATACACATTTGAGATTTCTACAGTCATTTCATCCAGAAAAAAGTTAGAAAGATTTACATTGGGGCAGTATGCTACATTAATGAGTAGTTTTTGTGTTAAAGGCTTACCAATTTCAATCCACATTGACTCAAAAAAACTTCTATTGATTGTGTTCAAATCATTTCTCATTTTTGCTTCAAACTGTTTGGGAACCCAAATACCTACCCCTCCACCTCTCTGTACATTAGTTAATGATGATCTTGGTTGGTGAATGGAGTGATGACTATTGCACAGATAAAACTCGGGAATGTCAGTTTTTTCGTTTATCCATGTTTCGGTAACAACTAGGAATGAGGTTTCATTAAGATTTTTCAAAAAACGAGACAATTGCTCATGTTTATTATTGAGGCTTCTACAATTCATATACCAAAACTTGGGGAACTCCGATTTTCTCGCACACTCACCATTGTATTTTTCAATTGTTGTTATTCTATCCAAATTTGATGGACCTGGGTTTCTTTCAATGTCACCACATTTTTGTAGAATAACTACGATGATTATAAGTAGATATTTTATGTTAAATATTCCGAACCATATTAAAAAATTTTTAATCTGATCGATATGACGGTAGTTAGGTTTTTTAAGTTTACATAAATTTGAGTGACTTTTGAGAAACTCAATCGTTTCTAGACGTTCAAAACGTTCAAGACGTTCAAAACTCTTTGAACGTCTTTCAAGACTAACATCGAGTCTCGACTAGGATACCAAAACAAACCTCAATTAGATCGTAAATATATTTCTGTAATTCGTCAGCTTCCCAAACTCCCGAATCGTCCTCGTCATAATGTTCAAATATGAACACCGCCTCCACACTTGAAATAGTTGTTAGATCCTCAAAACTCTTTAAATAGTTGTCTTCATTCGCCCGTTTTTCGGGTCCACTATCAGTCCTTCGGGCTAATTCTTTGTCGAAAAACTGTCGCTTCAAATGATGACTGGTTCGTTTCTCGGATTTCTGATCGTGAATAGTGTCCCGTAAGCCTTGCAATGAAACCCTTTTGGGAACTTTATCACGCCGATGTAAATCATTTCGAGGCTTCGAACGGGAATATGCAAAATGAATGTTTGAAATAAAAGTACATATAAAAATACATACAAAAACTAGGTTCATTATATATAATAACTCAGGCCTTATACAGTAATAATTTTCAAGATTTTAAGTTCTGTACGTGACTATCGGATTCGTATTTTAAAAATGGTCTCTTTGTAATAACGAAACTTTATATGTTATTGTGTTTTGGAGCGTGTTTTATGAGTTTAAGACGCGTTTTGAACTTAATTGAACCAAATTACCTGTACTGCATTGTAACCATTTTTGAGCTGAACTCATTTACTGTGCTGGCAATTCTAATGCCAATAAATATCCGTGAAACCAACTCATTGATAATATTAGATTTGTTAGCTCTTTATATTCGCATTAGAAAAGTAACATTTTTTTAATCAAGTATCGCTCTACTAATTTGACTTAATTTGGAAATATGCACTAAAGATTTGTTCAATTAACTTTAAATGAGCACTGACAGCGTTTTATGCATGTACACATTTCTTGCTGTTTTCAAAATACGCAATGTGTACCAACAGATATTTGCCGGCACTTCGAGTTTTTAAAAAAGGACCAACATCAGTAAAAGTTTGTAACTCTTTAATAGCGGTAATCGCATCCAAACTACACTAGGGTTTATCTGTTTTTTTAATGTTGACAGTGGTTTTCAAAATATTTACAACTTCTTAAGTACACGGTCCTCCAAATTCGAGGGCTCATAAGACCTCCTTTTTGTTCCAAACCTCAAGGAAATTGGGGTAAGGAGATTTATACTGGTCCAACTTTGTAAGCCAATTTTGGAGGACTGATGTCTTTTGAGGATAAAAAAAGTGATAACCTCTTGAAGAATTGAACCGTTTTTATATAGTATTGTTTGTACATTCAATTTGACAAATATTTTAATGGCAATAGCAGGAGTTGATAGGAGCTATTATTGGCCAGAGCTTTTTCTAACTGCTCTTAGCTTTTAAAATGGGTTAAGAAAACAGCGTTTGAACAAATATCAGATGTTGACAAGTTGACAATTTTGAACTCCTCCAAGGGCTATTTATTAGATACTGTTATGACTAAGATACTATTTGTTCCAAGCATTTTTAAATTTTGCTCAATTTTTGCACTCTTTTTTGCTGTACTGTCTCATAGTCTCATAAATGACTGATCTGACTAAATCTCCGGTGATGCAATTCTTAAATAGTTTTATTTCTTATCTAAAGTTTCCAACTTTGACAAAAATACATTTAAGAAAAGATTGATAACTTTTTCAATTTGCCCACTTTTTGTGGTGCAATCAGAAAATATTCTTTACTAGAGATTTCATTGGCTCTTTGTTGAGGATCCAATGAAACCTTGTAATGGTTTCATTTCTCACCTAAGGTTTTCAGCCATTTCAAAACAACGTGTTTTCGGAAAACAGCGGTGATTTCTTTAGTTTAATTTTGATGTTTTATCACCTTGTCTTAAACTGCCATAAAATTTTGGTTTCTATTACAGATGTTTGTTTAATATAATATAAGATCATTTCGGGCGCTTTTCAGCATGGACTGTTTTTACAATGAAACAAATTTTTCAAAAAATCTATGCGATTTCTTGACAATTGCCTGTATTTGTTTTTGAATTTTAGAACTACAGGTAGCAGAAGCTATGACAGCTCTTTTCACGCAGTCAGACATCTATGTTTTCATAATAACAGTAACATATAACAGTGATTACGGATGCCCCTATTAAGTTCTTCAGCAACATCTATAAACAGCTTAAAATAAATCAAATTCACTATGTACACAACAGTGCAAACGTTATTCATTTTCAAATCAGGAAATTGAAATTGTAATCAATCAAACAAATAATTATTGGTCCATTGAACGTTTTTTTCTTAATAAGAAGATTTTACAGAAGCAAAAAATATGACCAGCACAAAGTGCGTGAAATAATTTGGGTGACAACAAAAGAAAAGGACAATTTTTTTTAGAAAATTATGGTAATAATTTCAACATTTGTTCTGCTGCAATTAACGTAAAAACAGCATTGGTTACAAATTGATTTCAACTCAACTTCATCTTACAATAAACATCTCATTTTTTTAGAACCAAAAACAGCTTCCCAAAGATGATGTCTAAGTTAACTTCACAAGCTGAGGAAATGCTTGATAAACAATTGTTTTAATTGTTTTAGGATATACGGATAAGCCATTTGTGTTCACAGGGTTTTTTGATTTTTTTCTTCGAAAGGGTTTTTGTTTCTTTTAGTTTTGATTGAAAATAATTATTTACCATTCTTATCGACATTTCTATTCCTTTATTCTGTGAAGACAAGTCTTGTGGTCCAATTTTTTCGAAAAATTCAACAATCCCTTGAGGTAAGATTTGATTTCTTTTATTTTCAAAATTAGCTTAGAGTAACATTGAGGGAGGATATATTTTAGTTTGTTAAATTAAATACATTTATTATCATTTCTAGAGTGCGACTTTTATTTGGGAACGCATATTAACAATTCTACTTGTTCATTGAGAACTCTATTTGATTTGCGGAATGGGATGGGATTAGTGGATGTTTCAAAATTCAAACTTTTGACGAAAAGCCACGTACGTTACAATTATAAAATTCTTACCCCCGTTTATTAGACAACCAATTCTAAATCACAAAAGAACCGAACACCATTTGCGTTCAATTTAGCGAAGCAATTTCTTGAAAAGATAAAAACTAAAAAAAATAAGGCCATAACAGACTTTCAAAAAATTTGAAATCAGATTAATGTGCAAATTTTTTTTAAAAGAAATATGAGTAGTGATTGAAAATAACTTATGGAAAGGGATAATAATAGTTTTTGAACTCATCGAAGTTTGGCAGACAGTGCTTCCCAGTGAGAGAATATAATTTTGTTTTTGATTGTAAACAGATATTGTTATCCCGTGATTTAATTCCAAATATTGCATTAAATTTTAGTTAAAACTTCTAATTAAAATAAACTGCATGCTTAAACATTTAGGAAATATACATACACTTAAAAAAACTTAATTTAAATTTTTTTTGCTGGTTACAACTGCTTCTTAGCATTGAACAGATTTTCTTTTGCATTGAGAGTTAAAATCTTCCTAATTAATTTAGCAATAGCAACATTGGTCAAAACAGTCACTAAGTTAAACATTTAGCTAGAAATAAATTGATTTCTAGCTAAATATTTTGTATGTAAACAATCATATCTATGCACCAAAGAAATTCACCGAAGTTATAATACAAAGGAGCAGCCTAAAAAGTTTTGGGGTCAATTTTAATTAGCAACTGGCAAGACTTTGTTTATTCCTTTTGCTTACAAACAACCAATAAAGTACTTTGATAAAGGGAACTTAACTTTTATTAAAAAATATTAAAAATATTTTTTTAAATTTTTTTAAATAGCCAATTCTGAAAAATCTACAAAAAAAATTGTGAACATTAGATTCCTTTAAGCTGGCGACTTAAGACTTCAATAATGATTGGTTTGCTTAATACCAATCATGCATAAAAATTGGTTAGCAAAGAGAAAATTTAGCGAAAAAAGTGTTATGTGATACAGAGGGACAATCTAAACTTATATTAATAGCTAGATTCGAAGAGTTTAAAACTACGAATAAAATTTGTTAGGTTGTGCATGTCACTACTATTAACAATAATCAATAAGAGAAAATGTTTTTTTTCTAGTTTTCGTATAAAAATAAGCGAAGAATTAAAAAAATGTCTATTTCAAATTATTGCAAAAAGTAAAAAATAGCGCCATAATCTGCAGGTTGAAGCATTTTATTTAATAGTTGCAAAATAAAAAATAAAAAAACCCTTGGTTTGCCTATTCTACTGCAAAACATTTGAGAAAATTAATTTAACGCCAAATTAGCAGGCTATTTTTTAGCCTTTTAAAAATTGTCATATTATTTGGGACTGACTGTAAACATCTGTTGTTTTAACAAAATAAAAATTGGTTTATCTCTGAAGAACCGAAAAAAAATCACAAAATATAAAACGTTTTTAGATTTACATTAAAATCATTAGTTTTCTGCTTGTCTCATTTTTTGTTCCGATAACTCAACTTGTAACCCTGTTTTGATTCTGGTTAATCTTGATATTTTTTAAAAGACTTTCAGACTCTTTGAAACTCTTAGAAGTACACATTTATTTTAACTTTTGCTGTACTACCAGAAGTGAACGACAAAATTTGCTCTAAAAGTGGTTTGTATAGCGATTGTATAACGATACTAACACAACAAAATAGACAAAATAATTTTGATAGTTTATTTTGACAGATTTTTAATCGAATTTGATTGTAATTAACTTTAGTAACAAATGCAAACTTTAACACACAAAAGTTAAAATACGCAGAAAAATAGTTCCTCAGAAATTCTTGTTTTTGTTTTGCAGCAAACAGGCAAATTAGTTTCATTTTAATTTCTGGAAACATTACTCCAGCTGTCTATCTTGTATGAAGCTTTTAAAATGTCTTTAAAACTGAAGGGTACAAATTTAGCAATAAAGTTAACCAAATTAATAAATTGTGCTCCAAATGTATTTTAGTTTTTTTTTTCAGTTTTTAATCTTTCATTTCATTCTGGACTTCAAAAAAGGAATTTAAACATGACAAATCTAATGCAGACATTTTCCTTTTTTCCTAATTTTTGAAAGCCAGTTACTGAAAAAATGCCATCAACTATACAGTGAACATGACGATAAGCATTCCAGAATTTTTTCAGTCCGTTTTGCCTATTTCTTTCAATCTGACTAAATTGCAAGAATACAGGAAATTTACATAATGTTCCTCTGTCATTTCTCGATGAACTGTTGAATGTTTAATTTATACGATTTTCCTGAATTTACTCAGAAGATCTGCCAGTAATCGAGAACCGCGTTGCAGTTCCAGAAACTCGGCGGAATTTCGAAAAGATATTTCCAGAGTCACGTAAATTTGCAACATTACTAAACGTTCGTATGAAAACTATGTTTACCTTCGGAATAACTGTACATTCCTGAGCATTATAGATTCAGACCACTAAGATACTGTTCATCTGAAGTGCAAGTGATAATGAACTCAGATACTATCATTATTATTGAGCTCGTAAATGTCCCAGTGAGCTTGAAAAAAGACAACTCGCAACTCAGGTTTAGCTTAAGAAGGGAATCAAAAAGTGGGGAGATTCTTTTTGTGCAAAATTTTTTCAGTCGGGTTCCTACTCAAGCGTAAGTAAAAGTATTTTCATGTGTCCAATAAAAGTACTTTCATAAGTTTTATGGATAGAGTATGGCCTTTTCACGCGTATGAAAATTTTTCATAAATCTGCTGTTTCGAAAATTTCTACTTCATCATTTTTGTATCAGTATTCATCCTGAAGCAGCAGCCGAGCAAGATTAAAGAGCATTGCGCAAGAGCAGTCCAACCGGAAAGACAGCTTAATGATTGCCAAAGATTGCAAAGTTTGTAACTCTTAAGATTCTTAAGATAAAGCAGTTATTGCTACTTGACTCATTGCCTCTATATTGTATTTGAATGAAACAAAGTAGTTTAGAAGTAACAGCCTTCTGCTCATGTGCCACTATGAAAGTGTAGAACTTTTCAGTTGTTTTCTCTTTTAAACGTACGAAATGTCAATTTTTTAAAACAAGAAACACTTGGGATTGATATGTGCTCCTTCAGAGTTGTCGGAACTCACGAATCGAACTTGCTGACTACGTTATGAGCATATGTGAGCTATAAAATTAAGGTAGCCGTTCTTTTACACATAGTCGGCAAGTTAAATTCATGATTTATGACAACTCTGAGGGAACACTTATCAATCTCGAGTGTTTCTTGTTTAAAAAAAATGACATTTGTTTCTTTTGAATGAGAAAACAACTGAAAAGTTCTACATTTTCATCGTGGCACACGGGCAGAAGGCTGTTAATTGTAAACTACTTTCTTTCATTTGACAATGAATGATTCATCTCGACTCATGATTTGACAATAGCTTGACCCTTTTTTGGTATTTTAGTTGTTTTTTGAGGAGAGAAAATGGAAAAATTTTCTGAGACGAGCTAAAGTTAAGCATGGAAAAATTTTGGCCAAGCATAAGTTAAGCATAAAAATTTGGGCAGAGCGAAAATTTAGCCTCCTTAATTGGTGTCGGGCTAACGTACAGCTGTTTGCTAAATTTAAGCCAAAATCTTTTCATAAGCTTTTGCTGAGCACGGTCTTTCCATTCAATTTTTTGCTTGAATATAGTTTTTTCATAAGTCAAGGTCTGTAACTGGAATTTCCGAAAGAAGTTTTCTAATCCACTATATTTTTTTTTAAAAAAAAAGTAGCTTTCATTGAGAAAACCTTCACTCTCTAGATGTCACTCAGCGCATCAATTGACACTTGAATTCCAGCACGTTATCCACTCAATTTGTAGATGGTTTATCTCATGAACAGTTGAAAGTTTTCAACACATCATATATAGGAGATGATCCGCACAATCTGTTTTCGGGTATCACCATTATAGAAAATGTCGCATCATATTCTTATCCTTTCTCTGTTTCGACTACAAAAAACAAATGAGAGTTCTGAAACGTTATTCGTAAAAATTTTTTTAAAAAAATGTTATATTTCAAGATGGTAATGATATTTTTCAAGAAATCTAAGAGATATCAGAACGGAAAATGAAGCGTGATTGTTTATCAATTGATTGAATATCATTGAATGAATTAACTGAAAACTGAATTTAAATTGACGTTCAGTTTTCAGTGTTTTTGGATCCGCCAATAAAGAGCGATCATACCCGCCATCTTATGTTACTAAACATTTAAAATAAAAATTTTACTGATGTAACAATCAAAACTGATTCCCGAGTGCAATGAATAAATCTTGACTCATTCACAACAGAAAGAAGGAAATAGAACCTAGTCAAGTCGGATAACAGCCGAAAAAGCGAAGATGTAATTTTCGCTTTGAAAATGTTTTTTTGATGATGCAGCAATTCAAGATGGCAAAAGCCAAGATTAGAAAAGTTGAAACTCTTCCCGCCAAAAAAGTGGGAAATTGATTTTGTCCAAATAACACGTGCAAAACAGTAACTCTCCGATAAAAGAGACTGAAGTCAACATTATCTTACTGAATTTACATTACTAGAAACGTGTTCTCTACACATAGAGTACATAGTTTAAGGTGATTTTCTGTGCTAATTCTTTTTGCAATCCTTCTGATAAACATTTTTTTTCTTGCTCAGAAGCACCCCCTTTTTTCCGCCCGCTCTATTAAACATAATTTGAATTTATTGATGACAGTTGTTTGGTGGTGGAATTCTAATTTACACAGTTACTGGAATTCTAAAAGATTTACTTGTTGGCGGAATTCTGTCATGTTGGTGCTCTACGACAATGGGTATTCTATGACAATGGCTATTCTCTGACAATGGGTATTTTTGACGACATTTTGTTTTTACTATACCAAAAACAAATCAAAATCTGAACTGTGAGATTTTTTTGGAAAATATAGGTTTCAGTAGTTACCTAGAGAAGGCCATGACATTTGTTTTCGGTTTCAGAAGTTACCGCAGATGAACGCAGATGAAACGTTCCCCCTTTAGAAAACATTGATTCAAAACTCAAATTTTTCTTACCATAGCGTGAGCAAAGAAGCAACTGTTAGTTTTCTGAAAGTTCTGGCAATATTTCACTTTTGGACAAAAAAATTAATGATTCTTTTGCAACTTTTCGATAATAAAGAGTTGATGACAGTTAAAACTCAGGCGCATCAAAACAGAAATCGAGTGTCGTTTTATCCTGTGAGAAAAAGACACGCTTGCTTATAAAAAAAGCTGCGAAAAGGTTTTGATAGAAAAGTTTTACCCTTTCAGAAACAGATCTAAAAGTTTTTTGAGATCTTTTTCAACTTTTCGCTTTTTCTTTCTAGATGAATGGCTGCACTTTTATTGGAAAGAAAAGCTCTTTGCTAGTTTAAAACAGCAGCAATAATTCATTAAGCAAAACAAAATTTTTTTGCTGCTTTTGCTAAGTCATTGAAAAGTGAAAGCTACATGAGCCAGAATAATTAAAAACAATTGATCAAAAAACTAGCTGATAAGCAAGATCATTTTGTACGCTTCATGCAATTATCCAACTCAGATAGCAAAATTTTGATCAATACTTATGGCAACATAGCTTCTACAAAGCTCAGATTTTTCTTTTAATTTGTCCTCTGTCTTAGCAGCTACAGTTGAAGTCCTTTTTCCCAGGTTACAGACGTTACCAATTAGACGAAGGATTTTTTTTCCAAAGGTCACAGTAGTCACCAACTGTCACAGTAGAAAAACTGACTTCAGACGTCACCTTAAAAGATGATGAAGATTGATGATTAAAGACTAGTTTCATATGTTACCTTCACATAAAAGATTCTTCAGTTTGGTGTTCAAAACAACAAAAATAAAAAACTGTTCAACAGAAAAGATCTCTCTACAAAAAAGTTTCTTTGCAGGCTACCTAATTTGTGTTCAGTAGCTCGTGCTGCCTGAACGCATGGCCTTTTTCCTAATTACGAATTAAGTGAAGCTTTTTTTTCTATTCCTTGCCTCAGACACAACTGGTTAGGGTATCATTCACTCGCAGGAAAAAAACATCTGGAATTTAATTGCGAGCAACTAACAAAAGCAAAAGTCCTTGGTCTAATGTAACAATTATTTAGTCAACCTAAGTTTATTGGTCAAAAGCTCATAAAAAAAACTAGCAATTATTTGAGTCTGTTGAGAAAAAAAACGGTTTACGTCCACAAGTTCGAGAGTTTTCCGTTTTTCTCAAACGAAAAATCATAAAGCTATAATTAGCTTCAATTATAGTGTAACAGTTTTTGGATGGATTTCCTTTGGGTAAAATTATCAAACCAAAAACACATTATTAGGTCTAATTGTTGAATTGGTGTTGGGAATATCAACCCCCTTACTTCATAAAAATTGCGGTGCGAAGAAATGTTCTAGCCGTTTTTTCCTATCTCTAATTAAGAAAAAAGTCGGAAAAAACAAAAAGATCAAAACAACAAGATGACAAAGAAAAACTCTCAGAGCTGCCAAATGGCAGTGTACATTTTCAAGATGTCAGAATTGAACTTCAAGAATCACCTCGATCTTCTGCAAACCACAATTTTGCAGAGAAAAAATCTTAGAACGCTGACTCTTCAAGAAAACCAACAAAATCAAAGAAACAAATGAAGAACTGAGAAAAGCCGCTGAAAAAGTTTTCCTCGAAAACCCTCATCCAAGCACAGTTTCATTAAAAAAAGAAAGACAGTCAAACCTTCTCTCGAAATTGCAGATCTTCGAACATGAAGTCAATAGCCTGGATGACGACGGACAACTTAGCCAGTCGTCCACACGATTACGAGATGACATTAGCGTCAGCCCGAAGTGCAGCTCACGCCTTCTTGAATCCAACAGATCATCGCCAACACGAACCGAGAAGTCGAAACAGGCGGTTCAGAACAACAATAATGACGTTAAAGCTCTACTTCAACCTCCACCTATACCTCCCAGGACAAAACCTTCCCTGTTTTTGCCAACAAACAGCAATACACAACCACTGTTATCAAAATTTCTGAGAACTAGTCAAACCTTCTCAGCAAAAAAGGCAAAGGCGAACCAACAACTGGATACATCCACAAATCCGTCTGCCTTTGACACAACTCAAACTGACGAACTGAATCCCAACGCATCAAGAGACATCACATTACTTCCAACAAAGCAACCAATAGACGTTTTGTTTGAGGTTGATGTAACCTCCAGCAAAAATTTTGTTCAGTTGCCAAAAATTAAACTGTCAACAGCCACAATCACAATTTTTAAAACCAAACAACATAACACCAAAATTTAAAATTCTAAACAAAAAGCTGAAAATATTTCAGGATATAGTAAAAACAACGTTAAGCATAACATAACTCAACAAAAGAAAATACCCGCTTAGGATACATTCCTGCAGACGCATCAATTTGGTAATGAAATTTGTATTCAGAACAAACCTTACAATCAGTTTCCTGTACCTAACAATATTGATAACATGTCAACTTTCACAACTATCTCCCCTAGTGCCATTCAACATGTAACACGACCATATGAACAACCCCAGGACCCCTTTTTATTAATTCAAGCTCAACAAAAAGGATCAAGTACTTTTGAAAAACCGTGAGACACAGATCGGTTTAAAAAGTTCTACTGCACAGAACCAATCGGAATTGCAGGTTTTTTCCGCTACAAGAGATAATGTAAGTGGCAAACAAACAGTGCCAGCAGTTGTCAGACCAAAAACAAAAATTCAAGAACCGAGAGTTGATTCTGGAGAACTTGACAATTATGTACAAAGTCTCACAGAGCAAGTGTGTCATATTCATTTTCAGAATGTACAGCAAACCGCAATGAGTACAGAAAAGAGTCATGAGTTTACTCCTGGTACTATGGCAGAAACTACGATTTCTTCAGAAGAAAGGAACAGTTATCCCAAAGTACTCGTGTCCAATTCTCATTTGAGTACTCAAATAAACCCTTGTACACAATTTTGTCAAACGAAAAGAGGAATAATATATATGATGCAAATGGAGAGCTGTTAAACCATCCTTTTAACATAGTGAACACTGACGCAACGAGGAATATTGCGCACAATACAGAAGACCAGATCGCTGGAAGTTCACAGTCATGGCAGAATTTACTCCAGCAACAGCTCCTCGGCGACCACTTAGTTCGAAATGAGGTTAAGAATAACATCGAACCACGTCACTTTGTACAACCGTACAGGATAAAAACAATAAATGATTGTAATTCTGCAACGGTGAACCAGTTACTAGGTCTACCAAAATCAGACTAAAAGTACACAGCTGATCATTTACAATTGAACCACAGACCCCCTGCCAGAATAATTTATAACAACAATAATAACTGCCAAAATGAAATTTCCCAGTTGCCTGGTTCAACATTTGCCATGTTTAATGATACCAGCAACCGAATTCCTTCTAAGAGTTATCAGTTTACTGCTGGTACTACGGCAGAAACTACGATTTCTTCAGAAGTAAGGAACAGTTATCCCACAGTACTCGTGTCCACTTCTCATTTGAGTACTCAAATAAACCCTGGTACTTCGCAAAACACAATTTTGTCAAACGAAAAGAGGAATAATATATATGATGCAAATGGAGAGCTGTTAAACCATCCTTTTAACATAGTGAACACTGACGCAACGAGGAATATTGCGCACAATACAGAAGACCAGATCGCTGGAAGTTCACAGTCATGGCAGAATTTAATCCAGCAACAGCTCCTCGGCTACCACTTAGTTCGCAATGAGGTTAAGAATAACATCGAACCACGTCACTTTGTACAACCGTACAGGATAAAAACAATAAATGATTGTAATTCTGCAACGGTGAACCAGTTGCTAGGTCTACCAAAATCAGACAAAAAGTACACAGCTGATCATTTACAATTGAACCACAGACCCCCTGCCAGAACAATTTATAACAACAACAATAACTGCCAAAATGAAATTTCCCAGTTGCCTGGTTCAACATTTGCCATGTTTAATGATACCAGCAACCGAAATCTTTCTAAAAGTTATCAGTTTACTGCTGGTACTACGGCAGAAACTACGATTTCTTCAGAAGTAAGGAACAGTTATCCCACAGTACTTGTGTCCACTTCTCATTTGAGTACTCAAATAAACCCTGGTACTTCGCAAAACACAATTTTGTCAAACGAAAAGAGGAATAATATATATGATGCAAATGGAGAGCTGTTAAACCATCCTTTTAACATAGTGAACACTGACGCAACGAGGAATATTGCGCACAATACAGAAGACCAGATCGCCGGAAGTTCACAGTCATGGCAGAATTTACTCCAGCAACAGCTCCTCGGCGACCACTTAGTTCGCAATGAGGTTAAGAATAACATCGAACCACGTCACTTTGTACAACCGTACAGGATAAAAACAATAAATGATTGTAATTCTGCAACGGTGAACTAGTTGCTAGGTCTACCAAAATCAGACAAAAAGTACACAGCTGATCATTTACAATTGAACCACAGACCCCCTGCCAGAACAATTTATAACAACAACAATAACTGCCAAAATGAAATTTCCCAGGTGCCTGGTTCAACATTTGCCATGTTTAATGATACCAGCAACCGAAATCCTTCTAAAAGTTATCCGTTTACTGCTGGTACTACGGCAGAAACTACGATTCCTTCAGAAGTAAGGAACAGTTATCCCACAGTACTCGTGTCCACTTCTCATTTGAGTACTCAAATAAACCTTGGTACTTCGCAAAACACAATTTTTTCAAACGAAAAGGGGAATAATGTATTTGATGCAAATGGAGAGCTGTTAAAACATCCTTTTAACATAGTGAAACGTGACGCAACGAGGAATATTGCGCACAATACAGAAGACCAGATAACTGGAAGTTCACAGTCATGGCAGAATTTACACCAGCAACAGCTTCTCGTCAACCACTTAGTTCGCAATGAGATTGAGAATAACATCGATCCACGTCACTTTGTACAACCGTACAGGATAAAAACAATAAATGATTGTAATTCTGCAGCGGTGAACCAGTTGCTAGGTCTACCAAAATCAGACAAAAAGTACCCAGCTGATCATTTACAATTGAACCACAGATCCCCTGCCAGAACAATTTATAACAACAACAATAACTGCCAAAATGAAATTTACCAGTTGCCTGGTTCAACATTTGCAATGTTTAATGATACCAGCAACCGAAATGCTTCTCAATATGATCAATTACCGCAATGTCAGCCACCACCAGTTCCAGAAAACCTAGGCGAAAACTTCATTGCTAACAACGTGGTAAGTAACAAGCAAGCCATCAAACTAACACCACTGACAATACAGCACTTCAATGACAACCCTCTGCGATACCATGAATGGATAAACAATTTCTTTTCTATGGTTCATAATAATACTGATAAAACTGACACACATCGGATCTCGTATCTCCAAAACTCAGTCTCTGGAAAAGCAAAACAAATCATTGAGTTGTACTCCTGTAACCCAGCGTATTATGAAACAGCTCTAAATGAACTGATGAAAGATTTTGGAGACCCAAGTGTTGTAGTGAGGCCTTTATAAATCAACTCAACTCATGGCACAACACTGATTCAAATAATAAAAAATCATTTGTTGCATTCTCAAATTTTCTAAAGCGCTTAGTTCAAACATTTAAATACCTAGGCTTCTAGGTAGACATTCAGAGTTCCGCATTGCTCAAAAAACCGAAAGAAATAGTTCCCTACAATACTTTGTTGAAATGGACTGAACATAGGCTCACAACAACAGCTGAACCAACGTCACTTTGTTCCTTTCAACAAATTTTAGAACTTCATGCTCAAATTTACAATACCATCAATCGTGAGCAAACCTTTACGTTAGACAACAACAAAACAACATAGACTACGTCAAAGACTTTAATGTTCCGATGGCTCACTAAAAACCGTCATCACAAATAAATAACCAAAACTTATTTGACAAAGACAATTCTAGCACTGTTTTGCAGCCTGCAATTACACCACAAATTACCACTTCTAATAGGAAGTGGTCATCCTCCTTAAGTACCTCAAACAACACAAAAACTAACGGAAAACAGCAAAACAACCGACATTGCCCCCATTGCAATAAAAACCATTTTTTGGCAACTTGTCCCGACTACCAAAAGCAATCACCACAAGATCAATATAAAATCGTTATCAAAAACAAATTGTGCACGAATTGTTTGAGCAATAATCACCTCAGACAAAATTGTTCTTCACAAAAGAAATGCCAGTCCTGCAACGGCCGACATCATTCTACTCTACACGACCTTTCAAAACAAGTGAAACGACTGCCAGCAGCATTCTCCATAGGATCTGCTCCATTTGGTCCTACACAGCATTCATCAAATGAAATGTCACCAAGCCAAAACAAACAACAACACTGTCGCTTTGGACAACCTTTTGGTAAAACGAAAGAGTCAAATACTCAGAGAAGTAACCTCGATTCTCCTTCAAACAATCAAAGCTTCTGCGTAAATAAAAAACCGTCTCCTCTGAGAGACTGGCTTGAACAACTACAGCAGATGCCGGTGTCTTTTGTCAATGGCAACCAGGCCTTTGATACGTATGCACTCATAGATCATGGTAGCCACTTCACGTTGTTGCTTGACACCATAATAACCTTTCTAGCACTTCTTTGCGAAGCGCAGACATCAACTACACTCCAATACGTGAATACCCAGAACAAAATGCCACTCTCGAAGATAACAGCGCCAGTCATTATCACTCCAAATAAATCATTGAGACAAAGCTTTGAGATATCTCGTGCATAGAGCACGCCAGCAATGAAAGTCACACCAGCCAACGTATTTGAGTTGAATCAAAATGTGACACGTTTAATAATCTCCGTCATATCTATTTCCCTCAGGTTGCTGGTGGCAAAAATGGAGCCCTCTTAAGTGTAAACACTTTTGCTTACACTCACCCAATCAAAAAAATACCCGGAAAAATAATTCAACCGTTTAGTGTGAAAACAAAACTTGGATGGACATTAGCTGGGGAGTATGAAACTTCTCTCAATCCTTCGAATCTACATTTAGACATCATTCAACAACAACCAAACCATTTATTTATCATGTTTCAAGACAGCAGACGGAAGAACCATATTTAAGCGAATCAGTTGAGCAATTCTGGAAAATTGAACGTGAACAAAACCAAAAAAACAGTTCTGTTCTTTCAGATGAAGACAATAATGCCTTAATGGATTTTCGGAAAACTATCCGACATAACTCTGAGAGATATGAAATTGGTTTTCCCTGAAAAACGCCTTGCCTTTTGGAGAACAATTATTACAGTGGTCTTAATCAGCTGCGGTGCTTGGAGAAAAGACTAGGTGATAAACCAACGCTGAAAGAAAAAAACGATCAAACGCTTTCAACAGACTTAATCAAAAATTACATAAAACCAGTCGAAATGACAGAACCTGAACCTGAAAAAGTATGGTACCTGCCTCATCATCCTGTTCAAAATCCGAACAAACCGGGAAAAATTCGACGGGTGGCAAATGCCGCTTCAAAGTATCGAGGACAGTCATTGAACAGCAACATCTTAACAGGACCAGATCTCTTGAACAGCGTAA
Organism: Convolutriloba macropyga; assembly: GCF_964194025.1. Lineage (NCBI taxonomy): Eukaryota > Metazoa > Xenacoelomorpha > Acoela > Convolutidae > Convolutriloba > Convolutriloba macropyga. Next base: position 54,664,236 of record NC_134470.1, on the reverse strand, counting down.
TTGGCATACTGTTACGTTTTCGTGAGCATCAAGTTTCAATCCAGATATTGAAAGTATGTTAAAGCAAACTGCTGTCAAACAAGAAGATCAATCAGCACTTCGCTCTCTGATCGAAAAACAACTTTATAATGCAATATCAGTTCACTCGCTTGATTTTTGGGGCAACTTGTTTGCCTTCAATGGCCATCTTTGTCCTAAATCAATATGCTGAAGACAGTGCACAAAATTTTCTCAAAGCATTTGCAGCAATAATGAAACAATTTTACATGGACGACTACGTTCACTCGCTGCCCACTATCACTGAAGCGAAAATCACTGTAATGCAAGCCAAAGAGCTCTTCCAAAGAGAGGGTTTCAAATTGACCAAGTTCTTATCTACTTGTCCTGAAGTGCTGGAACGATTTCCATGTGAAGACTTAGATGAGTCAAAAGATTTCACTCGCGTAATAGGATTAAAATGGAGTTTCGTTGATGCTAAATTTTTCATAAAACCATTGGAAGAATTTCCAAAGAATGCAGCAATGTATACCCAAAGAAAACTTTTCAGTCTTGTAGCGTCCTTTTTTGACCCCATCCGTATTGCGTCACCGATGACTATACGCTTCAAGGTTGTATTGCAACAAATTTGGCAACTGGGTTTGAAATGGGACACACCGCTACCTGAGAAATTACATAAACAACAGCAAAAAATACTAAACAGCTGATTCGGATCACCCCCCCCCCATTGAAAACTCGCGAGCACTCAATATTTTTGCAAGTTCACAGGAAATTGAACATCAATTGCACATCTTTGTTGATGCGTCTACTTGTGCTATTGCAGCAATAATTTATCTACGGAGTTATGACAATAACACCAAACAAACAGAAACCAGCTTCATAATCAGTAAAAGCAAAATAACTCCTTTAAAATCGTTGAGCGTTCCAAAACTTGAGTTTGAGTCCGCAATAATTGGGATGCGACTACTCAAAACAGTTCTAACAGAGAAAACAATTAAAATACACGGTACACATTTTTGGACAGAAAGCCGAGTTGTTTTTGATTGGATTGTTTCCAAGAAGAAACAAAAACTGTTTGTCGCCAACAGAATCCAAGAATTAAACGAATCTTCAAAACCCTGTCAATGGAATTATACGCCAGCAAATCAAAATCCTGCAGACCGTGGATCACGTGGACTAGAACCAGAAGAATTATGTTCTAAAAGTTGAACAGGCTCCTGATTTCCTGAAGAAACACTACTTTGACTGGAACTCCGCACACAAAATAGTTTCTGTTCACACATGATTACAGCAAAACCGAGTGAACCAGTCATTCACCCAACACATTTTCGAACTTGGATAAAACTGCTGTTAACACTCGCAACTATTTACAACCTTCTCTTTAGAATTAAAAAAGAAGGAAATAACAAAGAGCAGTACACTGCAGACGACATCAACCAAGCACACAGTCACTTACTTCGAATTTCACAGAAAAAAGTTTTCCATTCAGCTATTCACTCGCTAAGAATAGGACGTAAACAAGACTCTAAATGCAAGATTTGATCCCTAAATCCGTACTTAGACAAAAACGGAATACTTAGATCACAAGGCCGACTACAATTTGTTCCTGAAGAGTTACCATTACCTAAATTACCAATAATTCTTCATGCCAAAGACTCAATTACACGCCTGTATCTTGAGCATGCGCATCGAATTTGTATACATCAAGGTACCGAAGCCCTCAAAGTTTTTGTTCAACAGCGATACGCCGTTATCGGCCTCAGGAAAACATTGTTAAGCATCCGATTTCGATGTTTTTTGTGCCACCGTTTTGATGCCCAAAATAACCAGCCGTTAATGGCTCCACTACCAGCGTGCAGGTTTCCTGATACTCTCTCGCAATTTCCTGTTGCTAATACAATAATTGATTTTTTCGGACCTTTCTATAGTGAAGACAACAAGGACAAACTCACCAAGTACTACGGCCTCATTTTCACATGCATGGTCACATGTGCCGCACATCTTAAATCATGCCCTGATTTAGACACGGACACTTTTCTCAACGCCCTCCGACGTTTTGCATCACGAAGATGTCAACCAAAACTTATTCTAAGTGACAACCGCAAAACATTTGTCGGGTCAAACGAAGAATTGAAGCGATGCGTCCGTAGTCTCGACAATCAACGCCTTGCCTCTGAACTTGTTATAAAGAACACAGTTGGGAATTTAACCCACCATACAGAACACATTTTGGTGGTGCGTGGGAAAGGTTGATCCAAAATGCTAAACGGATCATTTTGATCATTCTAGGGAGCAAGAGGCTTAGATCAGATGTTTTCCACACCATCATGGTTGAGACCGAAAGCATGCTGAACTCTCGACCACTTACACATGTGACTGACGTACTAGACACTGAAGAACCTATCACCCTAAATCATTTTCTAGTGCAGAGACCTTACAATTCAATGCCACCAGGGCACTTTTCATCAACCATGCCAGCATCCTTCAACTCGTGGAAAAACGTACAGCAGCTTTTGAACCACGTCTGGACACGCCCAGTTAAAGAGTACCTTCCCTTTTTAACGAATCGAAGCAAATGGTCCGAACAGAATGATTCGTTGAAAGTCAATGACCTGGTGTGGATTCTCAAAGACCTCACTCCGCGTGGGATATGGCCTCTGGGACGGATTGTGGAAACATCGCCTAAGAAAGATGGATCTGTACGCGTTGTCAAAGTAAAAACGGCTTAAGGTACGTACCTCCTCCCCGTTGCCCGTCTCGCACGTGTTTTGGCTGATCAGCCGCTTTTTTGCTAATTTCTCTTTCTCGGAAAGGAAATCTAGGCAACGCGAGCTACCCTCTGGTCTCTTAGTTACATCATCCTCCCCTTCATTGGTTTAATTTATGGGTTTCCTCTCTCCGAAGCCTGTTGATGATGCATCAATTCAAGATGGCAAAAACCAAGATTAGAAAAGTTGAAACTCTTCCCGCCAAAAAAGTGGGAAACTGACTTCGTCCAAATAACACGTGCAAAACAGTAACTCTCCGATAAAAGAGACTGAACTTAACATTATCTTACTGAGTTTACATTACTATAAACGTGTTTTCTACACATGGAGTACATGTTTCAAGCAAGCATATAGCCAAATTACTCAACTAAGATAGTGAAACAAGTTAAATATTACAGTACTCGTCTAAATTTGTTTTTAAGTAAGCTCTGTTAGTGAAGAGAACTATGTTTCAGTTTCAGGTTCATAACACCTGAGTGTCTTCAATCTCTTCTGGCTCTCAATTCTTCAAAACAATTGGTCTTTGATTAATTTGTACTTTGGTGGTGAGAGATGCTGCAATTGAACTGGCTGGTCTTCTTAGTTTTACTTTTAAAAAGTAAATCCAATTAAAAACTTCTACTCAGTACCTTTAAAAAACTATTAAAAATGTTATTTTAAATTGGTGAATGATGTGTTCCGTCAAATTATCATTCATCTATAATCAATAACTCCAACTGTCTAAGTTTTTCAAAGTATCCATCAAATGTCAATTGTTTGAACACTCGCAGACAAACTCATGCTACAATGTGGGAATAAATTTGGCTTCAGACCAAAAGCTTAACGACAGAAGCAACAGTGCACCTAAAAGCGAAGTCAATTAGATAAACAGCACTTGGCATTCTTTTCAAGATTTATCAAAAGTTTTCGAATCATTTAGTCTTATTACATTGACTAAAATCTAACCCTGTTTGGTTTCTGTTTGGACAAAAAAGCACATCACGAAGTTACATACTTGAAAACAACACAGAGTGTCTTTTCAGGTATCATTTGATTGAAAGCAAGTGCCCAGGTTGAGGTCCAGACCCAATTTTTCGTCTGATCAGACGTTCCAGACCGAAATTATCTCTGATCAGACTTTCCAGAGGGAAATTCACCCTGATCAGACTTTCCAGACCCAAGTTACCTCTGATCAGACTTTCCAGGCACAAAAAAGTCTCTGATCAGACTTTTCAGACCGAAGGTGTTTTGATCAGACCATCTTCAGACCACGGTGCAGGCTCAAATTCAGACCATTGCACAGACCTTAATCAGACTATGATCAGACTGAAGTGCGCTCGAAGAGGTTATGATCAGACCCAGTTGCGCTCGAAGCATTTATGGTCAGACCCAGTTGCGCTTGCAGCCATTTATGATCAGACTGAAGAACGCTCGAAACCAGTTCTGATCAGACTCAAGTGCGCTCGAAATAGTCTGATCAGAGAAAGATTTTGCTTATGAAAAAATCTCCTAATTTTGCTATAATTTATTCATTTCATAAAACTTGATGTTTGCAGTATTTTTTTCATCTAAGGAAATAACAATTATAAAAGTATTGCTAAAGAAAACGAAACCCAACTGTTGAGAACAAATTTTTTTAATGTACCGTTTAGTGTATATTTCACATTCAATGGATGGGCTTAGGCAGCTTTTTACAAGAAACATCGTGGTGCCGAGTTGATCAAAATTTCTTCTGAAGGGGACCGGCCTCTAATATCAGCTGGCCTCCTTTTTTCTGATTAGAGCTATTGGATTTTAGTAGAGTCTCTGATCAGAACGCCGCTTTATGGCTGCTTCTTGGCAGAGCCAACATCTCCCAGTAAAAAAAAACGAAAAAAAATGCGCTCGAAAAGGTCCCTGATCAGACCCAATTGCATTCAAAAACATTTCTGATCAGACCCAAGTGCGCTCGAATCCGCCTATGATCAGACTTTTCAGACCAAGTCGACCCCTGATCAGACCATCTCCACACCATCGTTCAGACTGTAGTGCGCTTGAACTTCCTTCCAGACCCTGTAATTTCGGTCTGGGAACACACGGGTGTGCGCTCGACTGGGTCTGATCATAAACCAATTTATGTCTGGACCTCAACCTGGGTAGTACATGGTGCAATTATATAAGAACTTCTTTTGAATATATATATATATATATATATATATATATATATACATGACCGTTAACAAAAGATACGAGGGTTAATATTTCATTACGCTAGTGGTACTTCAAATTTGAGTTATTGGACAAATTAACACACTAGTACAAATTAATGAAATTACACTTTATAGATTGTCAGATTACTGCGATCAATTTTCAATACGCATAACGACTGCAAGAGGAATGGAAATATGGAAACCAGATGTTTGAAAAAAAGAAAGCATAGAAAACTGATGAAAAAATTATTACATGAGCAATTCATAAGCCGAGCATCCTTAAAATTTTTTAGGCAATAACCCATGTCAACCCTCTCACTCTATATATATATATATATATATATATATATATATATATATAAATATATATGTAAAATATATGTATGTATATATTATATATACATATATGTATATATATTTATATATATATAAATATATATTTTCATGTATGTATATATATATATATATATATATATATATATATATATATGTATATATATGAATATTTTATATATATAAATATTTTTGTATATATATATATATATATATATATATATATATATAATTATATATATATATATATATATATATAATACGTCTATAATATATATATATATATATATATATATATATATATATATAAATTTACATATATGTTTATATATAATTTTATATATCAGCGTTAATAATTGAGCACGCTAATGATACTTCAAATATGAGTTATGGGACATATTAAAGAACTAGTAGACAGTAACGAAACTTAATAGATTGACAGCTTCCTGCGATCAATTTCCAATACGCATAAAAACTGCGAAACTGAGAAATAGAAATCCGGAATTCAGAGATTTGAAAAGAAACAAAGCTTAAAAATTCTGATAAAAACATTATTACAAGAGCAATTAATAAGTCGAGAATCCTAAAATTTTTTAGGTAATAACCTATGTCAACCATTAATTACAGGACATTTGTAGTAAATTTGTTCAACTTTGTATATTACTCTCAACGAATTAGCAGGGAGTTCAATGAGAAATTTACCAAGTTTCAAGAAAATAGAAAAAACGCCAGAAAGGGAGGAAGTACAAAGAGAGCATCAAAAATTAGAAGTAGAGTACAGATTATTTGTCAAGAAAGAACTGCAAGGTAGCCAATTCCACTGTAATTGGAAAAACCAATTCTGCGAATTCAATTTTAGTCGTATTGAAAGTCAGGCATCTAAAAACTATCAAAAAACTTAATTTTTTCTACGCATTGATTTTGGTTTGTAGGGTAATTGGTTTTTATCAGAATCAATTTAAAACTTTTAAAAAACATCGAGCCATGAAATTTGGGCTTTGACAATCTCCTAATAGATCAACATGGAATACAGTGACTCTTGTAATTTTTTGATACAGAAAAGAACACCTATCTGCCGTTTAAATTTCTTAAGGCTGTGTTTTTTCCAAGCTTCCTCTTCAATTACTATCACGTTCTGTTGCATTTTAACAATCTAGGGCTAATTTAAAGAAAAAGCGCTGAATCAAAAGCGCCAACATTTCGAAAGGCCACAATTTACTAAAATGCCTTCTAGTCCCTATTGAACTTGTCATCGGATGTACTCTATTACAAGGTATTTGTACGTTGTGTAAACAGGCAACCCAACATGGCTGATTAAATCTACAAACCACCATTCAAAATTCACCTTCTTGACAATTTCGCAAAAATTGTGTCTTTGATTCTTGATTTTCTTTACATATTACTACTACTTTTGCAAAATAAGATCATTGATGGAAACATTAGGTCGGGAACATGTAGGCTGAGCAAGTTAGAGTAAGAAAACGGACAAAAAACGTGGTCTTTAATTAGTTTTATCTCAATGTATGTTGAAAACTGTGACCAAAACCAACCCTTGCCGGTAATCGTAAATTGTTAGTGATTGCGCAACTATTGACAACTTTTCCAAATAAAGCCGCTCCGCAAAGTGAATTCTCTCATAATTTTCTGAACCTGCTTATCCACAGGAGCGGCTGTATTCTCTGCCAAATGGAAAAGGGATAGAAACTTTCAGAAAACTTCACATTGATCAAAAATTTTGGTTTAAATAAATAGGGCTTTCAAATCAAATCAGTTAGTTAAGTAAATAAAGCCACATTAATGAGCCAATGAGACAATTTTTGAGACTACGAGATAAGTTGAGCATAAAATTTGTGCAGAGCGAAAGTTTAGCCTGCTTAATTGGTGTCGGTCTAAGGTACAGCTGTTCGCTAAAAATAAGCCAAACTCTTTTCATAAGTTTTTGCTGAGCACGGTCCTTCCTTGCCATTCTTTGCTTGATAATAGTCTTTTCATATATCAAGTTCTGCATCTGAAATTTCCAAAAGAATTTTTCTAATCAACCACTTGATTTTTTTTTTAAAAAAGTAGCCTTCATCGAGAAAGCGGTTACTTTACTCTCTAGATGTCATGCAGCGATCCATTTGACACTTGATTTCCAGCACGTTATCCACTGAATTTGTAGATGGTTTATCTCATGAACAGTTGAACATTTTCAACACATCCTATATAGGAGATGATCCGCACAATCTGTTTTCTGGTAGCACCATTAGAGAAAATTCGTTTGCACTTCACTGAAAAAAAAACACGAATCCAGTACTCGATGAGACAAAGAACCGCTGACGGGTACACAAAAAAATCTTTCACCGAATCCTCGAGGAGATCAATGTCAAAATTAATCAAGTTTCAAGAAAAAGGAAAAAACACCAACGAGGGAGGAGGTATAGAGAGAGCATCAAAAAGAATGAACGGCAAGCCATGCTTTTGTTTTGAATACAAACTGCTGCAGCCACAGATAAGAAAACTGCCAAAAGAGAGATTTTACCTTCAGTCTTTGCGCTTTCAACTATCGTGGACTCTTTTATGTCAAGGACTTATTGCAACAACTAGAAAATGTAAGTGGCGATCTCAACACTAAGGCAATTCACATCATGGAGCCAGTGATATCGTTAACAAAGGAAGATTGTCTTGCAGCGCTGACGCGTTTCGTACTTCGTCGAGGTGTACCAGAAGAGATACGCAGTGATAATTCAACAACTTTTATTTGAACTAAATGAGCTTGAATTTCGACAGGCCTTTGAAACGGAGGAGTTCAAAAAATTTATTTCTGTTTTCAGATTGCAAAAACAACATTACTTGGCTGACAATTGCGACAAGAGAACCGAACTTCGGCGCAATTGTTGAGACAGCAGTCAAGCCATGAAGCGTCACATGTATAGCAATATTGGAAGACCTAAACTGAGATTTTCTAATTTTGCCACACTCTCGACCTAAATCGAGGCCATATTAATTTGAAGACCCATCACATCTGTTTCAAATGATGCCAATGCTGCCTTAGCGCTAACAGCAAGACATTTTCTGATAAGTAAAACAACTACAACATTGCCAGAACCAACAAGAATTGATGCAATAGAAACAGCAACGCTTACTTGGCAGATGAAGATAGACAACATGAGATATTTTTGGAAGACCTGGTCTACAGATTAAATATACACTTTACAGCAATGACAAAAACAGCAGAAGGAACAACCAAATTTTGATATATATGACGAATTGTGAAAAAAGACAATACACAACTGATGACATAGCCAATTGGATGAGTAACAAAGATGTTTGAGGGAAGTGAAAAAATAAATCAAATCGTGTAGTTTCAAAGAGCGACTGGGTTTTTTATACAACCTGTCCACAAACTTTTTGTTTTGCTGATACAGGAAGACATCGGCATGCAGTTAACCAGATTCAATAAACAAGATGTAGAAGAAGAATGTCAAAATGACAGGTTTGAGTGAAGGAAACTCTGTAGCTGGACAGAAGTTACACAATGTGCCTGATTAAACAAAACTTATTGATAGTTCTTGCAACAAAGTGTCGATTTAATTGAGCCCGTTCAAGGATGCCGGAAGGTTACAAATTTCAATCAACTTGCACTAAATTTTTGAATATTCAGCAGTAACCGGAAAGGAATGATTTTAACGCCAAAAAACCACTATTATCAAAATTACTCTTCTGGCGCTTGAGTCTCTTGAGCATGCAGAAATAACAAGCAGTTCAAGCAAGCGAATAATTTAATGTTGCACCGCAAACTTTGGTTTGCAAAAAACGTGCCACTTTGGGTTTCGAAATGGGTTACAAACGACTCCATATTAGTTCCAATACCAACGGTAAATTTCCGAAATAATGAAGATGAAATAGGTATTAAAGGCGGAGATTAAAACATAAAGACACTCGGCGTAAAATGAAATCGAAACGCTAACCAATTTGCCTTTACAGTTAACCTTGACAACGAGACACCGAAAACAAAGCGACAGATTTTGTCAGAGGTTTCACGTTTTTTCAGTCCGTTTGGTAGGCTTTCACCAACAACTATTCCACAAAAGTCTCTTGTGCAGTTATTTATGAACATGTAGGCGCGACTGGGATCAACAACTTTCAGATGAAATTCTTCAGCAATTCATGCGACATCGTGTGTAACTTGAAGACCTGAGGAAACTTGCCTACAACAAAAGTTTAAATGCCGGGAAAACGAAGAGAATATTAATTTCACGTTTTTTGATATGCTACAACTGTTTATGCTGCCGCTGTTTTCCTCAGACAAAAGATCGGAGACTGTGCTAAAGCGAAAAGGTACAAGCTGAAAGGTTGCCCTTATTTAATTGGTTTGTGTACCACTCTTGGAACTCCGTGCAGCTCTGATTGGTGCCAAACTGGTTTGGGAGGTGTCAACCGCAATCAGCGATGAACGGTTTCCGAAGCCAATAATTTTTGCCTGGTCGGATTTGACGGTTACTATTGCGTTGACCAAAATTACCCCAAGAGGTGGAAAATTTTTGTAGCTAACAGTGTAGCCAAAGTACAAGAAGTCACTCCAGCCAAAAGTTGGAATTACGTTACTACGGAAGAAACTCCTGCTGATTGCGCTTCGGGAAAAATAGCCGCCTGTGATTTGTCGAAGCATAAACTGTAGTGGACGGACCGGACTGGCTGAAGCAGCAAAATTTTGTTGGCCCTCACTTAGTATTTTATCTACGGATGCAATCTACAAACGTGACAATGATTTCGTAAAATTTTGAGAACAAGTTTTCAAATGATAAATCGACATTCGACAATACAGAGGGAGGCAAATAATTTTTCTCTTCATTTTGAAAATCATAAAAAGTGTCAGGAGAAGCCTTCGAAGTTTCAACGAAAAGAACTCGAGGCCACTACGAAAAAGCAGGGAAAAGTTTCTTCATTCCAACCGCTATAAGAAACAGATTCAATTCATAACAGCACCAACCAACTCGTCTCACGTTTCGTTACAAGGAGTTGAAATGTACAAAGGACGATTAGCTTTGTAGAGCTTCAAACAGCGTAAAATTCTTCCGGTACTTGACATCAAAAAGTCAACCTCGAAATGAACATCCTGACTTGTGACAGCCTAGAGCCAAGAACTGCGACAGCCTACAGGTAAGTTAACGAAGACATAACAATGACTAAACAAGGGCATCCAGAAGATTGGGTTGTATAGGTAGAGCCATGGTGCCAGCTGTTTCGTCAGTGCCAGGGGAACACTTGCATTTGGGAACCCAATCAACATGAGGGAAGCTGACTTTGACTTTGTGGCCTGTAGACTGCAGTACAATGTGAGTGCAGGGATATCAATCCTCACATCAGGTGGTAACGGAATGGGTAGTGCGGGGGCCGTGATTTTGAATTCAGGTACAGCAAATCTGATAAAAAGGTAGGGCAATTCAGGTTAAAAGGGGGTAAAGGGTGGGTCGGCTCACAGGTAAAAGTTAATTGCGTAAAAAAGAGGCTATACAATTCTGGTCGCACCTGCTGAAGAGAAGACATCATCCACAGACGACATCGAATCAAAGGACGCGACATCGAGTCAAACGAACGCACAAGGGAAAAAAAGTACAAATGACGAATAGCTTTATACAGTTTCAAACAGGGTATGTTTCTTCTGGAATTTGACATTAAAAAGTCAGTCTTGAAACGATAATCCTGACATCAAGGACTGTGACAGCCAACAAGAAAGTTGCCGAAGACAAAGACTAATCAATGGCATCCAGAGGATTGGGTGGTATGGGTAGGGCCGTAGGGCACAGTTGTTTTGTCAGGGCCTCTTGCACACCTGCATTGGGTAACCCAATCAACATGATCGAAAATGATTTGATTTTGGTGGACTGTAGACTTCAATGCAAGCAATGTCAACACAGGAGCATCAGTCCATATATAAGGCGGTATCGGAAAATGTAGAGCCCGGGTCCAGGTTTAGTATTCAACGCTGGGGGCGAAGAGCAACCTGTGAGTTCAACTCATCCCGTTGGTGACAATCCTTGAGCCGGGGTCTCAAGCACTTCACATTCCTCAGGTGTTGCAGATAGCCAGGTGATTTCAAACCAACCAAGAACAGCTTTTGGGTTTGGGTAGGGCCGGTGCACATGTTCAATAATCATTGCCGGGTGCGAGGTTGTAACGATTAGTTCAACCTTTCCATTGGTTACCAGTGGTTTGGGTAGTCCTGGGAACAGACAGAACTGAGGCAACAAATCACAGTAACTGCTTTGAAAAGTAGAGCTGGGGCCCAGGTACAAGAAATTCCATGAAAAGATTTGACTCGCCAGGTTAAAAAGGAGAAATGTTAAACAAAATTGCCTGAACATGAAAATTTCAGGCTTTTTAGGTGGTTTTAAGGTTTAAACGGTGGAGTCGGGGCCCGATTAACAGCAAATTGTGGGAACAAGGAGGCTACACATTTCTGGTCGCACCTACTGAAGAAAGTACATCATCAAAAATCGAAATCGAGTCATGGAACAAAACAGGAAAGAAATTTTCATAAGATTGCAACCTGCACAGCATTTGCCATTCACTGACGACAATAAACAAGTTTTCGAGTTGCAGGACGTCTCAATAACTCGCCTTACAATATCGACAGGAAATGTCCAATTCTCATTCCAAAAATTGCCATTTACAGAGTTGCTGATCAGAGAAGCGCACCAGAAGAACCTTCAAGGAGGTCCCCCACTGACACTACAAACTCTTCTCCGCAATATTTGGAAGCCTTTAAGTTGTCGAAAGCATTCTGCAAAAATAAAAGCCATGCACTCGCTTTAGCGGGGAATTCAAAATCAAAATTAACCAAGTTTCAAGAAAAAACACCAACAAGGGAGGAGATATGGAACAAGCATCAGATCATCAAATAGAATAGAAATTATCAATCAAGAATGAATTGCAAGCTTTGCATTGGCTCTGATTCCAATTTACTGCAGACACAGATGGGAGACCTGTCACGAGAGAATTTTTGCTATAATATACCTTCAGTCTTTGCGCATTAGACTATTGTGGACCCTTTTAAGTCAGGAATTCATTGCAACAACTAGGAAAAGTATTTATGGCAATTTTCATTTGCTTCAGCACTAGAGTAATTCACATGGAGGCAGTGGTGTCATTAAAAAGAAAAATTTTTCTGCAGCGTTGAAACGCTTCGCAGCTCGTCGAGGTGCACCGGAAGAGATACGCAGTGATAATTCAACAACCTTTGTTCGAACTAAAAGAGCATGAGTTTTGACAGGCCTTGGCAACGGAGGAGTTCCAAAAACATATTCCTTTTAGCTGCGAAAACAACATTATCTGCTTGACAATTCCGCCCAGGGCATCAAACTTTGAAGTATTTTTGGAGGCAGCAGTCAAGCCATGAAGCCTCATTTTTCGAAGTATTGGAGGAAAAAATTACGTTTGAATTTGTCACTTTCTTGACCTAAATGGAGGCCATTTTAAACTCAAGACTCATAACATCTATTTCTAATGATACCAATGATGCCTTAGCATTCACACCAGGACTTTTCCTAATAACGAAAACAACTGTAGCATTGACGAAACCAACAAGAGTTAATGCAATAGAAACAGCAACTCTTACTCGGCAGATGAAGGAGATGGACAACCTCATAGATTTTTGGAAGACATGTCTACAAATTATATATCCCTTGATGAGAAAGAAATGACAGAAGCGACAACCACACACAGACGTTATTATCGTGAAAGAGGACAATACACATTATGACAAGATTACTGAAGACAAAATCAGCTCTGAGAAAAAAGACGTGGAGAAGCAATACATTGGTGACACGAAAATTTGTCCTCGTCAGACAGATAAATTTTCTGGTATTACTTCAGAAAACTCAAACATCTCCAAGTCAATGTATGCAAGAAAACCAACCAAACCGCTACCATTGTCACCCCGTAGAAGTAGTGTCACCACTTCCTCTTCATCCATTCAGTCGACTCTATCAATTGCGACTCTAAAGCGTCAACGCAATGCAACCAAATCTTATATTTTTGAAAACCAAAGCAATGTGAGCTACGTAATTGATCCAGATGATAACGTTCTCCAAAACGTTCTCGAAGCAACAACACTGTAATCACCTCAATGCAACAATAGGTGACAATTCGTCCTCCCATGGAAGAAACATTCAATATGACGGTGGTGAGCCCTCCCGACCTTCGCATCAGACGTTTGAATTCAACCCCAACCACTTATGACAAGGATGACTATAAAAAAAACAGCACGTCGGTTTTTGCTACCGAAAGTGGAATTAAAACTTCAGTATTCTAACAATCTTAAAACAATGTTGCATTACTTTGCCCTCAAATTCTCTGGCATTCCATGTTTGATTAATTTTTCAATGTAAGTTTAAGTTCATCCTCAGTCAATTATAATCCTAATTTCCGTTTCAATCTATTGATAGTCGAATGCCCTTGTTATGTTATTCTTTGTTACTTTGTTATGTTATTCTTTGATCCATTGCTAATTTGAATGCGTGTAATTGCCATACTGTACAACAGCAAATATTTCTTACTTGCAAACGCAGTTCAATTGTATGAAACTAAAACCACTATCTATGATAACCAGCTATGATACTTATTTTTAGTTATGAGAACCAGCAATTATTGTTATATATATATATATATATAAGTATATATATATATATATATATATATATATATATATATATATATATATGGAAGTGTTATTATCATTTTCAAATAGTACATTAACGTTTTTAAGAAATAAAAATTTTATGTTGCTTAATTTTTGATACGAAAACAACTCTGTTTGAAGAGCCGGATATATGGTAGAGAAGATAATTCTTTACCAAACTATGCTCCCTTGTTCATTTGACATTAAAAAATCTTGTTCATTTAACTTATTTTACCTCCAGTCCAGTGAGGACGCTATTTGTTCCCGCCACCAACTTTTTAATAATTTTCACTCTCCTGATCCAAATCTTAAAAATTTAGTCGGATTTTCTATTCTCCTTCTAATGAGCCGTCTCAAGAGAGCAATTGAAAACGTAACAAGTTTCTATACAATTTAGTTTTAAGTGGAAACGCAGCTGCTTTCCACTAATCAGATTGAGACATATCCTCTTCAAAACTGTGGTAGCGGAAATGTGGCACTATTTCAATTGTGTTTAAATAGAACGCAATCGCTGCAAAAATACTCAACTACTCTATTTGAGTATCACAGAGATTAAGAATCATGAATGAACTGCAAGGTGGCTCATTCAACTGTTATTTGAAAAAAAAACAATTCTGTGAATTCATTTTTAGTTGATTTGAAATTCAGGCATGCAAAAGTTGTCCAAACATTTCAGTTTATTTTTCTATACGTTAAATAATTCGGTTTGTAGGGTAATTTGTTTCCATCAGAATCACTTTGGAACCGTTATAAAACATCGAGCCGTGACATTTAGGTTTTGACGATCTCCTAGTTAACTAACAGGGAAAACAGTGACTCTTGCAATTTGTTGATACAGAAAAAAAACATGCATCTGCTGATAAAATTTATTAGGGTTGGGTTTCTTTACAAGACTAGATTCATCTCGAACTACTATCACGTCCTATAGCATTCTAACAATCTTTGTCTATTTTGAAGAGAAAATTGAATTGTTAACAAAAATGAATTCCAGTTACATTCCCTATTGAAATTTTCTCCAGGTAAATAATAAGGAAAATATTGCAAAAAGTGAAAGCTTGGTATTCAATACCAAGCCTCATAGGGTCTAATTTATCACACGATAATTATACGTTGTATGAACAGTATTCATATTGCTGATTAACGCTTCAAACTACCACTCCAATTTTTTTTTCTTGACAGTTTTCTAGTTCTGATAGTTTTAGGGTTGGGTTTCTTTAATAGACTATATTCGTCTCAAACTACTATCACGTCCTATAGCATTATAACAATCTTTGTCTTATTTGAAGAGAAAATTGAATTGTTAACAAAAATGAATTCCAGTTACATTCCCTATTGAAATTTTCTCCAGATTCCACAATAAGGAAAATAATGCAAAAAGAGAAAGCTTGGTATTCAATACCAAGCCTCATAGGGTCTAATCTATCACACGACAATTATACGTTGTATGAACAGTATTCATATTGCTGTTTCAAACTACCACTCCAATTTTTCTTTCCTGACAGTTTTGTAACAATTTTGTCTTTGGTTGTTGATTTATTTTTCATGTTACTACTACTTTTGCAATTTAAAGTCATTGATAAAAACATTAGTTCTGGAACATGTAGGCTCGCAAGTTACAGTAGGAAAACAGATAAAGAACAATGGTTTTTATTTATTATTTTAATATATGCAGAAAACAGCGCTCTTCATGAGGTCTGTTGCTTGTTAACAGAGCTGCCAATGGTTGATCTATGACTTCTATATTTGTAGTGTTTAAGTATTTTTGCATGTATTTTTGTGTTTTTCCTAATTTGCTCATATAGGATTAATGCCTTATTGAATGTCATGGTGTTATTTTGCTGAAGATTTGTTTTCAAGTCCTTAGTAAATTCATGGCTTTGAACTGTAATTCAGGACTCTCCTGCTGAGTTTTTTCCTAGTGAAATTCATAGTTAGGCTTGTCACGTAATATTTCTGTTCCAGAAATTTATTTCACTATTTGAGGTTCGATAATTAAATTTGTCACAAAAATTTGACCTAATTGAAGGCCATTTTAAACTCAGACTCATAAAATCTGTTTCAACTCGGCAGATGAAGAAGATGCACAACCTCAGAGATTTTTTGAAGCTTATGTCTACAGAATATGAATCCACTTTTTTGCAAAGAAAGAAATAGCAGAAGGTACAACCAAACATTCAAATAAGTGAGGTATTGTGAAGTAGGAAAATACACAACCCTTGACATGGCCACTTGGTAGAGTAACAAAGGTGTTCCAGGCAAATAAAAATATCGTTGAGTAGTTCAGATTCGAACAGCGAATGGGTTTTTTACACAACTTGTCCACAAACTACTTGTTTTGCTGACGAGTGAAAACATCAGCATGCAGTTAACCAGATTTAATATACAACATGTAGAAAATGATTGACAAAATGACAAGTTTGAATGAAGGAAATCTGTAGCTGAACAGAAAGTACACAATGTGCCTAATTGAACAAACCTTACTGATAGTTCTTGAAACAAAGCGTCGATTTTATTGAGCCCCTTCAAGGACGCCGGAAGTTTACAATTTCTATTAAACCTTCAATAATTTTTGACTTTTGCAGCACCCGAAAAAGATGATGATTTCAACGACAAATAACCACGTGCTTGAAAAAACTTCATAATTATCGAACGATGTTATCAAAATGACTTGGTCGGCTTGAGTTTTTGTTTCTTGAGCATAAAGCAATACAAAGTAATTCCAGCAAAACATCCCGATTTATAATTCATCCAATTTTGACCGAACCACTTCCAGCACTGAGCGTTCTTTAGAACTCAAACTGGCTCGGAAGGTCAAAAAGTGATTGAAACGTGACCAAAGTGGCCCCTATGAAACTCCAGCCCACGGTCATCTGAGTCAGTTGTCAGTCTCATCTCGCATACTACTCCAATAATCAAGCAACGAGGAAATCAGGAGGTCAACGTACAAAAGTGACATTGCTATATTCGCCCAATACGCGCCAAACACGCCCTAGGTCAGACTCGTCCTTATGACAAAATTACTGAAGACAAAATCAGCTCTAATATGAAAGAGTTGGAGAACAAATACAGAGGTGACACGACAATTTTTCATCGTCAGCCAGATAACACTTCTGGTAATTGTTCAGCAAACTCTAACAATTACAAATCGATGTCTGCAAGAAAACCGACAAAACCGATACCTTTGTCACCCCGTAGAAGTAGCGCCACCACTTCTTCTTCATCCTATCAGTCAACTCAACCAACTTTGACTTGAAAACGTCAACGCAATGCATCCATATGTTATAGTTTTGTAAACCAAAGCAATGTGAGCTATGTAACTGATGCTGACGATGACAATACCCCCAAAAAGTTCGCAAAGCGACGACGTTGTAATCGCCTCAGTGCAACAAGAGGTGGCAGGTCGTCCTCACTTGGAGCAAACAAAATTCAATTTGCCGATTCTGAGCCCTCCTGACCCTCGTATCAGACCTTTGAATTCACCCCCAACCACATATGACCATTAAGATTATGAGAGAAAAATCAGCATGTCGGTTTTTGATGCCGAAAATTAAATTTAAACTTCAGTATTCGAACAATCAAAAAACAAGGTTGCATTATTTTGCACTCAATTTTTCTGGCATTTCACCTTCTTTAATTAATTGCACAATGTAAGTTAAACTGCAGTCAATTATAATTCTAATTTGCGACTCAATATGTTGATAGTCGAATGCCCTTATGATATTATTTGTTTTGTTATTCTTTAATTCTCAACTAATTTGAATGCGTGTTATTGCCATGCTGTAGGACAGCAAGTATTTCTTACTTGCGAACGCAATTCAATTGTATGAAACTAATATCACTAGCTATGATAACCAGTACATATACATAATTTTAGATATGATAACCAGCAAATTTTAGTATATATAAACATGTTTTTATCTTTTTCAAATAGTTCATTATTGTTTTTAAAATTGTATGTTGCTCTTTTTGATGAGGCGGATGAAGATGCGGAAATACGTAACAGTGAGGACGTTATTTGTTAACGCCACCCACTTTTTATTCGTATTCATTCTCCTGGTTCTAATCTTGAAATATAGTTGGTTTTTCTATTCTCCTTTGTCTCAAAAGAGTAATTGTAACGAATTTCCATTCAATTTAGTTTTCAGTGGAAATGCAGCTGCTTTCCACTTATCAGATTGAGACATATCCACTTCAAAATTGTTGTAGTGGAAATGTGGAACTATTCCAATTGTGTTAAAATACAACTCAACCGCTGCATAAATACAAATCTACTCTAATTGAGTATCACAGAGATTATGAACCATGAATTAACAGCAGGTGACTAATTCAAGTGTAGCTTGAAAATACCAATTCTGTGAATTTCATTTTGGTCGCTTTGAAATTCAGGCGTTTGAAAATCGTCAAAAACTTTTAGTTTATTTTCAATTCATTAAATGATTTAGTTTGTAGCGTAATTTGTTTGTATCAGAATCACTTTAGAACCGATATAAAAACAGCGAGACAAAAAAACTAGGCTTTGACAATCTCCTAGTTGACCAACAGGGAAAGCAGTGACTCTTGAATTTTTCAGAGAGAAAAAAACATATCTGCTGTTAAAATTTGTTAAGGCTGTGTTCCTTACAAGATTTGCCTTCAACTACTATCACGTCCTATAGCATTTAAACAATCGATGTCAATTTGAGAAACAGTCGCCAGAGTTGAATTGTTAGCTAAATTGAATTCCAGTCATACTCCCCACTTAACGTTTGCGTACATTAGGTACAGTCAAAATAGTAGGTACAGTCTCTACTGAACAAACCCTACAGGTACAGTTCCTTCTGAATTCCAGGTACAGTCCCTCCAATTTCTTCGATAAAAAAACAGGCAAATAAAAAGTTGTTTACGAGGTCAAGCCTCAAATGGTCAAAACTATTACAAGGTAATTGTGCGTTGTATGAACAGAATCCAATATGGCTGATTAACTTTTCGAACTACCACTCAAATTTTACTTTCTTGATATTTTTGCAAAAACTTGTCTTTAGTTAATGATTCACTCTGAATGTTACTACTACTATTGCAAAAAAATACTCGATGGGAACACTAGGTCTGGGAATTTTAGGACGGGCGAGTTAGAGCAGGAAAACGAACAAAAAGACATGATTTTTAATTAATTTCATTTCAGTATATGTAGAAAAGAGTGCTCAAAACACAATTTTTAAAATGATTGAAAAAATTGCCAAGAATATTTCTGTACCAGAATTCTGTCTCACTATTTGTGGTTCGATAAATAAAGTTTTACTGATTGCAAAACAAAACACAACTATTTCAAACTAGAGGACTGGGTAAAGTGCGCTTTCTCATAATACTCCGACACCGCTTAACTACAAGTGTGGCTTAATTGTCTACCAAATAATGGAGATAGAAACGTTTCAAAAACCTCGCATAATGATCAATGAAAATTATCACACGGTTGTTATCGCCACCGAGAATTTGTCAAACTCCGAGGCGAAGCCGAGGTTTTATGATAACTTCGAGGGCAATAACAACCGTGTGGTAATGTTCTTAATCAACGCTTGTTGCGATCATTTCAAAATTGAACACAGTTTTATTGGTTTCTCGTTTTTTCATGGACAATTACATTTTCTAAGGTAAGTGATTTTTCTTCGAATCTGTTTTTCGTTTTGTCCTCATGCGCCCCCCCCCACACACACACACACATACACAGACACATACACACATACACACGCACACACATATGCACGCACACACGTACAAACAAACCCACGCACACGCACGCACACAGGCACACAAACAAGGACGCACATACACAGACACACAAACACACACCCACAAAGTCACACACACGCACACGCACAAACACAAACACACACGCACACACACGCACAAACACATGCACGCACACACACATAAACACATACACACACACAGACACACACACACACGCACACACACACACCACACACACACCCCACACACACACACATTACACACACCAAACACAACACACACAACACACACAAATTCCCCAATCCACACACACACACTACACACACACCACCTACACACAAACACCACACACAAACCCCCACACACACCACACAAACACCACACACTCACCGCACACACACCGCGCACACACCACCCACACCACACACCACACATACTACACACACACCACACCCACACCACACACACCACCTACGCACCACACACACACACATACTACACTCACCACACATACACTACACACACTACACACACCAAACCCACACCACACACACCACCTACGCACCACGCACACAACACAAACCACACACGCCACACAAGTTTTCTTAGACTACAATTTTATCAAACTGTTTTCATTATTAGACTACGATTTTATCACCACTCATTTATCACCACAGTTTACTTAGTAGCAGTGGCGATAAAAAAGTGTGATAAACTCGTAGTCTAATGCTGAAGTGTTTTTCCAGTGTCGATCGAGCATTAAAGTTTATTACACTGGCAGTTTATTTAACTACTGTTATCGCAACAGGTGTTGATTAAAAGATTTTTGTGTATAAAGAAGTGCTTCTATTTCAGATCACTTATTGATGTAAGTAATTTCCGATTCCTGGCCAATGAGATTATTTAAAAACTACGAGACAAACGAAAAACCAAATATCAACATCAAACTTTTAAACAAAAACTCACTGTCTGTGTTAATTTCTTCAAAATCAAAATACATAAAAGCAAAGTAAAAATAGCGTCAAATCAAATTGAAACTAAATAAGTTCGTTTGTACTTCAAAGCAAAACATGTGACCAGCACTTGATGAGACACATAATCGCTGACAAGTACTCAAGAAAAAAACAAATAACGGCAAAATAAAAAAAAAACCAGGTTTAAGTTTTCTTGAAAACAATCAAGTTCACATAATGAATATTATTAGATATCAATTGATATTTTAAAAACATTTATTTTCATTTATGCTTCTTTTCTTCATTGAGACCTGTCAATATCCAGAAGTTGTCGAATGTCTACAATACAAACAGAATCAGACACAAAATGCATTAAATTTTGCTGGAAAACGATGTCGAAGCAGTTAAGACCATAATCTACTCGATAAATAATAAGGTATAATCGACTTCACTTTATTCGAACATCAATAATAACACCAATAATATTTGTTGCCGCTGGATACGGATACTTAAGAAGCATGTATTGAAAAAAAAGGAGAAAATAAAAATTGAATTTGACTTTTTCGAAAACATTTAACTTCAAAGAGACAAAAACATTAGCTAGCTGCTGACATCATTCAACAATTCTTTTAAACATTAAAAAAGCAATTGAGATCTGTCATTATTCGGAATGTGTCATACGCCTAGAAAAAGAACTCAAATAATGCAAAAAAAAATTAAAATACAAAAATTGTGAAAAAACCGGTATCGATTTTAATATATTTTTTAACAGGAATAGTTTATTTCAAAGCAGTTCTATTCACACAAGAGAACAACTGGACAAAGAAGAAGAGCACAATGCAAATATAAAAAACACGTCTACATATTTTCTTAAAACATTTGATTTCAAACACATGAAAAACTTCTAGCTATCAAATGAAATCAGTACATAAGTTCCATTGTTTTTCTATAGGAAGCCGCTAAGAGTTGCAATTAGCTAGATTTTATCACACGACTACAAAAAGAACAACAAACAGACAAAAATGAAGAGATCCTTCAAATTCTGCTAGAATACAGTTTCGAATCAGATAAAATCTCAATCTGTTCATTGAAGAACTGATGTGTTCAATTGTGCCTACTTTTTAAATATCGATAATCTGATATCTGACCTGTCAAAAATAGTAATGTTCCAGGACAAGAAAAAACTCAATGATGGGAAAATGTCCAAAATCAAAAAGTTTCGTGAAAACTAGTAGTATCATGGCGAGAAAACATTACCTAAATCGTAAACATAATCAATCATTGCATAAAGAGAGACGATTCGACCTGTCTTTATTGACTCTAGTCACACCTTAACCAAAAATAACGAGAAAGAGTCAACTTAAAATTATCCGTTTTTTTTAAAAAAATTGTATATCTAAAAGTCAAAACGACCACTAGCTATCAAATAAAAAAATTAGATAGTTTTCCTTAACAGTGAACAGTTCTTTCTGTACTTAACGTTGAAAAAACAAAGAAAGTGCAAAAATATGTAAAAAAATAATATCGATTGATTACAATCTGAATGTTTTTTGGAATTTGAGACAAAACGATAAAACGAAAACGGGCCTTGCTATTTCTTTTCGTCCATTAGGAACACGTAATTGTTCAAAAATTGTGGATATGGATAATTTGACAAAAAAAGTCAATATCAAAAATGAAGGAAACATTTTGAATAAATATTGAGCTAAATTAGCACAGAACGAGCAGCACAATTTGAATTCAAGAACACTCTCAAAGGATCCACAAGTAAAACTAGCCTTCTTTTGAGTTAACGAAGATTGTGTCAGGAGTTACTAGTGCTAATTCGGCAAATTTATTCAAAGTGGACCAAAGAATCTTAGTTCGTGCAAATTTTGTATTAAAAAAGAACGGAGTATGAAAAATTCAGCACAAGTTTTAGCAAGTGGACCAAACAGTTCAACAACACTCAGTCAAATATTCACAAAACTTTAAACCTCGATAACTCCGTAGACAGAAAACGAAATTCAAAAAGGCTTTCCAGTAATATCACTAACAAACCTCTTTGATGAATATATCGATTGGCCAAATTGACTGAACGAAAAAAAAACCATTTGAGTATATAGTTCCTCGCACCTCTAAAATGGGTCGGAACAAAAATATATTTTAACCTGAATATGAGGCTAAAATATTTTGAAGAGTCTTTCTAAAACAATTGATTAATATTACTGAACTGAAACATAATAAAATGAACATATAATTGTTTAATTGATATGGTAGTTCAGTGACAATATTTTTAACACAACGATAACAAAACTTCAATTCTACTTTCAAAGTTTTGTAACTGCAGGAAGTGTATAGTTGGGAGGCAAATTTTCGCTAAGTTTGAAACCAGCAACCCATATAAGGCACGTTGAAAATATACAAATAAAAATAAATATTTCAGTCAGAAACGAGTTGCTTTTATTTTTCATTACCAATATAACATTCAAGTCTTGGCCGTTGTCCGATTTAGTATCTGGTGATAAATATCGATATGTTTCAAACTTTTCGGAGTTTTTCAGCGACACGGGTAACAAATGATCATTAAAAGCAGCGTTATTCATTTCATTTACAGCTAAAACTGTCAAACTGAAGTTTGATTTTTCGCCATGTTGACCGAAAACTGAAAAGGTTGCTTCTAAATGTTCCATATTTGGTTTCTTCGCTGATATTTCTTGCGGATATGCTACTAAATATAACCTTGTCGAAACTTCTGATTTTTGAAAATATAAGTTTCTGGGATGCATAGATAACGTTGATAATGTAACATTTGATGATAACGCGAAACCAAAATCGCTTTCGAAGTTTTCCAAGCCGAAGTACTTATTTGCAGAAACAATAGTGACATTTTTCCTTGGATCGTAAATGTTGATAAATGACGGCTCACTAAACTCAACGGTAATTCTCGTCAAGAATTTTGGAAAGTTGTCTTTATCATTTGTCGGAGAAATGACAAATAAATTTCCACGGGAACTTGAAATTTTTAAATTGCTCTGTTGTGTTGATTTAATCGCAAACAAAGCGTTGACCATCAAAACAGCAGTCCAAAATTGAAAGTCGATTTTTAACATCGTGAAGTTGTCCTTTTCGGTTCAATTGTGGCCTCTAAAAATGCACAGTAAGTTCAGAACATTTAAATATACGTTCAAAAAGTCACGACTTTGAAAGTTATGTTCACAAGGGAACTTATTTCTCACGTGCACAAAATTGACTTAATACATGTTTGTGAGAAATTGGAATTGAGTAAAGCTTTCACTTTGCAAGTTGAAGAATTTTGTAGAATAAATTTAGTTTTACTAGAAACTTGAAGAGAAGAAATAGCTAACAGGATGATTTGCACTTAAAGAGGATGAGAAAGTTGAGCTGTAAAACTAAATTAGCAAGCCACTATTTATAAATACGCTTGACTATGGGAGCTGAAAACCACGACTTCAAAACCACCGTAGATGTGGCACCGTAGAAAACGGAAGAAGAACGCAAACTCTCAATATTAGGACAATTGTCAGAAATTGAACAGAATTGCTATTTTTCAAAATCCATTTTCTTACCCTAGAAGACCAACACCACTCTTTTCCAGCTTCAGTTTTTTTGTGAACGCCTATAATAGCCATCTTTATCTGCAAAAATTTTACCATCTGATCATAATCTCATTTTATTATTTGATCTTATTTGTGAGTGTAAGAAAAGAAATAAACGCGGGGTTTGGTTATGACAGCAAAATCTAGGTTAAAATTATTTAAAAAAATTGTATGAAATTCAACAAATGTAAATTTAATCTAGCAGAGGGAGTTAAGTACGCACAGAAGCAAAAATGGACGTTTTTGAAAAAAAAATAACTTTTTGATGGCCAGTTCTTACGAATTTCAAATCTGGCAATACAATTTGCTGAAATAATATTGAGTTCCATCCGAAAATTTGTAACCGTAGAATAGCACAATTTGCCGAATAAAATGAGCAACCGCTTATTTAGGACCACTTAATAACATTTTAAATGTTTAGGTTAAAACAAGGAGGCTCGGTAATGTGTTTTCGCACATTAAGTTAAGACCCCGCACATCTACATTTTCACTTAATTGTCTACCAAATGAAGAGATAAAAAAAATAACACGGCAACATGTCGTTCAACAAACTAATAAATGAATAGAACAATCTACCTTAGAGGGCCTAGGAGACCTGTGACTACCATAATATGACTACCAGAAAAGGCGATAAAAATCAAATAATTTCAAATATTAATTAGAACCAAAACTCGTTTTCCATTTTCTGAAAATCAATAAAAGCCAAATCAAGATGGCATCAGATGAAACGTATACTAAGAACGTTAACCTGTACTTTATAAGAACAAAATATGGAACTTTCGACAAGAAATGAGCAAAAGGGCAAAAATTAAAAAAAAAACATTGCTTTTTTGAAAAGAAAAAATTTCAATTTCGAACTGATTAGAAACATTATGCATCAACTGAAATCCTTGAGAGATTCTTTTATACCTCGATAGAGAGCGATTGAGAACCTTTCACTACCCAGGAGATGTCATAGGACAGCAAAAAAAGAAAAATATTTGCACGAAAAATTTTGCACGAAAACATGTCCCAGTCAATTAACATTCAGCTGTTCATAAAAAACATTGAAAATCTTCGATTGCGTTTAATAAAGTGAAAAAAAATGCCAATCAGATGACGCCCATTATTGAAATACTGTGAAAAGAAAACAAAAACCTACAAAAAATGGGCAAATATTCAAAAATCACGACCATTTTATTAGAACTGGCTGTACCAAGAAGCAAAAAGACACTTTGAGGAAAATAATACCGTTATGAAGAGCAAAATGAATTTCAATAGATAAATGACGTGACCTGTCATTAGAGATGCTAAGCTACAAGTTAACAAGTTAACAGAAATAAGATTGGCAATTCTCAAAAATCTATTGTCTTTTATTTAAAAAAAAAAACAAAAATTTTCAAATTTCATGAACAACAAAAACGTTCGACTGAAAGAGTAGACAGTATGTCTTGCAATTAACTGAAAAACTAATTGCAGCTGTTATTAGGTAGACTAAATCATAGGACTACAAGATTATATTAAGTACAAGCTGAACTAAAAAATTTCACGCACAACTTTGACGAATACGAAACCACATTGTTGAAACCATTAAATTTATAAATTCATAAAAAATTATCCAGGAGAACCTAAAATCTTCACATGCGTCTCATTTGATCATCAAAAAGTCCTTTTGTAAAACGACTGTCATAAATTGACAGCAAAAAGAACCAAAAAAAATGAAAAGTATCTAAATTTCGTAAAATTCTTCTGAAACAAATCATCTGAGCCCTGAAGACATCAGTCAAAACGTTTAAACAACCGAGAATTTTTTGTTTGATTCAACAAAACATTAAAAAAGCTCTAAATTTTGCGAAGTTACAAAAATGATACAACATTGTAATATACGAAAATAAACCCGAATTTGAACAAAAGGGATAAGTTGAAGAATACTATTACTCTCTTTTTAGGAATTTAATTTCAAAGTCAATAAGCCATTAACTATTTATCGATATCAGTTATTAGGTTCAAAGACTTATCTATAGTTGGCCGCTGAGACCTTTCATCACCAAAAATTTGGCAGACGACAACAACAATTAACAACAAACAGAGGGCAAAAATAAAAAGCTCTACCAAGTTCTGCAAGAGAATGATGTCGCAGCCCTTAAAACCATAGGAACAAAAACAAAAACAATTTTCAATTCCAAATTTTGTAAAGCGTTTTTCAGTTAGACTGTTATCTATTGTGACAATTTACCAAAGAAACAAGAACAACAGCAAAAACGGGCCATTGCGCACAATTATCATACAATTTTGTATGAAAACTCTCAGTACCAAAAGCAAGAAAACCTTCCGTTAAAACACTCCGCCACAAAATTACATATATTTTATAGGAAAAAAAAAGTTTGACCTGCATTTACTGAGAATACCCAAAATTGACTAAAGTAATATAAGAAATTGACAAATTCAAAAAAATCAGTGAAATTTCCTTAAAACAAATACATTCCTCAAAACCACTAAAACCCTATGGTTCTTTGAAAACAGACTCTATCTACATTCAACATCATCTTTACGTAAGCGGGAATTATCATTAATGGAGCCGTGAATAAAAATTTTTGTCAATAATTAACATTAAAAGAACAAAAGCAAAATTTTTTGAAAGAAGGCAGCACTAAAATAAAAATTGAAAGTTTCTGATTCTAGGAATACATGAAAATATCGCACCTATCTCCAATTTTTCCGCACGCCCAACAAACAACGAAGCATTTTTTATAATTATCGAGTTAAACATGCAAAAAACGGCAAAGTTTTAATTCCAGAGATTTTAGACTTTCATAGGGCGTCTCAATTCATGTAACGCTCTTTTGGAGGTTAGGAAGTCTATGTTAGGGTTTATAGGTCACTACGTCTAGCAAACTTTTACAAAGTGGACAGAAAAAGCATATTTTGTGCCAATTTTTGACGAAAAAAAGTTCAAATTTTGAAAATTTTATCGAGAAATTTTAGCCAAAAAAACTTCATAAAAACAATTAAGCAACGCTCTTATATCTCTAACGGTAGCAATAACACTCTGCCGTTAGAAATTTAAAATTATTTTGAATTATATTACCAATTGTGCCAAATTTTAGCAAAAATTACTGAAAATGTGAACAAAAACAGTTGAATGTTCACAAAACATTAATACTCGATAACTCCCTGTAAAAAACAAAAATCAAAAAATCTTTTTAATTCTATATTCTAGGATGTACGTGCTTTTCAATGATACCACTCACAATTCTGTACGATGAATACATCGATCGGCCAAAATTGACTGAACAAAAAAAACCCAGTTGAGTATATAGTTCCTCCCTTCCCACTAAAGTGGGGGTCGGAACAATTAACGGTTACTCTTGTAGAATAACTGTTCAACTAGTGAGAACTGAGAGATACTTTTTTATTGTAAACGCGAGCGAGATCTTTAAAATTTTTTGTTCAACACTTTTGTTCAAACACTTTGTTCAACTTGTCGAGAATTTATTAAACTGAAGACAATTGCGGTGTTTTGAGTGTCTGCAGTTGTAGAAAAATGGATGAAACAAAAAATATGTTTGAATTATTGTTTATCTTGTTTTCCCAAATTTTCTGATCTAGTTATTAATCAGCAATAATAAACAAAAGGTGTAACTGGTGAACCCATATCGGGACCAGAAAAAGATTTCCGCATTCAATGGAGATCGCTAAATTGTTATATTTTGCTGCTAAACGTGCGCCCCTAAGAAGAGGGTAATATATACCTCCTTAATATATACATTTAAGTAATATTATTTCTGCGGCTTGAACAATGGGTATAGTAGTTTGCTCCAAAGCGTTTGTTTGAAACTCCAAGAATTGTTTCATATTCACCTACCTTACTGAACAAAACAGACGGTGAGATAACTTATCTTGCAAGACCGTAAATATTAACCCTTCCTAGTCTTTCAAATTTTTCTGTTTTCAGCAGATAGAAAGTAGTTTTTCGCGATAAGAAAACTTTGAAAAACTTCAAACGGATCTTGACAGATCGTACGACATAATCAATCAGATAATACTGGCGCTCATACAGCAGAGCAATAAACTTATAAAGATGAGCAGCCAGACATTTTAGACGCCAAAAATCGAGGCTACAATAGTTTTGAAACAGCAGTAGATCGTTTAAACCATATTGTTGAAGTGTTTTTAGATATAGTAGAAAAAT
Source organism: Convolutriloba macropyga (assembly GCF_964194025.1). Classification (NCBI taxonomy): domain Eukaryota; kingdom Metazoa; phylum Xenacoelomorpha; order Acoela; family Convolutidae; genus Convolutriloba; species Convolutriloba macropyga. Next base: position 54,635,858 of record NC_134470.1, on the reverse strand, counting down.
AAAAGCGAACACTAAAAATTTATCGTGTGAATTCAACAAAAAATCGTGTATTTTTACACGATTTATCGCTTAAAAAGAATCACACGATAAAAGGTCGATTTACACGAGAAGTCATGTAAATTTACACGATTCTCTCGGGGCTAATCTCAGGATTTCTTGTGTGATTCACACGATAAATCATGTAAAATTCAAACGATTTCTCGTGTGTTCTCAACCAAATTTTCGTGTGAAAACCACACGATTTTTCGTGTGAAAGCACATGAAACATTGGTTTGAAACACACGAAAAATTGCCTGAAAATTACATGATTAATCGTGTAAATCTTACGAAAAATTCTGAGGTTAAGCCCGAGAGGATCGTGTAAACTTACACGATTTCTCGTGTAAATCCACCTTTTGTCGTGTGATTCTTTTTACGCGAGAAATCGGGTAAAAATACACGATTTTTCGGCCAACTTCACATGATTTCTCATGTAATATTTTTTTCGGTTCAGCAACCGAAAATTGGCTTAGAAACCACTAGAATTGAGAGAGAGAGAGTGGTTCAGTTTAAATACAAATTAGGGCTTCAGTTGTAGAACTGGAAGTAGAAACAAGTATTGGCACGAAACGCCTCGGGTTGGTCAAAATTATGGCCCAACTGCGAAAACAATTTTTCTGAAGATTACAACCAGAATGCCTCAACTGGTCATTATTATGGCCCAGTTTTCATGCCAAAACCCAGAAAGAAGAGACGTCAAAGCAATGAACATTGAAAGTTATTTGTAATTTTAGAAAAATCTGTACAGTAAAAGGTTGAATTGAAGAAATGACTTCGCGCAAATAATACGTTACTGTAGTCTCAAATGCAACTTCCTAGGAAAATTGATTATTTACCTATCAATCTGATGCTGATTTCAACACATTAGCAACATTAGCAGAAGAAATTGATCTAAAAAAACTTGGGATTGAATGCCTCGAGTTGCTCGGCAATCTCGTAGCTAATCTATACGAGGAGTTTATTGGCATTCATTAATCATGAAAGTTTTGCGAGATAAATTTAGGTGGCCCACTTTACCCCATTTTTTTCATTTTAAAGTTTTATCTTTGGTTTTAATCACTGAAAAAAGCCCAAAATAGTATGAAAATCCAATTGAGAGAATATTCTTGTGTTCTAAAAGAAATTGGGATGATTAAAAGACCCACAGAGGTTGCATTATTCAAGAAGCTTTTTGAACCTATAACTCTTGAGTGCGCTACATCTACGTTGAACACATTATCCATTGAATTTTTAAATTTTTTTTGAGCTCTTTTTGTTTGGTGTTTAGTCCATTGAAATCACCATTGATTTCACGTATAGTACATTGAAGTAACCAGATTCTCTTTTTAAATGACAAAACAAAGAAAAAAATGCACCACTTTACACCCAACTTTTTCAATTTAAAGTATTATCTTTGGCTTTAATCACTAAAAAGAGCCCAATGTAGCATGAAATTATCATGGATAGATCAGCCTCTGTTCTAAAGGAAATTAGGACGAGGAAAAATCTGAACTTTCTATAAAAATTGCTTCATTTCCTCATACATTCATTCACACAAAAAATTGTGTAATTTTTCATCACACGAGGAATATTTTCTCGTGTGAAATCACACGAGACGCATTTTTCACACGAAAAAATCGTGTGATTTTTCATCACCCGAGAAAAAATCGTGTGATTTCACACGAGAGATTTTTAGAGTGCATTTTCACACGAGAGATTTTTAGAGTGCACGAGAGATTTTTACAGCAGAGCAATAAACTTATAAAGATGAGCAACCAGACTTTTTAGACGCCAAAAATTGAGGCTATAATAGTTTTGAAACAGCAGTAGATCGTTTAAACCATATTGTTGAAGTGTTTTTAGATATAGTAGAAAAATAAAAGCGAAGAACTGAAGTTCTATAGATGTAAAAAAAAGGCACATCAAGGCTAAGCTAAAAACAACTTAGTGTGGTAAGAACTTATTCTAATCTTCAATTGAAAACAACCACAATTCACAACTATTAAAGAAACGGACCACAACAAGTGGAAAACAAAAAAGTATACATAGGTATAAGGTATAATCTAGTTATGCTCTTTTCAATTTCGGCAACTTAAATATCGGCAACTTGGCATTGACTAAAATGGCATTGACTTGGCATTGACAAACCTGCTTGTTTGGGAAGGAGTAGCAGCTATATTTGTTCGCAGAAACGAAAAAATCATGACATTTATTCGGAGAAATTTTTTTTAGAAAAAAAAATAGTTCCTAGGTTTTTCGCAGTTGTCTAAAACAACCTGCTATATCTTTTAATTTTGCTTTTTTAATCAAGTTTGCAAAATTGCTAGACAATGTACGAACTTACCTGTGCGTTTTCAGAAGCCGCGAGATGAGAAGGTGAAACTCAAGAGCTCAAGCTGCTGTCTTATTTTTGCTCAGATAGTTTTTTAAATAAAAGTTTTCGATTATTGTTCTGTTCTAAGCGACGCTCAAAAAGAATCAAGCAGTGAACACGAATGCGAATATGTGAATTTGTGAATTTCCAATTAATCATACATAATTGCCAACCAGTGGCCTTGTGTTACAAGTAGGCTGCGTCAGTCAATAATAAAGTTTGTGTGGTAGCAGTTTATTGTTACAATTTTAAAGAACTGAGTATTAATCGAGGTCTTTCGAGTTTGAACCTAATGAGTGATTTTACCTTTTGAGAATACAAGAACTCAGAATGTGTAGAAGTTTAGTTCTGATGATAAAACTAATTCAGGGCAGTCGGTCTTTTGGAAACTTAAAAACGGCTGGAAATTGCTTGATAGATGTGTTGTTGTTTCCCCTAGAATTTGTAATATTGTTTTGTTTTAGTTTTAATTTATTTGACTAAAGTTTGTTGTTACATTGCTGAATGCAGCAAAAAACTTCTTATGTAACTACACGTGAACTCGTTCAGGTTAAAATTTACCTGAACTACTGTTCAAGTTTGGTTCAGGTGCTTTTACACCTGATATTCACCTGAACTTCCGATTATCTGAACCCGGTTTCGGTAAATTTATCTAAAATTTTTTAGTGTGTATTTGCGTTTAACACTTTTCCAGAAGTACTCTTCTACTAGACATAAATAACCACTGATAAGACCACGGGGGAATTTGGTCATCTGTATTGATTAATTTGAATGGTATACACAAATTCCCTTCGCAACGGCAATCTAGCGAGGAGACTTGGCAATGTGCGTTTGCACATAATGTTCCGAGGCCGCACATCCAAATTCTTGGCTTTCTAGCAAATCAAACGGATATGCTCGAAAGCAGATACAAAGACAAAACAATAAAGAGTACATCAGTTTTTGTAATTAAAAACTTGATGCATCCTGAATTTAGAACGAACATATATACCAGTGAAGTTACTACCAGTTTCTATTTAATTCAATAGAATGAACCAAAAGTAAACTAAGTTACATTTCAGGTCTAGTAGATAAAAACAATTAAAATTAATAAAAATTATCGAGCACTTGAACACATATTCGTTCAAGTGGAAACAATTTTGTCAGACAACAAATATGGGAATCTGCATTCTACTTCTAAGCAATTTTCAAACCAAATTTTAAACAATAAACTCAGGGATGAAACAAACATTTATGATTACGCATCTTAGTTGAACCCTTTTTAAAATATTTATATTTCAAAATTGTCAAATAGATTTAAATGCATTTAATGCGCTCAAAAAGTTTATCAATCGATAGGCCAGAAAACCGTACATAACCTTCCAGCCAAGGGCACCAAAAACATCAATCCTGCAGCGGAGTGTTAGAGTTAAGCAAAAAAGTCAGAGTTAGAGTTTTAGAGTTGCTATCGGAGTGTTAGAGGTGCTGTTAAAAATCTTAAAGAGCCACCTGATGCTCGGAACCAAAACCAAAGAAAACTAACTGAAAAAGATCAGAAAACAATCTGAAAACACATAAAGCCACAGACAATTTTTGAAACTGTTTTACGCAAAGACAAAACTCCATTTTGTTTGAAATAGCGAAATATAATATGGTTAAATCGTTTACTTCCAGAAAGAAGTAAATTGCGGAAAACAATTGCAAACAACGAAAAGAACAAAAAACCCAAAACATTATATTAAAACAGGTACGCGCAGTCTATAATCAGTAACAACTTTATAAAAATCAGGAAAGGAAACCTCCCCAAGAATCATTTTCTTTTACAGGTCGCGATTAAATACAACAAGCAAAGGCAAAATTTAAAAACTTACAAAAAGTTTTGAAAACTTTTTTGTGTTTTTCATCGTCAGTTATTTCAGCTAAAATGTGAAAACAATTTCATTAAAAACATGGATTTGAAAATCTGATGACACCATTATTATTTAAAATAAAAAACAAGACAAGATTTCTTTGGTGTCACAAGAAAGAAACTAGGAGCTGTGAATGATGATACTAATCTTCAAATCGACGAGCAAAGCGATAAAAAGAGGGGGCATTCAAAAATTAATCAATATCTTCTCAGACAACCGATTTCCAAGAAAAGGAAAACATTGACCTCATCCGAAATAAAACTTCATTCACGGCTTTTTAAAAAGCACATTGGCAACTTTCATTAAAGATATTTTTTGATAAGAAAACAAAGAGCACAACAAAAATTAGCGAAACTTGAAAATTAACGAGATCCTAATTTTACAATTTTTATATCCACTTTTAAAGCAGTTCGAGAGAATTTTTTATTATAAAACTCATCATTATTTTTTTCTTTTTTTGCAACTCTTGCGATACCGGGTACCGAAATCAGTGATTGTGTTATTTTTCTCATTGACATGTTGAAAAGTTGAAAAATGTGAAGATCTTAAAAAAAGATGGATTCTCAATTTTCTGGCAAAACATCCAAAATTAGATGAGAACAAAAAAAAATAAACAAAATTACGGTAAAATGCCGAATGTTCACAGAAAACTTCAACTAAGGTAACTCCCATAAAAAAAACAGAATTTGGGGAACTCTTTTTAATTTGCGCTGAGTAGTATTTCCACAGATACCCCCTATGTTTCCACGTCAAATACATCGATTGTCCAAAATTGACTGAACGAAAAACAGACAATCCCATGAGCTTATAGCTCTTCCTGTACAGCGCAGTTATCACGCGGCAACCAGCAATGGTTTTTTCCGAAAATTAATTTCAACCCGATGCTGAATTACAAATCCTTGGAGATATAATCGTGTCAAAACATTGAACAGTTTCTCTTCTGATAGTAGCATTTTAGGTAACACTGACAGTACAATTTGAAATGTGACTGCTTACGATAGTTTTTCTAACAAAATACTTAAACAAAGCAACAGAATTGTATATTACAATTATTATTCAATACATTTTTTATGCAACAATGTTTTATGCAACAATTAAATTTTGAATTTACGAGTTTATGAAAAATGTGACCGTGATGCTAAATCAAAAAAATATCTGGCTGAACCCAGAACGGGCTTGCTTAAAGCCGGATATAATCCTCAGTACAATGCTTCACAAAAAATTGAGTGTCAAGAAAAAAAACAAAAAGACAATAGTTTTCACAGTAAAAACATGAGAATTTTTATCAAAAGAGATAGATTTTTTGCATTTTAAACTCATCAAGGAAATAGTCATAGCGAAGTTTCGAGTATTCACAACATCAGATCATATAACTATTTAAAAAGATCGCCAAACAGTTGATTTCTGTTTCATGTTTGTTCTGAAAGTTCGATATTTCATTGGATCTTACAACAGTTTATGAATAGAAGAAAAATCATTGCTGAAAATGACATTCTGAAATTTATTACTTCATTAGTCTGCACCTAAAACGAAAACTTCATAACATGTTCCAAAAAGCTGGAAGACACTAGTTTTAAATTCTTTTTGGTGGCCGCAAACAAAGTAGAGTGATGACCTTATTGGCATCACAAAAAGAGCTCTTTTGTTTCCCGCATTGCCATACTGGTTACAAGATAAATCATAACTGAATATAGTGGGTCGCCATATTGATATAAAAGTGACAACCCTAGTCGAGACCTGGAATTTATGAAAAGACCTATTAACTCCAGGTGGGGGTAAATATTGAAATTAAATTACACGGTCGAGGCTAAATTCGAGGCTAATTCTTTCCATAAGTCCAGCCAAATGCTTTTCATATGCAAAAATGAGGCCAACTAAAAAGTTCTGACAACATCTGGGTTCGATCTCGTGACCTTCTCCAATCTTACCCAATGCTTAACCAATTGCGCTACATGTCCTTAACTTTGAAGGAAATTGAAAACAAGTAATTATAACGGTTGCGAGCGTAATTCCAGGACATGTTTTATTGTCCAGCCAAATTCCAAAACACCTTTATTGTCCAGCCAAATTCCAGAGCGTATGTTTTAGTTCCAGCCAAAGTCCAGGACATCACATTACGTCAAGACAAATTCTTTTCATACCCAATATCTATCGAGGACAGTCTTTTCATACCTTAAATCTGTGGAGGACGGTCTTTTAATATTTCCAGGTCTCGACTAGGGAAACTAAAACTGAAGTTATTTGAAATTTCTCTCCAATAGTTGATATTTTAACAAAATATTAGAAATAACGACTGCGCAAGGTAATCACAGCTTGCCAAACCCATTTAACACCGGAAAAAATCCAAATAGAACTATTTTCACAGAAAAATGTTAGGAGTGGTTTTCTTTTTGTTTCTGCAAGATCCGATGTCCCTACTGTTCGATTATTATGGTTTCCGTAATAAAAAAGCAAACTTTAAACTTCTGGGTAAATATTTTATACTTTCCTGTTGTGTCTTCTCAAATAAAATCAGCATCTGTCCAGTCTATGCAATTATGTAAATTGCTACGCTCACTTTTCAAAAATTTGCTTATAGCGATTCCGGGGTATAAAAATACGGAAAATTTTTTGAAACTTTTTGAAAAATTTTCTCATATTTTTATATTTTGTAGAGTACCAGTTTTCTAGGTTATCACAAAAGCTGATTGCTCTGAAATTTTCTTAACATTAAATTTCGAGCGCATTTTTTGGTGCTAAAATGTACAAAAATGCGATAGATTTTGCTGCGAATAAACCCTTCAAGCGCCCGTTTTGGGTTGAGGTTAGGGTCCATTCAGATCAATTTTCATTAGCTTGAAATCATTCAGGATAACTTCTAAGTTGTTACTCACCGATTATTATTATTATTATTGTTGTTTATTCGGATGACCGTTATATAAACACAAAAGGAATTAAGTAATGGCTTATATTACTCAATTATAACAGCTAGTGGTTGTAATAAACTGCTAAATTGTACGATAATTCCACTCGAAAGACACCACCTGCGTATTTAGGCAGCTAGCATTATTTCTGTTTATAACTATGATATGTTACACATTAGGAATATGATTTCACCACTTACAATGGAAATGTATTACAGGAATTTTTTAGCTTTATTTGCAAATGGCGAATAAAATGTTGTCATGTTTCTCAATACCAGAAACAAACATTGCATTTGCACGAAAATGAGAAAAAACCGCAATAAAGACAGCTTTAGAGAAAACAAACTCCCGGCATTGTTTCCGCATTAATAAAATTGAAAAACATCAATCAAAAGACAATATCTGAAGCTTCGTCATTTTCCTCTAAAATTATCCGGTTTTAATTGACATATTTATGAGAATTTGTTTACACTTGAAAACGTGGTGGCATGAACATAAAAACTGACCTATGAAATGTATCAGAAATGCAAAATTGACCATAAATATCGAAACTAAAACCAGTAACCGAGAGTAGAAAAACTAAGATTATTTTACATTGGACCGTTCAGAAGATCCGACAAGCCACCAGTACTATGCCAGCCAATAAATTCAGAAGCTTAGTGAACACCAGTGTTTTGTGGAGACCGCTGTCGTTTTTACTATCATTCTTGAGCAAACAAAAATATCGAAATAGCAACTGAAACCGCATTAGTGCCCGGTAAAACGAATGAAAAAATACGTTCTATGATACATGGGAGTTTGTAAAATTGAGACACTCCCGTTATTACAGTTCAACCTTTTGAAATTTGAATTCACCCCATCGATTCATCAAAATTTACAGATCAATTCAGACAGCCAACCCAGGTTGAGGTACCAGACCATGGAGACCTCTGATCGGACAAGCCCAGACCCCTGATCAGACTTTCGTGCACTCGAGACCATCCCAGATCATTGTCAGACTTTTGTGCGCTCGAAATTGTCTCTGACCAGATTTTCCCACACTGAAACGGACACTGATCATATAAAACCAGACCATTGTCCAGACTTTCAATGGCTGAAAGAAGATACCTTTTTCAGACCTTTTTGCTTATTTCGTTTATAAAAAAAAGTGAGAATCAATCCATCGAGATTTTCAAAGTGAAAATGATCTAAGAGTAAGGGGAAAAGTTTCTGTGGGGGTAAAAATGTAAGATTATGGGGTAATGTGGGTAAGGGTGGTCATGAGGGGTTTAGAATTTCAGAAAAATTTTTAGAATAGTAAAATTTTTAGAATTTCAGACGACCGTCAGGCAACAATCAGTGGTTCTTTTTACTTTTTATACCTCGTTCCTTTAGTTTGCCATATAACACTTACAAAAACAAAAATAACACAAAAACAAAAAGCACAGAAAACCAGTGGATAACCAGTCAAATTACGAGCATAAGTTGTAGGAAATTAAAGGCTCGAAAAAATTTTTTTTAGGAATTGGACTAGTGAGAGCAGAGAAAAATTTAAACTGCGTAACTGTTTTTACAAATTAACAAAAAGAACGAAAAGATATGAAGTTAAGTTAACTGAATAGCAGAGACAGCGAATTGAAGAGCTTCTTATCAAGATGGGATATCAAAATGCAAAAATGTTCTTCAGAATTTGGACTCTCACCTTCACATAGCTCAGTTTCAAATGCAGGTCTAATATTTGCAGATTTCGAAATGATCTGTTATATTGCAACTCATTTTTTTTAAAACCTGAGAAAACCCAATGCCATTCTTGACGAAACGAAAAAGCCAATAGCTATAGGACGCATTATTTTACTTTGTTGTCATTTTAGTAATGCTTTGTAGCGGTGGCAGTATTTTCATTCTCATTGTTGATGTATTGGGTGGCTTTTCTAGGTTGCATTTAGTACCTTTGTTGGGTTTGGTGGTCTTTCGGTTTGAGTGATATCATTCAATCAATTTTGGAATCACTAATGGAAAAATTCATTAATTAAATTTAAATAGATTTTTTGGTCTATTTCTATTAATATTTCATTTTTTTCGGTCATAGTGTTCCCCAGAACATTTGGCGTAGCAATATTGATCACCGTGAGTCTTTTTAGGGGCAGGGGTCGCGTATTTAACAACATACACTTGAAATTTTTGCTGCGCCAGACAGTTTCCGTAAAAATTTTTCTTCGATTTTTTTGTCTGTCTGTTCGGTGTTTAGTCACCGTTGCCACACAGTCGGTACGTACTAGCTGCATAGGTCTTTGAGAAAACAAAACTTATTTTGGATTTTTCGTTTTTTTTCTTTTTCAGCTATATATATATTTCGGCCGTTTTCCCGATGTTCTGTTATTACTTTATCAATCGTGTGAGAGGGCATTCGTTAATCCCAATTTAAGTTGAGAGAAGTTGTTTTGCAGTCATAATTGGCAGCGAAATTCTTATTCTCTCAGGTTTCAAATTTTGCTTTTATTCGTTCTAAAGTTAAGGTGCCAGACCATGCAAACCTCTGATCAGACAATCCCAGACCCAATCGACCTCTGATCAAAAAATCACAGGCCACGATGGACTCTGATCACACCATCCCAGACCTTGTTCAGACTTTCCTGCTACTCTGGCTCAGAATCTAACTAGACAATCGTCAAGACTGTTGTGCACTCGAAATTGTTTCTGATCAGACTATCCCAGACTGAAACGGACACTGATCATACTATACCAGACCATTGTCCAGACATTCAATGGCTGAAAAAAGATACTTTTTTCAGACCTTTTTGCTTAATTCGTTTCACAAAATGAGACTCCATTAAGTCAAAGAGATTTTCAAAGTAAAAACGACGTAAGAATAGGAGTTAAAGTGCCTATGGGGGTAAAGAGATGTGAGAATAGGGGCTAATGGGGTAAGGGTTGTAAGGAGCGGAATTTTTAGACTAAGACGACGGTCAGACAGCAATAAGTGGTTCTTTTTACCTCCTTGCTTTAGTTTGCCATAACACACTAAATACAAAAATATAACACGATAACAGCAAGCGCAGAAAAAGACTGGATAACCAGTCAGATTGCGAGCAGACGTTTAGGAAATTAAAGGAAATTAAAAATTCTTTTAGGAATGGGATTAAAGAGAGAACAGAAAAATCTAAAAATTTAACAAATTGCAAAATTGTTTTGTTTAATTGAGAAAAAGAATGAAAAGATACGAAACAACTGACAAAGAGAACGAAAAGTCAAGTTCACTGAACAGCAGAGACAGCTTCTTATCATGCTGAGGTATTAAAACGCAAAAATGTTCTTCAGCACTTTGACTTTTACCATCACATAGCTCAGTTTCAAATGCAGGTATAAAATTTGCAGTTTTTGAAATAATCTGTTATGTTGCAACTCAATTTTTTTTGAAAAAAAGGAGAAAACCCAATGCCAACTCTTGATGAAAGGAAAGTACCAATAGCTATAGTACGTGTTATTTTACTTTGTTGTCATTTTGGTAGACGTTTTGCAGCAGTGGCAGTATTCTTGTTGTCATTGTTCATGTCTTGGATGGTTTTCCTAACTTGCATGTAGTACTCTGCTGGGTTTGGTGATCTTTCGATTTGATTTGATACCATTCAATCAATTTTCGAATCAATAATGGAAAAAGTTCATTACTTCAACTTTAATAGATTTTTGGTCTATTTCTTTTAACGTTTTGTGCAGCACAGTTGATCTCAGTGAATCTTTCTAGGGGTAAGGGTCGCGTATTTAACAGTGGAAGCTTGAAAGTTTTGCTGCGCCAGGCAGTTTCCGTGACGGTTTTTTTTCATTTCTTCTCGTTTTTTTGTCATCTTTCCGTTCTGTGTTTAATCACAATTGCAACACAGATGGTATCAAAATGGCTCTAAAGAACGTTCGGCTGGATGTACTAGCTCTAAGCTTTTGTGAATGTAGGACATTGATAATATAGGCCATTTAAGCTGACAGAAATTTCAAATTCTCAGGTTTCAGATGTTGCTTTTGTTCGTTCTAAAGTTAAGGTGCCCGACCATGGAGACCTCTGATCAGACAATCCGAGACCCAATTGACCTCTAATCAGAACATCACAGGCCTAAATTTTTTACTTATCTTTCATATCTGCTAACTGAAGGTTATTTGGGAGCCTGACGTTTCCTATGAGGTATTATGGATATTTTGAGACAAGTCTACAAGGTTTCCGCAGTTATTTTGCGACAATCTACCAGCTACATTTGCAAATAATCAGAATCGTAAAATGAAATAATCACAATCAATTTTCATGAGACCAATTGATTTTTCCACACATGAAATCTACTTTTCAATTCTCCCAACTATGGTCAGGTAATAATAAAAACTCATGATTGAAAAGATTAGTTCCTTTATTTAGCTGTTGAAACATTTCACTTGACTCTGGTGAGCTTAAAGTTTTCTCAAAAACATCTGAGACCTTCATGAAGCGCGGGCTCGTAACATCGCCGCAGACCCACGAATTGCAACTGCTGGGAGTCTGTACCAGCCTGTCAAAAGCAATGGGAAAACACTGATTGATTGCTACTGCTGTATGAAAGTGTGGCTATTCCTTTTAATCGAGGATCCACGTAATACTTAACTAAATACTTTCAGCAAACGTAGCGTAAACTCAAGGTGTTTTTAAGATGACACGGAGCAATTAGCAGCTTTGGTTGTAGGGGTTGAACAAAACGGCCGATAAAGTAATGTAGGATTTTAAAAATATATAAAGTCGATATTTGAGTATGGACGCAGCCAGACAATTTTTGGGTGAACTCCGGGTTTCAGTATCTCGTAGATAATTACTTCCTTATAAACCTTACTGAATTTTAATCTATATAATAATCAAAATTTGCTCACAAGCACATGGTTCAGAAATTTTCTAATTGGTTGATAACTTGCTCGCTAAAATTCGATTCGAGAACTGCCTCTACTTTTACAACAGGGAGGCCGATTCAATGAAACGATTGATTTTTTTAAGTCTTGTCAACTCGGCACCATTTAGGCACTACGGCTCCGACAGAGAAGCGCAAATAGATCAAGAATTTATTAACCCAATTGCGAACGGACCCTTTGAGTACATAAAACTTTTGATAACGGTTTCGTTTTGAGAACAAAATGAGCAAATAATGCCCACGCGCTTTCTTCAGTAAATGCTAGAATATCAAGTTGAAATAACCAAATAGAGTTGAGCTCGACCTGAACCAAGTCGCAAGGAAGTTTAAAGGTAGCCTAGCCATTCGGCTTGCAAGTTCTTACGAATTAACCATCTTTTGTAAGTTCTTACGTGCCATCTTCTTCAGTGCCGTTAAATCAAGGCCTGCCGTCTCTTGACCTAGAAAATTGATTGCTACAACGAAACTTACTGACACCCCGAATTTGAACTACTAAACGGGTTTTTATCTGGTCAAAATCATGCTGATGCACCAATTCAAACTTCTTTTGGCCCACGATTTCCGGATCATCTACAGCACATGAGATGCGCGGCCGTGATTTATCTGAACTGTAGACTAATTATGCATATAATCAATTACTTTCGCTAAGATAAGGGTAGAAATTCTTCACTATGTACAAGGAGGTGGGGGATTGCCAAAAAGATCTGTTAAGGAAGTAAAGAAGGGGGTTGTAGCTGCGAATGTCGAGCGCGAAAGTTAGAGCACGTTGTAATTGTGGAAAAGAGCCGTGAAATCGGGGAAAGAGCGAGCTGCGCTCTATTACAGCATACCGCTGGCGTTATTCTCAGTTAAGTAAGGAATCTTGCGAAGGAGCTAGGAATCAGGGTCGAACGGGCTAGATTCGTCGAATGAGAAAAAATCTCCGTGTCTGTCGGGGGGAGAGGGATGTGACAATGGATAGACCTTTGGGCTCTTTTCTGTTATTGCGAGATCCCTTTTTCAGTCATAATAAATTGCTGGTACCGGTAGACGAATGGATGAATTTTTGTTTCCGGTTGTCAAAAAAATTAGTGCCATAAAGCTATTACCGTGAAAGAAAAGCGCAAAAATATTAAAAACACGCGTTATTCTTTGTCTGGTTACATTATACGTATAAAGTTGAGTTACCGTATACGTCTTAATTTCAAAACTTCGCTGCCTTATTAAATTGTAAATGCCGTTTGTGGTGACGTCTTAACAAATAGACGTCCCGTACCGAACTCCAAGTCTATATCAGTACTAGGCAAGTCTAAATCCAAGTCTTATTTCGTTTTCCAGTACTGGGCAAGTCTTAAAAAAAGTCTTACAAGTCTGACAAGTCTTGGCCAAGACTTGGGTAACACTTGCAAGTTGATTCCCAAGTCAAACCCAACTTTTCAAAAAAATTCGAGTGAAATTTTCGAATTCAAAAAAATTTCGCAACGTGCCACGATTTTGGCATTACTTTTTGGGCACTTTCCCGGGGTGCTAGAAAATGATGCCGGGGGCATACCAAATTGATTATTGGGTGATTATTAGCCCCCCGGGAGGGTTCATTGAGGGTTTTTCAGGTGTTTTGGGCCGTTTTGAGCCATTTTTCAGCCGTTTGGAGCCGAATTTTAGCCGAAAATCACCAAATTTATGTACTTTTCAGATCAGCCAAATGTCGAACTTTAACCGAGGCAAAATTGTCAAAAGGGGTGCTACTGTGAGGGTTCCCATGATAGCCCGAGGTCCCGTGGTGCGGCACCCAGTGGACCCTATTATGGCGCAAAGTCCTACAAATCTGCCCGAACAAGCGCCGAGAGATGTCCCACAATATAAACTTACTCAAGAGCCAATGTTGCCCTCTGTTAGTGCTAGTAAAACTAGTTATAAACTAGTTATTTTTTGACGTTTTTTCGATCAGTTTTGACCTTTTTTTCGGCTATTTTTGACCTTTTTTTCGGCCATTTTTGACGTTTTTTCGATCAGTTTTGACCTTTTTTTCGGCTATTTTTGACCTTTTTTTCGGCCATTTTTGACGTTTTTTCGATCAGTTTTGACCTTTTTTTCGGCTATTTTTGACCTTTTTTTCGGCCATTTTTGACGTTTTTTCGATCAGTTTTGACCTTTTTTTCGGCTATTTTTGACCTTTTTTTCGGCCATTTTTGACGTTTTTTCGATCAGTTTTGACCTTTTTTTCGGCTATTTTTGACCTTTTTTTCGGCCATTTTTGACGTTTTTTCGATCAGTTTTGACCTTTTTTTCGGCTATTTTTGACCTTTTTTTCGGCCATTTGAGACTGGATTAAGACTTGGCAAGTCTTGGCCAAGACTTGGATTAAGACTTGCCAAGTCTTGGCCAAGACTTGGATTAAGACTTGGCAAGTCTTGGCCAAGACTTGGATTAAGACTTGCCAAGTCTTGGCCAAGACTTGGATTAAGACTTGGCAAGTCTTGGCCAAGACTTGGATTAAGACTTGCCAAGTCTTGGCCAAGACTTGGATTAAGACTTGCCAAGTCTTGGCCAAGTCTGACAAGTCTTAAATGTGTTATGATCATAGCTCTGAATCAGTACTGATACCTAGACTTGCAATTAGACTTGCCCAGTACTGATATTGACTTGGCGTTAAGTACGGGGTACCAAAATGTAGAAATTTCAATGAATGTGATTGGTTGAGAAATTTAAAACACTGTACCTTTATGCGTTCAATTCGCTTAAATTGGACACAGCCTAATGCTAGATTGTAATTTTTACCGCATCTGGCCATGCCTCGCGGGCCATGGCCATGCCTCAGTGGCCCGTGGGACTTGATATGAATCTATCACAACCGAACTTGAGACCAGTTTCTCCCAAAAAATTATAATTTTGCTTTTTCGGCTTATCGCAATTTCGAACTATTTTACGTTAACGCGCATATCCTATTTTAAAACATGGAGAATTTGTTGAGCAATCAGCCAATCAGATAACATTATTCCCATTTTCTCGATGTGATTGGCCAGCTATAAAATTTCTATATTTTGGTACGTCTGCCATAATCGGTGGCCGCCGTATTGGCCGACAGGGCGTTTAGCCGACAACCAAAAAATGAGAAATTTAGCCGACAATTTAAGTAAAATGAGCAATAAAACTTATTCTGAAGCTGTGATTGGCCAATTTAAAACACTATTTCGTAAGCGGACAAATATACCGCAGTTTTTTCATCGACTAGTGTAACGAATGTCTATCAATTAGCGTAGCAAAGGTATTTTACCGCATCTGGCCATGCCTCGCGGGCCATGGCCATGCCTCAGCGGCCCGTGGGACTTGATATGAATCTATCACAACCGAACTACTGATTTATGGACCAATGAGACTTTTATGACCAATTGAAGTAAAATTTATGACCAATTATGATAAAACTGTCGGCTAAATTTCCCATTTTTTCCTTGTCGGCTAAACGCCCTGTCGGCCAATTTTCCTAGCACCGCCATTTTCACTAGCGCCGCCGTTTGTATATAATTGTATATGTAAGTGTATGAAATGCAACCAATATGCTATAACAGGTGCTAGGAAATTGAGCCGAAAGGAAAATTAGCCGAATGGAATATTAGCCGAAAAGGAGATTTTAACCAATCAGATTTGAGAACGGCCGTGATATTTTGTTCGGTTGAGATAGATTCATATCAAGTCCCATAGGCCGCTGAGGCATGGCCAAATGCTTTAATTTCATGTGTTAGCGAGTTAGATAATTGCGCGTCCCACTTATGTTTGCTTACTGCAATTATTTCTGCTACTATGCCACATTTTGACTTTTTCGGCTAATATTCACGTCGGCTAGTTTTCCGGACACCGCTATAACATGCTATAAGTGGGGGGTGCAAATGGACGTGGGGGGCAATAACAGAAAAGAGCCGACCTTTTTAAAGCTATTTTGTCATCGCCTTAAAAGTGCTGAAATTTAGATCAAACAATCAGATTACCGGAAATATTCGGCTCTTTCATTTTCTATTTCATGGCATTCTGCTCTATAACCTTTCGCCGCAACCGTCGCCCTCTTTTTGTGAATATATTTACGATTAAGCTGGCAATCTAACCATTCCTTTATACCAGCATAAATTGTAGAATCGTGAAGCGTACAGTATTAGTAGAATCAATCAACAGAAGTTAACAAGGGGATGTAGCTCAGATGGTAGAGCGCTCGCTTAGCATGCGAGAGGTACGGGGATCGATGCCCCGCATCTCCACACATTTTGTCAACGCATTCTTACAAAACTCGTACATTTAAAAAGTTCACCTCTAAACGGAACTATAGGAAATATTTTCACAGAACTTTAGGCAACTGAATAGTCTACTTTAAATCTCACAATAAATTTAAAACCTTGCCTCTATTTAATAACATTAACGGATCCAAAGTTTGTTTCACACTTTTCATTAGTTCTAAAACTGGTGGCGAATGAATTTGGCTCATGTAGTCAACTTTTTCTCTTCCAATTCCATGTTCGGCACTAATACTTCCATTATTTTGAATGGCAAACTTGTAAATATCGCTGGAAATCTCCCTTTGATTAACTGGATTCATTTGGTGGTCAACAATGTTGAGGTGGATGTTTCCGTCTGCAACATGGCCGTATGCCACAATGTGTTTCACTCTGTCTTTCCACTTTGACCGAATATGCTCTGCAAGTTTGTAGTATTTTGGAAGAGGCAACGATATGTCGAACTTGTAATTAGCACCTGATAACAAACCAAGAGTCTTGCAAAATATGGATCTTGGCCACAAAATTAAAAGGCCGTTTATAGCTCTTGAAAGTGATATGTACAAACAAGTTTGACGTTAAGACAAGTTTTTCAAGTGAGAAGTGCTAGCGGGATTCTTAATTCTGCAATTCTCAAATAATTTGGAATCAATTTTGTGGGAAGGAAAAGTACATAGAAAAAACGGCTGAAGCAAATTTAATGATCGCCAGAAAGGTAGAGAACGTTTGAATGACCATTCAAAATCTGACATGAAAAGATAAAAAAGCTTTGAATCATTGGACAGCTCAATCAAAATCTTAATTAATCAGAGAAAACATGCATAAAGGGAACCGATATACATTTTTTACAACGAATGAGCCAATTATACCACTATTTTGCTTAAAAATTAACTCAATTTCAAATCTGAATATTAAACATAACCGGCTAAACGTCCGAAGAATTGCTCTCGAACGACTAGTGGGAGCTCTAATCAATTGCAGCCTGCTTCAGTCGGGGGGGGGGGGGCAAATGGGACTAAGAAGTTCAATAGTGGGCTTAAAATAACCACATTAGTGGTTATCATATACCACTATTCAGATTTAAAGTGAAAAATGGCACCAGTTTCGGCGCACTTTTCATTTGACTTTTAGTATTAAATTGCCGCCAATTGAGTTCAGCTAATTGAAATTGTGATTGAGAGAGAATTTTAGATCACACGAAACGCAAAAAGTCAAGGGCGTAAAAGTCACTCGAAAAGTCAAAACGGTCAAGCAAAAATTTTGCATAAAAAAGACACACACGTTTAAAATAACTGCTTCTCTACGAGAGAAATTAATCAACTAAATTGCTATCAACTGAACACACAAACCAACCAAAGTTTGACTAAGCTTTAGGATCATTAAGTTTCAATTACGGATAAATGGTAATATTTGTCCATATCATCAAAAACTTTAAAAGCAACCCACATAGATATGGTGCAGAATATAAGTACTCAAAGTATAAGCAGTCTTTTCTAAAAGTCTAAGTCAGGATTTGCAGAAGTTGCCATCTAGTCTAAAAAAACACCGTTAGTTTCAAATTTTTCGTAATATTTTTCACTATACCATACAGAACGAAATAAGTCGCGTTTTGCTAAGGGTGGACACAAAATTCTCCCTTATCGCATTGGTTCTTTTAATCGGCCAAGATAAAAAAAACATAAACCGAATAACGTCGGAAAAATTGCTCTCGAATGACAGCAGTTTTTCCTGGGCGTAAGTTTTTCTTTATGGGTGCAAAACATCAGACGAAGGCAGGATTCGAACCCCAATTTCCTGAGCAAATTTTCCTTTATGGGTGCAAAAACATCAGAAGCTTCGAACCCCGGCTTAGCTTTTGTTTGAACAACAAACTTTATTTCGGAGCGAGAGCATTTGAAATCACTCAAAAATCAAAAATAAGCGCGTGAAAAAGTTACTCGTGAAGTCGAAAATTATTCTACAAGATAAGCGAAAAACCGGTTAAGCGAAAATAATTGCTTCTCATTCAAGAGCAATTAATTACTGCTAACTTAAAAAGTTTTTCTGTTAAACTAAGAATTACTATATCTTAGAATTATTAAGGTTTTGGATATTTACCGTCTAAGCACCCCCAGCACGTGCCAATACATAGTCAATCATAGGTATTGCATGAGCATATTAAGAAATTTTTTGCCAGAGAACAAATTACGTTTCATAAACCTCAAACTAAAGTGAAAACTTCACCTCTCAAAACAGCAGTTCTATACTAAACATCTTTCAACAGACTTCGTTAAACTAAATGTGAAGCGAAACATTTTTAATCGACGAATTAAGAAAAACATAGCAGGAGAAGTATTGACGTTCAATTCAAAGAATTTTCATTGACTAAACAAAAAAACTAGACCTAGAACAGACTATGAGTGAATTGGGAAAATCATTTCTAAAAAAATCAGATCAAAAAATTAAAAAACAGAAAATCAATGCCAAAATGCCCCATGTTGACAAAAAACCACTACCGAGAAAAACAGATTTGGTTCAAACACAAAAACTAGTCCTAGAATGAACTGTGAATGGATTGGGAAAACCATTTAGAAAAAAAAACATCCAAAAATCGAAAAACAGTAAAAACCAAGGTGAAATTGCCGCATGTGAACAAAAAACCACTAGCGAGAAATGTAAATTTAATTCTAACAAAAATCGAGGCCTAGAATGAACTATGAATGAATTGGGAAAACCATTTAGAAAAAAATCCGATCCAAAAAACTGAAAAAAACAGTAAAAACCGAAGTGAAATTGCCGCATGTGAAAAAAAACCATCAGCGAGAAATGTAAATTTAATTCTAACAAAAATCGAGGCCTAGAATGAACTATGAATGAATTGGGAAAACCATTTAGAAAAAAAAACATCCAAAAATCGAAAAACAGTAAAAACCAAGGTGAAATTGCCGCATGTGAACAAAAAACCACTAGCGAGAAATGTAAATTTAATTCTAACAAAAATCGAGGCCTAGAATGAACTATGAATGAATTGGGAAAACCATTTAGAAAAAAATCCGATCCAAAAAACTGAAAAAAACAGTAAAAACCGAAGTGAAATTGCCGCATGTGAAAAAAAAACCATCAGCGAGAAATCGAATTTTTGTTCTAACACAGTTTCCTCAATCACCTTAAAATTAGAGCTTAAAAAATTCACGCCGCAAAACCACTCGCTTTTTCGCTCCACTTGATGTTTCGGCGTGACCAAAATCACTACTCCAATTTGACTTCAAAAATCATGAAAATGTGAGAATTGATCTAAAAAAAACATAGCCGTAAAAATCCGGAAACGACTCGAAGTGGAAATCCATTTAACACCATCCAAATACTCATCAGACAAAACGTGCCTCCACTAATTTATGATTATCTTGAAACAAAACCATAAAACAAAAAGGTAAAAACAATAAAATCAAATCTGTTAAAAAATGAAAAAAAATCTGATCAATTTTTGTAATAAATTGAGATCCCGAAATAAATATCTCTGCCAAAATTACTTCATCAAAACAAATAGTACATGATAAAACCACTTATGAAATTTTTAAAAATTTGAGGCCAAATTATGAAAAAAAGCACTTAAAATCAAGTTGCACTAAAAAACTGAAAAAAGTTAAATTTTTTAATATTAGAAAAGCATATAAATCCAAAAAAAATCATTTCAGCCAAGAGAGTATCCAGATGCTCACAAGGCAACAGGCAAGTCATATTAGGCTATGAAACTTGTCTAAAAACAGAAAAACCGAAAAACTACAAAAAATTAAGAAAAATAGTTCCAATTTTCGCCACTTTTCATATTTCTCAACAAAAAAATGATTCATATCCCCAAACTAACCAATTATTATCTAACCTTTGCTCAAGTAGAAGGGGTTTTTTCAATATTCGAGCCAGTAAAAAAAAATTGTCAAAAAAAACAAAAATTAGCCCGAAAATCAGCAAAATATATGAAAAACCTCCAAATTCGCATAAAATTCATATGAATTTCCAGAAACCTCCAAACCACTACCAAAACCAGCCTAAAATAAAAACAAAATCAAAACCAAACCTCTTAACCAAAAAGAGTAAAAAAAAAACTGCTTTAAAATGCCGCACGTGAACAAAAAATTTCGCTCGCATAAAGAATTTTTTTCACTCCTCAATTTCTCGCTCTCTAGAAAACAGCGATATGAAAAAAACCACTCTCTTTTGGCTCCACTCTTCATTTTGTTCGGCAACAAAATCACTCCAAAGTTTTTCACGTGTTTCATTTCCCGCTTCAAATCTCACTCCAATAAAATTGATTACAAAATAAAAAGGACTTCTCCAATACTCCTCTTCGAGTCGAAAAAAGACTGCGCCCCAATACAATTCAAATTATTTGTTGTAAAAAATAGGAGCGCATTAATAGCCGGCTGAGAAGCTGAGACGGCTATTAAATATTATAACAGAAAATCTCAAAAGTCAGTAATATGCAGATAAAAATCCAGAATATTTGATTCTGTATGATTTTTTTCAATAACGCCACTGTTCGACACTGATCGGGCAAAATAAGCTTGAACTAAAAGATATTCTAAATAAAATAGGATGGTTTGAATAATGACGACCACCACAAATTAAGTTCTAAAAGCTGTCGCCTCTGACCTGTGCTAGCTAGGGATTGTGTAATGTTCTCCCTAATAGCCCAGATGTGTTCACATTGAGACTCGTCACTCCCAGCAACACCGTTGACTGCTAAACGACCTCTCAATACATCACCCATGAATCTGTCAGTAGCACCAATTTCGTCTCCTGAAACGGTTGGTCAAATGCAACTTTCTTTCCTCTTCGCGAAAAAAACTTTGCTTTTGAAGCCTGTAAGAGGCTATTGAGGCAAAAATGGGAAATGCATCTTTCCCCGTGCGAAAAAAAAAGATTTTGTAAAAGCTTTTGAAAAACAGGCTATGAAAACAGACTTTGTAAAAGATTTTGAAAAAAAAAGAATATTAAAAAAAAGGCTATGGAGAGTTGTGTTTTTGCACTGATAATGGTTTTCATGAGATCGTATTGAGCTGAGCTGACTTACGATTGCAATTATTAGGGTGTAAAAACATCATTTAAATGGTTCTAACTTTCACCCCGATTCACTTAACACCGCATTTCTTACAATAAAATTTCACCCACTAAACGGGGGGGGGGGGCAAGCGGTAAAGATCCTACAGAAAAGACGAAAATCGGGGTGAATGACAGATGGATGAAAGGATAAGGGCCTGAACAAATAGGGGTGAAAAAGCAGGACAGCTAAAGCAACCACTAAATATGGCAGCTGAACAGCTAAAGCAATCGCTAACAATTTTTTTGGTACTACTTCGAAAACGTATACCATGTTGTGATTTGTACTTAGAGAATCTTTTGTCTATCTGGAGGAGAACTCATAGACGTTACTCAGGATCTATATCGAAAACCAAAGGGACTAACAACCCGATACCCAGCTCCTAAATCCTCTTCTACTATTACTACTATATGAACATAAACAAAAAAACAAAACCAGGAAGAACCTGATGTCTCAACTTAATTCCGACATTTTTCTGATTTTAGTTGAACTCAAAAAACCTTCAAGTAGATAGAGGCATCCTCATTTGACATGAAATCTTGAAAATTAAGTAATCAAAGTCATTTTGAGGGTGAGGAAAATCAATGAGTGTAAGGTATTTCACATGAACAAAAAACGCAGTCTAATAAGAGAGAAAATTGAGTTCACACAAATCAGTCTAAGATCTGCATAAACAATGAATGAATAAACAGAAGTTGACTTGAAGTGACTTCAGTGTCAGAGAGTGGTACAAAAAATATTGGCGGAATAAAAAACAACCGGAACACTCCGCAAACGAATCCAAGCACAACTCGACAGAAACTGCATACAGCATCCTTCTCATTTAAAACATTTATTTTTAAGCTGTTTCATTTTTTTTTTTTAAAAAGTAAAAAATAAAATAAGAAAGCAGAGACTGATCAATTTTCTCCAAATATCTGATTAAAAGTATCTCTCAATTGAGAGATCAAAAAGTTATTTTCAATCGAAAAAATATTCGCGAAAAAATTTAAAAACCAGTAACTAACTTACTGAAAATAGTCTTAGCGAGATCCGGGACGTTCCTTCAATTTTTTTCAAAAATTTAGATACCTTTTCTGTATGTTCAATGGTCATCCGTACAACATATACGGAATTTAATAAAGCCAATCTTGTAAATATGTGACGATTGGCTCTGCATGGCATTTACCAATTCGCCCCATCTCAATTATTCATCAAAAAATGTCTTCTTTAATCAGATTGCTGCTTCAAGAACTGGACTTGCTAAGTACGAGCACATTGCAGCACAAAACTAGTGAAAAACTGAATTTCATACCATTTCCAGACACTTCAACTAGGACATAGAACTGTTCTTTCATGTCTAGAGGGACTTTGTAGCCAAAGTGTTCGACCACCACTGTCAATGCGTCTTTGTCAATTAACTCAAACGCACTCAGATGACCTGAAAAGAAAATCAGAACTACAGCCTTTTTGCGTTTCCCACTTCCTATTTTCCTAACAAGTGACTTCTGACGTAACTGATTCTCAAACTAAACGTATATCAGGCTTTTACTGTTTGTCGAATCGAATTATTAGTGGATTGAACGCCGCCGAAAGACGAGTGAAAGCATTCATTACAGATATCAAAAAGAAGTAGTCTAACGAAATAAATTTACAGAAATGTCGAACAACTCAAACTACGTAAATTTTGTGGTGAAAATTGAGTAAATGTCAAACGTGATTTGTTATACTATACAATGCATTATCGGACAATTTTGATCGTACGGCAATACTAAACGACACAAAAATCAGTGGAAAAACTGGCGAAACGTTCCAAAATGACTGGCAACCCACGTTTCATTTCGTAAACTAACGGTGGCTGGGTTACCCGTGGGTTTTAAAAAGAAGTGCGTCTAGTTACGGTAGTTAATATGTTCCTCTATAGGAAGGTACGCAAAACCAGTTACGGAAACAAAACCACCTCATGCCGGAAGAATTGCTCTCGAATGACAAGCGCGAACTCTGATCTATTGTACCCTGCTTCAGTCGGTGGAAGGGGGAAGAGACTAAGAAGTTCACTAAATGGTCTTCAAATGACGTCACTAGAGGGTACTAAATAACACTATTAAGTTTTAAAAAGTGACACCAACATCGGCAAACATTTCATTTAACGGATCTTTTCCGTTAGTGCCCCCCAGTAGGCTATACACCTCCAATTATAGAGCACGTGTCATTGCATAGTAACTACATAGTAGATCATTATGTAAAAAAATTACACGCGCGTCTGGGGGTGCAAATAATATGCACCCAATAAGCTGGGGGCAGAAACGGAAAAGATCTCATTTAACTTTTAGTAGGAAATTGCCACCAATTGAGTTCAGCTGATCAAAGTTGTAAATGAAAAGCAAATTTATATCACGCAAAACGTCAAATGCGTAAAAGTCACTTAAAAAAACGGTCAATCCGGAAGCAAGTCGAAGCGTTGCACCTTCACAAAAACCGTAATTGAAGCCAAACCCCTATCGTTTGGCTGAAAACACCTATTAATTACCAATGTTAAACATAATCGACTAACGACGGGCGAATTGCTCTCAAACGACTGGCAAACCGTTGGCTCCTGTAGTACCCAGTTGAGGTTAACATATGCTAGAATTGCGGCGGGGGGGGGGGGGGTTGTTGAGCGGAGTTGGGGGGGGGGGGGGGTGGCAAGGGGCGGGTGCTAGGATTGAGAGGGCTGGACGAGCAACAGATTTACAAGGGTGCAATGGGTGTGTTTTGGTGGGGGACGAGTTGGAGGGGGAGGGTGTGAGTGGGGGCGGGGTGACTGAGAGGGAAGACTGCGGGGTGACTTTTAAGATTAAGAACCGCACTTCACACTATGAAATTGTCTCTCAAAAGTTTTGCTGAATCGCACTCTAAGGGACTGTTGAGGCGTAGGCAGGGCTCTAAGAGAATATAAAACGAAAAGTCAAACAGGTCAGATGAAAACACGTCAGTCAAAAAATGAACAAAAAAGCACAAGACTAAAAATTGATACAAATTTCGTTAAGAGCAACGAAGTTGATAAAAAACGAACATTTTTTGTATTTAAAGATGTAGTTTTTTGTAACTACTTTTTGAGATGTTATATTTTGATCAAGAATCTGCTTAACTTCTTGCTGCTTCTTTTAGCTGCTCTCAACTAACCTTCAAATCGAGTGACACACATTCACTTGACCTCATCCCTCTGAAATATATTAAAAATCAATTTGAGAGTGAATAAGTCAATTGTGAGAGTGAGGTAAGTCACGTGTGACCAAAAACTTAATCACGCGAGTTAACAAAAAATTGCTCCAATAAAAGTGAAAAATGACGTCACGCACGCAATTCAGTTGAAATTGCATGAACGATCAAACAAAAGGCAGATTTCAAGTGATCGTGACGTCATATGATCGTAACAAATAACTTGACGACGAAATAAAAACCAAACTTAAACTATTTCAGAAAAAATGAAACCAGATTAAAACTCAGAGTGAAAAAACCAAATCATGAATTGTAAAAGATATGTTGCCATTTAGAAGATCCGAATATAAAAAACCAAAAATTAATTAAAAAGTTGAGAACTATGAGCCAATTTAGCACATGAAGCGGATTATAAGGCTCTCCAAAATACTGTACTATCAATTCCAGAAGTTCAAATATTGATAAAATGTCTAAAAAAATGTTTCAAACAATCTAAAACCAAATGAGCCTAATGGACGAAAAAGCAGCTATAAACGGCGACTATCTATATGCGTCCTTTTCTCAAAAGCACTTTTCAAAGTCGAAATGTCATTCCCTGAACGCAACGCATGGATAACGTCTCTCGCTTCAAAAAAAAAACCGTCACTTGGTAATTTTACTGTAGATAAAAGGCACCTGAACAAATAGTAATTCCGCTAAGATAAACTGAAGAAAACTAATACTCCTCTTCCAGTTGTAGAAGAACCTGTGTAATACCAATATTCCTGTTCGAATCTAGAAGAATCTGTCTAATACCAATATTCCTCTTCAAATCGAAAAAAGACACATTTACAAAAATTGCTCCAAACTTCGTTTGAGAGCAATTATACATTCCCTTCAAAAAATGTATATTTACTATATAGAGGTCCCAGAATTAGCTTAGCAAGATTGAACAGTTGATGAATGCCGACAAATAACCTCCTAATGATGTTCTGGAAAGTCGAAGTGCCTTGACAACGTTCGCAAATGACGACAATTCAAGAAGCAGCACTGATCTGGATGTCGGCTTCACTGGACAGAGTATGTTAACATTCATAATCAGTCCCAGGGTTCCTTCCGAGCCAATGAACAGTTGCTTCAAACTTAAACCTGCAACAAAAACATTTCAAAATTGATAACAAGCTTAATTTTAGATGATTTAAATCCTGACGTATTTTGTCATGCTGCAGTTAAGCTAGAGCACGCAGAAATGTGGAGTGCAATTGTAATGTTCATTGCTCAAGCAGTCAGTCATGGCAACCGACTGGAACAACTGCCTGATTATATCACTAAAGCCTTCAGAAAGAGCATTCTGACAGTATTTGAGGATCAAAATGCTTCTAGCTTTTTGACTATCAGCATCATGTGCAATCATTTTACGACGAATTGCTTTTCTCAGAGCCTTAGCAGATACATCTGAAAATAACTACTCACTGCAGCGATAACATTATTGCAACATCAAGTGCTGCTCCAGCATATCGGTTGCGTAGTTGTTCAAGCGAATCGTTAAGGTCGTTTCTTGTTTTCGGCGAGTCGAAGGTAATAGTTGAGTGCATCACCGGCTAAATGTAGGTGAAGATATCGTGCACCTTGGTGATTAGCTTCAGGAATTCTAGATACGGCGATGCTTGCTCTCAATAGTCCTTCAAATTCAGGCCAGTTTTCGTTTGGTAGTCCTGAGAATCTTTTCAGATGTACGTGAGGCGGACTTGGATCTGCCATTTTCTTTTAATCACTTCGTTAATGAAGTGTTTGTGAGGACCGAACAATTTGTGCGCTTCTCCAATTTAGCTATGTCACAGAGTTTGCAGTTTAGGCTATTTGGTTGGTGTTTTTTGTTCTTCTCTGCAAGTTTTTGACTTACTTTTCTGTCGATTGTTTTGTTGTTGAAGAATACGAACGCGTTTCTAGGTTGATAGCCTTCCAACAGTGTCATAGAAGTATTGTTGTAGCTTGCGTCGTACTTTCTCTTTGCCGGCAAAACAAATAGGTTGATTGCTCATATAATTTTGAATGGTTAAAGTAGGTTTGTGCTTGTAGTGTGGTTTATTTACAAAAGTCTTTTTCAATCAATCAAAATTCAGCATCGTCATATTACGGCTGTTTAGAAAAAGCGGAGGCGGTGGGTTTCGAATCTTTAACCTCAGGATTATAAACAGTGTTGCCTAGTGTGCTGTGCCAAGTGGGTCTTGATTAGTGATATTGTCAAAGTCAAGGGATTGACTAAACTAATTAAGTATAAATGGAAAGCAACATCAATAGTGGTTTGTTCTAAGTTTTTATTGAGTATTCCAGATCAAAGCGCTGAAAGTTTACTTTATGTTTGCTCTTATTTGTCCTCTTGTTTTCTTATCTGATGTATGCTAAGAAGTTGAGCTGGGGAACGCGACTGCTGTATATTGTGAAAAGAAAACTACATTCCGCGTTGGCCAGGTTGATGTGAGTTTCGTGCCATATCGGAGCAATATTTGTCCAGTTACTGATGGTGCGATTGAACATTTTTGTACTCGATTTTGTCCGAAAACTGCAATGATGTTCGTGTTGGTCGTGGCAGGCATAGTACGCATAAAGTAGAAAAAATAAAGGCATGCAGATTTATTAAAAACGTTGAAAAACAGATTAGAAATTTCGGATAACTAAATGGTGCGGCCGGATATTTAAATTTAGTGCCTCCTGACCGCCATTATACTTTCTATGGCTTGGGCCACTGCACGATTTCCTGATGCGTTTGGAGTACTGAATGCCGTGATGTAATGTGGTTCGGGGTTTATCTGATCAATTTGGACTTGTCTTTTGATGATAGCGAAACAGATCGTTTACTGTGATGTTGTCATTGTCTTTCTTGTACTTGAAGGGCATGCCTTGAATGAATTGTTCTTTTATTCGTCTTGTTCTTTCGTCAGTGCGGTCTATGTGAGCTGCAGGGTCGTCCACAATTGCGATTTTTGTGAGATCTGCGAGGAAGTCATCTAGTTGTTCTTTCATCGGTTGCGTAGCTGTTCAAGCGACTCGTCTACGTCGTTTCTTGTTTTCGGCGGGTCGAAGGTAATTATTAAGTGCATTACCGGCTAATTGTAGATGAAGATATCGTGCACGTTGGTTTTTCGCTTCAGGAATTCTGATACGGCGATGCTTGCTCTCAATAGTCCTTCAAATTCAGGCCAGTTTTCGTTTGGTAGCCCTGAGAAACTTTTCAGATGTACGAGAGGCGGACTTGGACCTGCCATTTTCTTTTAATCAGTTCCTTAATGAAGTATTTTTGTGGAACGAGCAATTTGTGCTCTTCTCCAATTTAGCTATGTTACTGAGTTTGCAGTTTAGGCTATTTGTATCGTCTTTTTTGTTCTTCTCTGCAAGTTTTTGACTTACTTATCTGTCGATTGTTTTGTCGTTGAAGAATACGAAAGGGTTTCTAGGTTGATAGCCTTCCAAAAGTGTCATAGAAGTATTGTTGTGTCTCGCGTTGTATTTTCTCTTTGCTAGCAAAACAAATAGGTTGATTGCTCATATAATTTTGAATGGGTAAAGTTGTTTTGTGCTTGTAGTGTGGTTAATTTCTCGAATTCGATAATTTTGAAAGAAATTGTAAAGTTCTGAGCTTTTCGTAAAACGGATCCCTTTGATGTCCGTTTGATTGTCTTCTTGTGCGATAAAATAAAGGCTAATTCCAGTGTTTGTTTTTCTAATGATTCAAAGATTGTAAGTTTTTCCGTTAATGGCTAATTCCATGAGTTCCAAATTTTTCCTCTTTTTCTAACAGAACTAGGCGTTCAACATCTGTGCCGCCATATGATAACTATCTTCTTAGTTTGCTTATACCTTTTCTATCTTTTTAGAGGCGGCTATGTAGATGCTAGTGCCAAGTGCTATATTGTATGAAGAAAGTTATCGTTGGGATTTCTTTTCTAATAGAGTCTTTTAATTGCAAGATTGTGCTAAGTGCTATTCGGAGCGCAGGTTCGGTAAAAACGCTCTTTTTCTGCTACAAGTTTTTTATTCAAGTATTCTGGTAAGCAACTGAACTGGAGTGAGCAGAATCGTCTGTGAATTTCGAGATAATAAATGCGTGCTGTATAAGTCTTTTTCAACCAATCAAAAATCAGCATCGTCATAGCCAATAACAACTCATTTGGAAGCTATTAACTACAACATGTACAAAAGTAGATTTAAAATCAATTCAGGACTAAGGAATCAAACAAATTACGAGGAGGTCTGAAAGAGATTCGTACATATTTGTTTCACAGCCTTAGTATTATGAGGTTTCAGAATCCGCATCACGTGTGGAAAGGATAATTAGATCATTTCCGTTTGGTCCTTTTATGCACGATCAGTTAAAGAGCATGTACCAGTACATAATAAATCATTATGAAAAAGAGTGGCACTTTTGATTATGCATCCACTCAATAACCTTGTGGGCGCACAAACGGAAAAGATCCGGATCATAATGCATTTTAGCAGGCTCAATACGGCCTGTTTTCTATGGTTTAATACCAACTCAGCACGGTAATAACAAAAAATTTGATCCAAAAGTAGAACATGTATTCGACATTTCTATCGTATATTTACATTTTTTCAATTTGATCCCCCTCCCCCATGTGGGTGCACTTTTTTTCAAGCCCAAGGGGTACGTTTTTATGGCATGTTTCTATGAAATGACACATAATATCTGATTGGGGGGCAATCACGGAAAATATCGAAACATTTAATCTTACCAGCCGAAAATGTTTAGTGGTCATTAACATTACCAGTGTTGTCTTTCCGAACACTTTTCCCCAAATCCAGAAGACTTCCATCTGCGGTAACAACTTCCATGCCCAACACATTCTCACGAAGAGAGCCATATTTGAACAACCTCACTCCACCTGCATTTGTGGCCACATTTCCCCCTATTTGACATAATCCCTTGGCTGCAAGGTCTAGTGGAACACCTACCACAAGGATGAAATCAAATAATTGCAAACCAGAAAAGAAGGAATGACAGTAACAAAAAATTATGGAATTGCAATTTCATTTTACAAGCTGAGAGCAAGTTCCAAGCTCAATTAATTTTGTAATTTCAGCATTTACAAGATTAAAAACTAGCAATTAATCTTTTTTATCCAAACATATAAGCTCTAATCTACGCAATAAAAACAACTGTGCGTAATTTTACTCAATTTTTGTTGAGGGGGAACTATATGTAAATTTTGGCGGACCAAAATTGTAAAAATGTAGTGGTATCATCAGAAAGCCCTTCAAGCATATAATATCTTAAATGCAGATTTTTTTCGAATTTCGTCTTGCTAGAAATGTTATCGAGGTTTAAGCTTTTGTGAATATTTCGCTTTTGAAGCTAATTTTGTTCTTTTAGAAGAATTGTTGGTCATTTTTTTCTTGTTTTTCCAAAATTTTCTGAAATTAGGTACTAATAAGTAATTATAATTCTTTTGTTATAATCTGTTAACATATGTTACTTTACTTTTTACAAACGGTGAACAGACAAAAGAGTCCCAGACAAAACAGTACCAGACAAAACAGTCCCGAATAGCAAAATATTCCCAGACAAAACAGTACCAGACAAAACAGTCCCGAATAGCAAAATATTCCCAGACAAAACGGTCCCAGACAAAATAGTCCCATGAAAGCACACAAAACAGTCCCAGACAAAATAGTCCGAACTAAAGATAAAGTTAAGCATATTCGCAACAATTAACTAAGAAAACCCTTAATTATTCATATGATTCTATTTCACTGAAAAAATATTAAGCTGCTTACAACATAATTTTTGCCAAATAATGTATTTTGAAACAAGTTTTTGGTTTAATCCTAATTCATGTCAACTAAAAACAATGCACTCAGAAGCTTAAATCATAGATTATGTTTGATAGTTGTTTGTAGATTATATTTACATTTCTTCCGATATTTATTTGGGACTATTTTGTCTGGGACTATTTTGTCTGCTTTCTTGGTACTATTTTGTCTGGGACTGCTTTGTCTGGGAATTTTTTGCAATTTGGGACTGTTTCGTCTGGGACTGTTTTGTCCGGACACGTTACAAAACTATTTTGATCAATTTGGACAAATGCGTCACTAATTTAGCCAAATGCCAGATAATTTGGCGCCGCATCAGGTCAATTCAACTATTTTTCTCGCGTTTTGAGAAATCTCAGAAAAATTATATCGAAGAAACAAGAAAAATGCGCATCATCAAAATTTGTATGTTTTTAGCCTGACTTCATTAGTTTTAGTCTCTTCTTACTTATAAGTTTAAATTTTTGGAAATTGTATTATTTTTGTATCAACAAAAAATTTTTTCTATTGAACGTTTTATCTTCCATTTATAACTTTTTATCATAAACCAGGTGTGAACTTTAGTTTTATCATAAAGCAACAAGAAGTTTTTCTGAAATTCGGAAAACAAAAGTTTCACTCCCCTCTACCTTCTTCAACAACTTGATTTTGTTTGAACAACTTCATCGTCCAACAATGCAACCAGTCAGTGAAACAAAAAAAAAATCGATCCAACTGTACTTAGGTTTGTGAATTTTTTGATATAAATCTTCCAAAACATATATTCTCTGTCAAATGAATTGATTTTTTTGCAAATTTTATTGCTCAACCACTATTCTTTCTTGTCGTATTTGCCAACCACATCAAAATGTCAATGGAGTTGGTTGTTGGTTTCTTAAAGTCAACTAATTTACAGTTTTTAAAAGTTCAAGAAATTCTTTCAAAAACGTCTTCACGGTTTGGTAGTTTTATTGTTTTTTATTCAATTTCCAGATAACGGGAAATCGTTCCTCAATTGGTGAAGTAGATTTAATCAATGAGACTTGTTATTTTTGAGATCGAGAGACAGCACAACACAACACAATAAGTACGGACACTTAATTAACCACTCATATTTTGAAACCATATACCATTATAGAGTATTTATAACAAATTTATAACAACATTAACAAAATGAAGAAAAAGCCGATAAAAAATAAAATAGATTCCTTATTGTTTCCTCAGAGAACCTGTGAGACCTATCAAAAAAAAGCTTAAGTGCCAAGACGACAAAAACAAAAAAGCCAAAATAGATTGACTTTTCTTAAAAATAAGTGAATTGAGAATAACAGAACTGTTAGTTATCAACTGAAAACTTTATAAGATACCATATGCCAGTAGGACTTATCAATAACGAGAATTAGCGACATGAAGAACAACAAATACGAGCAGACAACAAAAATTCATATAACAGTAATAAGTAAAAATTTATAACAAAGAATTAAATTTAAAAACACCGTTAAAAAACTGAAAACATTCAATACATTTCTCGATGCCCTATTAAAAAGCCATGGGTCCTGCTATTAGTGAGAGGTGCCAGTAAGATAGAAAAAATCGAAAAAAAATGAGAACAAATGACTGAAAAAGAGTGCGCTATGTACTCTCCAAACCCTTCTGACTTTACAAAAAAACTGGAAGAGACCAAAAAAGCTTTGAGATTCCTGCTATTATTGACAGTATGATAGAAAAACAAAAAAAAGTGGACAAAAATTAAAAGCTAAAAGAAATCATTATATATAATACAAAAAAAAATATGTAATTCGCAAAATTTAATAGCAGCCTGTTTATTTATCCCGTTTTTAAGACGAAAATTCGAATGGGTTAGACGACAACACGGTCAAGCAAACAATTGCATTCAAAAAAGACAACAGGACTAATATAATTGCTATTAACTTCGTTTGAGAGCAATTAAAAAACTGAAAGCATTCAATAGATTGCTTAATATCACATTGAAAAAGCAATGCTTCCTGCCACTAAAGAGACTATGGTAGAAAAAGAATGAAAATGGATTCAAAAGCGGTAAGAACTCTTAGTTGCCTGTTCATCGACGGTTTCTCATAATTTCAATTAAACATGTAAAACACTTCAAGTTGCATTTTTTACGCTAACTTGGCTCTTTTCGAAGAATATCTGATCATTTTTGTCTGAATTGTTCCCAGATTTTCTGAAATTAGGTACTCAAAGGTACCTATAATTGTTTTATCTGTTAACAAATGTTACTATGCTTGTGCTTTTCAAAAACCTACTTTTAACAATTAGCACCAACGCTGCGTTAATACAGCCAAATATTTAAAAATTTGGGGCCGCATCAATTCAACTCAGCTATTTTTGTCGCATTTAACTTCAAGAATTCCCGCAAAACTTATACTAATCAGAATAAATTCTTGAAAACATTTTACAGCACTTATGAAAGAGAGATGAGAAAAACAGAATTCATATTGTAAAATGCACAGGAAAATTTTGTTCAACCACGAACTCTAAATCCACTTAAAACAGTTTGAAAAACTTAACACTTCACCATTATTTTTTTTTCAGTGTCTTTACTAATCACGCGTTACTGAAACCACCACATTTTGACTTCTCAGAAAATCAAAAAATCGAAAAAAAATGAGAACAGATGACTGGAAAAGAGTGCGCTAAGTACACTCCAAACCCTTCTGATTTTAAAAAAAATAGGAAGAGACCTAAAAAGCTTTAAGTGAGATTCCCGCTATTAGTGAGAGTATGATTAGAAAACAAAAAAAGTGGAAAAAAATAAAAGCTAAAAGAAATCATATATAAAATAACAAAAAAAATCATATGTAATTCGCAAAATTTAATAGCACAGAGTTGATTTTAAAAACAGAATCTTAAACATAAACAACTAGCGTCAAGCAAACTCGTCTCAAACGGCCGCCAAGCGGTTGGCTTCAAAAGTAGCCAGCTGGGGCTTAGAGGTGCTAGCATGGGGGGGGGGTAAGTGTGTGTGTGTGTGTAAGGGGGCGCTGTGGTGAATCGCATTCTTAGAGCATAGTAAGGCTTAGGGTTCTAAGAGACCCTAACGCTTTCCGAGTTCAACCTGTTTATTTATCCCTTTTTTAGGACGAAAATTGGGATCGGTTAGACGACTACTCGGGTACGCAAACACCCGCATTCAAAAAAGACCACAAGACTAATATAATTGCTATTAACTTCGTTTGAGAGCAATTAAAAAACTGAAAGCATTCAAAAGATTGCATAATATTACATTGAAAAAGCAATGCTTCCTGCCATTAAAGAGACTATGGTGAAAAAGAATGAAAATGGATTCAAAAGCGGTAAGAACTTTAAGTTGGCTGTTCATTGACGGTTTCTCATAATTTCAATTAAACATTAGTAAAACACTTCAAGTTGCATTTTTTACGCTAATTTGTCTCTTTTCGAAGAATATCTGATCATTTTTGTCTGAATTTTTCCCAGATTTTCTGAAATTAGGTACTCATAAGTGACTATAATTATTTTATCTGTTAACCAATGTTACTATGCTTTTTAAAAACCAACCTTTAACAATTAGCACCAATGCCTGCGGTAATTTAGCCAATTATTAGAAAATTTGGGGCCGCATCAAGTCAACTCAGCTATTTTTGTCGCATTTCCCGCAAAATCTATACTAATCAGAATAAATTTTTGAAAACATTTTACAGCATTTATGAAAAAGAGATGAGAAAAACAGAATTCACATTGTCAAACACACAGGAAAATTTTGTTGAAACACCAAATCCGACTCCACTTAAAACAGTTTGAAAAACTTAACGCTTCACCATTATTAATTTTTTTTCAGTGTCTTTACTAATCACGCGTTACTGAAACCACCACATTTTGACTTCTCAGAAAATCAAAAAAACGAAAAAAAAATGAGAACAAATGACTGAAAAAGAGTGCGCTATGTACTCTCCAAACCCTTCTGATTTTACAAAAAAACTGGAAGAGACCAAAAAAGCTTTGAGATTCCTGCTATTATTGACAGTATGATAGAAAAACAAAAAAAGTGGAAAAAATTAAAAGCTAGAAGAAATCATATATAAAACAACAAAAAAATCATATGTAATTCGCAAAATTTAATAGCACAGAGTTGATTTTAAAAACAGAATCTTAAACATAACAGACTAGCGTCAGGCAAACTCGCCTCAAATGACCGCCAAGCGGTTGGCATCGAAAGTAGCCAGCTGGGGCTTAGAGGTGCTAGCATTGGAGGGGGGGGAGTGTGTGCAAGGGGGGCGCTGTGGTGAATCGCATTCTTAGAGCATAGTAAGGCTTAGGGCTCTAAGAGATCTTAATGCTCTCCGGGTTCAACCTGTTTATTTATCCCGTTTTTAGGACGAAAATTCGAATGTGTTAGACGACAACTCGGTCAAGCAAACAAGCGCATTCAAAAAAGACCACAGGACTAATATAGCTGCTATTAACTTCGTTTGACAGCAATTAAAAAACTGAAAGCATTCAATAAATTGCTTAATATCACATTGAAAAAGCAATGCTTCCTGCCACCAAAGAGACTATGGTAGAAAAAGAATGAAAATGGATTCAAAAGCGGTAAGAACTCTTAGTTGCCTGTTCACTGACGGTTTCTCATAATTTCAATTAAACATTAGTAAAACACTTCAAGTTGCATTTTTTACGCTAATTTGTCTCTTTTCGAAGAATATCTGATCATTTTTGTCTGAATTTTTCCCAGATTTTCTGAAATTAGGTACTCATAAGTGACTATAATTATTTTATCTGTTAACCAATGTTACTATGCTTTTTAAAAACCTACTTTAAACAATTAGCACCAATGCTGCGTTAATTCAGCCAAATATTAGAAAATTTGGGGCCGCATCAAGTCAACTCAGCTATTTTTGTCGCATTTAACTTCAAGAATTCCCGCAAAATTTATACTAATCAGAATAAATTTTTGAAAACATTTTACAGCATTTATGAAAAAAAGATGAGAAAAACAGAATTCACATTGTCAAACACACAGGAAAATTTTGTTGAAACACGAATTCCAACTCCACTTAAAACAGTTAGAAAAACTTAACGCTTCACCATTATTAATTTTTTCAGTGTCTTTACTAATCTTTAGTAAAAGTCACTCGAAAAGTCAAAACTGTTAAGCGAAGATTTTGCATAAAAAAGACACACATGTTTACAATAAATGCTGTGAACTTCATTCAAGAGCAATTAATTAGTTCATAACTTTGATGGATTTACATAAACCAACTGAGTTGATCGTGTTATCCAGATGTTGTAGAATGCATCCGGACTGCACAGAGACCACGCTGGATTCCTCATCGACCCACACGATCTATCAACAGATAGAAAACAAATTTATCACATTCTACTGGAAAAAACCAGCAGCGAGTACAATAATGCTTTAAGGAAGCCATTACTTGCCTAAATTAATAAATTAACAAATGTTTGAAGCCGAATTTAACACAAAAATTAATTAGTCATTAGGTTAAATAACAGTAAATAATTTCAAGTCTGATTAATACTATTTAAAAAAGCATGGTAGCAAAACGGTTGCATATAATATCCGCGAACAAATTTAACATTACACTGACTAAATATCTGTCAGTAAAAAACGTAATTAGTGCGAATTAGTAAACATTTAACCTTAAAATTTTTCAGACCACACAATTCGTTATGCCGAGAGTTGCTCCTCATTTTGAATTCAAACTTTTGACTCTCGTTCTTATGCTATTCTAGTTTTCAATGGCAGCGACAGCTCATGGCGAATATATCCTGTGTCATAGTTTCGGGATATTTCTGAAGATATATTGATTTTCTTTGATGAAATTAGAATTTTGAGATTTGTTCCGATGAATTCCTGAAAGATCACGAAAACAGTTCCCACACTACAATAACTTAAGAGTGTGACGCAAAACAGCAGGCAACATCTGACCAAAAAAACTGATCTATTAAGAAGAGCCAGGAACAAAAACTTCTTGGCAACGTCCACCTATATTAGATTGATAAAAAAAATTGTAATTTTCCTTTAATGTTTTCAATAAACAAGAGCAAAGAGTTGAAAACAAACCTATGTAAAAGAATATACACCACTATATTCTTTTCAACGCAAAAAACGAACATATCCTAATCAAACTTCAAACGAACAGAGCAGGCAGTCCCGATAACATCTGAAATATGATCCTCAAAAAGCTACCAATAATAAAATCGCTGCTGTTTGTATTTGGAAGAGCCATTGCCAAAGGTCCTAACAAACTGAAAAATTTTGAACTCGTACCAATTGTTAAAGATGAAAACAATATTGATGTTGAAAAGTATAGATCCATCAGTTTTGCACGTAACGTCTCAAAAGTCCTGGAAACAGTTATGTTTGACGAGTTGTATGAAAGAGTCAAAAACAAGTTAAATCAGTCACAGCAATAGTTCCGGAGCCTCGATCTGTTGTAACTCAGATGATGATAGTAGTGAGAAATGGGGGGGGGGGTCTACCGCACAGAAAAAGGATCCCACCACTTCTTAGTCTCGAAACTACTTCTGATGTATTTTTATTATATTATCCTTTTTTAGAAGCTGCCGTAACCACTGAACCAAGGGAACATGATTTTTGTGTTACAGATGTATTTTTATTCTGGATCCGAATTCAAGGTTAGTTATTCTTCAGCGCTTTTATCGTTGCTTTTGACATATGGAAAACACCCAAAGTTGGTTCAATAATTAATAGTCATGAGAGATTGTGCCTTACGTACGTTTGTTAGATTGATTTAAACAACATTTAGGTATCGTTTTGACCAATTCTTACCAAACTCTTTATTGGAACGTATTTTTATCGATGTTTTGATCAAAGTTTTAGATTCAATTTTTATCATCAAATTGAAATGTGGCTGTTTGCTGTTTTCAGTTAAGCTTAGTCCTGTGTTATGGCTTTGTTATATTTTGGGACTGTCTGTTCAACTGATAATCTTACTGATTCTGCGATCAATGAGAAAGGTGTTTTAGAATATTTAAATTTTGAACTTGAACCAAAACATTCCCGCGTACAGAATTATCAAATGATTACAAATTATATGAAATAAAGTTTCTTAAACGGTTTAATAGTTTTCCTCAACCGAGGGTAAAACGATAACGCCATTTTCTTCCTCGGGATGAATTGACTTTGTAGACGATATCTTCAGTTGTTTCGTAGGTTTAACTGTAGCAACGGGTTTAACCCGCTTCACTGTTAGTCTCTGTTTTTCTTTGTTGTACACAATGAGTGCGGCGAATTCACGAATTCCCAGGGCAACATACTTGAGCTCCCACAGCTCTCCTTGATTTTGGAATTTCTTTATATGGAAGAAGACTGAGAGCATGAGGTCATCAGGGTCAAAGTATTTCATCGACAGCCTGTAGTAGACTCGGTCGGTATCTAAACATACACACACTATCATAGGCTTTTGTAATTAACTACAGCTTTAAGCCTTCAAGAATTGCTCCCTTTCCTAAACTAAGTATTTATTTTCAAAGTTTAAATGGAAACGTGAATATCACAACGTTATTAATTTTAATCTTTCGCTTTTCCGAATTTATTCTTAGTACTAATTCTAAAGATTAAATGTTTTATACTAACTTTGATATCTCTGATGACCTCGCAGTTCTTCGAGTCGAGACGCATTCTCTCACACGCTTCAATGTGAAACATAGTTCTTCCCTCGGCGTTGATTTTCCCCTCCGTTAGGACTCGCATCAGGTCTGATTCGAACCATATTGAATCGAGCAAGTCCTTGAAATGTTGCTCTGGGAGAGTCAGTGTCTGATGAAGAAACTTTTCTCCGTTGTAAAATTTATAGAGCGTGATCTCCATCATTGAGCCCTCAGTGTTGTCCTCCCGTTGAACTCGGACAAAACGCGTTGAAGTTTTGTACTCAAACAGATATCCCGACATCTCGTTTGTAATTTGATTGCTGCTCTTAACTTTGTAAGTTCAAATTTTGAGGATAGTTTAGCGATCGAATTTTGTGGGTTTTTATACAGCTTATCTTTACAAGATTAAGCAAAATTCGATGAAATCAAAATTCACGGTCTCTATCAGAGAACTGTGTTACTTAACATTTTCCTTATTCGGTTTTGTTCAGGCGCTTTTGTGCGGTAAAGAAAAGAAATTTCCAAGATCTTTATCGGATAGTTAGTTTCTTTTGCGTGATGGTTAGTTAGCTAACAAAGATAAGAGCGGCACTGTTTTGTTAAATTGTTGGATCATTTTCTTAAAGTTATTAAACGGAGAAAGCTTTCTTCAATCTTCATCTGAAATTATTCTCACCAAAATTGGTAAACAGAATTGAGGGACCCTTCGAGCTATCTTGTGGCGGTGGTTTCAAATTGGAACTTCATCAGCTCTCTCCTTCTAGCACGGAATTCTTCAAAGGTATGTTGAATTATCAAGCACTCTGGGTTAGTGTATGCTCAAAACAACTGTTGCACTTTTTTTAACAACTTTTTATTAGTGGTTGGATTCACGAAAAAGCACAATTGGGGGATAATTTATGCCCAATTTTTGTTCCACTCATGTTCTTTCTGCAAAATTTTTCTTCTTTCAAGTTTCACGAAACGGTTTTCAGGGGTTAACTTATGCTCAAATTTGCTGAAAGACAATGTTTGATAGGGGTTAATTTATTGCCAAATTCGCTGAAATTTATAAAAATTGTGCAACAGTTTTTGCTTACTTTTTCAAAGTAGAGAAAAGCCCTAGGGGTTAATTTATGCCCATTTTTTTCTAGAGCTGCTAAATATAAACTGAATATAAGCTGGTACAAATTTTTACATCTAATTCAAAAATGCCAGAACTATAAAAGGGTTAATTCTTGCCCGATTTAGCTTAATAACAAGGAGTTCTCTGGGGTTAATTCATGAACGACCTTGCTCAATTTTTCTCCTTTGTGTTCCCAAATTAGAAAGGACACTTCGGGGGTTAATTTATGCCCGATTTTCTTCCACTCCTGTTGTTTCTGCAACTTTCTCCTCTTGCTTTGAAATTAACGAAAAGAGCTTCCAGGAGTTAACTTATGCTCAAATTTGCTGAAAGAGTGTTTTATAGGGGTTAATTTATTGCCAATTTATAAAATTTGTGCAACAGGTTTTGTCTACTTTTTCACATTAGAGGAAAGCCCTAGGGGTTAATTTATGCCCAAGTTTTTTCTAGATCTGCTAAATGTGAACTATCGAATTTCGCAGTGGGTCGATTTTGTCGATTCAATGTT
Source organism: Convolutriloba macropyga (assembly GCF_964194025.1). NCBI lineage: Eukaryota > Metazoa > Xenacoelomorpha > Acoela > Convolutidae > Convolutriloba > Convolutriloba macropyga. Next base: position 54,596,258 of record NC_134470.1, on the reverse strand, counting down.
ACGATGCATCTAAATAAAAAAAGATAGAATTATCTAAAAGGGGTTAATTCTTGCCCCAATTAGCTAAATAAGAAAATTTTCTGGGGTTATTTCATGACCAACCTTGCTAAATTTTTCTTCATTGTGCAACATTTTTTTTCCACTCTCAATTGAGAAAGGACACTTCGGGGGTTAATTCATGCCCGATTTTTTCTTTCACTGATTAATATGCACGGGTCGATTTCAATATGGACCAATTTTTGTCTCAAAATTATTGGGGATGAAATTATTGGTTAATTTATGCCCAAATTTCTTTCTACTGATGAAAATGCACGGGCCGATTTAACTGACGATCAAATTGTAGACAAAATGAAATTCAATGAGTCGATTTCGGGTTTTCGCTTCTATAGTTGCTTCTAAGCAATGCATTACAGGGGTTAATTTTTGCCCCTTTTCTCATTCGTCAAAATGAATATGCTCTTATAATTTTGAATGATTTGGTTGAAGGGCTAAGGCCAAACTGTTTTAAGAATGAGTTAATTTTGAAAAATTTGCATCACTAAGGGATAATTTATGTCCAAATTTTTCACGTTTGTTCATTTTAATAGGTTCTAATCATGATCTCCTGTAGCTTCTGCAATGAGACTTTCACGAACAGGAGAGATCTCGCTGTGCATCGAGAGCAAAAGCACTCAAACTTACCCGACACCAACTTCAGATGTGGGCACTGCACAGTGATGTTCACTTTAGCAAAGAATTTAGTGCGCCATCTGAAGAACATTCACAAATCTTCCAGGACCCTTCGGTGCAATACCTGTCAAACTTTTTTTGGAACTGAGGCGTCTTGGAAACTATACTCCAGGACGGAACATTCTGTTGTTTCGGAAGTGCAACGCTCAGCCTTGCCGGGAGATCAAGGAGCAGAGTTTGTGTTAGAGAGAGACAGAAAGGCAATAAGGGGACACTTTCAAACATATCGCCTCAAAATTGTTGGTGACCAAGTTTTTGATCCTCTCGAGTATTTAGTAACAAACGAGGTTACGATTAGAAACTTCATTACCAACCGTTTAACCGAAATTTTTTCCGCCAAAGTAGGACTATGTATTGAAGTTAAGTTTTCGAAACCTTTACTCGATGAAAGTACACTCTCGTTTTTTCACAGTCCCATGGAGACTGTCACCACTTGTTTGACTACAGATGAGTACTTTGCTCATGTTGATAAGTTACTTACTAAAATTAATGTATTTTGCACAGCTGGCAGTGGTTGGGTTATCGAAAAGTTAAATATGGTTGAGATCAAATTCTCAAAGCATGTTCCACTTCGTGCTGGCTCCTACATACCGACTCCCAGTGTTTCAGAAAATAAGAGAAAATCCTTGCTCAATAGTAGAAATTTGAAGGACAACCTCTGTTTCATTTATTCAGTCCTTGCTTTTCTGTTTCCGGTTAAACAAAACCAAGAACGGCCGCAGAGTTACAAGAATAATTTCAGTTCTCTTATTTACAATCCTCGTAAAATGCCTCTGGCCTTATCCGACATTCCTAAATTTGAGAAAGATAATCATCTTAAAATAAATGTTTACGCCTTCGAACAGCGCAAAATTTACCCGGTTTATTTAACTAAATACGCTGGTGTTGCTCGAAGAGTTCATCTATTGCTGTTGTCAGATGAAAACAGTTGGCATTATTGCTTAATTAAAAACCTAGACCGCCTATTAAAAATTCTCTTGCGAACTCCGAACACAGCTAACTCCAAAAATAATGCACGCAAATTTTGCGAAGTTTGCCTTCAAAGTATTGCGCGTGATAAATTTATCCTGCATAAGTCCTTATGCTCATTTGAGCAGCCGCAAATCATTGAAATGGCACCGAAAGGAACCACAATTACTTTCAAAAACTGGCATAAAACTTTCAAGTGCCCGTTTGTTGTTTACGCTGACCTGGAAGCATTTGATGTTAGAACGGAAGATTTTGATCTAGCTGCCGAACAAATGCAGAATGGCCTCAAAAAGGACGGAGCGTCGACAACAGTTGTTGAATACCAGTATCCCTGCAGCTTTGGTGCTGTTCTCGTGGATATGCGCTATTCGCATGTCGAAATAGAAAAGTTTTTATCGTGGTGACGATTGTATTGCTATCCTAATGGACACTTTGAGATCTTGGGTGAAATGGGCCGACAAGGAGCGTCAGAGATATCGCTATCTCTCCATGTCATAGTCTAAGAGACAAAAAATGATTGAAGATTGGACTTCGCCCTGCTGCATTTGCCATAAAAACTTTATAGACGAGTTTTCAGAAATGTCAGAAAAAAAAGTTATCCATCATTGCATTTAAAAGTGACCGTAGGATCTTTTCTTCCGGTTTATTTTCATAACCTGTCGCTCTATGATGCTCATCACATTGTCAAGTATCTCAAGCTTGAAGAAAATGAACAGCTTTCAGCTATTCCGAGAACAGAGGAGACTTTTATATCTTTCTCGGTTCACGTTCCCGTTCGTTCTTACATTAACAAAGTTGGTGTGGCGAAAAAAATTCGACATGAAATTCGTTTTCTTGATAGCATAAATTTTATGGCCGCTTCTCTTGATGCTATTGCCAACACTCTTCAAGACTCTGACCTAAAGCTTGTTCGCTATCGATTCCAAGAGTTCACTGACTTAGAGTTTAGAAAAATTAGGGCAAAAGGCATATTCCCTTATTCATTTCTCGACTCAAAAGAAAAACTTTTTGCTCCCTTACCAGAGCATGGTGAGGAGTGGAGAAACACTTTAACCGGTACAATAGACGTTTCTCCCGAAATGTACGAGCAAGCTGTTGAAATGTACAAATTGTTTGACTGTTCAAATTTTGGTGATTACCACGATGCCTATTTACAAATTGATGTTTATTTGTTGGCAGATGTTTTTGAGTTGTTCAGAACAGTTTGTATTTCAGTTTACCGGTTAGATCCTGCTTACTTTTACAGTGCTCCAAATTTGAGCTGGGATGCTATGCTGGTAACCACTGGCGTAGATTTAAGTTTAGTAGATGACATTGACATGCTCCTGTTTTGTGAAAAGGCAATCCGCGGTGGTCTTGAGGGTGTCGGAGCTCTCCGTCACTTCAAAGCGAACAATAAGTACCTCAGTAGTTTTAATCCTGCTGAGAAATCTGTATTTGGTGCTTTTTGACGTTACCTCTCTATACGCAGGAATAATGATGAAGAAACTGCCCAAAGATGACTATCGATGGTTAGAGTGTAATTCTATACAGGAGTTATTTAGAAAGTATGAAGCAGACAGTAGCGTTGGATTTTTTGTTGAAGTTGATCTCACTTATCCTTCTTGTATTCATGATGAACATTACGACTTTCCTCTCGCACACGAAAAACTTTTTATCAAAGATGACTGGCTTTCTCCTTATAGCAGAAAACTAGCGGGAAATCGTGCGCCCGTGCCAAAGCTTGTTGAGACTCTGTTTGACAAAAAGCGCTACGTTTGTCATATTGAGAACCTGAAATTTTACTGCGGTCAGGGTCTCCTGGTAACAGCAGTTCATCGCGTACTTCAATTCAATCAGTCCAATTGGCTTCCCCTTATATCGAAAAAAACACTGAAATGCGAAAAAAAGCAGCCACCTTTTTTGAAAAAAACTTCTACAAATTAATGTCTAATGCTTGTTTTGGCAAGACAATGGAAAATAAACGTATCAGAAGAAATATTCAGTTTGTGTCAAAGGAGTCTCAGGCTCAAAAACTAACGGCAAAACCAACTTTTAAAGCGTTCCAGATTATTAACGATGATTTATGTTCTGTTTACTCTTCGATTCCAAAAATTAAATGGGATAAACCGACTCCTGTTGGCGCAGCTATACTTGACTTATCGAAACTGGCCTTTTACAATTTTCATTATAATGAAATGAAACCTCGCTATGGTGAGAGAATTTGTGTCACCTATAAGGACACTGATTCTTTGTTATATCGAATAGAAACCGTTGACTTGTACGAAGATATGAAAAAATTTAAGCACCTTTTAGATCTCAGTGACTACCCCACTGATTATCCATTGTACGATCCGATCAATAAGAAAGTTCCGTTGACTATGACTGATGAACTTAATGGTGAGGTTTTGGAGGAATGTGTCATACTCCGATCAAAGATGTACAGCATCAAATTTCAAAGTGGAGCCAAGCAGAGTGCGAAAGGAGTTCAAAAGAGTGTGAAAAAGACTCTTCATCATGACAAATACTTGGGTTGTCTGGAGTCTGGAAAAAGTAGTAGAGCGGCAAGGACCAGAATTCACTCTGACAACCACCAGATCAAAGTTTCAACTACAAACAAGGTCGCGCAGAGCTGCTTTGATGACAAGAGGTTCATTCAGTCCGATGGTATCAGCACTCTGCCACATGTACATTTTAGTTTACTTCAAGAGCAGCCAAAAGATGAATTTGTGTTTTCTGAGAGAGAAACTCTAAGCAGTGACAGTGAGAGCGAGAGCCGTCCAGATGAAGAGCAATCTCAGTCTTCTGTTACAGCACCCAACAATAGTAGCTTTGCGTCTTCTCCAGTTTCTTTTGGTTATTGTTTTTGTTATGCGATATCGGGGTTACTTTTTTCATGATATTACTCTGTCTCATCTTGTTTTGCTTGTTTCAGTTCCCCCTGACCCAGGCTTCTTTCACCGCGAGATTGATGACAGTGAGCCATTGGTTCAATGGAGTGATCTAAGTGATATGGAAAGCGTTTCATAAGCGGGGCTTAGGAATCGTAATCCTTTTATTGATGACGAAGCTAGGGAGTGTGGTGCATCAGAAAGCAATTTTGATGAACTTGAGGATCTAGCATCCGATAACAATTTTGCAAGCTCTAATGAGGGAGAAGTCTTCTTGGAATCTTATCATAATAGCAACAGCACTACTGCTACCACTACTATCATTGACGACAGTGAAGATGAGCAACCTGTTTCAAAAGCAAGAAAGATGGCCTGGACTATTGATTCTGACTTGGAATAAGTTTGGTCTGCGTGCTTGAAGGTTCTTATAGCACCAAAATTCTCCTGTTTCTAAGATTTAATTACAATATGCAAAATAGGTATCTTGATTTCAATTTGCTATTAAAGTATCGTATCAAATTAATTTCATTCATTCTCCCCACGGTTTTTTACTATTTTCAAAATTTTAATTTTCAATTGTTTCGTAGTCTCCATCTTTCGGCTAATTTTATAAGTTTTGTTTTGCTCAAAATAATGACTGTTTGCTATCAATTCAAGCGCAGTATAAATGCAGTAGAGTCCGCATAGGTTGGAGGATTTTGATTGAATTGGTGGAGACGAAACAATTGAAAATACTTCATAGAAGCACTTGTCGGAATACAGCTCATTAATTCGACTATGCAGAATATCAAAGTAACTGAGAGATATATCAAGACTGTTCCAAATCACTATGTTTGAAAAACGATGTCTAATATGTGTGTTGGTACGAAAGAGTAGAGGAAAAGATATGACAAGTATCCAATGAGTTCCTGGTAAAATTCTTGGCGATGTATTGACAACTTGAAATCGTATTTTGTTGCTGACCTTGAGTCGAGGTAAATTATCCGCGCTCCACACTCCACAAAAAGCGAACTTCAATAAACTAAATTGCTGACAAACTTTTTCGATGGTAATATTATCCATTCAAAATGGTTTGATTCTTGGCAACGTTTCGTTTTCCGTCGACAAAAATTTGACTGAATCGTTCACCAACTAAGAATACTTCGACAGCCTCGGGAAGTGCTTTTGAAAATAAAAATTTGAGAGTAATTGGTGCTCCCGTGAGCTCTGGGAACAGGGTAAGGTTTTTGGATGCTTCCTGGGATGAAGTTAAATCAAAAGTAGCAATAAACTTGTCTTGAAAATGTTCCAGACTAATTTTATTTCCTCCGTTCTGGAAGCCTAATGCAGTTAAGGTGTTGTAATATAGTCGGGTGTTGTGTTCTGTATTGATTGGAGTCCCTGCTATGGGCAAGCCGTTGCCTCTCAAGATTTCAATACGTTTTAAATCAAATTTTTGGTAGTCAAAGGGATTAGTCGTCAATGATCCACTGAATTGGGCGTTTGGGACCATGCAGAGTGTCAAGCGTCGTATGGGTTCAGTTCCGAAGATCGATTCTTTTATGAATGAATTCTGCCCTGCTTGAATGATGAAACTTTTACACAGAGATTCTATATAGGGGTAGCGGGCGGGAGCTTTTGTGAGTGCTCGCTCAATAGAGAGCCGCACTGACTCTGTAAGTGTTATTTTGCGAACGAATAGAGATGCTTTTTCTATTATCGCTGTAAATTATTTAGTATCAGGAGATCTTAAGCTAAACTCATTACTGGCACGATAGTTATATTCGAAGTTCGACTTCTGGTATCAGTAATTTTTCGCAGGTGAAAAAGTCCACATACAGTGCACCATATAGGTCAGTGATGTAGTTTGTTTTCATCGTCTTTGCTAATCTGTCCGCGAACCATTTGCCTTTGTCGCCAACTGCTATTGATGAATCAAATTCGTAGCCTTGGCAAATAGCCCAGGATTCTTTACTATCACTATTTGTTGTAAGTTCGGTCTCTAGAAATGCTCGATGGTGGTACGTATTGTTGCTGTCAGCAACCAGAATCCCGCTCAAATAAACTTCAATTTGGGAAAATAGACTTTGTAATGTGTTGTTGGTAAAAACGACCGCTTCTCCGTCGCTTGGTTTTATCTTTTCGTTGCCATCTGGGTTATAGATTGCTGCTTGCACAGCCAAGTGAATATAGTTCATGTCGATACAGTTTCTTTGATCACCACTTATAACAAAATCTAATGTTGGCCCTCGTGGACCAGTTTGTTGGAAAACCTCCTGACCATGACCGCTTTCGTAATTTATCAATACGCTTGGTTTTTCAAAAAAGTCCAAAGCTGTATGGGCGACGGGATTTGCGATATCGTCTGCAAGGCTTTTGAATTCAAAACTTGAAGACTGCGTTGTCATTCTAATTCGAAGGCTGCTTTTGTTGTGTTAGTAATGGTGCTAGTAGTACTTGATGTTAGATAAAGTTTCTGACCGACTGCGTTTGGTAGGTAATTTTGTCGAACTGATGGTTGTAGTGGTTTTCCGCTTTCTGCTTTTATTTCCTGCTGATAACGCTTTGTCTTTTTTGCTCACTTGCATCTTACTCGCTCGGGGCTGAGAACCCGCCCCGCCGATCGCAGCGTGCCCGGGCGCGAGTGCTGCGCCGCTCGGTTCCGCGACGCGCCGGACGGCCCGCGGCGCCGTGGCGCCCGGTTTTATCGATTGCTCAATGCTTTTAGAGATTGATCGTTTTACTGAATTTTTTGCTGCCTTTCTGATTTTCTTTTTACCTGCAATTATTTGTAAAATTTTTGGTATTGCTGCTGTTACTAAGTTCCTTCCGAGCTTCTTTGCCAAGGGTAAAGCATACTTTTTAACCCGTGGTAGAGCGCACCGTCCAACCCGTACAGCAAGCGCTCCAAGTCCCGCTGATCCCGATCCAAATTGTCGAGCTGGTCCTCCATGCGCTTGTACGTTGTTGCTGAACCCAATCTGAGCTTCGTAGTGGGTGTCCATTTGTTGAATTTTACAATTTGTGCTTGACTGAGAAGTTGTGTCAAATAAAAAAGTGTTCTTTCGATGTATGAAAATCGAATTGCTTGCTTGCTTGCTTCATAGACTGATTGTCTCGGTGATTGTTTTTCGAATGAATAGTTCTATTGACTAGTCGAAATATCAATGTCAGACAAGTCCGGCCAATGGAAAGAAAGGGAATTAATTGGCCTGTTTCGTCTCTTAGCAATATTGATATCGATTGAAAGGATGACTTGACAACTGTCTTCCATTGCAGGTTTGAAAACGATTGATAACTGATAATGTCACCATGGTTACTATGGTTGTTCGTGTTAGCTGTCAGTGCCACTGTTCGTAGAAGGGACGTAAATTTGCTATCGAGAATTTCGTCCTGAATCAGGTCACAATAGACGAACATTGTATGTCGTCCTCTAGATATATCTACGGGATATATTGGCTTTGAATGCGAGGAAAGCACCTTAATGCCCAATATGTTCTTCAAATCCGCCGAAACAATTTTGATTCTTTTCTCGGTTTTGTTTGTGGTTGAGTTTTCTGCTTCCTCACTGGTGTTTGTATCCGCAGTTATGAAGCCTGCCTCATCCTCGTGCTCCTTTTCTATACCGTGTCTACGTCTTTCTCTGACTCTCAACAATTGACTGTGTTCACTGACTGACCACTCAAAAGGCCATGAATCAGGCTCCTTCGATTTGAAAACTTTTTCGCAGATCTTCTGCAGAAGCGTATCTGTAGATTGATAGTTCCCCTGGGGAATTTTCATTTTGGTTGGTCGTGTCGCAGAGCCATTGGCACGCGGTCTTGATGGTTTTCGCCTTCTCCGTGAAATAGGTACAAATAAACTCGTGTTTGAGGACGGTTCAATAGGAGACAACTCAACATCTGATTCTTCCTCGATTTCAGTGGTGGCTTCATTTTGAAAATATTCTACCTCAATCATGCCGTTTGTGACGTTTTTAATTTTAGGGGGCCATGACATCTCCAGTAAAGCTACTTGCCACAAACCTTTGGATTTGTTGAGATCAATCACTGTTGGTAGTAGATTTGTGAAGGTTGCCAAGGTGTTGTTGGGATAAGTGTCGGTTGATGAGTTAAAAATGAGATTTACTGTGAAGGTGTTTGTTAGATTTGTCATTATTCTTCCAGAAATTTAACAAGCTCAGACTCGTAAAATTTTCCCTGAATTTCTTCGTTTGTCGTGAGAGACTATCCGATATGTTGGCGGATCAACTGTTGAGATGTTTGTTATCCAAAAAATTTCGTGACTAAACTGAATTTTATATCCACGATCAAAAGTTTCTATTTTTCGGCGTATTTGAACTGTGTCGCCTATTTTAAATTTTGGTTTCTGTATTCTGCCGTTCAGGTTCAGCGAGACGAGATAACTGGTGTGATCTTTCGTTACGTTCTGTGGTGCTAAACCCGTGACTCTATTTACGCGCCCGTTTATAACTTTTACTAACTTCGGCAGCTGATCTATGTATTCTGATGTGTGACTTTGGTTCATGTATTTGTAAATGAGGGCCTTCAGAGACCGAATGTTCCGCTCTGCGAATGCACTCTTTTTCTCGTTATGAGTCTGATAAACAGTTATATTATTAGCCTTACAAAAATTTTTGAACGCTCCAATAAATTCTTTTCCATCGTCAACCCAGACTTTCTCAGGAAATGCTTTGCGCCGAACTGTTTTAAACATTTTTAAGAATGCTCTTTTTGTTGTTGCATTTTTATCTTTCATTGGTTCGACACGCAAATAGCGACTTAGTGTATCTACTGCAACCAACAGATATCTGATTCACTTTTTGTCATTCGCAATCGACTGCATATCAGCTAAATCCCTTGACCAAATTTCATTGATCCTATACGATTGCACTTTCAGGCGTAGGAATCTTTGTCTTGCTTGCTTGAATTTTGTGAATGTTGAGTTTGTTGCCAAGTAGTTTTCTACTGTTTTTCTTCTTAAGCTGGTTTCAGCACATAGACCGTTCAGACTGCTATATGAGCTGGGAAACCCAGTTTCTGTATAAAACTTATGAGCTTTTTTATAGTCTGAGTTCTCCGAAAGCTTTGTAGATATTACTCTCTCGTTTTTGCATTCCATGCAAGCGAACGTGTCGTTGTTGTATTCAGAAGCATTGGAAAGCCCACTGCAAATAAAATGAACCCAGCCACATATTGTGCAATAAAAAAGTGGTCGTTGTTTTGTGCTTTTTCTCAGTAGTTTTTTTGCATGATCCACATTTCAGTTTCTTCGAGGATGGGCCAGGATTTTGTTTCGATACCTGCAATTACCAATAAAACTCTTGTGATTCTTGAACAGGCAAATGTTTTCTTCTCAGAAAGATTCAGAACATCGATAGCCATGGAAGCTGTTGATTAGTAGTAGAAACTGTTTGAATATCGTTTGTAGCAGCTGCCTTTGCGGTTTTATTGGCAACAAGGTGACTCCCAATTTTTAATTTAAGAAAAATGTTGAGATCGTCCTGACTGATTTTCTTGGTTGGAAGTTGAAGGTTTGTGAGGAACTCCAGAAGATCTGATGTTGACGCACTGCCGTCTAATTAGCAATGCAGCTTTCCTGTGCTTTGATTTACTATAATAATGTTTGTTTTGCTTAGGAAAATAAGAATTGTTTTGCTCCGCTCTATTTTTCCGCCACTCAAACCTACTTTTATGAGCTCGTCAGTGACACATTGGATTTGATTATCTGATAAGTTAGATGGATGTTTTGAATTGTTGTTATAAGTTTTTGAATCTGGGACTGACTCCGTAACTTTTGTTGGCGAAATGAGTGCTGATGCAGCGCTTAATTGTGCGATTGCTTCGCTATTATCAACATTTCTCTTTTCTAGGATTTTTTGTTTTGTACTTTCTTCTTTTTGTGCTAATGAGTTTGATGTCAGCAACTGTTTATACGTTTCTGTTGATATCAGTATAAATTCGTCGGCTGACTGTGTCATGATCAAGAAAAATGATTTTGAATTGGGGCAGTGATAAGTACAATTGAATTTATACCTTGATTTGTTGCCAGTAGTTTTCGCTTTGTGTTGACTTTCACGCGACGGTCACATAAAGAAGAAGTAAGTTTTTCAAACTTTTTTATTTTCTGGGTAGATATTGCAGGATCAAGGATGACTGTGCCTTTGACAATGTTATAAACACAATCTAGGATAAATTTTACAAATGCATCTGGACACTGTAGGAGGAAAAATTTTCTCAGCAAGGGTATACAAGTTAGAAAGAGACTTAAAGTATTTAGATGACGTGAATGACTCATCAAGTTTGATAACGTTTTGTAGCGTTTTCGCACAGAAAAATACTGCTACATCTTCGTTAATCTGTGAGCATAAACGTGATTTTTCGTCACATCGAGGATCTAAATCAATCAATAAATGACCGAATGGTGCTGCCGTTGCGGTTTTGTATGCCGATAGTAGGAGTGATCGGCAACCCAACTGTCTTCCAAGGCAGTCAATTTGAATAGTGTCGCGAGGGTTTTTCAGCAAAAGAATATAGGTAACGTTGAGGTCGATGGTTCTTGCGTTTTGACCTTTTTGGTACAAATTATGTTTCAAAATAATGGCATGCTCATTATGACGCCTGCCCGAAACAACAAGTTGCAGAAACTCTGCTTGGTTACTTGCTTCATTATAAATGTCATCAAATACTAAAAGTTGTCGTTTTGTTTTACCGCACGATTTTAGTTTAGTCCAATCCAATCCCTGGACAAACGTAATATTGTCAATCTTTGTTTTCAGCTCGTCATAACGAGGTTGCCAGTGTTGGTAAATATATAAAATTTTGTCGAATGGAGGTTGAAAAACTTTTGCTTGAACTAATAGGTCAGCCACAAGTACTGATTTTCCGGAACCACTTGGACCTACAACTGTCATAAGTAAGTGCGGATCAGTAGATATTCTCTTGATCATTTCGGCGTTGGTATAATACAACCCACGGAAAATGCTAAAACTGACCAGAGGTATGAATGATCCTCACCATCAGAATTGAAAACAAACAGGTAGAGAGTGCACAAAACAATTGAGCAGATGAGAACCAAAAAATGAATGAAGCAAATTATCATTGATCTCTCGACAAGGCAGCCAATTTTCCAATGAGGTCGTTCTTGATTGTGCTTGTCAAAAAATATTTTATTGGCTAAATCGATTGAGCAGTCAGGCGAGTCAGTCATTATCAATTTCAATTCCTTGTTGGTTTTGGTGGTGGTGGTGACTTGGCAGCTTCTTCTGATGCAAACAAAAAGTACTCAGCCAATTTTCCTGCTTCGGAAAGTAATTGCAGCTCACTGAAAGTTAAGTCTAATTCAGTCTGAACTAAAACTGTTTGCTGGTTGACTTTTTTCCAGCATTGTTTTCTTAACCAAAATAGATAGGTTGTTATTGTTATGTGAAAGTTGAAGAACTTCTAGTTTTGAAATATGCAACTTTTGAATAAGTTTGGATCGAATGTTGTCATGTCAAAATGGTAATTGTTCGAACTCTTTAGACCAAAAGATTTTAAATCTGGATCAGTAAACGATACCGCTAATATGACCCAATAAGAAATGACTAGAGAAATTAGAAATCATGTAGACATAACCGGGTCCTTTATTATGTGCCTCTTTCATGAAACCATAGGCGTCGTGGAAAATTGCATGCACTCTCAGAATTTTTGATTCTTTCAAATAATTATGTAATGCACTGTTCCCAGGTCCAATGAGTCCACCATATGGAGCCAGCTTGTTAATTGCATGCACATCAATTTTTGGGTCTATGAGCATGCAAACGGCAATAAAGCCATTTTTAGATTTCTCGTTCTGAGGGAAGTCTCGGGATACAAGCTTGAGATTACACAAAACTTTATTTATATCCCCAATATTGTACATGCGACTAATTTCTAGATAAATAAGGTAGTAAATGAAAGAGTTATGTAATGTTATCTCTATTTATCAGTTTTTTATTTGTTTAGATGACTCATCGGAATTTTCCCTTTTATCACTGTCCTCTAGTGCAGCATCCCAGCATTCCCAGCAGGAACATTGCGCATTTGTCAGTCCACAGTGCACTTCAATGTATGTTGAGTGTTCAGCTTTGTAGAGAGATCCCCAGCCAGTTGCTAGAATATCTATGGAAGCTTCAACGCTATCCTTGAAGGGTGAGTCGGTACTTTCTAGGCTTTCAATTTTGGCGATGAGCCTGCGTTGGTACTCCGTCAATGTGTTTATTTCTGTTCTGCGAGCGGGACTAGATCTCTAAATTTCCCAAACCAAATCCATCTGATGGCTCCGCTTTGGTATATCCTCTCTTAAAGGATCAGGGTTTCGTATGAACTCCTCAAAGATATCTCGTCGTCTAGAAATCTCTGATGCATTGAATCGGAGGAACTGTTGATTAAACGTTTGAAAAGAGCTCTGTGGTACAAACAATCGTGCTCTGATTTCATTGAGAATTTTGCTCTCATGTCGAATAAAGGACTTGATAGTCTTCTCCATGTGTTTAGGATTACCGTTTGTATGGACAATGATGTGCTGGTGTTCTGTCGAGATGTCTTCGCACCATCTAAAGGATGCACTTGTTTCACTCCTGTTGGGTTCATGGTTGACGACTGCAAACTGCCAATCTGTAAACTGATCAATCCAGTGGGCTAAACCTTTGGGCTGTTGCTGTGAGGTTAGAGACAACTGAGGGTTTTCTGTTTTACGGCGTTTTCCCGAAATGGACTCGGCCGCTTGTTGGGTTGGTATTAGTAACTGAGCACTATACACAATGAAACGAAAGTTGTTTGGTGAGTTGCTTAGCATTTTGCTGAAAATTATATTGGAATGAAATCTGTTTCTTTTATAGGCTCTTTTTGTTTGCTTTTGATAAGATAGTTATAAAGATTGAAATGGATGGAAAAATCCACAGCCAATTTGGCAAAGCAGGTCAAAATTTTCTGATGCAAAAGAAAGTCATCTATTTGTTCTGCCCTACTTCAAAAAAGCTTTTGACATTGAACCACAGACTTTAACAGACCAATGTCATGAAATTGGGCAAAAGTCGGCGGAAATTTCCTAAAGATCACAGCTAGCCACCCCAAAACATAACAAATATTGTAAAAGCTGATAATTAAAAGTAAGAAAAATGGTTTATGTTGGGTACCACAGCGCTCACTACTCTGTCCTCTCCTATTAAATATCTACATCAATTATCTTCCCCAAAAAAACGCTCCCCGAAAAATGATTTCAACCAACTTTGACCAATTAAAGCTATGCATGAACAGAACCGGTAGCTGGAAAAAAATCTGCTGAAAGTAATCGAATTATCAACAAAAGAATCATCTGAAAAAATTAGTTCACAAAATGCATTTATCTTAATCGCCTCTAAATAACATGAAGCGTTTAGCTTGTTTGAGCATCGACAAAGCAATTTGATACCCTTGCATCCAACGTTTGTTTGAACTCCATTTTTTTGTTTTTCTAATTATACTGAAAAAATTGTGATAAATCGCAGAGTATAGAAACGCGAGGAATATTGGTGAAGTGATATAATTAAATAATGGCTTCTGATTTGAACCGAACCGTTGCTTCCAATTTGTTCATATCACAAATTTATCAGTGTACATCAACAATAAATTTGGGCGAAAAATTCTACCTTCGCGTCATTTATGATGATCATAAAATAACTCGCCAGTCCTCCCTGTATACATGAATGACGTTCTCAAGTTGGGAAATCAATGCGTTAAGTGCAAAAAACTGCACTAGTACTTGCCATATACGGCAAGGGGGAAAACTTGTTCATATTTAAGGTGTAAATAAACCCATCTCAGCTAATCTACATTTAGACGACTCTGTAAATTGAAACGGACTATGAACACCTTTAGTACATTTTGTACCTTTAGCTCATTTTGAATTCAATTATTAAAAACAAAGCTGGCAGATTGCCAGAAAAAAGCCGCAATAGATTCTTAGATCAGCAGTCTAAAAAAACAGTAAAAAGGCAGACCAAAAAAATTCGTCTTTTCAGTGAAGGCTGATCTATTATACTTTGATTAAAAATCTGTAAAAGTTATTGCTGCCTCTATTAGCTGATCTCAAAAAACCTTCATTTAGAGTGACACAAACCAAGTCATTTTTGAGAGTGAGGTAAGTCAAGTGTGACCAAAAATTTAATCACGCGCATGAACAAAAAAACTTGCTCCACTAAGAGCGAAAAATGACGTCACACATGCAATTCAGTTGAAATTGCATGAACGAATGAACAAAAAGTGGCTGTGACATTATATGGTCGTAACAAAAATCATGACGACGAAATAAAAAAAACCAAGAGAAGGCCAATAATAGCCCCAGCTATCGCTGTGCGGCTATTAATAATAAAATTCTTGTTACTCGTGTTCGAGACCGCGACAAAATATCTGCGTCTCTTTTTAGAAAAACTAGTCCCAAACATTCTACTCAATCTAGTTCCCATCTAGTCGCAAAAATAAATAAAAAACGCTAGGCAAGGTTGTTTTTGATCTCTTAGCAAATAATCACCAAATTTTTAGCTTTTTTCGTCAAAATTAATATAAACTTTTTGGCATCCAAATTGTCATCTTCTAGGTAACAAGTTTGTATGTATACTTTGCGCTTGATCTTCAGTTCAAGTCCTCAAAATCTGCAATATAAAATTTTAAAAGCATGACAAACAGTGAAGAAAAAGCGGTCAAACCATCTTAAGTTTGGGCCAAAAAGGCGAAATACGAGAATTAATAACATTCTAAAATTGAGATTTACTTTCAGAAACTTTGAAAAACCGTGTCAAAATTTTGTGCGTAGCGCTTACATACACAGCCAAAAAGCTCAAAACATTGTACAGAGACAAAGGTATTGTTGATTACAAAATTCAACCGTTCAATCTTTTTCGGCTGGCTGCAACAATTAGCTCTTTCCCGATAAACTACTCTTGCAAACAAATAATGTTTAATAATTTGATTACAGTAAAAATTGGCTCTAGTTCCAATGAGAACACTAATGGCGTCGAAGATGCTAAGAAATATAAGCAATCGCTTCCAATTTCTTTGCACAGCTATAAATTTTAAATCTAACTACCAATTGAAGCTTTTCGCTTTATCGACCAGGTTGGTTTTTGATCATTTGACAAATGGCTCATTAACTTTTAAGTTTTCCCCAAAACTATTTATCGGCATCGGAACAAGTTATTAATGTAACGTGTTTGTATACATAATTTACGCGTGATCATTATATATGTTTGGGTTCATTGATTAAGACCTTGAAATCCCAATTATTCGAGGCTGAATTGGCAAAAATTAACGAATTAAGTATTTAAACTATTAATTAATAACTGTCAGAAGCAATCTGCTAAGATCAGGTCAAAAATTACAATCAGAAACCTAAATATTAAAATATATCTCCAAAAATTTATTAAAATATATTTCTTTCAAAATATTGTCGTAGCCTGTCGATATCTGAACGTATAATTGTATAAACCCGCTCTCCATATTCAACCAAAGCAGTAGCAACCTCTTTTGGTACTCTGATGAACGTTTCATCAGTCAGTGACAGTGCTCGGAGACGAGTACGAAAATAATGTTTCTCAGTTATTACTTTTTTGTTTAGTTCAGGAGTCAATTAGTTGATTAAAAAACATTTGCGAGCGACTGACGTAACCAGCTCAGTGAAAACGCGTTTCTTTAAGTTTCTATGAGGCTTCAGCTGGTATAAGGCGTTGCTAGAAAACCAGCAGTCAGTCGATGAGAAGTGATGCTGTCATGTCTACAATCTTTCACAATTTCAGAAACTTAAAACATGACCGACTAACGTCGGGCGAATTGCTTTCAAACAACCGGCAACTGCTCTCCCACATCAGATCCCCTCACTTCAAGGGTGCCAAACTCTAGGCCAATCCCTTTACACAATGTGTATACGTCTCCAAAACAGATTCTGTGAATCGCATACTTGAAGACTAGCGAGCTGAGGCTCTAAGAGCACTTAATGCCCGCTGGGTGCTACCTGTTTATCCCATTTTTGAGGATGAAAAGTCAAATGGGTCAGACAAAAAATCGGTCAAGCGAAAAATCCATAAAAACGGAAGACCACGGGACTAATATAATTGCTACAAACTTCGTTTGAGAGCAGTTAAAAACTTAAAACGTTTCAAAAAATGCGCTTTTCTTCCCTGCCAACTAATCAACAGAATGTTGTTAAACGCGTAAACAGAAGTTTGAAGAACGGTATTTTCAGCTATCTTCACCGGCAAAAATCACCATTTGTCAGTTCTCCAATAAAATGAGCTTGAAATAGTTAATCAAATTGAACGCTTATTAAGGAGTAACTGGGAAAAAACGGTCGCAGAAGAAAACGACTTTTAAGGTCACATTGATAGGCTTTGGGCTCCGTTTCAACTATTCACAGGTACACTAAGGAACCTATGCATAGAAGAGATTTCTGTAATTACAACTTACATACTTTCTTTATCTTGAGTGAAAAGACTGAAAAATCAGACAGAAAATTATCCCTTCCTTTGAGTAATCCAGGAATGATAGATAAACTTCTTTCGTTTTCCCAAAAAGGTTTTAAGCTAAAAAAAGCGAGCACATTTTCTTTTCCATTCTGTTGAAAAAATATCTGTTGAAAAATAAGGTATTGAGGTTATTTAGGATAGAAATAGGCTCCTTCCTATTACACAGAACCCCTTCAAACAAACAATGTCTTATAAACTAACTATCAAACCGATGGGGATCTGACAACTGGCGGCGACCATGAGAACTCAGAAACTATAAGCTACCTTTTCAAAGCTGTTTGCAGATAAGCATTTTTATCTAGCTCTATATTCAAACTTTATTCCACTTGACCACGAAGATATGGAACCCATCAATGCTTATGGAGCACATAGGTGAATGAATTGGTGAACGTACAGACGGAAACAGAAATCAGACCAGAGTTCTAAACTGGGAAAGCTACCAACTTAGCTGCAAATAATCACTTAAGTTTAATGCACGCTCAACAGAGTACATAAAGAAAAAAAATAGTGGCTTTTGAAATTCGCTAAGAAAGCTTTCGCCTGTTTGACTAAAATCCGTTCAATCTTGAGATGCGCTTCTACCTCCAGTTAATTGATCGTGAGGTGGTGGCGGTGCTGCTGCAACAGGACATCTGAGAGCCAAGTTAATAAGCTAACTTCAATCACGGCAGTGCTGGGGAATGCTTGGAGAAGCCTGGTATGATAGTCCCTTTGTCATGGCAGCCGTACCAAACAACCTATCATTACTTTTATGATAGTTGGCTAAAAATGCAAAATGAAACTTTCGTTCAAATTCGGATTCAAGAGCACCTTGGATTTTCCGTTGCAACTCCACCATGCTGTCACATCTTTCTTTCATGAAAAAATTATACAAACATTTACTGCCAAAAACACAAGGCATAAACCAAATTTAATTAGGTTTAAAGGTTTGTTATTCTTGTCAAAATTATGATCACTCCCGTAATCTTCATAAGAAGCGTTTGACTCCTGCCAGCTGAATTGCTTATCTCAATCGCCACAAATTCAAGGGGAACTCACGAACAAATCTTAAAGTTGAGCAAAATGAGGTCAAAAATCTTTAGAAGCGTAGAAAAATGGATCAAAGGGCCCTCTCTGGTAAAAATTTTAAACAGTACACAAAACTTTATTAAGGATTTATGCGACTTCAGGCAATTTGGAAAACTGGCTAATAATGGACAATTACAAGCGTGTGAATCTCATCTTAAGATATGAGAGCAAAAGATAACAGCCACAATTGGTTCAAATACGTTAGCATGAAATTGATAATTGCTAATGATAGTAGATAATAATTGTAAACCTGTATGTAACCTGCTCTTCGTAACAAAAAGACCAATTCACAGTTCTTCAAGCCTGTTAAGATATGATCCCAGTCCGGCGGTTCGACTTTTAATGGTGTACACTTAGCACTTTTAATGGTGTACACTTAGCACTTTTAATGGTGTACACTTAGCACTTTTAATGGTGTACACTTAGCACTTTTAATGGTGTACACTTAGCACTTTTAATGGTGTACACTTAGCACTTTTAATGGTGTACACTTAGCACTTTTAATGGTGTACACTTAGCACTTTTAATGGTGTACACTTAGCACTTTTAATGGTGTACACTTAGCACTTTTAATGGTGTACACTTAGCACTTTTAATGGTGTACACTTAGCACTTTTAATGGTGTACACTTAGCACTTTTAATGGTGTACACTTAGCACTTTCAGTGTTAAGACAATCATAATGCTAAAAAACTCCACAAGGATGCAACAACCTCCTAGGGTTCCAGACAGCACGCGATAGTCGAATATTGTTCGTAATTTCCCAATAGAACTGCTTTGATTGGAACTAAATTTTGGCATCTAACCTCCAAACGGATGCGGATCTCTGCAATCGTTCAATGCAAGCTAGTGCAGGCAAGTTTCGCCCGCTAATTTTTGTCAAGAGAGTGAAGAAAGTTACCTGATTCATTTTGGAGAAGCTGACAATTAATTCGTTTGACGTCATCGGCACAGATCCACCCACCAATCCAGTATTGCCTCCTTGCGAACACACTACAGCGCAGAACTGTTTCGCTAACTACATTTCATTGTTAGACACTAGGCTTAGACCAACGCACAGAAAGATAAAAACCTAATAATTAAATTTAGGTTAATGTCTCATTATAAACTTCAATTCAAAAGTCAGAAGGAAATCTTCTCGTTTGACTTTGTCTTGTTATGGCTACAGAAAATTGATTAAATAGAACACGAGATTCTCATCTTCTAATTCTGAAATATTTTTGGTATTTTTTTTTGTTCATATATAATTGGAACCATTCGCTTTTTGTGGATGACTGTAAAGCACTCTGAAGATTTCTCATGTGAGTAACAAAAAATAGTTGTATTATTACTCAATTTCTAATTCGGATACCCAATAAAAAACAAAATAAGCGCGTTAGCTTTGTAGACCTGCTGTCTCAAAAAGGTAAAACATAGCTGGCAGATTGCCAGAAAATAGCCGCAATAGCTTTGTAGATCTGCAGTCTCAAAAAAACAGAAAAGACGGACCAAAAAAATTCGTCTTTTCATTGAAGGCTGATATTTTATATTTTGCTGCCTCTATTAGCTGCGCTCTAATAACCTTCATTTAGAGTGACACACACCCATTTGACCTTATCTCTTTGAATTAAAGTAAATAAAAGTCAATTTCAAAGCGAGAAAGTCATTTTTGAGAGTGAGGTTAGTCAAGTGTGACCAAAAATTTAATCACCCTAATGAACAAAAAAAACTCGCTGCATTAAGAGCGAAAAAAGACGTCACGCACGCACTCTAGCTGAAATTGCATGAACGAATGAACAAAAAGCAGATTTGAAGTGGTCGTGACGTCAAATGGTCGTATCAAATATCGCGATGACGAAAAAAAACCAACAGATGCGCAATAATAGCCCCAGCTATCGCTGTGCGGCTATTAAAAAGACCAAAAAAGAAAAATTTCAGTTGTTTTGCAAAGTGCTGAGATGTTAAAATTTGATTTCGAAGAAATTTTACAACTGATGCGTGGTTTCTATTAGCTGTCCACAAGTAACCTTGAATTAGACTGACACTATACTCAGTTTACTTTATCTTCTTCAATTGAAGTAAATAAATCTTTTTTGAGAAAGCAAAAACTTAATCGCACGAAGGAACAAAAACTCTCTCCACAAATAGTGGAAAAAGGACCCCGCACACGATATTGTTAGAATAAATGAACAGGAAATTAGATTTAATGAGAGCTTGACTTCATAAGGTCATAAAAAACTGACGACGAACTGAAAAATCATAATCAGAACATTCCGAATTGACTCGAAGAACAAATTCATTTAGGCTTCAGCGAGCTTCTCACTAAAGAAATTAAACTATGCGATCATACAAGTCATTTAGAATGTTGAAAGAAAACTCAAATCTGAACCTTTTCCTGAGAATTCTTCACCAGTTCCGACTTCAAAACATATTTGCAACAAACCTTTTGATGAACGTGATTTTTGTTGGTTAACAACAAACACAAGACAGACATCACAATTTAAAAGCTATATACAGTGGAAACTTACAAAGGGTGGAAAGAATTAAGAATCAAAAGTTTAAAATTAAAAAAAAAACACTTAACAAAAACCTCTACAAAATGCTAGGCCCCAGCCTGACCAAAATCTTCTGCGAAGACCCTCAAAATTTGACTTGTCGATTAGAGACTCATCAATACGTATGAGCAACAAGAACTAAGCAACAAATTAGTCAAAGTTGAAAACAAAACAAAATCTTCCGTTTTAAAGAATACGGCCCTAACTAACAGCAAAATAAAATGTAAAGAACAAACCTAAGAAATTAGAAATTTGTATAATTGAGTTAAGTGAAAAGTGCCTATTTAGCTTTCAAATTAGTTCACAACCATTAATTGGGGAGCAAGTGATAAGTTCTGCTAGGTCAATCACTGACTCAATACGCGGCACAGAAACTTTGAACAACAATTAAAAAATCCAATGAACAAAAAACCTGAAAGAAACAGAAATTTTTATACTTGAAGTGAGAGAGACGTAAAATCAGAAGAATTAGGCAAAAAAATCAGAAGACAAGAATCGGCATAAAACTGATCAAAGTTACTCAAACTTATACAGCACGACTAAAATAAGTATCAATCAGAATGTGAAAGAACACCGCAACTGCTACACCAACTAATTTCAACCACGAAAATCTCCAAAAGCTGTTAAAAAATTAAAGAATAATACATGAACTATTTGAAATACTTAAAAGAAGACAAAATGGTAAATCGCTGAAAATTGAATCTAAAACTTATTTGCTTCACATGGTCGAAAGTACTTGCACACACACTTTATAACTAGTTTATATAAATAAGAGAAACAACTTTGACTGAAAAAAGTTGGACTAAAAACTACAAAACTGCATTGTAACAGCTGCACGTGAAAAAAATTTCGTTCACTTAGCGACAATTTTTTCACACCTACTTTTTCATTCACTCCCAAAAAAACGATGTGAACAGAAAACACTATCTATTCTCTCTTCATTTCAATTTTTCAGCCGTTTGGCCTAAACAATTAGTTTCACATACGGCATCGACTTCTACATCCTGTGTTGGAATATACAATCTAGTAAGTAGGTTGTGATTATAAGATGGAGCTTGAAATGATGGCTCTATATAAGAGAGCATAGAAAGACTCTCGCAATGTGAACCAGTTGGCTCAGTGGAGAGCACAGGATTGCAATCAATTAAGAGATTGTGGGGTCGCAACCCACAAAGGTCCCAAACTTTACTCACTCTCACTATAATGGTGTTGACATAAAATCAACATAACGAGCAAAGAGTTGCTCTAATACCCTGTTTTAAATACACTCCAAAACAATTATCGATTGAAAAAGCCGCTCCTCAATACTCCTCTTCCAGTCGTAAAAAAATCACCATTACTCCTCTTAAAGTCGTGAAAAACGAGAGAAAGCCAATAAAATCTCGCTATCTCAGCTATTAAAAACCATTTCTACAATAAATCTTGCGAAGTTCACAACATTTTTGTTTCTGTAACAATTGCATATAAACTCACATGATTATTGTCATTCATATACAGGATAAATTGATTATCTTCACGTGGAAACATGTTACATATTTATAGCATATTTTACAATGTATCTTGCAAAAATCTATGGTTGAGTCCTTGAGTGAGATTTCGTTAAAACTTGGATGTACATAGTTTTGCGCAATATTGTGTCGCGCCAGAAAAGCTTTCTGCTTTTCCTGGCTGAAAAAATTTTATTCCCTCCGCAAACTCAATATATAAATTTTTTCGAAGAGAATAACTCAAAATGCTTTTCAATCACTTTTCAATCAACGTAATCAATCACTAATGCTTAACGCTTGCTAAATAGATTGCATAAGGCCAGGCAAATATTAGTCCTTTTTGAAATTGGTACGCAATGCTTTTGCCCGTTTGACTAAATTCGGTTCAATCTTGCTCAGCGCCACCACCTTCAGTTAATAATGATTGTGCAGTGGTGTTGGTAGTCCGACCGGACGTCTGAGAGCCAAGCTCACTTCACAGCGGAGCTGGAGGATGTTTGGGAAAACCTGATATGATAGTTCCTTTGTCAGCAAGGTACAAAGTGCAAAACAATCTATCATATTACTAGTAAAATATTTAGCTAAAAAGCATTTGCTCTAGGCCAAACGCTTTTTCAGGGGCGTATAATTAGCAAAAAGTGGTACCAAAAATACCACGTGCGGTTAAAAAGGTGTATATTAGAGTACTGTTTTTCGACGTTTCGAGTTATTAATAAATTTTAGAGTACCCATATACAACCATTATCAGTAGCTCTAATGGCACTCTAATCTCTTTGCCGTCCTTTGAGAAGAGTACTCTAGGAAAGGTACAAAAACGAAATATTTTGCATTCCAATTTGGCTATTTTATTTAAGTATAATTCTTGACCATGTCAACTTGATATTTTGCGTAGTGATATTTTTAACATGCGCTGTTTAATTTTATTTTTTGTGGGGGAATTTCTTCCTCATTGTTCCGCCTGGGCAATCAAAAAGGGATAAGCTCTCTTTAATCAGTGACAACTCATCATCATCTCCGTTAAATTTGCAAACAAAACCAGTTTTGCGTATCAAAGATGATAGAAAATTCAATTTCAAAAAGCAAGAACTGAATTTTATTGCGATGCGCCTATCGATATAACCAGCAAGAAGCTTTCCATTTCACGCAGTATGTTCTGATTTAGAACAGTGGTAAAGAACAGATCTCAAAAGCCAGTTTTTTCATTCTTAAGTGTCCTTTAGTGCTGCAGTTATTCAAGATCTGATGTCTCTCAAGCCGAGCATCCAAATTTTTCACGAGATTCCCAAAAAATTTCAGGAGCTTCCAATGACATTGTAAAAAAGCAGAATCTACACAATTCTATACGAATGAAAAAGTCGTCAGTATCTTTTTATTTGATTGCAAGTTGAACTCGCTTTGATTCTTCCACTTTAATGAAAGTTGCCATTTTGAAATCACTTTGTTTTGAGTTGGTTTGACAAACTCGATATTTCGCAGTTTTCTCCGAAGTATTAACACACGCAAAAATACCGCCCTGGCTCAAAAATCAATACATCAGAAAAAATCCGTTGCAGCAGAG
Organism: Convolutriloba macropyga; assembly: GCF_964194025.1. NCBI lineage: Eukaryota > Metazoa > Xenacoelomorpha > Acoela > Convolutidae > Convolutriloba > Convolutriloba macropyga. Next base: position 54,572,548 of record NC_134470.1, on the reverse strand, counting down.
CTTCAGTAGTATTCAAAAATTTACTCGAATGGTTTCGTTGTATTTAACATTAGATAGAATATTCGAAGAAACAGTTCCTGGAATCCTGTATTGATGACACAACCTCATCAAGGCAACTGTCTCCTCAGTACCTCTAGGAGTCACAACAATTGATTGTTCGTTCCGGTTCTCTTCACCAGCACTTCTGGTCCTATGCATTCCTTTCCAATCAACGTTAAAAGGTGCTGTATCCACAGGGTCTGATATGACATTTCTCGAACCCAACACGTGTTCTAGTTTGTTCAGTATTTGTTCACGCGATATGTGCCGCGAGGCAAGACGAGTAGCTGAGGACAAACATTGTTTCAACATTCTGAAGTCGGCGTGTCTATTAGAGCAGAGTACTGATTTTCACTTATTGGTTTTTATAGAACATTTATCACGAGACAGGTATGCAAAACTAAAAGGTCAACAGGCTGTATTCAGCATTTTGAGACCATTTATTTTAAGCACAGACCAATAGAAGACCTATGAATTAGTACTGAATACTGGAATTGCTCTGAAACAATTGGGACTTCAGATTTCAACTCATCGAGGAGCACTTACACAGAGCCGACATAACACTATGGCGACTTATGAGTGCTGAAACTAGAACTGATTTCAATGGCACCCAAATGGCAAAGAGCAATTAATTATTGAACACTAGTTTAAATAATGCTAGCTAAAACTAGTCTCACGAGCTGCTTGACCATTTGCTCGGAATTTCACAGTATTCGACAGTATTGGTGCTATGATAATTAGGAAAACTTAAAACACCACTACTCCGTTGTCATTGGCTCACAATTTTTGCTCAAATCTCAGAAAAGGAAGACTGATTTGCTGAGAAACTTATCAAGTGAAAACGTGAATGAGTTTCCGGCACTCTTATAATCGGCACAGTTGTATGTCACTCTCATTTACCATGGGTTCCCAACTTCTAAGGAATCATATAGCAATTACTATTTATTACTCTTAAGTACAATTTAAGTATATCTTGTCCGGATTTTTGTGGATAATTTATGAAGCATATAATTTCACTTTGATTGGCCGAGAAACCTGTACATTTATCAAAAACTGTAGAATCAATAAATTGCATTTAATGCAACATTAGTCAGAAAAAATCTCGTTAAAAAGCCCCACACAACCAAAACAATTCCCCGTGCATCATTTCACACAAATTAACGGAGCTTCCAGATAAATCGATGAAACGTAAACCGACTAACGTCGGAAAAATCGCTCTCGATAAACAGGCCGCGCAATTTATTTCAGGGGCTGTAGCCTAGATAAATTTTTCTTCATGCCCAAAAATCAGCCGAATGTAGGATTCGAACCCCGAACTCCTCAGTACGCTTTCTTGATCTCGACGGAGGTAGAACCAGTGCCTTATCATTGTCTCTCTAACAATCGGTTTTGTTTGAACAAGAAATTTTAGTTCGGAGTGAGAGCAATTGAAACCACTCAAAAATCAAGAAGAGCGTAAAAAGTCACTTGAGAAGTCAAAGAATATTCTAGAAGAACAAGACATAGCCGGTAGAATACCGGAAACGACTCGAATCGTCGTGCATTATAATCTCTAACCTAACCTTACCGAAATCAGAACATCAAAATAGACGAGAGAAAAAAACAAAAGAAGCCCAACAAACACTGTAACGGCTGCTCTCCTATCAAAGTCAAGGAAAACTTTACACCGCCCAGTTCGTTTCAGCGGTTTCAAATCTGCCCGGATATTGTGTTTCTGCAGCTAATTTTTGTGAACTGTATTATCCGCTATACTGTAGACTACCGTTGCATTACTAGTTGCTCTATGAGTCCTGATAACTAATTGCTCAGCTTTGCTGTGTAACAAACTTGTTTCCCTCAGATTAGCAAAATAAATCAAATTGAAACAATCAAATTTTTGTTGAGTTTTGTTATTAACTCAAATTATAAACCGAATTTCGGAAATCTAATTCCAACAAATTGTAGCCTTGTAAATTGGCTATACTTCTACAAAGTTTCAGCTTTCTGCTACAAAGATTACAGAAAAGGGGTGAGTTACTCTATCCATAACTGAACAAGAATAATAATTTTCCAACTTTAATGTTAGCAAGTCTCTCTATTGGTTTCAATAACACCAATGTCGAACTAGAGAAGGCTTCGTTTAAGCCACAGTAAGAGAAGCTGACTTTATGCTTTGCACAAAGTTTCTCTTACTTAGGAACTTTGTTCCTCAGAGAGAAAGTTTTAAAAAATATCAAAGTTAATTCTCTTTTCAACAAGTCAAAGTTAAGTTAAAACTGTACAATCACTAATATGATCTACAGAAACAAGACACGATAACAAGTAATTTACCGCTCAAGAAAGTGTGCTTCAATTGCAAATTTCAACTGATTTTTGGTAGTTTTTCAAGCTCTATTTTTACTGCCGTACATGTCAAAATTGCAGCTCTGACTGGTTGTAGATTAATATGTCGAAAAATTCTCTAAATACACTGAGGTTGGAGTTCGGAATACCGTATACGGTGCCCCGCACTCTCTGAATTGGTATGAAAACCGCAAAATTCATCGAATCTGGCTTACCAAGTTGGGTATCTCTTGCTCCATTTGAGCTAAATTCGTGTGATTGTGAACACTTGAATACGTGGCAATAATTGCGTAGTTCGATTTTGAATTTCAGTTTAACTTCATGCATGACGATTACGTACTAATAATAGTTACTGAATATAAATGTTGAACAAAGTGAACAAATCCGTATGGCTTCGATAGAATGCAGCATTAAATTTCGTTCTTCACGCTATTCTAGCTTTAATACTTGAAATGGCCTTGAAGCGCTATTCAATTTGGTTATTGAGTTAGTAAGCTTGTCCACCACACACACATTAAAGTGTTTTAAAAATGCCGACAAAGTTTTAGGCGCCGGGAGCTAGCTAGGGTGGGTGGGTAGATAGGTTGGGGAGGTGGATAGTGCTGGGGTAGTTGCGGGGGGGGGGGGGGGGGGGAGGGTAGGTGGGGGTAGCTAGGTGAAGGGATGGGGTAGGGGTAGGTGGGGGGTAAGTTGGGGGGGTGTGCGGGTGGTGGATGGGTTATAGGTAGTTGTTGGGGGCGGGGTAGATAGGTGGTGGGGGGGGGGGGGGGTTGTGCGGTGTAGTTTAGATAATTAGGGGTGACTTATATAGGAACAAAAAATCTTAAAATGACCTCTCCACCTTGAACAACCCCAGCAGTTCCTAATTACTATACATTACAAACGAAGCTACTGTTAAAGTCCAATGTTCGAAAACAGAAGTCAACAATCAAAAACGGAGGTAAATGCTCGAACAGAAAGAAGTAAAATTTAAGTCATGAACAAACTTGCTTTCTGCTAAAAAAAACCTGTAGAATCTCAATACTCCTCTTCGAGTCGTAAAAAGACACACGTTTACAATAATTGCTTCTCATTCGAGAGCAGTTAAATAATACTTTTTAATTACGTCTCAATTGTAAAGTTAAATGCCCCGAGAAAGAGCCATAAAAGAAAACTGAATTAGTTAATCTAAAAATTGTTACCAAAGAAATTAGCCAAATAGTTTTATATCAGCGCCTGTAATCATGTTTTTTCACTAAAGCTGTAATTAAAAAAACTCAAAAACTCAAATCATATTCATTGTAATTTTAGCAAACAAACCAATTAAGAGAAATAAAGCTTGAAGGCATTGTTTCTTTTGACTTCCAATAAAACTTTTGAACAAATAACTGGCGCAAAACCAACACTAGTCAAACAAGCAAATTATTGATTTTTTCATAATTACACACTTTTGAATGCTCTCGAAAACAATGTGATACGTTTTGAAACTCAACCATCCAATAAACAATTAAAAATATACACCAGGCTATAAAAAGACATCATAATAGATTAATTACCAAACAGCCGGCGAAATTACAGCCTCATTATTCCAAGACTGTCGTTAAATTCAATTATTACAACACCGATGCACCAGCTATGTGCAATTAGAAATCAAAAAAGGGGCTTTCCTCATGGTACAGCGCTGATATTTCGGAATTTTTTTACCTGATAAAGATCTATTCAAAATTACAGTCTACGCAGGTATAAACATAAAGCAACTAACGTCGGAAGAACTGCTCTCGAACGAAAGTCGGGTGGAAAAACATTTGACCACGCTTGGCTTCAAATCATTGACCTCCCGACACCTAGTCAGAAGCACTGCCCACTCGGATATCAAGCCCTTCTTTTTGCTATGCTGCATCCAATTTTATACTAGCAACAAGCTTTACTTCGGAGTGAGAGCAAGAGATCAATCAAAAATGAAGAACGAAAACGTGAAAAAGTTACTTGAGAAGTCAAAGAATGTTCTAGAAGAAAAGCGCAAGAACGGTCAAGCAAAAAATTTGCATGAAAAAGACCAACACGTTTACAATAATTGCTACGAACGTCGTTCAAGAGCAATTAAAAAATACATTAACAAAATTAAACTCTTCTGGTTTCTCATCAGGGACATGCCAGAATTTTTTTAAGATTTCCGCCCTTTATGTTTGCAGCTATCTTTAGGGCATTAAAAAAAGAAAAGGGGCTTGATCACATTTTAACACAGACACGCGCGCAAACACACGCACACAAACACCCATTTGAATGTTTTGAGCGGCTCCTGGGATTTGAATCAAAGCTAAGACCTCCGGACATTTGATCACTTTGCCCCAATCAAGCACTCATCGTGGTAATTAATCAACAATTTAGGGTAATCACAGCCAAATTTCTAGTTTCAGCTCTGTAAGAAAATTTCCTTTTTTCGACTATTGTCTCTTTAATGTCGGCTCTTTTTGATTGCACTCAACATTCTTTGTCCGACACAAGAAATGTGCCCCAATTTTGACAACTCATTAGCTCACGATAGGTTGTCCGGCGTATTTCGAATAAAAATAAGACATGCCCCGTTTCGCTAAGCAAAAAAGTAACCTCTGAAGTAGCTTATATTTCATTCCAATAGTACAATTTAAATTGCTGCAGGAGATGCTGTTTCAACGTTCTTCCAAATTTTGTTTGAGACTTTCCTTATTTCAAAAGGAAGCTTATTTCATTTCAGAATGCTTTCTTTGTCGTAGAGAACGGTTTCTTCCTTTGTAATATGACAAGTTGTTCTGTTCTGAAAATTTTTCTCGCCAAATTTCCCCTGAGGAAAAAATATCCGTGCGGTTCCTGAAATGTTCCCGAATAAATATCACTTCATAACTTCGCAAACACTAATTTGCGTGATTAGCATGTGATGTGCGGTGATTTCAAAAGGGTTTTCGCACGTTTATTGAATGTTATTGCATGATATTTTAACAATATTTCAACTCGATTGATTTTGTATGTGCATGCACTGTAATTGTTCTCTTCAGATTTTAGCTTGGAGCGGTCGATTCAACGGATGATGGGCTGACAACTATTTTTCAAACTAGTAAGTTCAAAACGATTTACTAAACTAATAATCTGTTACTGATTTGTAGAATAACAATAGCTCCGAGTGGTACAATTAATAGTTTCAAAAGTTAGAGTAATATTAGCAAACAATTGAGGTGAGATTTGTTTGTTTACATTAAGAAAGTTCTATATAAATATAACATGTTCAGAAAGGTTTATAATGAACGAAATTTTAAGGGACATGACACTCCCGTCCTTTCAAGAACTTCCGGGCTCACAAATAATTGGAGTCCATCACTAATTGATGTCTTTTAAAATTTGAGTTTTATCTGTTCGGCCACAATATTTCCAGTTCAGTGATAAGTAGAAAAAGTTTGAGTCATCAAAAGACTCTTGATGATGCAGATACACGTAGAGCAAATAAATATTAATGAATTTGAAAGTACTCGTTGGCGAATCGTAGGATAAGTTGGGTTTAAGCTGTCTCGTCAGTATGTTATGACGTCATTGTACATCGTCTGGATCGACAAGTCGGGTTTAGCACAAGAGGTAGAACATCAATATTTTTGCAAACTTTTTTCATCAATCAGATTTTTGTGTCCAGTTGGATGTCAGCAATTGATTTTGATTGATTCAAAGATTTAGCAGACTTGAGTGATGTGACTGATTGTTTACTATGAGAGGGTGTTTCTCTCAGGTTGTCCTTAGTTTTTTCAGGTTCCAAGAGAGTCAATTTCTATCCATCAAATTGATAAAGTTGGTGGGTAGCACAGAATTTTTGCGAAATGGCATCAAGAACATTTTCATTAGCGTCACTATCAATCACTATTATTGGTTTGACTTGTATGGGACTGTATTCATTCTTTCTCAGAAATTTTGGCATATGTTTAAGAATAAAGGCGAACTTGTGATATGCCCATATGAACAAGATGTGTAACAACAAATTCAGAAAGAAGACAATGATTGTCAGTGATAATGATAACTTGATCGGAACATATTCATTCAGTTGACTTTTCAGAGTTGGTTTTAGTAAGGTCATATCAACAGTAAATGGTTTCGCAATTTCAATCAGATCTTGACTTGTTTTTACTTTGGGATTTCTTATTAGCTCAGCTCTCACTTTTCTGAGATCGACTGCGGCTACTACTCGAGACTCGAAATAAGGAAGGTCCTCCACATCAGGTACTGCCTGCATCAAGTCCTCTAGTTGGTCCGGTAACTGAACATCAATAATTTTTGCCGGATCTTTGTCGCACGCTTCCAAGTCCGATCGTATCTTTATATTGTCGCCAATGAAAACTTGCAAGTTACATTCCACCGTTATTATGCAGATCTTTCATCCTGCAATTAAACGATTCCAGGACTTGTGCTTTGATTCTAGACTATACTCTCTCATCTCGTATGCATCTGAAGCTGATGTTATCAGCCAGATACCATACCCAAGGTTTTCTGCTTGAACTTGAGTTGGAAGATAGAACACTTCCGTGTCACAAGTCTCTGCATCCTTCAGAAACGAGCTTAAGAACAAAGTTGCAAGGCATGAAGGATGATTCGAATGAGACGCGAGCGGCTCTTGACAAATTCTATACCTAGATGAGCAAAGACAACTGTCGAATTGATGCTGTGATAGAGTCATTGATTCCATCTGGTCCTCCAAAATTGCTAGATATGGGTTTTCAACAACCCATCTCACTGCCATGAGGGGGTTCCGTCTGGGGCATTGGGACTACTTTGGCACTGTACGTCGAATAAACAGTCTGACGAGAAGCTAGAGGTATAGCGGGGGTTAAAATTAACCCTTCTTGTACCGTTAGAACATCTCTCAGAAGTTTAGCATCATAATATGAGAGCAAGTCCGAATTTGGAGGAATAGCCAACAAAAGTCTGCTACCAGTTGTTACCAACTCGCTTGCTACAGATTTTAAAATAGCTAAGAGTGACGACTTTGGTACAAGGGACATTGGAAGATGTTGCTGTAACAATGTTGGAATAGCGTTTAGGATGTTCAATCTATAGGTGTAAACTGGGGACTGTAGCTTTTCATATCTGAATATAGAAGCGAGAGTAATGAAGCGGTGGTGTCAAAATTGAAATTAAGTTGCTCCCTGGAAAATAGCATTTGGGTACAATCTCGAAGCACCTGGAAGTTAGTGTTTATTGCTTGAAATTGTTCTTCAATGATTTTCCAGTTGTTATTTTGCGTTTCTGTCGTTTGCTGCTGGGCTTCTTCAATTTCTGCGAGTTTATTACTGACATTAAAAAAATTTTCGCCATAAGTTGTTTGCATTTTGGCTACATAGTCAACAATAGTGGTTGTAATTGTGCTTATATGATCAATATTCGCAGCATTCGTTCTTGCTTGGTCTTGACATGATCCGAATATTCCTGTTAACCCACAACCTGCTGATCCTCCCATCATTAAACCTGATCCAAGCACTCCAATCCCTGCCATAGCTAGAGCTCCCACATGTGCACCTCTTCTTTGTCTCGACTGCATTACTTTATCGTTTTGTAGAAACGTAACAGTTTCGTTTCTTAGCATGTCAATGTCTGATTTTGATTTTAACACTTCCTTCTGTATCTTGTTCAGGATCCAATCAACATTGTAACTGGAGGTGTTGGTCTCAAAAACTTGTCGAGAATTCCAGAGGGCACGATGTTGATGGAAGTTTGCACTTGTTATTAAGGTTCTTAAGTAATTCCGTGAGCTGTTTTCATACTAAAGTTGTACTTCGGAAAAGGAACTAGAAACTGGACTGGGATAAACTTTTCGGCAAGTAGAATTCTAGATTCTTCATTGAACATGATTACCTTGCGAAGAACATCGTCAAATTCCTGATGGTAGTCTTCCGAGTATGATAGGTGGATGGTTGTGAGTAGGACGAATAAGACAACAAGCCTCATCTAAACATTTAATTTTGTTGTTTGCGTAACTAGCTTTATTCTTTTCTGTTTCAGATAAAAATTACTTTCCCGCCTTTGTGTGAGTACAGTGATTGAGTTCATCGTTGTTTAACTGTATGAGGAGAAATAGCCTGTTAAGTTGATTTCAATCGAAATTTGTTCTGGTTATTGCATTTGTATTTGCTATCATGAACTGTACAAATGAATTGAGCATACTGTTTTTAGCTGCTCAACTTTCAGCTACCTTGCTTTGGTCTATGGTTTTAACTTTGCATAGGCACTATTTAATTCCTTCAGCTTGTTTAGTGAAAGTTGGTGTGTTAAATTAATCCCTCTTACGAGAATCTAGTTAATCAATTCTGTGCCTTAACTAGATTTTAACCACTAAATGTTGTGGCGGACTTGTTACTGTTGCGTCAAATAAGGATAAATTTTGAATTCAGCGGGCGTGTTGCCTGCTGCGCTGCGTCTAATAAGGACAATTGCGGAATTCAGCGGGCGTGTTGCCTGCTGCGTCAAATAGGAATAAGGTATTTGTGCTCCTTAATTTATTATGTTCACTTTAATTAATTTGCAGTCTGTTTTTCAGCTTAAGCATGTTGAAACTCGTGGTTATTGCAACTTGTTTTGTTGTTTTTGCAACTTGCTGCTATCCGGTGCAATGGCGGGTATATGAATTTTTCTTTTGCAAAAATGGAAGTTATACAATGTTGGCCGAAGAGAAAATTTGGACAGCTACCTCACCTTCAATTTGTGTACAGGAAGATGATCAAGACACAAATTGGTTTGAAGTAGTGGTTATCGTTGTTTCAGCAATTTGCTGCTGCCAGTTTTTGTTGCTGACATTTTGGTACACTTTGTACAAACTTATGGATTGGAACCTCATTTAGTTGATAGCAATTAGGCTTCAATTTTTTACTCTAAAGACTGAGCTTGAGTTAGTTTTGTAATTTGTTTTGTGTTTAAACTGTTTTGTCAGATTTGATATGTTGCAGTACTTGTGCTAACTTGATTGATAGAACAGGTAGTTAGTTGGCTACACTATAAAAATTTGAATGTTACTTTAGATCAATGAATCTTTTCTTGTTTGTTTTTCTTTTTTTAAAACACATTGATGAACGTTTAAGCCTCATTAACTAGCAGTTTTGTTTTTCAGTGAAAAACATGGAAAAACATTTGGAAAAGGCAATCGTATTCTATAAAAGGAATAGGCGATTTCAAAACTATGTTACGTTTGCGTCTGAAGATGGGAAGAAAAAGTATCAAAAGCGGTTCGAAAAGCTAATTTGTACACCAAATGGAATATTACATGCGACAAAGGGAAAAGTGCCAAGATCTCATGAAGTCGAATCGGTGATAGCAGCAATACAGTTTAAAGATAGGCCTCATGTCCAAGATGTGGATGCACTGGTGATAGCTCTTTCAAAAGGTGGATATGCTATGACCAAGTTCCTCGGTGGTCTTAGAAGAATCGTTGAGGAGTAAGCTAATTGCTTAAAAACACACATTTCAATAAATTTTCCTTGGGTTTTTTTACTCAACTAATAATCTATTACTGATTTGTTGAATAACAATAGCTCCGAGTGGTACAATTAATAGTTTCAAAAGTTAGAGTAATATTATCAAACAATTGAGGTGAGGCTTGTTTGTTTACATTAAGAAAGTTCTATATAAATATAACATGATCAGAAAGGTTTATAATGAACGAAATTTTAAGGGACATCACATAGCAATTCTGCTGTAAAATGTCAGTTTTCACATTTCCCTTGACGTTTTAAACCAAAAGCTAATTGACTATTATCACTACCGCTCGATTTACCATGCCTGAACGTCCCGTGGAACTTCGAATGAATCTATCATAATCAACCTAATGATCACAACAGAACAATCCATCCAAAATGAATATTCCCATAACAATTTTCTGGAATATAATTACTTTTTTAAACATCGTCTTGACAGAAGCATGGTCAAATCACAAGTTTAAAAGTCAGCAAAGATGGTAAATATTGTTTCAATGGCAGTCAAATAAAAAAACATGTCAGGTTTCTTTTAATCTATTGTCCCATTTTCTCATACTTTATCACTTTCGATCTACTGTACCTTCGATTAACGGTTCAATCACTAGGTACTTAACGCAGCTTTTATCTGACCCATGTTGTGTTAAACAATCTTCAGCCTACCTGAACTAGAAAATGAAAAACTATGTATCTATCAATACTGTATTAGAAAAGAATAGCGAAATCAAAATTTTCATTGAAGATTATCGAATAGTATCATACAAATTTCAAAGCAACAATATGGCATAATCATTTGAACTTCACCAGCAATTACAATTCGTAAAAACTGTTTTTTAAAAGAGGCAAGTAATTTGAATAACAAGAAACAAAATCTCATTATAAAAAATCACATCATAGAGTACAAAAATAGAATGGGTTGCTAAAAGGGGTACAAGTTAAGGCATCACTGACAGCAACAAGAAAAGAAATATTGCAAGAAGTAAAAATGCATTAGATATATTGCGACAAAATAGTCCAAATATAGTAGCCAGATAAGAAAAATAATAATTTGCAGTAAACTAACTAAACTTAAGCTACTCTAAAAGCTCAAATAGATTACTAGAAGAAAGAGAATTGAATTGAAGAAAAAGAAGTTGATGCGTCGACATTATTGCCGCAGGTAAAACCTCAATCATCACATATCATGTTTCGACCCCTTTTTTATTATATCAAATTCACAAATTGTCAATTCGCCATGTCACTGTAGTCTACCCGACCTCATACAAATTAATTGTTAGCAGAGGTTTCATATAAAGGCCGCTACTATTTCTCTTATAAAGGCCGCTACTCATACAGCACGCTACTATTTCTAAAATAACGCCATGCAATGAAGTAAGATTCCATTGCAGGATAAGTCTCGAGTTTAAGCTATTAAGTTGCAGGAACCTACAGAAAAATAGACCAATTATAAACATAGCTGACAGACCGCCAGAAAATAGCCACGATAGCTTTGTAGATCTGCAGGCTCAAAAATACCGTAAAAACGGGCAAAAAATTCTTTTTATTAATTGCTGAGATGTTATATTTTGATTAAGAATCTAACTTATTGCTGCTTCTATTAGCTGCTCTCAAATAAACTTCAATTAGAGCGACACACACTCATTTGAGCGAATTTTAATCAATTTAAGAAAAAGAAAAGTCAATTTCAGAAGTCATTTCTGAGAGTGAGGCAAGTCACGAGTGACCAAAAACTATCATGCAAATGAATAAAACAACGCTCCACTAAGAGTGAAAAATGACGTCCCGCAAAATGACCTCAAAATTGCATGAACGAGTGACATCATAGGGTGGTAACAAAAATCTTGACAAAGAAATAAAGAAACATAGCAGGACAAGTCATGAAATTAAACAAAATCACTTTTTAAATAATGTCAATGAAACAAGTGGCCGTAAAGTAATCAAATAACACAAACTTGAAATCCTTAACATCTTTTGCACTATCCATCAACAGATAGCATGCCAACTTAAATGAAAACACTTCAGAGACCACGTAACAAAAACCACAAAACAGGCAGCAAATTGAAAAGAACACAAGTCGTTACAGACAAAATTATCAATTGAATTAACTCACATCCTTAAATCGATTCAGTTATGCCTCATGAACTAACTGTCATTAAAGAGAGAGGCGAAACAACAAAAACAATTACAGAAGCGACCAAAACCTAAAAAATTGGTCATATTTTTTTAAATTATCTTTAGAAGGTTAGATAAAGAATAGACGCGACCAAGTAGGTTCCAATCAAGTTTCTGAAAAGAAGTAGTTTCAAGTCGTGAAAACCGTTCTGAATAGAAGCAAATAAACGGATTCAAATACAACTCATTTGAGAGCCAAGATAACTGACATTGCTGAGATTACGTGATATACCAAAGCATAAAAGCGGACAAAATCCAAAACTTTCCGGTAAACAAAAAATATGAGTGATAAAAAATACATTACATTTGAATTGGAATCAGTATATAAAACTCATATATGCCTTAAAAGATAGCCAGTGAGACGTATCATTAATGAGACTAAAAAACCTAAAAACGGCGAAATTCAAAAATTATGATTTAAAATAATCAGATGATATCAAGTACTTAGACAGCCAATTAGACCAACCGTTAATGAGCTAAAACAACAAAAAACTACAAAAAAGGGGGGAAATGAAAATCACTAAAACTTTTTGCAGAGAAGTAAAAATCGTGAAAATCATTAGGTATATGTATATATACATATATATATATATATATATATATATATATATATATATATATATATATATATATGTATATATACATACATATATAAAATATGTATACATATATATATATATATATATATATATAATATGTATACATATATATATATATATATATATATATATATATATCATATATGTATATATATATATATATATATATATATATATATATATAATATGTATATAGTATATATGTATAAATATAAATATATATATATATATATATATATATATATATATATATAAGAGCAGTCAAAAAGATGTTAAGTGACAGAACAAAGAAGAGGACGATAAAAGATGGACAAATCCAAAAAGAATAGCTTATATTTTGTGCAAACAAATAGTGCCTTGAAGCCGTTAGTCAGATTTCAATTCAAATCACTCAATTACCAAAACCTGTTAATATTGAGACTAAGAAGCAGAAATTGCGAAATTTTGCCTATTTTGTAGTCGTGAAAGCCTTATTAGACTTTTGAAGTCTTAACAAAAAATATGCATTATTAGAACACTGATATCACCTTTTAAAGTATTCGCGCAGAAAAAGGCGAGAGGAACTGCTAAAACGGTTGTCAAATTGCCGGACCTAAAAAAATTTGATCTCATAAACCGTAGATCTGTTTGAAACCCAACTTCTCACTTGACTTTAAAAGAATTTTTAAAAAAAGTAACAACATAAAACTACTCTCTTTTTGCTCCTCTTACCACTCCAGCTCGATTAAAGTAACTACAACTTGACTTTTCACTAACGTGAAAACGTCGAAAAAAGTGTGAAGAGCTCTTAAAGAAAACATAACCAGGAGAACTCCGGAAGCGACCCGAAGCGCTGGAAAATTAGAAAACCCGTACTTGAAGCCCAAACAATTTCCTTTTATCTCAAAACAGTAACTATTTGCCTCACCAGAATGAAAAAAAAATGTTGAAACTCACACCACTGACATAGAGAGAATCATTGGGCACTGTCATGATTGGAACAGGTTAAAATAAAAAAAATATAACATCATTCAGTAACAACGCAAAAACGCTGCGCATATTTTAAAACATAAAAATAAATTAGACTCAAAACCTCACTGAAATCTTGAAATAGCAAATTTTCAAATTACTAAAAAAATTTAAGAAGTATAAAAATGGCCAAAAATCAAAAATGTAATATACCCAAAAACATGATAGAGCTAAAAAAACTTATGATCATAAAACTTATCATAAAACTTATGATAATAGTGTTGAAGAGCTAGAACTCCACAACAAACTTCGACCAAAAAACACTTTGCGGAAGCACAAGGCAATTACTATTCTTACAAACTACACTGAATTTTTCAAAAATAAAGAATACTTAAATTTAGAACTGAAAGAACCACAATTTTTTTTTTCGTTTTGGAGTGACGGCAATTAACTGAAAATACGATATAACTTGTTCTTGCTGGACATATCATAGACAATATGAGTTTAAACTATGTTAAAACTTTATGAAAACTAATTCTGAAAAAGAGTGATCATGAAAAATAAAGAAAATTCAAAAGCAAAACATCGCTTAAAACCAAAACTAAGACCCCAGAACATTCGCAAAAATCAAAAATCAAAGTAAAAATTCTTCAAAGTCTCAGTCCTGAATTGCAAAACGAAACAAATGACGAAAAAAGAAACATCTGAGAAAAAGAATAATATCAATAATACTTTTAAACAAAAAGCAGAGCAAATAAAACCTCAGGTCATAGGAAAATGCTAAAATGCTACATGCTAGAATGCGGCGAATATGGACACATTATAGAGAAAGAAACAAAAAGATGACTATGCTTTCTGAAGTTTAAAACTCAAATTGAAAGAAAATTAATTCAAAAAATGACTAATTAATAAAAACAATATTACAATCCCTAAGGTGCAAAAATACTTTCTAGTAATTGAAATCCCAAATACAAGCAAAAATCAAACAAAAGTTGGACAAATACTTCAAAATCAGAGTAGCATGATTACAATTTTATTGTGCACAAAAAACGATAAGTCCGTTTGAAGATCCCAAAATTAAATTTAAAAAAGCCAAAAATTAAGTAAAGAATTGAGAAATATGTTTCTATTTTACACTTGAAACACAGTTTTAGGCCCTCAAAAACACTTGAATCAGTTTCAGAGGTTTAAATATCAATACGGCATCGAATAAGGAATATTTCTAAAAAAAAGATGAACCACTAGCTAAAAACTTGAGCCAAATGGATGAAAACACGGTTATCTAAATGCGCCATTCCCTAAAAAACAATTTTGAAAGTCATAAAGTCTTCACTGAACGCAACGCATGAACAAAAACTTCTCTCACTACCAAAAAATTAGTCCAAACGGCAATTTTATTCACGTTCTCTATAGGGTCAAAACGCCGCCTCGAATAGTACTTCCGGTTAGATAAAACCTCAAGAAAACCAATACTGCTCTTCGAGCTGTAAAAAGACAGCACATCACTACAATTCAATTTCTTTCAACTGTAAAAAAACCAAGAGAAGGCCAGTAATAGCCCAAGCTAATGCTTTGCTGCTATTAAAAATAAATAAGTTGAGCTTTTACTTTGAATAATTCTAATTCAATTGAGCGTGGTGGACTTTTGTTTAAATTAAAAACAATCAGCATTTGGTAAATTGCATTCAAATGTTACGCCTTCTCTTCATTCAAAAAACTCACTACATAGGTAACTAATGTCAGGGTTCTCTACTGGGTCCAAACTTTTTTCTGATCTACATCTATGAGTAATACGATGGAAATGATAGCCCTCTCCGAAATTACAAAAGTAATCAATCTTTAGTAAATTTCGTTGACGCTCTTTAAAAAAATCGTCTCATCGCAACTCATTAAGTGCAGCATGGTCCAATATGTTCTCGCAATCAAGTCGATTTCGATGGAGGCATTCAAAATAGTTAAATAATTTTGTTAAAATTCAAAACTTTTCTCAAAAGGGTCGAAACTTCCTTACCATACTCAAACAGACAAAGCTCAACACCTTTAAAATCCATTCGGCCAAAGAAAACATCAAAGCAAATTTTCTGTAGTGACGCAAGAAGTATGGGTGAAAAGGCCATAGTATAATCAAGTAACAAAATCTATCTGAAAGCTAAATAAATAAATTACTAATCACTAAATAAGTTAGTTTGGCCGAAAACAGAGACATTTAAAAATTGATCTCATGATTCCGGCTTTCGATCACAAAGAGCGTTTTCAAGCCAATTACTTCGGGTCGTTTGCACTGAGAGGCTGTGGATACTTAGTTTGAAACCCGCACTGACAAACCTGAGTAAAATAATCCATGAACAACGCATCCGCAGCTTTCACTCTTTTCTCAAAGTCGTATTCCAGCATAGCTGATAGCAACGCATAAGCGTGTGTGCACATAATTCTCATCTCACGTCGCAATTTCTTCCCTGCAATTGGTACGAACTGTTCTCGTGAAATTGAGCAATTCCTGGGCCATAATCGTGGATCCGGCAAGCCAAGATATGAGAATGTTTTAGTCAAAACTTCGATCTCCGAAGTGCACTGAATTAGAGGCACACGTTTGAAAATTTGACACATGACCATTCCTAAGCTCCAAATATCTGCAGAGAAATTGTAGTTGCATCCCAGAATAATTTCGGGTGGTCTGTACCAGAGAGTGACTGTGACTGTTGTGAGGTACGTTCCAACATCGCCTGGTTTTGAGAGACCAAAGTCGGCTATCTTGACGATTCCATCCTGAGACAGAAGTAAATTCTCTGGTTTTATATCCCTGAAATATCCAACAAATTGTGATAGACAAAATTTATATATACAGAAAGAAAATTTCGAACTGTGTCTAAGTACATCTTGAAAAGCCAAAATGTGTATACCACGGCTGTTTAGCAGCTTCATAGTAGTAATAGGAATAACAAATCCCCCTCTCCAAAAATTAGTGCGTTGTAATGTCTTTTTTGCTTGTTTGGAGGTTACATGCGTCCATGAATTACAACCGGTGGTGGCAAGAATTATGGAATGTAGAAATTAGGGGATCAAGGGCAGAAAAGAACCGATATTTCTAATATTTTTTCGGCAACCGCACTTAATTCAAATTTAGCTGCCCTTCCCATTTCTGCAAAATCTCAAAATCTTATGTATAATGTTTTCACGGATCCTCAAATTATCAGAGGAGTGAAAAGTAACCTCTGGTATTTAACCAACGTGATCAAACTTGAGTAAAAAAACGCCATTCAATGGAAGAGCAATTAACGTCCGTAAAACGCATGTTGAAATGCAATAAATTGAGGTCAACTTACCTGTGCATAACTCCATTGACATGTAGAAACTCCAGACCCGTTAGAACTTGGTGCACCAAATGTTTACACATCTCAGGTGAAATGACCGGCTCATACTCCACGTAATGCAACAGACTTCGGGGCAGATACTCAAAGACCAAAACAACCGACAGCCCTTTCGAAGTCGGTACCGTATCTGCAGACATTATAGCATCACATAATTTCACAATGTTCGGATGTTTCAACGCGTTCAACTTTTTCAACATAGCAATTTCGCGAACTACATACTGCGGCAGCCCGTTATTCAAATTTTTCTGAGTAATTTCAATTCGTTTAAGAGCAACAAATTCTCCCGGTTTTTCTCGATTAGAAGCTTTGAAAACTTTTGCGTAAGCACCTCTTCCGATAGACTCGATAATCGTGTACGGCGTGTTAGTGGCGGTCATGTTGGTTCTCATTAAAATATTGCACTGAATGATTGTCGTAGGTTTGATTTGATAATGTTCAAAAATGGCAAGAACGCTCGGTTATAACGGAATAAGAAAACAAATAAACAATACACTATCACATATTCATCTAAAACGAACAGGTTAACTAAACTCGCGATTAGTTTTTCAAACCTACAGCGACTTAAAACTAACTGGCGAAGACTGACTTTACGTTCCGCTAGAAATAATGAAGAGTTCAATCAATCATTGAAAAAGTCACAAGCGGATAAATTGACGTTTTCTGGTGGGGCAAAGAGCGCACGACAGAGGTTTTTCCTATCAGTAATATCCGATGGCACAGTGTTCAGGCCTGTCAAAAGCCAAACAATCAAAAATTTGAAAACGTGTTAAAACTAATGCATACCATCGTATGTATTTACTGCTGTGCTAACACAACATTTTTACTGCTACTGTAAGAGCGGGTTGACAATTGAATGGATACAAAGCATGCCCAATGTCCAAATAATTTTTACATCATTACAAAACACGAGAGTTTATAAAAGGTTCAATTTAAGGCAAATATCTTATCTGCCTAACTGATTAAATTGATTAAAAGGTCAGGCAAATGTTGGGACCAAAGGGACTGGTATCATTAAGAAGCTTTTCCAGCGTAGAATATGGAATTAAAAAGATGTTTTTAATTTTTGTATTTTACAGGGAGTTATCGAGGTTTAAATTTTGAGAAAATAGAGTGAAATCCGGTGAGATTTTATTCACATTTTCCGGAATTTTTGACTAAAACTTCGCCAATTTTGCTAAAATTTGTTATTTTCTTTAGAAAGTGTTGTTGATTTTTATTTGTAAACACCACTAACACAATCCTTGTAGACTCAAAAGGGGGCTTTTTCTACTTCAAATTACGTTGAGAGTGCTCTGTAATTAAAACTTTGCCATTTTTTGATAAAATTAATCGTTGACTATCAAAACCGCAGCATCTATTTTTGATTTTTTAACTAACAAAATATCAGTATCTATAACATTCGAAAAATTAAGTGTTCCTTATGAACAAACATCATTAGCAGGGCTAGTTTTGGACCATTCTTGAACTGGTATAATCCAAAAAAAATCGGATTGTAATCAGTCGATCTTTCGTAAAAAAAAATTCGATCTTTTCTACATTAAATAAATAACAGAACAATTCAAACCAAAGCTCACTAATGATAGTTCCAATTGGCTTCCGAATTAGCTCCACATGTTTTATCTAGTTGATTACTTGAAAGCTTATGTCCTTTTGAGCTTTGAAAGTATTTGATTTTTAAGTAAATAATGACTTATTGAACTTTGCCTCTGTTTTTCTCTTACTTTGTTCAACTTGTAGCTTATTGTCAGCAATGAGAGAATGCTTCTTCTTTCTATTGAAATCAAATTCAATCTTTACAGCGGTTTTACGCCTTAAGTTATGGCTTTCTGGCTTTGATACTACTAGAATTCACATTTTTTTAAAAAATTTTTAGGTATTTGCCCATTTTTTCACGTTTTCTAGTTTTGTCACATTATCACGTTATTGACAGTTCATATATCAAATTATTGGCTTTCAAAATAAAACAAATGATAATCCTAAAATCCTTGAAGATATAGCTTATGAATTTAAAGGCTTCGACACTTTCTCGAAGAACTAACTTGAATTTTTAAATTTTTTTTCGTTAACTGTCGGTTTTAATTTGTCTTTTAAGTCGTATTAAATTTGCTTTTCATTGACCAAGTTTCATTGGTTTTTCATGGAAGAATAGATTAGCCGAAATTCTGATAGTAGTATATTGCTGATGGCTTTCATGACTCAAGAAAAATTGTTTTCCAAATAAAAAATTTAACTTCGCAATTCTGTCCCTTTTATTGTCTGTTTGTTATCTAGTCTCATTAATTACAGGCCAAATATGACAATATTGCTGCAACGGAAGGTTTCGAAAGGGATTGGTGTCACACAATCTCAGGTCTATAGAAGAATTCGTTGACTTAACAGGCTTCGACACGGAAAACGAAGTTAATTAATTTTTGATTTTTGTCATGCTTGACTTTCTTTTTGTAGAATAAGACATATTCTGGATAATTGAAATTCTCAAGTGCTTCCTTTTCAAGAATATACGAACCTATATAGTTATTTAGTTCTGTAATAAACGGTGTTTATGTCTTATAAAAATTAATTTTTTTTTCGAAGTGTTACTTAATTTTGCACTTTTTTTTTTCATTTTTGTCTACTTGTTACCTAGCTTCATTTATGAGAGGTCATGTAATACATTATCGGTGCTCGCAGAAAGTGCAATCTAACAAATTTTGATGGCCATAGTATGGCTTTGCGGTTTCGAAAGCGTTCTCTGCCAAGTTTTAATTGATTTTTTGTTTGTTGTCTATTTGTTGTTCTTTTTGTAACCGCATAAAAAGTTGAACACCAGCAGTTCTTAATCCCTTCTATAGTAGCATGTGTAATCTTTCACCTACTGGATATTTTCGTTGAATTCTAATGGTTTTCATTAGTTTGAAATTAACTGTTAAAAAAAATGAGCAAATTTTTTAACTTTACTGTTTTTGTTCTTTATTGTCTAATTGTTACCAAGCCTTTTAATTGACTACTCCCATATCTTTTGTGTTGAATTACAAGTTATTTTGTTTAATATCAGTTTTATCTTACGCTATTTTGACTTGGTTATTAAATTTTTTTTTTTAAAACGGACATGAAGTTTTTGATGTAATTAATTTTTGTTGTTGCTGTTTGATTTTGCTGTTCGTCTTGACTCGCTTTCTTATTATTTGCACATATCATCAATCTAATGCACCATTTTTACTCCACCACTGAGTTATTTGCTTTGGAGGCTATCTTTTCGTTCATACACCAATTTTTTAAAAAAAAAGTACTTGAATTTCTGGGTTTTTCTATGTTACTCATTTGGTAGACAATCATGCCAAAATTGTGGATGAGCGGGGTCGGAACCGTATGTGCAATTGCACATTACTGAGTCGCCTTGTTACCCTTGGTAACAGAGTATCGGACAGAAAATGTTTAGAATTGAAAAGGTCAAACCAGGATGATCACAATCCAATTATTCCTAAACTCAACTTACACAAAAAAGTTATCTAAATATTAAAAACTGAAGTTTGATAGCAATTTCTGATTTCGGAGACTTGCATGGAGAAATCTTTTTGTCCAAGATGCGTCTCATTAATTGGTATAGATTGTCTTAATGCGTTTTTTCAATTTTTGCAACCTTAAATAAACGAAGCTTCAAATCAAAACAAATTATTTGGTTCGTAAATAGCCCTCAATGCCCTCCGGCTCTACCTGTTCATTCTGTTTTTGAGGAGGAAAGGTCAAATGGGTCAGACGAAAAATTGATTAAGCGAAATTTCGCATAAAAAAGAAAGACCACAGGACAAATATAATTGCAACAAACTTGGTTTGAGAGCAATTAAAAAGCTATCAGAGTACAGTTTGATCTCGGCAAAACTATAGATCAGCACAGAAACTCTTGAGTAGCAACATTTTTAGGAATTTAGGTATTGAATAAGTGTTAACAAAATTAAACTAACTCCTAGTTTCATTATGTTATACTTTTGAAACAAAAGATAAACTCCTTATTCTCTTTTGTGCTTTAATACTTCAAGGAAGCGAACGAATTTTGAGAACTAATTTTCAAACTGAAATGCACGAAAACAGAAGTTACTGACATAGCTACGCCATCTCTACAAAACTTTTAATTCCACGTAGACTTTTTCAAAGGCAACAAATTTCTACAGCCAAATAACAAAATGATTAAAGCCAAAAGATGCATGTCATCCATTATGCATATTGCTGCGATTATTCCAGTGCTGACACTGAGACAATTCACGATATCTCAAATAAAAATTTCTCCTCATCGAATTAAGAAAAAAATTATAGCAATCAAATGAGCTGTTGCTTACATGACACTGATGTTGCAAATCATGGTAAACATAATTAAGTGAACATAATTTGGAAAATTGGACATAATCAACAAAAACAATATATTGAGGTAACTTAATACTTGAGTGGGTAAACCTGATTA
The DNA here is from genome assembly GCF_964194025.1 of Convolutriloba macropyga. Taxonomy (NCBI): domain Eukaryota; kingdom Metazoa; phylum Xenacoelomorpha; order Acoela; family Convolutidae; genus Convolutriloba; species Convolutriloba macropyga. The sequence continues at coordinate 54,551,208 of NC_134470.1, read as the reverse complement.
CGTTTATCTCGAAACTGACAATAACCAAAAGAAGCAACTTCTACGCAAATCATTTGTCCAATTTCAAAAAACAAAAAAACGAACGGTGATCGGTTGGCTTTGGCGGTATCCAGCTGGGACTTAGGAATGCCAACATGGGGTGAGCAAAGGAGTGGGGATAAAGAGGTGGAGGGGGTTGCAAGCGATAGGGGGGGGGGGGAGGGCTGGTGGGGATGGACGAGAGAGGAGTCCAAATCGCCAGGTAGATGAGGCTGGACGGTGGAGTGTTGGCGGGGGGGGGGGGGGGGGGTGACCGAGAGGAGGGTAAAATGTAAAATTCTAAGATTATGAACCATCCTTAACAGCATAATGTTGTATCTTCAAAAAAGTTTTGGTCAATTGCATACTTAGCGACTAGATGCCATTCAGCTGTCAATTTAACGGCCCATTTAGCAGTACCAATTTTACCAGCATCTGATGATCCCAGAGTTATCCCATTCAAGATTTATCAAACTCCGAGACGGTAAAGATTTCGATCCCATGAATCTGTAGTAGTAGCTTAACTTTGATGGTCATGTTTCACAAGCACAGAGGGGTTGAACATAATCGGGGTTTGTAGCACCGCAATTCAGAATTGTATCATACAAAGCTAAATACAAAGCTGAATCGAATACTGCGGCAAACTTAACATCTTTTCGATTCACTAAAAACACTGAGCTCATTTTAACGTTCTGCGCCATGTCTGTGTGATTTAGAATTGGGCCGATTTAAGGTCATCCCCTTGGACAATAATGATCAAACATTCCATTTCATCGAGATTAGGGATAGTTTGTCATTAGGGTGATATCAACCTCCAATCCAAGATCGGGGAGGCCAGTTCCACCAACAAGAGCCTGAAAATTGAAAATCCAAGGTTGATAATCGATAGCAGTTTACATGCTCTGGAAAACAAACGTAGAGAAAATTTGACTCAAAGTTAACCAATTTTCCTTAAAAAGCAGAAAAATTAATTCCAAGTAATATCTGTTCAACTTGGCCATACGTATGGACAAGTATTTGCATTAAACTTCAAAAGCTTTATGATCCAGTTGAACAAGTAAGTACTTCTGCCATTTTTGTCGGATTTTAGACGATTACAAATCTATCCATCATCCGTCTATTCACATCAATTTTAAACAAAACGGAGACAAAAAACTACCGAAAATGCTTTTGCCTTCAAAACAGGCAGTTTACTATGTAATTTTGCCAGTTAAACGTTTATTTTTGTTCATAAATAAAATGTGTAACAATTTCCCTTGTTTTATCTCTATTCAGCATATCTAGAGCATTAAAAATAGGCAAAGTTTTAAATTTGTCAAAATATACATCATTAAGACATTACACATTTAAATACGAAACATTTAAGAATGCCAGAAACTAACATCGTTCGTACAAAATAACCAAAAGCACCTCTATTGTCTCTTATAAATTATGCGCTGTTTTTGACCAACAGCGCCAGATCAAAAAATTCAAATAATTTAGTAGAATTGAGTATAATCAGCATCAATGAATGTTATGAGCATCAAAAGCACTTTCATATCCAGTCATAGCTAAATCAATTCAACAGGAAGATGATTGTCAGCTGAAACAAAATAGCAATTCAGGTTCTCCGATTGTAAAATTTAGGAACTCTTTCCCTCTCCGCCCCGGTGGAATATGGCCACCTGCAATTAACATTTTAAACCATTTTATTGAGACCTTGGATCTTTTCTGTTTGTGCCCCACCCCCTCAGTTATAGAGCAGGTGTCATCACATAGTAAATCATGATGTAAAAATATGGCACGTGCGTCTGGGGGTGCAAATAATATGCAGCCACTAAGCTGGTGGGGACAAATGGAAAAGAACCAAGACCATTACATTCAATTGCTAATCCCTGCTGCAAAAATTATTGCCATGCAAAATCGATCTTTAAAGTATTCAACCATGAACATATCCGGCAAATTGCCGGAAAATAGCCGCCGTTGACACACATCGGGATTGAAACAGAAAAAGTAGATATACATTGACAGAATTTTTGACTCAAAGCAATTAAGCTTAATACTAATGTCAGCAAGCAATGGGGCTAATGAACTTTGACAACCTAATCCACTATGACTTAATGACCGAGCTTTATCGGTTTGTCACGTTTCTTTTGACTTTGCTCTTTTGACATTGACCGTATTCACTACATTGCGTAATTTAATGAGTAAACGTAAAATCCATTCAGTTGAAACAGAGTGAATTAAGTCAAGATTCAGAAGAAAACAGCGTGACTTATGTAAAATGAGAACGTGGTCAAAAGGTAAAGCGAACTAAAAAAGCAGGATAAGTCCTGACACAATTCGGAGAATTTTCATTGATTAAACAGAAGAATACAATTTGAATGGACAATAGATGGATTCTGAAAACCACTTCTAAAAACATAGCTGACAATTTGTCAGAAAAGCTGCGAAATAGACTCGCGGGATGCAGAGACAGAAACCGATACAAATCGTAAAAGTTATCGACGTATAGCGGGTAAACAAAAAAAAACAAAACCTAAAATGAACTATGAACGGATTGGCAAACCCATTTAGAAAATCAATTAAAAAAACAACAAAACTCAATGAAAAAATACCACATGTGAACATAAAAATCACAATTGAGAAAGCGAATGCAATTTTTGCTCAAACACCGTTTTCTCTCACTGGGGATATAAGGCGAAAACACACTGGTAGGATATTAGGCGAATACTCGGTTAGATGAAAAAAATGTAGCCAAAATTTTATGGAAATTAGGCGAATACTAACTAAAGCACTTAGAGGTACTGCAATATCAGTTGACTATAAAAATTGACTTAATAGAAAAATAGCTTAAACACAATAAAAAAATCGACCATAATTTTTGAATTTTGAGCCTTTTCAAGATCTAGCTTTAACCCCACCTCCAATGTTTTGTTCGTTTCTTTAACCGGTAGATCTTATTTATTTACATTAAATCTATTAATCAGTAGTTTATACATTCACATTCTTTTACTTTTAAAAAAAACAATATATTATTGGCCGTGCTGACACTGAGTAGAGTAAAAATAGCTGCAAAAAATTGAAAACAGTGATAGATTTTTAGGTACTTAAGAACTCATTTGCGTGAAAAAACAACTATTGGCAACATTTTTCAGTTTTGTGGCAACCAGTGGATTTCGAAGTACCTCTTTCAAGTTTTTTTAATTGGTAGTCACCTAATTTCCAAAATTTAGTTCATGATTTCCGCTTAATGGCTGCAAAAACTTCGTTAGGCTAATCGAGTTTTAGCCTGAAATCCCACTCCCACTCACTCTGCTTCAAAAAAAGATTAAAAACATAGCCGCAAGAATTCCGGGAACGACTCGAAGGAGAAAAATGCCCAAACTTTCGACAAAACAACTAGAACAACTATTGTGAACCCTGAATCTCCACAAATGCCATAAAAAATTTGAGGAAGAATAGAAACGACATTCAAAAACAAATTTTACAAAAAAACTAGAAAAACTTAATGACTTTCTTAATAGTACAAGGAAGCATAAAGCCGAATAACGTTCCTTTGCAATTAGAGCAATGAAAAGCTCGCAAAACAATGGGCAAGTCATAATAGGCTAAGAAACTTGTCTAAGATTAAAGAAGAAAAACTAAATGGTATAAATTTTCTCAATTTTTCTGTCAATTTTCCTAAGAAAAATAATTTAAACCAAGACAACTTTAGTCAATTGGTATCTGAGTATTCCTTAAGTAAAAAAAAACTTCAATTCAAATCCCAATTAAAGCATTAAATTAAAAAACAGGCAAAAAATCATCAAATTTTGTCTAAAAATCAGCAAAACTGATCAAAAACCTCCAAATTAGCATTGAACTCAAATTAACCACTTTAAACCTTCATTTCCAATCAAAACAAGCCTAAAACTAATACAATATAATAATCAAACCTCATAACCATCAAAAGTTGCAAAAAAACTGCTTTTAAAAGCCGCACGTGAAAAAATTTCGCTCGCTTAGAGAAAATTTTTTAAACATCAATTTCTCGCTCTCAAAAACAGCAGTATGAACAAAAAACCACTCTCTTTTCGCTCCGCTCTTCACTTTTGTTCAGCACCAAAATCACTCCAAATTTTTTCACGCGTTTCATTTCCCGCTTCAAAAATCACTCCAATAAAATTGATTGAAAAAAGGACTTCTCCAATACTCCTCTTCGAGTCGTAAAAAATGCACGCTGCAATACCACTTGCTTTTTCGCTCCACTTCCTGTTTCGACGAGACCAATATTATCACTTTAAATTGACTTCAAAATCATGAAAATGTGTGAACATATCTTAAACAGACAGCGCCCCAATAGAATTCAATTTCTTTGAATTGTAAAAAAGGAGGGCGCCTAAATAATAGCCGTTGAGAGGCTGACGGCGGCTATTAATATTGAAATTTAGGAATGTCGGAAAAGGAAAGGTCTTTAAAATGTTTAATAGCCACCTCTGATCTCAGAAGTCATGAAATTCAGCTCAATAGGAATACCAGTATGACTCAATCGATACAGTAAGGCAGCTTTCAACTCTTTCACATGCAGTTCACGTTTTCTACCAATTCCTTCGGACACGCATTTTGCCAAAATATCCAACAAATCTTCATCTGCGTCATAGAATATTAACTTATTAACCACGTATTTACACATTAAGTAATAATTCATATCACCCCCACCGTATTTACACAAAGTTTGAGGAACGTATTTTACACAGTCTCCTGGGCAATCTTCGTGTTCATGATTATAAAACTCATCTGGTAATTGAACTTCGTGCGTATCGACCACGACAATGTCATCTAAATCTACTGGAATCACTTTTCCGTCTGATGTCCAAACTAAATTGTCCAATCCTGTATCGGTCATGTAAAGTATAAAACCCTCTTTCGTCTTTGAAAACACTTCGGCAAATTTCAACGCCTCATAACAAATTCTGTACCGACTGAGCAATCCCGATTTTAGAAAAGATCGCAATGGTTTGCCCATATTTTTAAACACTGCAACTTGTGGACACGAAGCGACAATCTTTGGAAAGATTTCATCGCATCCAAGAATTTTTGACTTCGAATTCAAAAACAATGAATAGTCAAAAAACAGAGAATAAAACTCGGACGAAGATAGTTTGTTATATAATCTCGTTGACGAACACAAATTGAACTTCTTCAAAAGCTTCGAATCAAGTTTCCTAAAATTATTACTGCCTTCTAATTGCCGATATAACATTCGGTCATGACAATTGTATTCCTTGAAATAGCTAACAATCTCATCGCATTTGTCCTGCTCGTGTTTTATAGCCTTGGCTACAACTTCATGCCCACTTAGGGTTCCGAAGTATACGTGACCGTAGCTGATCCTGTGAACATCCATAAATTGACATGACAAGTTGTGACCCAAACATGCTGGACATTTGGATTCGTCCACTAACATTTCGAGCTGATATGTTGGATCTAAAACATACAAACAAACATACATCAACAGGGATAAAAAGCAAACGCTCAATTTTCCGGGTTCAGACTTTTTAATAATTAGTTGCGGGAAAGCAAGCAACTTTTTCGAGTAAGAAATCGAACTTTTCATTCCTGATCCCTTAAAGTTGATTGTTAGTATCTTCTAATAAGAGACATGACTACTTTATAAAGGTGCAAACCGACGATGTAATTATCTAGAATAGAGAGAAAGTGAATGCCGAGAGTATTAAGTATAACTATACAAGATCTATAAAAAATCTCCGTACACGCGCTAGAGCAGCGACAGGTAAAGGAAAAAAGAATAACTATCGCTGACTGCATTAGCAGAGCATTACGCACTCTAACTTTTTCAGACCAAAATTTGCGTCGCTTCAAGATATTGCTCCTCAAAATCAGGCAGATTACAATTTAAAACTGCATTTTGTGTGCTAACTTTTGTCAATGTATCAACCAACGTGTATTGAGATAATGCTCACTTGGTACATATGTAGGCATGAGGTCCAGGTAGAGGAAGAAGTTGATAGACACGAAGAGGAGACACAGACAGATGACACACAACACTATCTGGTCCGAGCGCAGCCTACGCAACAGCCGCCAAGTCAACATACACAATCACCTCAAATCAAAAGCACTCACTTCGACACAAAGCATATTTCCGATGAAAGACATAGTTGACCATGTCTTAAATACATACCTAAATCAAATCACTATTAGTGGGTGCAAATCAAATTAGTGGGTGCATATTATTTGCACCCCCAGACGCACGTGCCATATTTTTAAATAATGACTTACTATGAAATGGTACGTGCTCTGCAACTAGGAGGTGCATAACGTACTGTGGGGGCCCAAACGGAAAATATCCGAGTTTAGTTATGCTCTTTCTTAATGAATACGCTGACAGTGAATTAAAGAAATGCTACATTCTGTTTTATAATAATTCTGTTTTATAAAGTTCTTCATTAAAGGCCCTTCGTCATTTGGCGACCTTTATATTTGACCAGTGATGCTTCATCGCAAGAAAAATTATGGGAAGCGTCAGGATTGGAAATAAACAAACAATTCAAGATATGACTCAACTTTTTTTTAAAATTGAAACCACTACATGCATTCAAGCCCTAATTAATGCAAATTTATTGAGCAGGCAAATGAAAATCTTGAAGAAAAATTTGCTTTTCTCCAATTTACAGCTCTTTACGATTTATATCTTAAATTATATGCACAAAGCAAACAAACAGTAGTGCAAAACTATTTCAATTAATGAAATCAATTGAAGGATGTAAAAACATACGGGAAAACTACACATACGAAAAAGTTTTTCATCAGCATGTGTTCTTCGAGCTTCTTAGCGCGGCGGCAAAAAACATAATTAGCAACATGAAAAAATATTGTCACAAAGGTTGGAGAGCAGGACGCATTGCACACCTCTGCAACGAGGCCGCCTCAAAGAAGCCGTCAACAAGGCACTACATCCTCCTTAGATGAGTTCGTGTCCGTGTAAAAGATCTTCGTTTGAAAGGCCAGTTTGGTCGGGTATCTAGGGTTTTATCTACGTATGGTGTTGCACCTGAAAAAAGCGACACGGAAAGATCTGGGGAAGTCACATCCCAGGGAAGCAGAGCATGAGCTGCAGTATCAAGATTATAGCAGCCCAGCCTACCAGTTCTAAGTTACGGTATTTAATGAAACAGTTCTCAAATTCTACTGCTACGGTTCCGTCAAAAACGTACCCTGATGATCTCCATGCTGTTAACTGTGCTGCACCTGATCAGTCTAGGAGAGCCATATTTAGTATCACGGAGCTGGTAAGCACAGCTAGCATGTCTAAGCCACGCGGCTATTGGCTTCTATTTTACGCAGTGCTTCCTATTTCTCGCAGCTGCTATGAAATGAGGGACTTATCGCAGCAGTTAAGTTCTCTGCCGACTTATTGTAAAATGCATTGTACAGAAAGCCAGTGCAGAAGATGATCAATTGTTTTCTAAGAAACAACTTGGTGTAGCCGCTAAATGAGGGAACGAAAGCATTGTACATGCCACCAAAATTGACTTTCAGAAATTTTAAGCCTTAGAGAATGCTGGAATACTGCAGATAGACTTCAAAGCCCTCTCAATTGCATCCAGAGAAGCAAGATCTCGAGTGCTGAAAATGCCTTGTTAAGATTCCTATACAAGTTGTCACTATTCACCTCAGTCAATTTTTTTCGATAACTGTTTCTTGAATAGCCAGTCTGGAGATCAACAAGATGGGCTTCTTTTTCTTTCCTTAACTCTGTGTCATATAAAAAAAATGATGAAAACGTTCCGAAGCTTGTGGATCTCCTGAATTAAGTGAGACCCGGGTAAAAGAAACAAAATCAGGTCAGACTAGTGATTTGGAATTAAGGATGGATAAGTTTGAGCTGTGGTCAAAGAAAGACCTTGGCCCAATAGATGAAAGGGTTGAGAGAAATAGCAACTCAATGATTGCACTCCCCAGGAGAACAATTTTTTGTAACAATGGCACAATCCTAAACAAGGACATATGGCATCAGGCTTGTCTATAAGTAAGACTGGTACTTGAGTTAACCGAGCGACCGATCAAATAAAAGCAGCTCCCGTAGGATCTATTTGTCTAAGAGCATCCCAAGTTCAGCTGCTAAGTGAAGAAAATCCAACCTAGGCCAACAAATATGGCGAATTTGATGGTCTACAGGGCTTGGTAATCTCACAACAAAATAAAAGAAAAGAAGCACTTTATGGTGACACTCTCAACAGATTAACTGAGAGTCAGAGCTCGGAACGACAACGCAGGCTTACTGTCCCCCCCCTCCCCGCTATCAGGAGACTGGTTGACAGCAACACCTTTCAGCAACCGGCTTAAATCTTTTGCCACATGAAATTTAAGCTGCATTGTATAACGTCTAGGCGTTCAAATGTACGAAACAAAGGAAATGCCCATATCACCAATCTTGCACGTTAGTTGCATTTGGAGATCACACTGTCTCATACAATGGCCGAGGCGACATATCCCGCCCTGATCAAATTAGAAACAATATTGCCGACTTGCATCACAGCTGACGTATGGCACTGATCAGAACAGAAAACAACCAAATCCAGGCCAGGAGACTTATTTCCGCTTTGTTTCAATAAAGCTCAACCGGCAGCCCTGACTGTTACTATTGCCTCACCACTGCAGCCCAGGATACCTTCAGATGCGGCGATAAGGTCTCGTATTGCCACTAGCAGCAGCCATCGACAGACAAATTGACCATAATTTCTAAGAAATACGGCTAGGGTCGGTCGAAATGCTCTCAAACGACCGGAAAGCGGTTGAATTCGTTAGAAGCCAGGAGCTGAGGGATGCTAGCATTACTTGGGTGTGGGTGGAGTGTGCGCGGTCAGGTGTTGGGGGATACGGTTGTGTGAGAGCTCGAAGAGATGCAGGTCCAAATCTCCACGTTGGAGAAGGGTAGACGTGGGAATGTCGGGGTAGGGGAAGACTCAATGGGGGTGGGTTGGGGTGACTGAGGGGGTCAAAATGTTAAGATTAAGAACCACCCTTCAAACCCTGAAACTGTCTCCTCAAAACAGTTTCAATGAGTGCATACTTAGACTCGTAGGGCATAGGGCTCTAAGACAGCTGATCTGTAACTTAAAGCCTTCTGGGCGCTATCTGTTTATCCCGTCTTGAGGAAAAAGTGAAATGGGTCAGACAAAAACTGGATAAAAAAAGACCACAGGCCTAATACAAATGCTTAAAACTCCCGTTTGAGAATACTTTAAAATTCAATGAAATGGGCGCCCAGTTTATTACACTGGCTTTCGCAGTTTGGGGGTTTCCAGGAGATTGTTAGGAAAACCTTTCCTTAACTTTTTCCTTAACTCTGTGTCATATCTTTTTCTTTCCTTAACTCTGTGTCATATAAAAAAAATGATGAAAACGTTCCGAAGCTTGTGGATCTCCTGAATTAAGTGAGACCCGGGTAAAAGAAACAAAATCAGGTCAGACTAGTGATTTGGAATTAAGGATGGATAAGTTTGAGCTGTGGTCAAAGAAAGACCTTGGCCCAATAGATGAAAGGGAAAGGGTTGAGAGAAATAGCAACTCAATGATTGCACTCCCCAGGAGAACAATTTTTTGTAACAATGGCACAATCCTAAACAAGGACATATGGCATCAGGCTTGTCTATAAGTAAGACTGGTACTTGAGTTAACCGAGCGACCGATCAAATAAAAGCAGCTCCCGTAGGATCTATTTGTCTAAGAGCATCCCAAGTTCAGCTGCTAAGTGAAGAAAATCCAACCTAGGCCAACAAATATGGCGAATTTGATGGTCTACAGGGCTTGGTAATCTCACAACAAAATAAAAGAAAAGAAGCACTTTATGGTGACACTCTCAACAGATTAACTGAGAGTCAGAGCTCGGAACGACAACGCAGGCTTACTATCCCCCCCTCCCCGCTATCAGGAGACTGGTTGACAGCAACACCTTTCAGCAACCGGCTTAAATCTTTTGCCACATGAAATTTAAGCTGCATTGTATAACGTCTAGGCGTTCAAATGTACGAAACAAAGGAAATGCCCATATCACCAATCTTGCACGTTAGTTGCATTTGGAGATCACACTGTCTCATACAATGGCCGAGGCGACATATCCCGCCCTGATCAAATTAGAAACAATATTGCCGACTTGCATCACAGCTGACGTATGGCACTGATCAGAACAGAAAACAACCAAATCCAGGCCAGGAGACTTATTTCCGCTTTGTTTCAATAAAGCTCAACCGGCAGCCCTGACTGTTACTATTGCCTCACCACTGCAGCCCAGGATACCTTCAGATGCGGCGATAAGGTCTCGTATTGCCACTAGCAGCAGCCATCGACAGACAAATTGACCATAATTTCTAAGAAATACGGCTAGGGTCGGTCGAAATGCTCTCAAACGACCGGAAAGCGGTTGAATTCGTTAGAAGCCAGGAGCTGAGGGATGCTAGCATTACTTGGGTGTGGGTGGAGTGTGCGCGGTCAGGTGTTGGGGGATACGGTTGTGTGAGAGCTCGAAGAGATGCAGGTCCAAATCTCCACGTTGGAGAAGGGTAGACGTGGGAATGTCGGGGTAGGGGAAGACTCAATGGGGGTGGGTTGGGGTGACTGAGGGGGTCAAAATGTTAAGATTAAGAACCACCCTTCAAACCCTGAAACTGTCTCCTCAAAACAGTTTCAATGAGTGCATACTTAGACTCGTAGGGCATAGGGCTCTAAGACAGCTGATCTGTAACTTGAAGCCTTCTGGGCGCTATCTGTTTATCCCGTCTTGAGGAAAAAGTGAAATGGGTCAGACAAAAACTGGATAAAAAAAGACCACAGGCCTAATACAAATGCTTAAAACTCCCGTTTGAGAATACTTTAAAATTCAATGAAATGGGCGCCCAGTTTATTACACTGGCTTTCGCAGTTTGGGGGTTTCCAGGAGATTGTTAGGAAAACCTTTAAATGGTTAGGCGTACTTGCAGATAGCAGAAGCTTCCAACCTGCAGGTCTGTCAATTACTTATAGTTGTCCAGCTCAGTTTATTTCAGTTCGTGCAATGAAAGGCCTGGCGACGTTCAGTTAAATACTGGATATGATTGATATATGGATACAACTACGGAACTTTTACGCTCACCCAATTAGTGAGGTAATATAATACACCTTGTCTACTAATGGCAGGGGAGAATTCTAATGAGACTGTTGTTCGTTTTGACTCAACAAAAGAGCTGCAAGGTCAACTAATGAAAACCTCAGATCAAGAAGACAATGACGATTGCTTAAAGAAAGGCTTTTTTGTCAAAAAAATATGATAGGACTAAAAAAAACTGAATAGACACAAACAATTGAAACATGCAATAACTGTTCAATGGACTGTTCCAATTGAACTTTCATTTCATAAATGACACTATGTTGTTAGGCAGGACCAAGATTTATTCAATTCAATTATGTGAAGTCCAAAACTTACCGCACGTCAAAAAATTTACAAAGATAATAACAAAAAGGAAAGATCAGACCACGTTAGACAAAAGTTTTTAAGGATTAGTCACCACAAAGTTTCACCCGTTTATTTGAACCAATAGCTTAGATTGGGGATTAAAAACTTTTAAAAGCTGGCGAAGGAGGAAATTATTATAGTCAAAGTTACAAAAAATTCAAGCTGGATGTGCTTTTGTAAAAGCAAAAACACATATTACATCCAAGGCACACTTGCAATTGCTTTCTACTATAATTGTGTCCTTCCCAAATCATGACAGCGTATATGTCGCGCGGGAAAAGTAAATTTTCAAGCCTCGTTTTCTTCGAGAAACAACAAGGCGGCTCGGTAATGTGCGTTCGCACATTAAGTTCCAACCCCGCTCATCTACATTTTTCACTTAATTGTCTACCAAATGAGGATGAGATAAAAAAATAACATATTAACATATATTTCAACAAACTACTAAAAAATAAAACAATTTACTCTAGAGGGCCTATGAGACCTGTGCCTACCATAATATGACTACCAGAAAAGACGTCAATAAAAAACATTCCCGGCAGATTGCCGGAAAATAGCCGCCGTTGATTCCAATTAGCATGATTGGGATTGAACGAATTGAATATATTGAAAAAAAAAGATTTTTGTACAAAAATATTTTTTAAGTCCGATTTATTTTGATGGCATTTCGTAGTTGAGCATACTTCTGTTTCTTAGAGAGAGGCTACAGGGGCTACTATCAAAACCAATAAGCGTGAGAGATGATAACTAAGACTTATAGGAACGACGTTCAAATAGCGGGCATCTAAAATTGGGCTTGGTGGGTTTATCCCGTTTTCATTTCTAACTTCAATTTTTTATACAGACTCTGTTCATTTTGAATTGCTTTGCTGAGCAACTGAAGTTCAAAATCACTTTTAGCAGAATGAGAGAAGAGAGAAACTAGCCTAGAGAAGTCAAAAAGATTTCACGCAAAATGTTGAAAAAGCGGCAAAATGGTAAAGCGAAAAAAAGTTTGACGAAGTAAAAAAAATACGAGCGCAATATTAGCCGGCTGAGAAGATGAGGGCGGCTATTAATCAAATAGTTACAAATATTAATTACGACCAAAACTCCTTGTCCATTTTTGAAAACAACTAATGACCAAATCAAAATGGCATCAGATAAAATTTATACTCAGAAGATTAACCGGCTCTTTTTTGGAACAAAACATGGGGCCTTACCTCAATGCAACTTGGCAACAAGTCGACTAGAAATGAGTAAAAGGGGCAAAGTTTAATAAAACATTGTTTTTTTTAAAAAAAGAGGTAAACTCGGACTGATTAGAAACATTACGCATCAAAAGAAATCATTGAGAGAGTATTTTATACCTCAAAAGAGAGCACTTGAGGCCTTTCATTATCCAGGATATGTCATACGACTACAAAAAAAAACGACATTTACGTGCAAAAACTAAAAATTTGCACACAAAATTATGCACGAAAACGATGTCCCCCAATCAATTAAAAATTAAGCTGATCACTAAAAACAATCAAAATCTTCATTTGCATTTTTTGAAGGAAAAAAGGTTGTAAATCAAATGACGCCCAGTATTGTGATATTGTGAAGAGAACAAAAACCTACAAAAAAGGGGCAAATATGCAAAAAGCACGAAAATTGGTTTTTATGAAAACTGGTTGTCCCAAGAAAAAAGGTCATTTGAGGAAAATAAAACCGTTATGAAGAGCATTTTGTATTTCAATAGTTAAATGATGTGAATTGTATATAGAGATGCTTAGCTACAAATTAACAGCAATAAAATTGTCAGATCTCAAAACTCTATCTTTTTTAATTAAAAAACAAGTTATTTCGAAAAGCAAAGCCAACAAACGCCTTCTACTAAAAGAGTAGACAGTTTGTCTTGCAACTAAATCATAAGACTATAAAAAACATCAACTACAAGCTGAATTAATAAGTTTCACAAACAACTTTACGAAACCACAGTTTTGAAGCCATTAAATTTACAAGATATTAACCGCGAGAATATAACATCCTCATGTGTGTCTCCTTTGACCATCATAACGTCTTTTTGTAAAACTACTCACAAAAGGTCAACAAAAAAAACCACAAAAATTGAAAAGTACCTAACTTCACAAAATTCTTCTGAAACAAATTGTCTAAGCCCTGAAGACATCATTTAAAACGTTTAAACAACAGAAAAATTATTGTTTGATTCAACAAAACAAGAACTCTAATTAATGAGGCTAATTTACGAAAACGATAAAACGTTGTATAATACGAAAAAAAAAACGCGAACCAGAACAAAAAGGGATAAGTTGAAAAATATTATTAGTCTTTTTTTACAAAAATAATTCGAAAGCCAAAACAACCATTCGCTATATACCGATATCAGTTAAGTTCATTTGTTTATCTATAGTTGGCCACTGAGACCTTAAATTACACAATATTTGGCATATGACAACAAAAGTTAACAACAAATAAAGGGCAAAAATAAAAAAGCTACCAATTTCTCCAAGAGAACGGTGTCGCAGCCCTTCAAACCATTTGTTATGAAAACAAAAAATATGTTCAGTTTCAAATGTTGTAAAAAAAATTTTCAGTTGGATTGTTAAATACTAATACAATTTACAAAATAAAGAAAAACAACAGCAAAAATGGGAAATTATGCACAAATATCAGAAAATTTTGTATGAAAACTCGTAGTATCAAAAGCAAGAAAACCTTCTGTTAAAACAATCGGCCACAAAATCAGCTTGCATTCTATACGGAGGAAAGTTTGACCTGTACTTACTGAGAATAAACAACATGTTGACTAAAATAATATAAAAAATTGACAAATTCAGAAATCATACAATTTTTCATAAAACAAATACATTCAATAACATAAGAGACATTAGGTAACAACCGAACGAATAGAAAAGGTTCATTTAAACCTCTTGAGGAAGAAATTTAAATCTATGATTGGTTAAACTTAAAAATCAGACTGCCAAAAGAATAACAATTGAAGGCAAAAGACAAGAATTCAGTTAAATTTTACTAACACTCTTTCTCAAAGCCATAAAACCCTTTGGTTCCCTGAAAACAAACTGTATCTACATTCGGCCTCAAATTTACTTAAATTGGAGCTGTCATTATTGGAGCCGTAAATAAAAATGTTGTCAGTAATTAACATTAAAAAAACAAAGGCAAAATATTTCGAAAAAAGCTAGCATCAAAATAAAAACCAAAAAGCCTCTGATTCCAAGAATCCATGATGTTGTCGAACCTTTACCTGATTTTGTCGCACGCCCAGCAAACCGACTAAGTGTTCCAAGTGTTTGCGAGTTAGAACAATTGTTGCGTGGAATTCTTCAAAAATTAAAAAAGAAGAACGATGCATTTTGTATAATTATCGAGTTAAACCTTCAAAAAAAGGCAAAGTTTTAATTCCAGAATTCAATTTTGTAAATGATCAAAAATTTTAGCCAAAAAAACTTCAATCAAACAAATCAGCAACGCTCTTCTATCTGTAACGTTAACAACAACACTCTGCCGTTCAAAATTTTAACTTATTTTGAACTATATTAGCGAAATTGTGCCAAATTTTAGCAAAATTTACTGAAAATGTGAACAAAAACAGTGTTCTATCTCTAACGGTAACAACAACACTATGCCGTAAAAATTTATCTTATTTTTTGAACTATATTAGCGAAATTGTGCCAAATTTCAGCAAAAAATACTGAAAATGTGAACAAAAACAGTCAAATGTTCACAAAAATTTAAACCTCGATAACTCCCTTTAAAAAACCGAAAATAAAAAAAAATCTTTTCATTTCCGTATTCTACGCTGGACGGGCTTTTCAATGCTACCACTCACAATTCTCTGCGATGAATATATCGATCGGCCAAGATTGACTGAACAAAAAAAACCCAGTCGAGTATATAGTTCCTCCTCCCCACTAAAGTGGGGGTCGGAACAAAAAACAATTGTTTTTTAGGAGCTTGACAATGGTACCACTTTTACATCTCTTAGCAAAAAAAACCCATAGGCAGAATCGACTCAGAAAAAAGCCAGGCTCGGGTCATTTTCCTATACCCAGAATAAAATTGGACAGCTGGAATAAAACACAGTGAGATGGTTTTGCTGATTTAAACATGACTGTAAAAATTAAGTCACTATCTCCTCATGGGTTTTATTTGTAAAAGATAGAGCAAACAATTCATTATGCATTTAACTCACAATCCCAAGTTCACTTTTAAAATAATGCAGTGACGCAAAATTTTAAAGTTAAGAAGTAAAACCATAGATTATAAAAACAGCAAATATTTTTGTTTAAATATGTTTTGGTCTATCTCACGCGTTACCTAAAAATAATAGTAGTATTATTATGTTTCTTGTAAATTTACGTTATATTAAAACTCTTACAAATTCAATTCTCAACTTCTAAGATTTTTTTATTAAAATCTATCTAGATTGCAATGATGACTAATCAAGAGTTGGTAATTCTTACAAGATAAGTATTCTAAAACATCTGGGGTATACACTTGACTTTCGCAGTTTGAAACCGAATTAAATTTGGGTTCAACAGCTTACCAAAAATTACGTTTAAAGTCCATGTGTTCCAGTACCTAAACCTATTCAGTGATCAGCTGCTCCACTGATCAGCTGCTCCTCAAAGCAAATCAATTCTTTGTTTGAATCAACTGAAAACAGACTCACAATACCAGGAACATTGTCTGTTGAACATATCAGGAACATAGCTGGCAGATTGCCAGAAAATAGCCACAACAGATTCGTAGATCGGCAGTCTAAAAAAACAGTAAAAAAGACAGACCAAAAAAATTCGTCTTTTCATTGATATATTTTGATCTGATCTGTTATATTTTGATTAAAAATCTGTATAAGTTATTTCTGCCTCTACAAAAAATTCTCTACAAAAAGATAACATGCAGCTTCCCATCCATAACTCATAGAAATCAATTATTTATATATTTGGCTAGATCAATCGCCCACCTAGTAATTGCAGAGAAACGTTATACAACAAACTATAAAAAAGACTAAGAAAAACTCTTTAACGAATTAGAGATTTGTATAATTTGTTTAAATGAAAACTGCCCTGCTAAGCCTTCAAGTGCAAATTCATAGCATCGACACCTACAAAAAAGCTCTTTATTGAGAAAAAGTTACCAACAAAAACATTAAATTGGAAGAAATAGGCAATAAACTTAGAAAAAAGACAAAAAGTGGCCAAAATTTGCTCTGATTAACTCGATTTTCTCTAACAAAAACAACTCTAAACTAATATCAATCAAAATGAGAGACAACAAAAAGAACTACAACAACTGACTTCCACTAGAAAACTCGCCAAATGCTATCAAAGGTTGAGGAAGAACAGAAACGACATTTAAAACCAAATTGAACAAATAAAAAACGAGAAAAAGTAAGGTATTTTTTAAATTTTACAAGAAAAAATAAAGCCAAATAAAGTTACATTGAGCAAATAGAGCAATGAAATGCTCGGGAGAAATTGGGCAAGTCATAGCAAGCTAAAAAAATTGTCTACCATTGAAAAAAAAACAAAAAAGCCAAAAATTTAAAAAAGTGGTTAAAAATTCCTAATTTTTCTGCCACTTTTCTTCAGAAAAAATGTTTTATAACAAAGAAACTGTAATGAATTTGTATCCCCGATGATACCTGAATAACGAGCTTCTATGCAAATTGCACTTAAAGCAGTAAAACAAAACAAAAGGCCAAAATACAATAAATTTCGTCGAAAAATCAGCAAAAACCTCCAAATTTGCATAAAACTCAAATTAACTACTTGAAACCTTCAATTCCTATCAGAACGAGCCCAAATCCAATACATTATCATAATCAAACCTCACAAACAAGAAAAATTGCAAAAAAAAACTGCTTTTAAAAGCCGCACGTGAACAAAAAAATTTCGCTCGCTCAGAGAAAATTTTTTCACACATCAATTTCTCGCTCTCTCAAAAACAGCGGTATGAACAAAAAACCACTCTCTTTTCGCTCCGCTCTTCACTTTTGCTCAGCAACCAAATTTTTTCACGCGTTTCATTTCCCGCTTCAAAATTCACTCCAATAAAATTGATTAAAAAAAACATAGCAGGACAAGTCCTGACGTACAATTCAAAGAATTTTCATTGACTAAACAGAAAAACTAGACCGAGAATGGACTATGAGTGAATTGAAAAAACCAATTTTAAAAAAATCAGATCAAAAATTAAGAAAAAAACAGAAAATGTCAAAACGCCGCATGTGAACGAAAAAAACCACTAGCGAGAAAACGAATTTTTGTTCAAACACCGTTTTCTCACTCTACTTTAAAATTAGAGCGAAAAAATTTCACGCACCAGAACCACTCGCTTTTTCGCTCCATTTCCTGTTTCAGCGTGACCAAAATCACTACTCCAATTTGACTTCAAAAATCATGAAAATGTGTGAACAGATCTTAAAAAAAAGACAGCGCCCCAATACAATTCAAATTCTTTGAGTTGTAAAAAATAGCAGGACAAGTCCTGACGTACAATTCAAAGAATTTTCATTGACTAAACAAAAAAACTAGACCTAGAACGGACTATGAGTGAATTGGGAAAACCATTTAATAAAAAATCCGATCCAACACATCGACAAAACAGTAAACATCAAAGTGAAATTGACGCATGTAAACAAAAAACCACTAGCGAGAAAACGAATTTTTGTTCAAACACCATTTTCTCACTCTACTTTAAAATTAGAGCGAAAAAATTTCACGCACCAAAACCAATCGCTTTTTCGCTCCATTTCCTGCTTCCGCGTGACCAAAATCACTACTCCAATTTGACTTCAAAAATCATGAAAATGTGTGAACAGATGTTAAAAAAAGCCGGAAGAATTCCGGAAACAACTCGAAGTGAAAATCCACTTGAATGCCATCCAACTCCTCATCAGACAAAACGTGCATCCAATAATTTATGATTCTCTTGAAATAAAACCATAAAACAAAAAGTAAAAAAATCAAATCTATCAAAATATGAGAAAAAATCTGATCAAATTCTGTCATAAATTGATACCCCAAAAAACTATCTCTGCCATAATAACATCATCAATACCACTAGTAACTACTAAAACCACTTATGAGATTTTAAAAAAATACTTGAAGCCAAATCATGAAAAAATAAGCTCTTACAAACAACTCTGACTAAAAAATTGGAAGTTAAAATATTTTTTTAAAATTACAACAGCACATAAATCTAAACTAAACTTCTTATCAGCCAATAGGGTACCCAGATGCTCGCAAAACAATAGACAAGTCAAAATAGATTAAGAAACTTGTCTATAGAACAAAAAAACCCCGAAAAACTGCGAAAAATTAAGAAAATTAGTTCCAATTTTCGACATTTTTCGTCATAGTTCTCAACAGAAAAATGCTTCATATCCGGAAAACTGTAACAACGTTTTAACTAAAAATTGCTCAAGTAATAGGGGGTATCTTCAATACCAATTTGAGGCAGTAAATAAAAACAATATTAAAAAAAATCGTAAAAATTAGCCCAAAAATCAGCAAAATACATGAAAAACATCCGAATTAGCATAAAATTCATATAAATTTTCAGAAACCTTCAAACCACTACCAAACACAGCCTAAAATTAAACGCAAATCATAACCAAACCTCTTAACCAAAAAAAACAGAATAAAACTGCTTTTAAATGCCGCACGTGAACAAAAAATTTCGCTCGCTTAGAAAATTTTTCCAAGCATCAATTTCTCGCTCTCTCAAAAACAGCGATATGAACAAAAACAACTCTTTTAGCTCCGCTCTCCACTTTGTTCAGCACCAAAATCACTCCAAAGTTTTTCACGTGTTTCATTTCCCGCTTCAAATCTCACTCCAATAAAATTGATTAAAAAATAAAAAGGACTTCTCCAATACTCCTCTTCGAGTCGAAAAAAGACTGCGCCCCTATACAATTCAAATTCTTTGTTGTAAAAAAATAGGAGCGCATTAATAGCCAGCTGAGAAGCTGAGACGGCTATTAAATATTATAACAGAAAATCTCAAAAGTCAGTAATATGCAGATAAAAATCCAGAATATTTGATTCTGTATGATTTTTTTCAATAAAGCCACTTTTCGACACTGATGGGGCAAAATAAGCTTGAACTAAAAGATATTCTAAATAAAATAGGATGGTTTGAATAATGACGACCACCACAAATTAAGTTCTAAAAGCTGTCGCCTCTGACCTGTGCTAGCTAGGGATTGTGTAATGTTCTCCCTAATAGCCCAGATGTGTTCACACTGAGACTCGTCACTCCCAGCAACGCCGTTGACTGCTAAACGACCTCTCAATACATCACCCATGAATCTGTCAGTAGCATAAATAAAACTGCTTTTAAATGCCGCACGTGAACAAAAAATTTCGCTCGCTTAGAAAATTTTTCCAAGCATCAATTTCTCGCTCTCTCAAAAACAGCGATATGAACAAAAACAACTCTTTTAGCTCCGCTCTCCACTTTTGTTCAGCAACAAAATCACTCCAAATTTTTTCACGCGTTTCATTTCCCGCTTCAAAAATCACTCCAATAAAATTGATTTCTCCAATACTCCTCTTCGAGTCGTAAAAAGACAGCGCCCCAATACAATTCAAATTCTTTGAATTGTAAAAAACCAAGAGAAGGTCAATAATAGCCCCCCCTATCGCTGTGCGGCTATTAAAAAAAGGATGTCTGCTGGGTTTATATCACCGGCAACAAACAGCGTAGAGCATTTAAATGCAAAATAGTTGTCTTCAAAACACCTGCATCAAAATGGGCAGAAGTTAGCAATCTGATTCAACAAACTTAATGGCAAGTGTACAATACTACAGTTGCAATGCCTTTTGGAATTTCTGATTAAAAACTAACGAATTGCAGTCAAGGGATTCTTCTTCACCACAACTGACACAGTGCAGTATCCTCAACGAATTAGGCCATGAAAAGGCAGTTTAATATTTGAAATTTAATTTGAATGCTCAACTTTTGCAAAGAGACCATTTGCTACCAGATAGAAAATAAAACCCAACTGGCCGACGTTGGGATTTAAAAAATTGAAAAAAACACTAACTCAACTAGTTAATTGGCCAAAAGTATGCTGCGCTAGATAGCCAACGAGAACTGTTATTATAGCGACAAGACCACACGAGATGCAACAAACTGGCAGAACTGAAAAATCACTGATTATTTTCTGAAAATTAAATTTCAAAAAATCCCATCTATGATCTCAGGCCAACACTTATATCTAATGCCTTATTAGAAACCCATCAGACCTGTAATTCATACTAATTGATAAGACAAAAATGAACAAAAACACAAGCAATGTTTCGCTAATGTTATTTAAAAACAAGAAGTTTAAAAGTCAAAGAAAAAATTAGCTATGAAATAAAATTACTAAGTGAATTCACTTATGCTCCATCGGTAGCCAATGAATCCTATCATTAAAGAGACTGGAGAATGAGAAAACGGCAGAAGTTTAAAAAAACACCTTTCAAATATCGAAAACATCAATATTTTAAGACAAGCATTAGATTCAAAATAATAAACAGCATTAGCTTCCCAAAGAAGGATCCAAGCAATTGCAAATAAGCACATTTGTGCACAATTTCAGGAGCACTCAAAAACAACAACGCTGAAAACAGAGGTCAAAGTTCCGCACGAGACAAAAATTCCATCAAAAACCAAAAATTTGAAACAGCACAAAATTTAACTCCAGAAATAAATCACGCTCAAAATCCAAAAATTTGTTAAGACACAAATTTCTCACACCAGGAATAAATCACGCTTCAAACTCATCTTTGCGGTCGCTTTACTGCTTCAGTGTGACTAGAATCACTACTGTAAATTGAATTCTCACTGACATCAAAAAGCAAAATAGAATCGTCGGGAAAATTGCTCTCAAACGACTGGCGAGCGAATGGCTTCGCAATCAGCTGCTGTTTAGGAAAGATGGCTTTAGCGCAGTTAAGGTGCGTGGAGTAAATATGGGGGTGGTGAGCGTGGCGGGGCAGCAGAGCGCACGGGATGGGGTTACCGGTGAGTGAGGTGGAGGGTGCTGGGAGAGGAAGTGGAAGGGGTGAAGTGAGAGGGGCCAAACTCGAACAATGCCCTTCACACCATAACCATGAAGTTATTTCTCATAAACAGTTTTGGTGAATCGCATACTTAGGACTAGTGGAAGGGGATGAAGTGAGAATGGCCAAACTCTAACAATGTCCTCCACACCATAACCATGAAGTAATTTCAAACAGTTTTGATGAATCGCATACTTAGAGACTAGTAAGCCGTAGAGCTTTAAGAGAACACAATGCCCTCCGGGCCTTACCTGTTTATCTCGTTTTTGAGAACGAAAAGTCAAAAAAGCGTCAGACCAAAAACCGGTCAAGCAAAAAATTTAATTAAAATTCAGTAAGACTAATGTAATTGCTACAAAATTAAAAATTAGTTATAGAGCAATTAAAAAAGTGAACAGTAGTTTGCTAACCATTACAGCAACTGGCCTTAAGCTCTTGAACTTGAGAATCTCCTATAACCGCTTCACTTGTTCTCAAGGCTTCATCTCTCTAGCCAAGTATACATTGAACAAGTAGAGCTTCTTGTCAAGCTAATCTCATTAACAATTTATATTAGGTTGTTCTCACTCACTCTCCTAACATGATACCCGACCTTATTTACCAGACAGAAAATTAAATATGTTTATGGCCCCGCGAAAAATAATAAAATTCAAGAAGATCGATTCAACCTCGTCACTAGATCTATCGACTCAAATAATTGAACGAAGAATCATGGAAAGCACAATATTTATTCCAGCTGCCCAAATTGTTAATCAAATCTTCAGTTTGCAAAATAAAACCTTGAGGTCACACGTACCATTACATTTTCACTTCCCCATTGGAAATAGGATTCCGCTTATAATTGACAACCCGACAATAAAATTCCAGCATGTAAACTGATTTAAAAGAACTAACATAGCCGGCAGATTGCCGGAATAGCTGCGAAGGAATAGACCTGCGTGCCATATAATAGAGATAGAAACAGATTCCGATCTAAATTGGAAAAAAAATCGACGCCTCTCAAAAAAACAAGGTAAAAAACATTCAGCGATAAATTAACAAAGCTAGTTAAAATTCAATCCGCAGAAGCCTCTTATTAGGGACCTTTACTGCACAAATGAGTTTCTTTGACCTTAAACAAACTTAAGTTTTAAACTGCAAAAGTCATTTTATTGAGTGAGGTAAGTCACGTATGATCAAAATCTAATCACGCAAATAACCTAAAAACTTTTGCAAAAGCGAGTGAGAAATGACGTCACGCGCGCAAAGGCCGTTAGTGAGAGGAAGAAGTCATTCAGAAAATTTGACTTTTTCAGCTTTGCTGTGTGAACAAATGTAAAACGAAAAAAGAGCGTCAGACGACGAAACAAAAAAACATAGCAGGACAAGTCCTGACGTACAATTCAAAGAATTTTCATTGACTAAACAGAAAACTAGACCTAGAACGGACTATCAATGGATTGGGAAAACCATTTAGAAAAAAATTCGATCCAAAAAAATCGAAAAAACAGTAAAAATTTAAGTGAAATTGCCGCATGTGAACAAAAAACCACTACCGAGAAACCGAATTTTTGTTCAAACACCGTTTTCTCACTCTACTTTAACATTAGAGCGAAAAAAATTCACGCCGCAAAACCACTCGCTTTTTCGCTCCATTTCCTGTTTCGGCGTGACCAAAATCACCACTCCAATTTGACTTCAAAAATCATGAAAATGTGTGAACAGATCTTAAAAAAAAAAAAAGACAGCGCCCCAATACAATTCAAATTCTTT
The DNA here is from genome assembly GCF_964194025.1 of Convolutriloba macropyga. Lineage (NCBI taxonomy): Eukaryota > Metazoa > Xenacoelomorpha > Acoela > Convolutidae > Convolutriloba > Convolutriloba macropyga. Next base: position 54,527,898 of record NC_134470.1, on the reverse strand, counting down.
GAATTGTAAAAAACATAGCAGGACAAGTCCTGACGTACAATTCAAAGAATTTTCATTGACTAAACAAAAAAAACGACCTGGAATGAACTATGAATGGATTGAGAAAACCATTTAGAAAAAAAATCCGATCCAAAAAATCGAAAAAAAGTAAAAACCTAAGTGAAATTGCCGCATGTGAACAAAAAACCACTAGCGAGAAAGCGAATTTTTTTTCAAACGCCGTTTTCTCACTCTGCTTTAAAATTAGAGCGAAAAAAATTCACGCCGCAAAACCACTCGCTTTTTCGCTCCACTTCCTGCTTCGGCGTGACCAAAATCACCACTCCAATTTGACTTCAAAAATCATGAAAATGTGTGAACAGATCTTTAAAAAAAGAAAGCGCCCCAATACAATTCAAATTCTTTGAATTGTAAAAAAAACCAAGAGCACCGCAATATAGCTTCGCTCAGCTTACAGCTTCGCAGCTATAATAAAATCATTACATTAAAAGTTATAATATAATGATTTATGAATATTTAATTGAACTAAAACAAAGCGTCAGAAAGTGAAGAGATTCAATCTATTCAAAACAATGAGGAGAAAGTGACACCGACCCACAGACAATGAAAACAGCGTTCACAGCCAGGTACACTTAATGATATAAATTAAATGGTTAGTCCCACCTCTTGTTAAGGCACACAAACCATTATCAATGGAAAGGAAGCATTAGTTTGTTCACGCGTGCTAATGAACCAGATTTTTTTTGTGGGGAAAGGAAGCAGTTTTCATTGTTCACATCCAGCGGGGCAGTAGATTTACATGACTCATACCAGGAACACACACAATGGAGCCACTCTTCGCTCAAGAACCTGGACATTTTGCCGGATAGTAACTAGATGTATTACACGGCACCGAAAAAATCATTCAATTTACATTTCAGTTCCAAAAGTCTTCATCTAACTGACAATCTTGAAAGAATTTTCCAGACGAGAAGAAAGACTGCAAAGAGTTTTCAAGGCTACCAACATAAGCCAGATCATCACCAATTTTTCTACATTTTTCCAAATACGACCCATGAACAACTCTCATCATCTTTCGAAACTGTTTCCCATACTGGTACAACATATCACGCCCACAAATTGCAAGAAACGCTCTCAAAATTCCAGCTGAAAAGCCGCTAAAAGGTTCCATGTTAATAAAGTCGGATAGCCAGCTCCATGCCATTGCATATCCATACGGGTGTTTTGCTGAGAGTTCAAACTGGCTAATTGGTCGGCAGGTTAAAACAGCAGAATACAATTGTACCGTTGACAGCATTCGGTTCAGATAGCTCTTAGAGTCTTCCCAATCGCCTAATTGCTTAACATAACCCATTTCCACCATGAAGTCATCCTCCGTTTGGTCTGCTTTCTTTACAAGGTATTCTGGTCGAGTGAACGGACATTTGCGATGAAAGGCGGCAATTAGAACTGTTTGAAACAATTCGTCAACCAGTGCCAATTCAACTAACAAACTAGCAAGAGCAAGATCTCGTTTATGGAACTGTTGCAAATTGGAGATCAGACTCTCAGCTGAAACATAGCAGGGTCACAATCCGTACATATCAAGCTGACACTTGTAAAAATGCATGTTTGAAAGTACCTGAACGAAACAAATAAAATTATTTCTGTTAGCGATAATAATTGGGGGTACATATGTCATACATTATAGACGCCGGAAACCAATGTTTAAACTCGCCATAGCAATGAAAGACTATCATTGGAAGACATTTTATAAATTCATCCAGTGGAAAAAAGAATAAATTATCATACTATAAAGACCCAACTTCCATCAACATGACCCAACAATAAAAAACCAACTACTTTTTAAGTTTTGTTAACTTGTTTGTTATATGTTGTTGACTTTCTTAAATTTGTTGAATTCGAAAAGCTACGCATCAGAGCATTTTTCGAGTAAACATATTCCATTGGAAAAAAACTGAAGAGATGGGAAAAACTTGACATGTAACGAGCCGGAAACTATAATTAGAATTATTCATACCTGCTTTATCCGTAAATCGTACTTCAGTAACCTAATTACTTAACGCACAATATTTTTCTTGGGTTTTTATCTTTAACAAATATTTTGTGCACATCTCCTTTGATTACAGAATACAAAACTGTCAGCGAGTAAAAAGTCCGTTAGTCATTATATTGATCTACAAACAATCTAAGCAAATAAATCACAATGAAAAATTAGTTCTAAGAAAGAAAGAAAGAAAAAAAAGAACGAAAGAAAGAAAGAAAGAAAGACAGAAAGAAAGAAAGAAAGAAAGAAAGAAAGAAAGAAAGAAAGAAAGAAAGAAAGAAAAACAAAGAAATATAAGCCAATGTTATAGAACCAATGTCAAATTTCTATCTAAATTGAAAATATGGAAACGAGTTTTCACTTTGACACAAACCTAGAAGCAACTCTGGCCGGTAAAAAATAGTTCCAAGTAAATTGAAATTTCGATAGCAAATTTCTTGATCAAAGAACAAGGCCTACTGTATGGGCGTGAAAGAATGAGGGCAGCGATGCAAAATGAAGACAATAGGCAGAACTCGATAATTTGTTATATTATAATTCACTTGTATTCACTCCTTTCTATCGCTTTCTGTTGCTGAAAATAAAATTTCGATTCTTGGTAGCCTATTGAAAGCCAACTTTTTTAAAATACTAAAAACAATTTTAAAATTTACTCATGAAATCAGAAAATTAGATATCCATCAAATACTTATCTTAAAATTCAACAAAACTTTTACTACAAATAATTTTTCCGGTGATGCCTCACACGTTTCAAAAAAATCAACTCAAGGGATGCTATGTCCCGTTGACCGCCTCAATACTACTGAGGAAATCATTTTTTCTTATTTGAATTAATAAAAGATACAAGCGTTGAAGATAAATAAATCAGTTCTCAGTTTTATCTAGTTTTTGTTTTCAATTTCGACTGGTTTTCTTTGATACTTTTTTAATTTGTCACTTCCTTCGCTTGACAAGGTGTGTTTCGGGCGAAGATCCATAATAGTGCATAGATGATCTCTAATAAATCGGGCATCAATGATGTATTGATGACATAGCCGGCCCCATTTGCAGGACTGCAAAGAATAGTAAAGTAAGTCCATAAATTTAGAGACGATTCTTGGTTGAAATACAAACTTGGTAACCTATTAACAAAGAAATAATATTTGAGATACGCAAATTGACGAGTCATAAACTGGCGTTACGCAAGAAAAAGTAATCCTAGACAAATTTACGGATTTCAATGAACGTTTTTTTTTTGCGAAGATAAAACGAAGTGCGTGATAATAAGCGGCTAAAAAAGCGTAAAAAAACGGTAAAAGCAAAAAAAAGATAAATTAGCAAAACTGTGGTTTAACGAAAACTTTAACGAAGAGGTCAAAAATATAGCTATCCGAGCGTTCTGAGGGGAGTAACAGGTTGCTAGGGTGTAGCAATTTCTTCCACCCGCGCAGAAAACAGAATTTGAGTACAAATTTTCATGGAAAACTGTCTTTTTCCTGATACCAGAATTTACAAAGAGCCGAACCTGGTGAATGAGTGCTCGAACCAATGATGAAAATTGGTCAACTAGAACTTTGCTTATTTAACAACAGGGCGCACTTTCACCAAATGCTGCTCTCAGTTTAACGGATCTGACGATTTCGTCGAAACCAGGATATACTACAATGACTTTGGCCAGTGGCCAAAGACCTCGAGGCGTGAAGTCCTCTAAAACCCAAACAAGATCGTCTACTTTTAAATTGCGATAACATTAAGTTCATTTAGAACGCTTTTGCTGGTTTGGGAGATATTCTCTAAGGAATCTGTTCCAAACCAGCAGAAGCGTTCTCAAAGGACTAAATGTCGCATTGACCGCCTTCAGACTACCCAAGAAATCATTTTTGCTGATTTGAATTAATAAAATATAAAAGCGTTTAAGATAAATAAATCAGTTCTCGGTGTTATCTAGTTTTATGTTCAATTTCGACTTGTTTTTGATTTTTTTTGATTTGTCACTTCCTTCTCTTAACTATATAAGGTCTCTAGGCGCAGATCCATAATAGTGAAAAGACGGGCTCTAATGAATCGGGAATCAATGATGTGTGGATGACATGCTACAATTGGAAATTCTCAATTTGAGCTTCAAATGGGAGATGCCAAACGAATATCGTGTTGGTGAATATCCGTATTGTCCGAACGAAATCATTTTATGTTTCTGTTGATTTCGAACTTAAAATTAAAATCATTCGGCTCTTAGGCATATAGTCTAAAGTCTCTTAGTCTAAACTCTGGAAACCAGAGAAAAGTCTGGAAAAAAACAAACCCTTAATGACGTTTTCTGGTTGTTTGAGTTTTTTTAAATACTTATGCACCTCGGTTTCGAAATTCTTGATACATAAAAAATTTGAAGGTAGGTTTAACAAAACAGAAATAAAAAAAACAATTTCAAAGATGTTCTCCTTCTTTGCCTTTTTCAACAAGATTGGGATTGAAAGAAGAGAAAAAATTGATGAAAAAAATGATTTTTGTGCACAAACAATTTTAAAATGCGCACTTTTTTGATGTCATCTTGGAGCTGCACATACTCCTGCTTCATCGTGAGACGACACAGGGTCTAGTATCAATACCAATAAACGTTAGTAACCAAGAACAAAGTTCGGGCATCTAAAACAGACTCGTTCATTTTGAATTGCTTTGCTGAGATGGGGGTCAATCTAAGAAATCGACCTGCATATCATAAGAATAAGTCTCCAAAACCGTTTCTGTGAATCACAGACTTTGTGATTAGTGAGCTGAAAGTCTCTAAGAGAACTGAACGACCTCTGAGCGCTACCGGTTTATCCCGTTTTTCAGGACGAAGAATCAAAGGGTCAGACAACAAATCGGTAGAGCAAAAAATCGCTTATAAAGACCAACAGGATAAATATAATTCCTACAAACTTTGTTTGAGAGCAATTAATAACTTCCAGTTGAAAGCAACTAAATCAAGCAGCCACATCAAATGAAATTATCATTTCAATTAACAGTCGAGTTGAATTGCACATATTCATTGAAATATAAAAGCAAAACATAACACAGTTTCTCAAAACAGGAAAGCAGTCAAAACGTTATCAATTTGAAAAAAAACTATCAAAACATTCCTCAACCTGCAGCGTGCATTTTAGACTCGCAATTCTCAGAAACAATACCTCACGCTTTCGCATTCCATTTTTATTCCATTTCGGACAATAGAAAAGGTCAGACAAAAAATTCACAAAATAATTGTTAAACAAGAAGAGCTTTATTTCAAACATAGCCGGCAGATTGCCGGAATAGCTGCGAAAGAATAGACTTGCGTGCCGTATGATAGAGATAGAAACAGAAAGATATAAGTTGAAAAAGTTATCGACGCCGCCCAAAAAGCTATGTAAAAAATTAAACGATAAATTAATAAAGCTTGTTAAAATTCATTGCGCAGAAGCCTTTTCATCAGGGACCCTTATTACACATATGAGTTCCTTTGACCTTAAACTAATTCAAAATAAACTTAAAATTTAAAGTGCAAAAGTCATTTTATTGAGTGAGGTAAGTCACTTATGATCAAAATCTAATCACGCAAAAGGCAGTTAGTGAGGGGAAAAAGTCAATCAGAAAATTTGACTTTTCAGCTTTGAGGTGTGAACAATTGTAAAACAAAAAGAGCGTCAGACGACGAAACAAAAAAAATAGCCGGAAGAATTCCGGAAGCGACTCGAAACCGCAAAACTTCAAAAAAACGTAATTGCAGCTGAAGCCATTACCTTTTGTATTAAACCATTAACTCATTACCTCCCCAGGACTGATCTAAAAATTGGTGAAACTTTAACCACTGTCACCAAGAAAAACAAAATGCAGCAAAATTTTTTATTGAAAACGTTTGGTTACGTTAAAAATGTCCAAAATAATCAGGATGGTCAAAATACTGAGAGGCTGAAAAAACTGACAGGGCTATCAATTGCCCTCAAATGATTCATGATTCCAATCTCAAAAAAGATTGAGAAAGCAAACGGCAGATAATAATCTTAGAAACTAAGTTAAATTTTTCAAAAAAAGAAAGCTCAAAATAAAGAATCAAAAAACCATTACAATAAGATTTCTAATAACTGCAATTAAGACAAAAACAACACATACTTCTTCCTTGTTTTATATATGCTCGACAACATGATTTCATACTTAATAATTAAATTAATCATAGAAAAGACAAGCAACAGAATAAATTTCAAAGGCAAAAATCGTTTTAAAACAGTACCAAGGGCGAAAAACAATTGCATTAAAAACTAATGAGTGAAAATTTTGGAAAAACGCTTACTAGCAAACTCTCAGTACTGCCTTATGTTGAATGAAACCAACTGCAAACCAAAGAAATGGCGAAAATCTTTCAATTTTCTAACAACTGAAAAAATCAATATAATGAAAATAAATGTAGGTGCCAGGACAAAGCTAGAATGAAACAAACCAGAATGTGAAGAATATGGACACATGGTGAGAAACACCGTAACAAAAAGACTAATTCTTGATTTTTGAAAATTAAAAATCAAATTAAAGTCCAGAAAAAAAAATACATTTCATTGTTCAGCATTCGAGACATCGAAAAGACAACGAATCATCTGAAAAAAAGATCCATCCTCTTGAACAGAACAAAAAATATTATTCTAATCTATTGCAGCCTGCTTCAGTCGTTGGGGAGGGGGAGGGAGGGGGAGGCTAAGTAGGACTAAGAAGTTCAATAGTGGGCTTCAAATAACCACATTAGAGGTTAACATACACCACTATTCGGATTTAAAGTAAAATGGCACGTTTCGGCGCACTTTTCATTTGAATTTTAGTATTAAATTACCGCGAATTGTAATCAGCTGCTTGAAATTGTGATTGAGAGAGAAGAATTTTAGATCACGCGAAAAGCAAAAAGTCAAGGGCGTAAAAGTCAGTCGAAAAGTCAAAATTATCAAGCGAAAATTTTGCATAAAAAAGACACACACGTTTACAATAATTGCTATGAACTTCGTTCAAGAGCAATTAAAAATTTTAACTGATTTTCAAGAAATTAACGCCAAAACAATGATTTTTTATTGAAACGAAATTAAAGTCCCTAATGTTGAACAAAAAGACTATTTCTAGCAATTAAAACCAAAATACAAACAAAAAACAAAAATTGGAAAAAATACTACCAAAATCGGATCAGCATTTTTACAATTTTTTAAAAAGAAAGTACAGGTAGAAAGAGGAGTTTATTAAAAGAAATATCAAAGGGGAGTTGCCATATAACTGACTTTTGCAAAAAGACGGCTTAGAGATCCAAAAATGAAGAAACTATGTGGGAATTTTGAAATTGAAACGCATTTTCAGGCTCTGCAAAACTATGGTATTAATTTCCCAGGTTTACATTTTAAAATAGCGTCGAATAAAAAAAAATTACAAAAAACCAAATTACAAGCAAAAAACTGCGCCACTTAGACGAAAAAACGGCTAAAAACGGTTATCTACATGTGCAATTCAGTCAAAAACTACTTCACAACTGAAAAATCAAGATACAGAAAATAAATGTAGGGGTCAGGAAAGAGCTAGAATGATACTAACTAGAATGTGAAGAATATGGGCACAATGTAAGGAACACCGTAACAAAAAGACATTCTTGATTTTTGAAAGTTAAAAATTAAATTAAAACATTCAAGAAAAACAAATACATTTCCTTGTTCAGCACTCAAGGCATAGAAAAGGTAACTAGTCATCCGATACAAAGATCTATCCTCCTGAGGAGAACAAAAAATAGGAAAAAGCAGATTTCATAAATAAGAAACATTGAAACTATTTGCAAAAAAAATGGTCAAAAAACTTTCAGACTGCAATTATGAAAAAGTTTTAACAGTTTTTCAAAAACTTAACGCCAAAAACTGATTGAATTTTTATTGAAACGGAATAAAAGTCCCTCATGTTGCACAAAGAGACAATTTATAGCAATTACAACCATAAAACAAACAAAAAAACACGAAAATCGTGAACAACTAACAAAATCGGATTAGCATATGTACAATTTTATAAAACAAAATTACATCGAGGTAGAAAGAGGCGTTGAGTATATGAATTATCAAAGAGAAGTTGCACTATTAACTGAGTTTTAACAAAAAGACGGTTAAAAGATCCAAAAATGAAGAAATTAATAGAAAAAAAAGCCAAAAAATAACTTAGAAATCAAGAAATATGTGCCAATTTTCAACTTGAAACGCATTTTCAGGCTCTGCAAAACACTGTGGCATCAATTAGCCGAGGTTGAAAGTTTAATACAGTATCGAATAAATTTCATTTCTACAAAAATTAAAATTAAAAGCAAAAAATAGGGCCACTTAGACAAAAAAAACGGCTAAAAACGGTTATCTATATGTGCCATTCAGTCAAAAGCTACTTTTCAAAGTCAAAAAGTCATTCACTAAACGCAGGGCATGATCAAAAAACTTCTCTCGCTTAGCAAAAATCTGTATTCTTGATTTTCATTCAAATTTAAGAAAATCAAGAAAAACGAATACATTTCATTGTTCAGCATTCGAGACATAGAACAGATAACGAGTCATCCGATACAAAGAACTATCCTCCTGAAAAGAGAACAACAATTATGAAAAAGCAGAAATTAAACATATGAAACAAGTAAACATTTTGCAGAAAAAATGGTCAAAAAACTTGGTCAAAAATGACTGAAGTTTTATTCAAACGAAATTAAAGTCCCTTATGTTGCACAAAAAGACTATTTCTAGTAATTTAAACCAAAATACAAACAAAAACTGACCAAAATCGAAAAAAACTACCAAAATCGAATTAGCATATGTACAATTTTATAGAGCAAAAAACATCGAGGTAGAAAGAGGCGTTAAGTATATGAATTATCAAAAAGAAGCAGCCATATTAACTGATTTTTGACAAAAAGACGGTTAAAAGATCCAAAACTAAAGAAATTAATAGAAAAAAGACAAAAATTAACAAAAAAATCACGAAATATGTGACAATTTTGAGTTTGAAACGCATCTTCAGGCTCTACGAAACACTGTGGTATCAATTTCCGAGGTTGACATTTCAATTAGGCATCGAATAAAAATTACTTCTACAAAAAACTAAATTACACGCAAAAAATTGGGCCACTTAGACGAAAAAACAGCAAAAAACGGTTATTTATATGTGCCATTCAGTCAAAAACTAATTTGCAAAGTCAAAATGTCATTCACTAAACGCAGCGCATGATCAAAAAAACTTCTCTCGCTTAGAAAAAAATTAGTTCACACGGCAATTTTACTCACTTTCGCTTTTAGGTCAAAACAGCGTCTGCACGAATAGTAGTACTTCCGGTAAAAACAAACCTAAAGAAAACCAATACTCCTCTTCGAGTCGTAAGAACCTACACTCCTCTTCGAGTCGTAAAAAACCAAGAGCACCGCAATATAGCTCCACTCAGCTTACAGCTTCGCAGCTATAAAAAAGATTTTAAAAACTGCAAATTTCAAAGCTGATAGTATTGGAGTATTTGCAAACTCACCAACGATAATTCTGACGACTTCTGTTCCATGTTCAACTCTTGTCGAATCAACCGTAACATCAGACACAATAATCGTTTGGCCTTGAAAAAGGCTAACTATTCTTTTTCGTTGATACAATAAATTCTCTTTACTGTTCGCTGAAAGACTGTTTCTCATCGAATTTGCAGCACCTTTCACGTTTTTCAGAAACAATTTAGTCAAACTATTGGGACTCGACACCATTTGTTCGTATTTTTTGTACAAATCTTTGCTTTCGGAAGCGTAAAATTGGAAAATTTTTGTTCCTTGCATTTTAGGTTTCGAAATAACAACAGTGCTTTGTGGAGCGTGAGAAACTTTCATTGGAATTGTTTGCGGCTTCTGATCGGCTGTTGATTCAATTGTTGAATGAATATCATTCTTAGATTCTTGTGCTTTAGGTTTGTGCCCGGATTTATGGTTAACTGATATGCCAGTTTCAAAAGCGTCAGCTACTGAATCAATTGCATCTGTGTTCAAGCGTTCCTGCTGCTGCTGAAGCTAAAAACACCCCACGAATTACAACAGACAAAATCTTCGCGGGGTAAGCTAATCTTTTGATAGAATGCATAAAGATGAAAAAAAATTAGGGAGCAGATAGGAGACAAAACGTGAAAGAAAACCAACAATTCATGGATTCAAATTTTATGAAACAATGCAGTTAGCGTTTTTAACAAGCGCTCAAAACTTAAGTAAAATACGCTTAATAGATACATACCTCTGGAGAAACATTTATCGCATTATTCAGTACAGTAGAATGTTTATTACCCAAAACAAAAAAAAGGATACCTGACTTTTGAGTTCCTTTTCAGCCAAATCAATAAGACTCTGGACATCTCGAAGCGCGTCGTTGACCTCTTTGCTGTACTTTTTCACAATCTCCACGATTTCATCTTTAATTTCCTGAATATGCTGTTGAGAAAACTTAACAACTTCGCACATATTACTCAGAGCCTGTTTTGCTATTTGCAACTGCAGTTGGAAGAAGTCATCTTCGTTAACTTGGCTCTTAAACTGTTCGGTTTGCGCTGAAATTTGTGCAAGAACTCCTTCGTTTAACTTCATGTCCTTTTGAACTATGTCAAGCATCGTCTTTAAACGCAGAAGCCCAGCATTTGTTTCAGTTTTCTTTCTCTCCTGTTCTCTAATGGCAGCTTGTTCTTTCTCACGGTGCCTCTGACGTTCTGCTTCTTCAGCTTTCAACCTTTGTTGCGTTTCGGCTTCTAATTTCTGGCGATCAAGCGCGTCCTTCTCTTGCTTTTTTACCTCTAAATCCTCGTGTAACTCACTGTTGCATTTTTCTTTTGCAGCTAACATTTCTTTAGGTTTCTTTTGATCCAATTTCTCTGTTTCCTCAGATCTACGTTCGAGGTTTGTTGGAATCTGAGGCTGTGAATGCACTTCGCGAGCTGAAAAGCCGCAAAACTGATGAAAATCTCGACAAAAGGATATTTAGTCTATCCCAGATGTTTGAAAAATTGGAAATATTTTGAAAGTTGGCCGAAATGAAGGTCTTTCAAATAGAAAGCAAATCCATGAATCTCCGAATTAGTAAATTCTGGTATAATGATAATTATCTAAGACCGCCACTCTGGAGGGTTCAATTATCCCTCTGGAGAGTTCAAGAGATCTTTGCACCAATTTTATTACTGCTTAACTTTATAAGAGTTCGTCTATTAAAAAATGTTCACAAAGTAAAAATAGACACAAAAGCCTAGATATGCGCTAAAACGTCAGTCATTTACGTTGAAATGAAACTAACGCCAAATTACATTTTTTTTATCTTTTAGTAGCAACACGCGGCTAATTAGTCTTAGCGGTCTGAAACTGTAAATGAGAGCAATTTAGATGAAGAAAAATGCGAAAAAGGCCATCTGCAACAATTAGTAGAAAAGTTTGATAGCAATTAATCATATCTGAACTAAATTTACGCAAAGCTTGCGCTTCGGTAGCAATGATTTTGTGCGCAACAAAAGAAAGAAGAGAGACTCAATTGCACAGCTAATAGCATGTCAAACCTGATTTTTTCAAATTATTTCCATAACAAACTCCAAAATACTGCTTAATATTTAAGTCTTGTTTCGTTTTACTCAAAAAAGAATAAACCTATTGGGCTCACCTTTTTATTTAGGTGATTTACAGCTTTCTGAAGCCAGGCAATTGACCCCGACTACCAGCTTATACGTTGAAAAATGGTATGATCCACCCAATGGACTGAACACTGAGCCCTTATTATGAAACATCCCAGCAGCCTATACAAATTTACCACAAAAACGCATTGCATTCTAAACCTATCTCAATATGCTACGCTCTGAGAGGCGCGTCAAGGCAATGAATTACTATTACACGAATTAGGTATCAAGCCTCGCCGCCCGCACAACACTGCAGTTATTATCAACAGTAGTTACACGTTTAGAATAGCGGCAACCAATTACGCTACGAAAGAGTGCGCAACTTAACTTCCGGCTTGAATGTTATTGCATCCGAGTATGTTTTGTCTTTTCTTTCTGAGATTGCCTTTTAGTGTGCCGTATACGGCCCTTCGCCAGTGCACCAAAATGCGAGAAAAAAAACTACTTCAATTTCATGCTTCATTGATATTTTTGATTTTTAATTGCCTTGTATTATTTATAGGCTTCCTTTGGATATGACTTGGCGAGTCATTTTTTAAATGTCTATGCCAGAGTTGTCATCATTGCTATAAGATTTGCTAAAAAATCTTTCTAGCATCTGAAGAGCTGGTTCAACATCGAAGCCATAGCATAAGTCATGCATTATCTTTGCAAACATGTCCCTATTTTGGTTTTACAACGCGTCTGCTAAAACATAATTATTCCAACGGTTGCGAAATAGAGCAATTTTTTTCAACATTTTTCAGCATATGAAAAATAAATGCCTTCCGCATAATAACAGTTTAATTTTGCAAAAAAACCGGCAAAATTATAATCCCAGAAGACTCCCAGAAGTCAGAGGGAGTACAATTACCTCATTTTGAACTTTCGAAGCAACTGTCCGCAGTTTTGTTGTCTACTTCCAGCAAATTTAGATAGTGCGCTAAAAAAGCATATTTGGTCCAACTTTTGACGAAAAAAATAGCGTAAATTCTAGGCAAAAAACTCGCATTGAACAATTCAGCAACCCTCCTCTATCTTTAAAAATAAAACTAATAACATTACCTGTAACAATTTTAACATAAGTTTGCGAAATTGACAATTGAAGAAAAATTACGGAAATTTTGAAGAAAGCAAAGTAATTCGGCCGAATGTTCACAAAAACTTGAAATCCCGATAACTTAAAATCTCGGAAAAAAATCAACAATTCTAAAGCCAATCCGACAAATTGCCATCTGCCTTCTGGTAACGTTCGGAATGATCTGATTTTGCGGCTTTCCATTCTCTTAAGTCGAGCACTGAATTCGACTCGTGTTATCCTATCCTGAATGTGGATATTTGTAAGTTTATCATTCCAAAGAGGCTCGACAGCGGCGAGTCACGCAGCGTAGACGTGTATTCTACTAGCTCCCTGATGTTGAGTCCGCACCGCCTGGTCGGAAGCGAAGACAACTAGTCCTTTGTTCGTTCAAAGAACGATGGCTGCAAAAATCGTTAAAACCTTTTCTCTGCGTCGAAAAAAATTCTCAGCGTTAGTTGTTCGAGCGAGAAATGCAAGTCCTTCACCAGCTCTGGAATTCGGGTCATCCTATGCAACCGTTGGCATTTGGTGCGTTCACTGTGTATTCAAAAAGCTTACCATGATTAGATAAGTCGCTGAGTTCAGTAGGTAATCCAACCTTCCTACCAAACTGCCATCTTCAGCGTGACATTTTGGCGTTACGTAAAATTTGCGCATGAGCCCAACCAATGGGACTACGGCTGCATCATAACTAGCCTTGGGAATAAAATTTCTCTGGGTGATGCTTTCTTGGGACTGCAGGCAAGTGCCGGTAACAAAAAGGTCGGATTGCGTAGTGTATGAACTTCGAGCAAAGTATAAAACCGGTCATTCTTTTTATATTTTCCAGAGCTAGTTGTCGATTGAAGCAACTAAATGCATTTTTGGCGTCTATTAGGAGTATTTAACTGTTGGTACCATTGCAAGTAGAGCGCATTGAAAGAATAGCATATTCAATCCAACATTTTTGGCCAAGGTAGAGTTGGCTACTGCCTTCAAAAAGACGGAACTCAATTTCCATGCGCTTTATACATTTCCCAATACTACGGCGCAAGACTTCACCAACGCAACAAACAGTCAAACTCCAGGATATTTGGTCAGTGGTACGGGACGTCAAGAGTTTTATGCAGATAAATGTTCATGAGAAAATGTTTCGGCGGCTAACGCGATGGCTATCTTGGATAAGGTTTTAAAATATCGGCTGAGCTCTTTTTTAAGCATGTCAACATTAGTCTCTATTCGTTGACGTCTAAACCTGATGGACCGTGGCTGCCAGAATATCTCACGGCGGCCTTTTAATTGTCGTTGCAATTTTTTTCAAATTAGGAGGATATGGGTGGTAGGTGGATGTAAGTTAATGCCTGGGGCTCAACAAAATAGTTTGGATTGGTTTGACAGGATTTTGGGTGTTATTCATTGAGTAGTTGAAGTAGTTTCTCCATTTATTCTGTCCTTCGGAGAAAGGATCCTTGATAAGACTTCCGCTGTTAGGCAATTAATTGCGATGATTCAAAATTATGACGAAAAATACCAACAGGGTAAAAAATAAAACAGAAAACAATTTCCAGCAGAACTATGATTGACTACCTTCTTGTTTATATTAGGTTGGTTGCAAGACCGAATAGTAATGGGCACAGTAACGCTTGAGGGGTTAACTTGATCTATATTAAATCGGACAAACCCTGCCAGACATTATTGAACTCATTGGGGGGAGTTCTATGATCGTAAAAACCTGAGATAACAACAACGGTTTTCGGCTTTCCAGAGGCTATTGCGAGAGAACGTTGACAAAGTGATTGCAAGAGCTTTAATAGCAGTTCATTATCAAAGTACAGGAGTTCATTTTGCTGTATTTCCCAAAGTATTTCAAGTATGAAAAAGTGATGTCCTTCCTGGATATTTCATGCAATTTCTTTTCCAGCTGTTGTTGATAAGATATTGATAAGGAATGCGGTTCTGATAATTTGTTCTTGGGTCTTTTTGAAAAGTTACTCTTGTCGGTCACCTTGTCGAGTGTTGATCTCAGTTGGTTGAAATAAGCCGCTGATATTAACGATATAGTTGCCTCTAGAAACTGATATGGGCAATATATGACGTAGTGCAACGCAAAATATAAAGAAATTGGCCAAATTTTTATTTCACCGAGTCGATCTTTGTGGCTTTAGAATGCATATAGCATCCACTTCGTAGCGTTTCTCTGAACATTTCAATTTCTCTCAAACTGGTCTTACTATAGTGAGACACAGGAATCAAAAACCGTTATTGGAACCACGTAGCAGGTGTAGGCATTTAATTTAGTCGCAACCGGACAGCAGTTCAATTAAACTACGTTTAATTGAGTAAAGAGAGTCAATAGCCTTCTTGAATCTTTAGTCAGAATTTGTCCCAAGAGAGATTAGTTTATTGATAGTCCTAGCTCCTTTTGAGCAACTGTTGGTATTATTAGATTCACGTTTAATTCCGCCTTGAGTTGGTCCTTGAAGCTTACTAGTGTGCATTTTTGGTCGTTTAGTCTCAAGCAAATTATAGAGCATCAAAATGCGCGGTTTGATTAGAGGTCTTTCTCATTGTGCTCTGATCTGATGAAACAGCTTTAGAGTCGTCCACATAGCCAAAGTACAGTTGTTTATTTACAGATTTAGGAGATCGCTTATGTAAAAGGTGAAAAATATTGGACTCAGGAGAGCCACGGGGAACACCACCATTAACCACAAACTTTTCAGGCTTTTCTTCGTTGACTTTGACATATTTTTCTCTTTGGATCAGATACGACTCAATCAAGCTGGATACCTTACCTCCGAAACCTTTGTTCTATAATTTTCTCATTAGTTGTATAGGGCACACAGTCAAAAGCCTTTTCTAAGTCTCGTAACAGTACCCAAAAAGTAGACATAGCTTTTTAGTCGAGAAATTGGTATATTCGGTGGATATAGGCTGAAAACTGCAAGATATCGGATCTCTTTTAACGAAACCAGGAATGTGGGCGGTCTTTAAATTTTTTGTAGATAAAATCAAAAAGAAGTTCTTCAAATACTTTGAATAGACAGCCAAACAGACCTATAAGACGGTATCTGTTATTTAGTTTTATCTCTATCTTTGAATATAGGGACGATTTCGCTTATCTTCCATTGAGATAGGATTATACTTTTATTCTTGAACGTTTGTTTATTATTGAAAATTAAAGACAAGGATTTTGTTAGTCATAGATTTTTTCAGTTTTCAAATGCTGTCTGGGACAATACCTTTGCTTGGATTTAGGTCTTTTAACAGGTTACTGATTGAAGTTCTGTTCTTCTAAGTCATTTCGGTATCACACTTTCTTTACGAAATAAGTCTAATTCAAGGATTTTTGGATCCTTTTTGATAGCTTACTCAATTTGTGTACTGATATTATTAAGTTTCGCAATTGCATTTGCGTTTGGTTGTTTGATGTTTTTGCGTCATATGTGGCCTTTTGCTTCATAAGATCGGATGTTTCAGGACTTATTCAGTGTGGTAGAGACATTCTGTGTGGTGCTACTTTTGGGACAAATTTATCAATTTTTTTTCACATATCGAATCACAATTTTGCTGAAGAAGAACGTCCACAATACTGTAGCAGTAGGGGAGGAGCGGACCAGTCCCAATCGGGATATTTATTGAATTCCAGTTTGCTTTTGAAAAAATTTGGTCGCTGCCTTTTCTTTGCTTTCACGATTGATTACATTAGTTATATTTCAGTTGAATAGGTCTTAAGATCACTCAACACCTTGCCATCATTTGCGTGTACGTCAAAAAACAAACTTTTATAACAGCATGAGTCAAGCATTTTGCGGGGTGAGTTTGACAGCAATACAAAAAGTGACTTCTTGCTCGAAGAACTGCTCAAAATAATCGAGTAAGCATTCCAGAAATCTTTCAATCTCGATGATATAAATTAAGGTCTCGGATTCGCAGTTCAGATGCTTAGTTTCCAGGAGCTGGTATCCAGTTACTTTATTCGTGAGGTACAAGTCTCTTAGACCGCGTTGGCATCCATGGTGAGGGGGACAACGGCGGGAGGGGGTCTTTGGCTGCATGGGGCCCTTACGGCCTGAACGATGTGCAGGGGTGGGGTTGAAGTGAGGGGTGCTGATGTGTGGGGGGTGTGGTGGTTGGGGGGGGGGGTTCAACCTAAGGACCGCCCTTCACACCATAAGTATAATTTTCCAAAAGAGTCAGTGAAAAGCATACTTGGAGACTAGTGAGCTGAAGATCACTACATACGCTGACGATTGCACGGTATATGCCTCTGGACCCAACGTACTCGCGATATGCGGCTCACTCAACAACTACTTGCAGCAGCTACAGAATTGGTTTCAGGAGAACAGTCTGGAACTCTCACCGGGGAAGTCGTTGGCGACACTTCACCACAAGCACAAAAGAGGTCGCTATGGAACTGCCCATCACAATAGAAGGAACCAAAGTACCAACCGAGAAAAACCCAAAGATTCTTGGGGTGACATTCAATTCAATTCACACATTCAAGGATCATGCCACGAGAACTCGCCAGAAACTGTGTGAGAAGAATAGAGTGCTATCAGCACTGGCGGGCTCGAAAAGACAAAGGAAAAGACAAAGAAATGCTCACCACCACGTACAAAGCAATCGGACGTCCAGTCTTAAGTTGTGCGGCCCCAGTATGGACGCCAGCACTGACAAATACAAACTGGAAGAAAATTCAAGCAAGCCAGAATTCAGCGCTCAGAACCATAACCGGCCATGTGAAGATGACTCAACAGGACGAGCTAACATGGAAACCAAAATCATCCCAGTGAAAAATCAAAACAAATTCCTCTCACAGCAGTTTATTTTACAGTCATACAAGATAGATAACCCGAAAAACCCGATGCATCAGAAACAGGAACCAGCCAGAACCTTAAAACCCACGCTCAAGATGTGCTTTGACAACCAAGTGACGGAACTTTTAAACCTAGAAGACAAGAAATGGTACGAAAGCTGATCAGGCTTCACACCAGATCAGTCAGAAAAACTATCGAAGAGTATTTGCCGAATAAAGTCCTGTCAGCCGCGCCACGAGAGGTCTCAACGGAAGAAGCGAACCTAACCAGGAACGAGATCGACGTTGGCACAGCTACATAGCGGGTACTCCAGTCACCTGACAACCTAAGAACCGCCCTTCACACCATAAGTATAATTTTCCAAAAGAGTTTCTGTGAAAAGCATACTTGGAGACTAGTGAGCTGAAGATCACTACATTCGCTGACGATTGCACGGTATATGCCTCTGGACCCAACGTACTCACGATATGCGGCTCACTCAACAACTACTTGCAGCAGCTACAGAATTGGTTTCAGGAGAACAGTGTGGAACTCTCACCGGGGAAGTTGTCGGCGACACTTCACCACAAGCACAAAAGAGGTCGCTATGGAACTGCCCATCACAATAGAAGGAACCAAAGTACCAACCGAGAAAAACCCAAAGATTCTTGGGGTGACATTCAATTCAATCCACACATTCAAGGATCATGCCACGAGAACTCGCCAGAAACTGTGTGAGAAGAATAGAGTGCTATCAGCACTGGCGGGCTCGAAAAGACAAACGAAAAGACAAAGAACTGCTCACCACCACGTACTAAGCAATCGGACGTCCAGTCTTAAGTTATGCGTCCCCAGTATGGACGCCAGCACTGACAGATACAAACTGGAAGAAACTTCAAGCAAGCCAGAATTCAGCGCTCAGAACCATAACCGGCCATGTGAAGATGACTCAACAGGACGAACTAACATGGAAACCAAAATCATCCCAGTGAAAAATCAAAACAACCTCCTCTCACAGCAGTTTATTTGACAGTCATACAAGATAGAACACCCGAACAACCCGATGCATCAGAAACAGGAACCAGCCAGAACCTTAAAACCCACGCTCAAGATGTGCTTTGACAAACAAGTGACGGAACTTGTAAACCTAGAAGACAAGAAATGGTACGAAAGAGAGCTGATCAGGCTTCACACGAGATCAGTCAGAAAAACCATCGAAGAGTATTTGCCGAATCAAGTCCTGTCAGCCGCGCCACGAGAGGTCAGGTCTCAAGGGAAGAAGCGAACCTACCCAGAGGAACGAGATCGACGTTGGCACAGCTACGTAGCGGGTACTCCAGTCACCTGAGAAGCTACCTCAGCAGAATCAAAGACGACACTACGGATGCCTGCCCGGACTGCGGTTCCTCGCCTCATAATACAGAACATCTTTTCAAATGCGCAAGGCAACCTACCATTCTAGCTGATCGGTCACTTTGGGATAAACCGGTTGCAGCAGCCATGTTTCTCGGTCTACAAGCTGGTATTTAGTCCTCAATCCCTCACGGCTACAACAACAACTAGTGAGCTGAAAGGCTCTAAGAGCACTTAACAGCAATTAATAAGTTTATCACAACAACTAGACAACGTATGCATTTGTCAAGCAATATCTTGTTAACGTGTCTCCTGGCAAGCGTGAATAGAGCTCACGGATGCTAATATATAGTCGGATTTCGCATTATTGCTTATCTTACTTAAACACTGACAGGCGTGTAGATTGGTTAACAAATTAAGTGTTTTATAGGGAGGTCTGGAATCTCAAATGCCACGTTTTACTTGACAATGTTAAACTTAGTGTCACGCCCCTATTTCGTCCCTCATAGTTACGTGATGATTTTCCTTTAAATATCCATAAGTGCGATAAATAAGTTCATATTCAGGTAGACCTCAAGGCCATATATAGCCAGTATTTCCATCTAGGCCTGTAACCCCTAATTTGCTTCTGTTTACGAAAAACAACCGCAGATTGACAGTTTACTGATAAACATATCAAGTGCCTAAAAGTCTCAATATTTACTTTTTTGAGTTTCTTGAAGATAAATTCACATAATTAGTAAATAACTTCATGAGAGATTATGTACTTGGTGAAGTAATTATTCTAATAAAGTAGGTGCTAATACGGAACTTGTATATGTACTTAACAAACATCAAGAGACGTACAAAAGCCGGAAATTGCCCAACTTGTAGATCAGTAAATATTTGCAAAAGACCAATACAACTCAAGGTACACCCCTGCGGAACCCACGATCTCCAGATCACCGGAGAACCAGCCTGACAATCAGTTGATCAATATCATTTAAAGCTTGATAGAACTTGAAAACTTCTTACTAATAATTTTTGATTACTTCTTGTTGAAATAATTAAAGATCGAACTGGAGAAATCTTTATAAATTACTAAGTAAAATCAGGCTTCCTTGGAGCTGAATTGCGAAAGACTAAAGCTTTTAAATACAAGGCAAACTAATGGATATATCACAAATTCGAAACGCTCAATAAAAAGCTTACTAGCCAACTTTATTCAAAATATATCTGCTAAAATCGCACTGTGAAACATCTAAATAAGTCCTTGTAAAATGCCAATTATTCAAGTTAATTACCTCTAATATTAACCTCAGGAAACATCATGAGGAAAACTCTTAAAATCAGTGCTGAACATGGTGACAGAGTTACTAACTGTTTTCCAGTTCAACGGACCGAAATTCCGAATAATTCTTTTGATTAATTTGACATTTTCTTCATTCTCTCTAAATCTCCTTTATATTCTTCCACTTCATTACCTTAAGAACTTTCAGCCAGCATTCAGCACACTTGTTCCGACCAAGACGATAATGCAGAAAAGAATAACAAAGGAAAGAATGGGTGGATACTGTGTTTGTCTTTGTGGACTATTTGCAACAATAATTCAAAAGCGCTTGAGTGGACAACAACAGGAACAAACTCAACCACAGCCACCACAACGGACAAAAACAACACAGGGTATTTGCAAACGAGGATATTGTGAGTAAATGAATTTGTAAAATTAATTTTGGTGCTTTATTTATGTCAATTTATGAAGAACAAATTCTCCCCGCTATTAATAGTTGTCGCGCTTCCCCCAATTTTGTTCAACATATTGAAGGAAACAATATTAACTACACACAAGAGAGCATTAAAACACAAACTCAAATAGTAACTGCTTTCTCCTCTTCAGCTTATAAGTCCATTGTAATTTATGTGCTAGATAAAGATGATAAAAGTGTTGCAATTTATTGGACAGCAGGTTTAAAACAAAAAGTTCGCAAATTTGGCCTTATTCGTAACAAACTTCAAATAGACAGAGATATTAACCTTGACAACATCACTACCGATTATCAGATAACACCAGAATAAGCTAAATTACTGAAACCATCGCTTAAACATTAACTAAAAGAGGGCAAAACCAAAACTTAAACAGAATAATAAAACAATTATATTTAATTTCACCACCCAGCTCAGGAGGTTAATGAAGCAAACAGTGACTTCGGTCATTATGCTGTTGCCTATCTGAGTGCAGCTTCCACAAGGCCTGTGCAGTCGTGGTCCCACGAATTTTCCTAGACTAAGGGGCACTCTTCAGAGGTGAGACTTCGGCGGACCATACGGCTTCAACGATACAAGTCTGACGATTCGACCGGAGCTTTAGGCATAGGTTCATAAGCAGCTCGCCTTTATTATTTTCTGATTGAATGGTTTCAGTAGTTTCTTTTCTGATTTTTTGTGCTATTCATTTAACTTTTTTCACCTCTAATAACCATTTAATCTCCCCATTAAGTTAAGTGTGCTATTTAATAATTTAGAACGAAAATAAGACTGATTGAACGATAAGTATATGCTCTAAACGGGTAAAAAGCAAAATGGCACACGCGCAAATCAACATCACACCCTTCATTGTATCGGAAACGGACAACTTTAACGAGTTCGAACAGTTAATAACGGGAGCAATCGGAGTCGCAGCAATCGCAGCCGTGCAACAAGCGAATTTTCTGCAATTACATTTAAAATGAGATGCTTTAAGATACTTCTGAACCCTACCAGAGGCTACCAGACTTGTTTTTGGGGATAGTATAACAGCTCTAAGAAATAGATTCACACAAGACTACATGAGAGAGATCAGAATAATAAAGTTGGAGAACCAAAGTTTAATCCAAAAACTGATACAGTGAAAAATTTCTTAAAGTTAAGAACTGAAGCAAATAAAGCATACCCACCACCTGAAATAGTTGTAGCGGCAGCAGGAAGAGGTGATGCTGAAGCCCGTAGATTCGAAAGAGAGACAGACAGCAGCAAGAGAATCTGCCTTTGAAATGTCAGAAAACAGGAAAAACGAACAGATAAAGCGCTTCTTCATTAAGTCCATGCCAAATTGGCTCAAGCCTAAGCTGTTAGAAAGGCCAGATACAGACACAATAGATCAATTATGCACCTTAGATTGCAAACAGATAGCAATAAGGGAGATGTGTAAGAGAGAAGAGTACTTTGATGATGGATTTAATGAAATAACTGAATCAAATACTGATAAAATGTTGAAAGCAATAACTGTTATCTCCAATAATCAGAAAGAACTTGAACAGAAACTCGAGCAGCACCTAAAACTGAGCCATCAGAACAAGGCCCAGTAAACATCTTCACACCACATTACCCACAACAAGTCTACAGACAGAGTTATAGACAAAATTTTCGCCCGCAATATCAAAATTATCGACCAAATTACCGTCGATATCAGCCCAATTATTGTCAATTTTAGCAAAACTATCGGCCTCAGCAACAGTATGCTCTCCGTTCTAATATTTACCGAGAGTTTAGACCACAATTTAACGCTCCTAGACCATATCATTATAACGAACAGCCACAGACTCGGAATTATTGGACCGAACCTTGAGATAGCCCCCCATTTGTTCACTCAGCTTATGTTAATAGATCAATTTATCGGTTCCCAACTAAAAATACCCCTGCAAACCTTCTTCGACAGGAAATAGTTTATGATAGTCAAACAACAGCACAAGACCCATATGGTATGCAAAAAGCAAAAGAATTTAGTCGCGCAGGTGCACTTCAGAATAGAACTATGAGAGGTTTGAATTACCCATTTAACCAACAAAAAAACTAATACAGCCACCCAATTTTAAGCACAAAAAATTATTAAAACTCAGTTAATTATTATAACGAAAGCACGTCTAGTCCTAGTTTAGATAAAATAACAGAACCAGTTGATAATGAAAGTAACAAAAAGCGTAGAAAACGCAAAAGAAATAGTAACAAAAGTAAAGTAAATAAATCTGTACAACTCCCAGCACAAGTACCTCAACCAGCACCAAAGCTAGTAACAAATATTCATCCATTATTAAGCATTGTCCCACTTTTAGGTAGAACATTATCCTATGTTAAAGTTAAATTAACGCCCACTAATTGATACAGGAGCATTTTCAAACGTGATAAACCGCGAGTTTTACAAGGAACTTATTAACACAAATATTAAATCAATAACAGAAATAGGAAAGCCTGATCTAGATAAAGTTAAAACTCCCAACGCAAATGTAGTTAAAATTGACAAAGCAATCAAAGTTACATTTAATTTGGGCACACAGACATTCACTGAAGACTTCCTTGTTTTAATCCAAGGTGTCAAAACTCCTGTAATATTAGGCAACCCATCCTTTGTTAAAAATAAAGTTAGCATCTGCCCAGGACAAAGCTACATTAAATTCCCTGACCAAATTCTGCAAATAAACGAAATAAAGCCAGAAAAGCAACCCAGAAGAGTGGTAAAGCGTAAAAAATTTGGAGTTTAAACACAGAAAAAAAAGTTTTACAACCAAATCAACAAACAATACTAGAATGCAAGCTTCAGGACAAATTAGAATCTTTTATTGATCTTTGCGGGGTAATAATTCCAAATGAGATCTTTGAAAAAGTAATACTAACGTCTTCTTTAAGTAAAGTTGCTGAAAATAATATCCTTTACACCTATGTCCTGAACATTACTGAACATCCAGTCACTATAAATAAAGGCGAAGAAATAGCCAAATTCTCGTTCTTAACATCAGATCAAGTTGTCAAAGGAGATCCTCAGTTAATAAATGTTGCAAAAATGAGCGAAAATTACTTAACAGAAAAAAATCAGCTAATTCAAGTCACAGATACCCCGAAAAGAAAACTCCAACCAGCAGAACCAGCTCCAGAAAGAAAAATTGTGGTTCCCAACGCCTGAAACGTGTCCTGATCCGACAAACTTGAAAGTGGCTCAAATAAATCTCTCCGGCAGAGAGAAATATTTGAGCCACTTAAAACTGCAAGAAATGGAAAAACTAGACCCAAAGGGTAATCATCAGGACAAAATAACTTTTCTGAGCAAATTCCCGTGGGAAAAATCGGCCCTAAATGATGAGCAAAAAGCTGCAGTAGGTGAATTATTAGTTGAATTCAGTGATATCTTTGCGAAACACAGATTTGACGTCAGATAAAATATAGATTTAAAAACAAAGTCAACTCCGGAAAGAAGTATACCAATTTATGAACAAGGCCCTCCAACACCTATCCATCTGAGAAACGAGTTGCAAGTAGAATAAGCATTAATGCATTACTACGGACTGATAACAACTTTGTCTCAATCAAGATATAGTAGTCCCCTTTTCGCACAACGGAAAAATTCAGACTTAGACTATTAATTGGAAAGACTTAGAAAATGACTACGTGAACACAAATCTCCCGATTTCGAACATGAGCAACGCCATACACTACTTTGCCGGGAAAAAGCTGTTTACGAAACTTGACTGTTCTCAAGCATGCCACAGCGTGCAAATGGCAGACGATGTATCAGTGCAACTGCTAGCACTTAATTTTGCTTCGAGAACTTATGCTTATAAATGCCTTGCACAAGGATTAAATAAGTCAGTAACTGGATTTAGCTCAATTATTAGACATTACTTGGACCCATGCTTAGCCTCAGGAAAATGTACCCAGTTCATGGATGATATTGGAAATGCAGTAACGAATTTTGAACAATTGGTACCATCTTTGCGATAAATATTCATCTATTTACGTCAATCAGGACTGAAGCTGTGACCTGAAAAGTGTGAAATAGCAACCGATACAATGAAATTTCTGGGAGATAACATCAGTGCAGAAGGAATATCACCAGAAAAGTCGAAAATAGCTAAATTCCTTGATAAATTTTAAATGCCGAAAACAACAAAACAAGTAAAGCAGTTTTACAAGGAACTTATTAACACAAATATTAAATCAATAACAGAAATAGGAAAGCCTGATCTAGATAAAGTTAAAACGCCCAACGCAAATATAGTTAAAATTGACAAAGCAATCAAAGTTACATTTAATTTGGGCACACAAACATTCACTGAAGACTTCCTTGTTTTAATCCAAGGTGTCAAAACTCCTGTAATATTAGGCAACCCATCCTTTGTTAAAAATAAAGTTAGCATCTGCCCAGGACAAAGCTACATTAAATTCCCTGACCAAATTCTTCAAATAAACGAAATAAAGCCAGAAAAGCAACCCAGAAGAGTGGTAAAGCGTAAAAAATTTGGAGTTTAAACACAGAAAAAAAAGTTTTACAACCAAATCAACAAGCAATACTAGAATGCAAGCTTCAGGACAAATTAGAATCTTTTATTGATCTTTGCGGGGTAATAATTCCAAATGAGATCTTTGAAAAAGTAATACTAACGTCTTCTTTAAGTAAAGTTGCTGAAAATAATATCCTTTACACCTATGTCCTGAACATTACTGAACATCCAGTCACTATAAATAAAGGCGAAGAAATAGCCAAATTCTCGTTCCTAACATCAGATCAAGTTGTCAAAGGAGATCCTCAGTTAATAAATGTTGCAAAAATGAGCGAAAATTACTTAACAGAAAAAAATCAGCTAATTCAAGTCACAGATACCCCGAAAAGAAAACTCCAACCAGCAGAACCAGCTCCAGAAAGAAAAATTGTGGTTCCCAACGCCTGAAACGTGTCCTGATCCGACAAACTTGAAAGTGGCTCAAATAAATCTCTCCGGCAGAGAGAAATATTTGAGCCACTTAAAACTGCAAGAAATGGAAAAACTAGACCCAAAGGGTAATCATCAGGACAAAATAACTTTTCTGAGCAAATTCCCGTGGGAAAAATCGGCCCTAAATGATGAGCAAAAAGCTGCAGTAGGTGAATTATTAGTTGAATTCAGTGATATCTTTGCGAAACACAGATTTGACGTCAGATAAAATATAGATTTAAAAACAAAGTCAACTCCGGAAAGAAGTATACCAATTTATGAACAAGGCCCTCCAACACCTATCCATCTGAGAAACGAGTTGCAAGTAGAATAAGCATTAATGCATTACTACGGACTGATAACAACTTTGTCTCAATCAAGATATAGTAGTCCCCTTTTCGCACAACGGAAAAATTCAGACTTAGACTATTAATTGGAAAGACTTAGAAAATGACTACGTGAACACAAATCTCCCGATTTCGAACATGAGCAACGCCATACACTACTTTGCCGGGAAAAAGCTGTTTACGAAACTTGACTGTTCTCAAGCATGCCACAGCGTGCAAATGGCAGACGATGTATCAGTGCAACTGCTAGCATTTAATTTTGCTTCGAGAACTTATGCTTATAAATGCCTTGCACAAGGATTAAATAAGTCAGTAACTGGATTTAGCTCAATTATTAGACATTACTTGGACCCATGCTTAGCCTCAGGAAAATGTACCCAGTTCATGGATGATATTGGAAATGCAGTAACGAATTTTGAACAATTGGTACCATCTTTGCGAGAAATATTCATCTATTTACGTCAATCAGGACTGAAGCTGTGACCTGAAAAGTGTGAAATAGCAACCGATACAATGAAATTTCTGGGAGATAACATCAGTGCAGAAGGAATATCACCAGAAAAGTCAAAAATAGCTAAATTCCTTGGTAAATTTTAAATGACGAAAACAACAAAACAAGTAAAGCGATTAATCGCATTCACGCAATTCTTCCGAAAATACATCCCTAACCTAGGTGAAAAACTAGTGTCATTTTACAAGCTCCTGAAGAAGGGATCAGTAAACGAAACCACAAAAGAACATGTAAAAGCATTAGAAGTAATAAAGAAGGATTTAATGGAAGCAACAAATGTAACATTGCGATAACCAAAACCAGGCTTGCAGTATGTAATTCTTTGTGATGCTAGTTACCACGGTGCAGGTTTTGAACTAATGGTGGAAGACTACGTAAATGAAACTGGAAAGAAAGAAAAGAAAACATACGCTCCCGTATCGTTTGGATAACATTTGTTCAATGCAACGCAATTAAAGTTGTTAATCTACTATAAAGAGTTCCTAGCTTTGTACCATGCGCTGGACTACTTTTCGCACTACATTTGGGGATCAAGCAAACAAGTAATCATACTCAATGACAACAAAAGCCTTACGCAATTCTTTCAATCAAAAGTAATACCGCCGTCTCTTTGGAATTGTTTAGACAGAATACTTGCTTTTAACATAGTAATTGATCACATTCCTGGACGTGCTAATTATGCAGCAGATTTTCTATTTTCTCTCTAGGATGGAAAATGATAAAACAGCAACAATGTCCTTGAAATTAACAGATAGAATCCCTGTTAGAGAAATCGAAATCGATAAAAAGCACAAAATCCTGATGATGAACTAAATGTATTATTTGATACTGAAAATCTCTGTGACGAAATAATTAATGATGAAGTAAACTTCCTCAAAAAGCATGGACTATATGATGAATACAAAAAAACGACAAACTAATTTCCCGATAACAGAGATTCAAGGGCTATTAAAATTAACAAGAAAGCAAGAAATAAATTCAATTTAGTATCCAAATCCATTAGATGAGTTCCCAGATCTTTCAGACAACTTAATTAGCTTCAATTCAGCAGAAGAGCAGCAAAAAGATGCAGATATTAGAACAGTGATAAGCTGGATTCAACAAAACACTCAACAACCAGACTTAAAGTACGCTTCAACAAACTTAAAAAAGTATCACAAACATTTAAATAGATTAATTCTTGAAAAGAATGTCTTATACCGGAATTTTTATGATGAAACAGGAAAAGTACTTAAAAAAATTCTGTGCACCTAAACATTTGTGGAAAGAGACTATATATAGGCTCCATAATTCACAAACAGCAGGTCATTTAGGCATCAAAGCAACAATTCAAGAATTTAGAAAGCAAATTTACTACCCAGGCTTCACTGAACATTTCATTAGTTTCATCAAAAACTGCCTTTTTTGCCTCCAATTAAACAGAGTTCCAAAAAACCACATCACACCAAAGTTGCAACCAGTTAGTTCATTACAATCATATCCAGTTGACATGCTCCAAATTGACTTCGTAGGCCCCCTAGTCCTCGCAATTCAAGTATGTTTTGAGTGGAATAGATGATTTTACCTATTCAGATGAAGTACCTATTCGCAGTTCCGTTAACCAATGGATATGCTGACACAGTAGCTCGAGAACTAGTAAAAGTGTTCTTCCAACACAGCTACATTCCTCAAACAATACTTAGTGACTTAGGAACAAACTTTACTTCAGAATTAATGTCAGAATTAGCAAGTTTATTAGAAGTAAAGCTGAAGCATGCCTCACTAAAGCATCAGACCATTGGAGCAGTAGAGCGATCCCATGGACCTCTAAAACGAATTTTGAAGCTCAATACCGAGGAACAATGGAAAGACTGGCATAAATATGATCCTCTGGCAACGTTCATCCATAGTACTTCTTATCATTCAGCAACAAATTGTTGTCCTTCAACTTTATTTCATGGCAGAGAACCAACAAAACCGCTGGGTAATGGATGCAGTAGCAGTAAATTCGGATTTTGTTAATGAACTGCAAGACGCCATGGTGCAAAAGTTCGGAGAAAACAAGGAGAAACTTACAACTGCATACTTGAAGTATAAAAAAGTATTATAACCAAAAAGCTTCAGCAAAACCCATTCCAGAGAAATCACTTTGTCTACTTTTGAACCCTAAGCTGCTAGAACAGTCAACAGTAATTGCTTCTCAAGTTCAGAAATGCGACCACTAAATAAAGTCAAAAAAGTCCTTACTGACGCTAATTATATCATCCGAAAAGTAAATACAAACTACACACAATGTGTTCATCGTATCAGATTGAAACCAATTAAACCAAGTGAAACTCCTGAAGACCTCGAAGTCATTAACCATGCAAATCTCCAACCTGATCCATCGAGAAAACAACACATGGAACCAGATCTTTTTGATAAACACATTCCAGAATCAATTAGTGAGCAGGAAAAGGAAACGCATCAAACAAAAACAGTGAAACCAGACCCAGTCAGAGTGACCATAAACGTCCCCCTATGTTGACCAGCAGCAGGAGCTGCAGCAGCGGCACCTCCAGCACCACCCCCGGCCCCACCAAGGGTAGCAGCCCCAGTACATCTTCCGGTGTCTGATTCTTCAAGTTCAGATGAGGCAATTCCAAACTTATTTGAAGAAAATAGAAGTTCAGACGAAAACCTAGCTGACCTGAACCTAGACGTTGAACAAATAGCTAGGATACCGGTTGACCCGTTAATTGCCTCACTAAAGCATCAGACCATTGGAGCAGTAGAGCGATCCCATGGACCTCTAAAACGAATTTTGAAGCTCAATACCGAGGAACAATGGAAAGACTGGCATAAATATGATCCTCTGGCAACGTTCATCCATAGTACTTCTTATCATTCAGCAACAAATTGTTGTCCTTCAACTTTATTTCATGGCAGAGAACCAATAAAACCGCTGGGTAATGGATGCAGTAGCAGTAAATTCGGATTTTGTTAATGAACTGCAAGACGCCATGGTGCAAAAGTTCGGAGAAAACAAGGAGAAACTTACAACTGCATACTTGAAGTATAAAAAAGTATTATAACCAAAAAGCTTCAGCAAAACCCATTCCAGAGAAATCACTTTGTCTACTTTTGAACCCTAAGCTGCTAGAACAGTCAACAGTAATTGCTTCTCAAGTTCAGAAATGCGACCACTAAATAAAGTAAAAAAAGTCCTTACTGACGCTAATTATATTATCCGAAAAGTAAATACAAACTACACACAATGTGTTCATCGTATCAGATTGAAACCAATTAAACCAAGTGAAACTCCTGAAGACCTCGAAGTCATTAACCATGCAAATCTCCAACCTGATCCATCGAGAAAACAACACATGGAACCAGATCTTTTTGATAAACACATTCCAGAATCAATTAGTGAGCAGGAAAAGGAAACGCATCAAACAAAAACAGTGAAACCAGACCCAGTCAGAGTGACCATAAACGTCCCCCTATGTGGACCAGCAGCAGGAGCTGCAGCAGCGGCACCTCCAGCACCACCTCCAGCACCACCCCCGGCCCCACCAAGGGTAGCAGCCCCAGTACATCTTCCGGTGTCTGATTCTTCAAGTTCAGATGAGGCAATTCCAAACTTATTTGAAAAAAATAGAAGTTCAGACGAAAACCTAGCTGACCTGAACCTAGACGTTGAACACATAGCTAGGATACCGGTTGACCCGTTAATTGCTAACGAGATTAGACAACAACAACCAGAAGTTCGTGTTCCTCTAGTATCATCTTCATCAGATGATGAAATGTTCTCACCTCTCCAACAGCCCCAACTAGCAATAGTACCATTAGATATTGAGTCGCCTCCAGAAACACGTGAAGAACAATATGCATCAGACGAAAGAAAAATAAGAGCCCGACCTTATCATCCAAAACGAAAACCAGAAAAAAGTGCATTTAAATCGCCAGAAAGTTACCAACAACGAAAAAATATACGTGGCTTTAAATTAGAAAGTTAAAAGAATATTGCATAAAGAGGATAGAACAAACCCTTATCTAACCAACCAAGTTAGAAGATCAGGCAGCCCTAGACCGAAAAATGCACGAGCCAGATTGGAGCAAGAAAAACGTGAAGCAATAAAAGCATCTGCACAAGCATCAAAACAACCAAATACACCAAGTAGAGAGACAAAATTAGACCAAGTTAGAGCAAGTATAGCAAAATATTCAGGGAGAAAGCCCAGCAGTTCAGTAAATAGACCAGTAACTAGATCTCAAACAAAAAAACTCTTCACCAGGCTCATCAAATCGAAAGTTAAATCACTTCAGTCCAGAAATAAATGCAACATATCTTAGTTCACCAACAGATATCTTACAATCTCCACATTCTTTTGCACACCGTACATCAGCAGACATTGCAATGGCAGAAGGATTAGCCCGAAAAGTCAAAAGCTGGTACCCAGCAGCACCAAGTGCAATCAAACTTAGATATCCACCAAAAACTGGCTCAGTTTTAGTATACTTTGACCCCTATTTTGAGCGTTATGTCTTCAGTTTAGTTACCAAAAATAGATAATACCACAAGCCCATATACGAATCAGTACTAGCAAGCATCTATCAGCTGAGAGAAATAGTAATAGATGCAGGAATCCAACACTTACGTCTTCCAAAACTTGCCAGTGGCTATGATTAGTTAGATTTTAACATCATTCTTGAGCTTATATGTCAAGTCTTCGGCCCTCTACCCATAACCAATTATATCCATTAGCACGTACAGACCCAGTACAGTCTAGAAAAGCCCTATATCTGCCCCATAAGACCCACAAGCCCGAGCACCTTGGCACTAAAGACCAAAAATCGCCCAAAATTCGAAAAATTTCAACCTTAAAATCTAGTTATTTTGATATATCTCAAAAACCACTCGTCCAAACCTGGATTAACCTAGTTTCTGAAAATCCCTTGTCCAGTAGAAGCGATCCGAGCTATAATCGACCCATTCGGACCAGTTCTAGGTACCAGAAACTTAGCCTAAATTTGACCCAGGTTCATCTCAGAAAAACAGTCATAAAATTTTCAAAAATGCCCCGATCACTCCAAGTTTTTGCGCTGCAGCGTTTTTCAAGCAGAGAAACCGACCTGCAAATTTTGAAGCAATTTGGAGAACTTTAAAAATCGCGTGACGCTGGGCTGCCTGAAATTTGACACTTTTCGAATCCGCTCGAATTCAAGGATAACTCCTACAAAAACCCCCCAATTGACCCATTTTATAGCCCTAATACACTCTACTGCTCGCGCTTGACATCCCAGTACCCAAAAATCCCGCCAAATCAATAAAAGTCGAGTTAAGACAAAAGATACTGAACCCTACCAAAGTGCGTTAAAATTGATCTAAAAGTAGTGTAAATGATACCACAAAAATATGCCTAAATTGCCCCAAATTCCTCGAACAGCTACTCCCAGCTGCCACCTACATGATACAACCTCAAACAACCATTAAAAACCAATGTTTCCAAGTATGAATTGAAAAATGACGAAAAAAACGAAAATCGCGCTTCTGCTTCAATTCACTGCTTCAAAAACTTTTTATAGTCATTTTATTCCCCACTTGACCTGATCGATGCCACCTATACCCCTACAAACTTAGTGCAACCCTCCACTAGCCTAGTAGTACTATAAAAACCACTCCCAGCTCACCCTAGTACCAACCATAAAGACTTAAACCCAAATAAGCTTTGAAAGTGTCATAATTTTGCCAGAAATTCAGTTATTTCCCACTAGAATCGAAAATATTGCTTTCTGACAAGACTAAACATACCATCAGCACTCCCACATCTATAATTCTCCGAATATGCACTCACAGCCCCCTAGTGCCAATATAAGCTGAGAAAAGACTGCCAAAGAACCGAAAATCACAAAAAAAATTGAATGCAATTCTCGCAAAAAGTGATCAAAAATGCAACTTAGTACCCCAATATTCCTGATACTATTGTTAATTCAGTTAGTCCTACTCATGAGCAGTCCAACCAATTAGTGAGCAGGAAAAGGAAACGCATCAAACAAAAACAGTGAAACCAGACCCAGTCAGAGTGACCATAAACGTCCCCCTATGTGGACCAGCAGCAGGAGCTGCAGCAGCGGCACCTCCAGCACCACCCCCGGCCCCACCAAGGGTAGCAGCCCCAGTACATCTTCCGGTGTCTGATTCTTCAAGTTCAGATGAGGCAATTCCAAACTTATTTGAAAAAAATAGAAGTTCAGACGAAAACCTAGCTGACCTGAACCTAGACGTTGAACAAATAGCTAGGATACCGGTTGACCCGTTAATTGCTAACGAGATTAGACAACAACAACCAGAAGTTCGTGTTCCTCTAGTATCATCTTCATCAGATGATGAAATGTTCTCACCTCCCCAACAGCCCCAACCAGCAATAGTACCATTAGATATTGAGTCGCCTCCAGAAACACGTGAAGAACAATATGCATCAGACGAAAGAAAAATAAGAGCCCGACCTTATCATCCAAAACGAAAACCAGAAAAAAGTGCATTTAAATCGCCAGAAAGTTACCAACAACGAAAAAATATACGTGGCTTTAAATTAGAAAGTTAAAAGAATATTGCATAAAG
The DNA here is from genome assembly GCF_964194025.1 of Convolutriloba macropyga. Taxonomy (NCBI): domain Eukaryota; kingdom Metazoa; phylum Xenacoelomorpha; order Acoela; family Convolutidae; genus Convolutriloba; species Convolutriloba macropyga. The sequence continues at coordinate 54,494,875 of NC_134470.1, read as the reverse complement.
AGGATAGAACAAACCCTTATCTAACCAACCAAGTTAGAAGATCAGGCAGCCCTAGACCGAAAAATGCACGAGCCAGATTGGAGCAAGAAAAACGTGAAGCAATAAAAGCATCTGCACAAGCATCAAAACAACCAAATACACCAAGTAGAGAGACAAAATTAGACCAAGTTAGAGCAAGTATAGCAAAATATTCAGGGAGAAAGCCCAGCAGTTCAGTAAATAGACCAGTAACTAGATCTCAAACAAAAAAACTCTTCACCAGGCTCATCAAATCGAAAGTTAAATCACTTCAGTCCAGAAATAAATGCAACATATCTTAGTTCACCAACAGATATCTTACAATCTCCACATTCTTTTGCACACCGTACATCAGCAGACATTGCAATGGCAGAAGGATTAGCCCGAAAAGTCAAAAGCTGGTACCCAGCAGCACCAAGTGCAATCAAACTTAGATATCCACCAAAAACTGGCTCAGTTTTAGTATACTTTGACCCCTATTTTGAGCGTTATGTCTTCAGTTTAGTTACCAAAAATAGATAATACCACAAGCCCATATACGAATCAGTACTAGCAAGCATCTATCAGCTGAGAGAAATAGTAATAGATGCAGGAATCCAACACTTACGTCTTCCAAAACTTGCCAGTGGCTATGATTAGTTAGATTTTAACATCATTCTTGAGCTTATATGTCAAGTCTTCGGCCCTCTACCCATAACCAATTATATCCATTAGCACGTACAGACCCAGTACAGTCTAGAAAAGCCCTATATCTGCCCCATAAGACCCACAAGCCCGAGCACCTTGGCACTAAAGACCAAAAATCGCCCAAAATTCGAAAAATTTCAACCTTAAAATCTAGTTATTTTGATATATCTCAAAAACCACTCGTCCGAACCTGGATTAACCTAGTTTCTGAAAATCCCTTGTCCAGTAGAAGCGATCCGAGCTATAATCGACCCATTCGGACCAGTTCTAGGTACCAGAAACTTAGCCTAAATTTGACCCAGGTTCATCTCAGAAAAACAGTCATAAAATTTTCAAAAATGCCCCGATCACTCCAAGTTTTTGCGCTGCAGCGTTTTTCAAGCAGAGAAACCGACCTGCAAATTTTGAAGCAATTTGGAGAACTTTAAAAATCGCGTGACGCTGGGCTGCCTGAAATTTGACACTTTTCGAATCCGCTCGAATTCAAGGATAACTCCTACAAAAACCCCCCAATTGACCCATTTTATAGCCCTAATACACTCTACTGCTCGCGCTTGACATCCCAGTACCCAAAAATCCCGCCAAATCAATAAAAGTCGAGTTAAGACAAAAGATACTGAACCCTACCAAAGTGCGTTAAAATTGATCTAAAAGTAGTGTAAATGATACCACAAAAATATGCCTAAATTGCCCCAAATTCCTCGAACAGCTACTCCCAGCTGCCACCTACATGATACAACCTCAAACAACCATTAAAAACCAATGTTTCCAAGTATGAATTGAAAAATGACGAAAAAAACGAAAATCGCGCTTCTGCTTCAATTCACTGCTTCAAAAACTTTTTATAGTCATTTTATTCCCCACTTGACCTGATCGATGCCACCTATACCCCTACAAACTTAGTGCAACCCTCCACTAGCCTAGTAGTACTATAAAAACCACTCCCAGCTCACCCTAGTACCAACCATAAAGACTTAAACCCAAATAAGCTTTGAAAGTGTCACAATTTTGCCAGAAATTCAGTTATTTCCCACTAGAATCGAAAATATTGCTTTCTGACAAGACTAAACATACCATCAGCACTCCCACATCTATAATTCTCCGAATATGCACTCACAGCCCCCTAGTGCCAATATAAGCTGAGAAAAGACTGCCAAAGAACCGAAAATCACAAAAAAAATTGAATGCAATTCTCGCAAAAAGTGATCAAAAATGCAACTTAGTACCCCAATATTCCTGATACTATTGTTAATTCAGTTAGTCCTACTCATGAGCAGTCCAACCATAGCCATATGAACCAATTTGAACAAGTTTTACAAAACCTCATGGCCAATAACCTATCCTCTACCTGAGCCTTTTCAAAAAAACCCAGGTTCACCGCAGCAAAAACATTATAACTCGTTTTAAAAAATGGTTGCAACCGCCCAAATTTTTGCTCTGCAGGTTTTTTAAGCTGAGAAAGCGATTCAAAAATTTTGAGCCCGATCCAAGCATTTTAAAAATCGCTTGACGCTGGGCTGCCTGTTTTTGAAGACTTTCTGAAAATTCACGAACATGTTCATAAAATCCAAAAAAATTAATCGAAAACCTAATATTATTAACTTAAAACATTCGCATGCTCAAGCTTTACATGCTCATATCAAAAATATTGAAAATTGTTAAGAAAAAAAGGTTGAAATAATAGCAAAAAACTGAAACCTACAAAACTTTTCTCAATTTAGTCAAAATAGAGCCAGATTTAGACCAGAAAAAGTATCAAACAGCCGACTTATGAGCCCATATCCAATATTCAGTCTCTCTAGTAGTTTTCCAAGCCTAATAAACCCATACAATGTCACAGAAAAGCATAAATTACCGTTTAAAGTCAATAGTCTTCAACCTATGTCAACTTATGCACCAAACATGACGTACCATAAGCAAAAATCTAGCAAATTTCACAGAAAAACTAGAACAAATCACATGTTAATCATCTTCAAAGTTACCAAAATGCTACCCCTGATAGCCACAGATACCAGTATCAGTTGATAGCACCAGATTTAGGCCACTAGAGCACCACCAGACCGATATATGTCTTGAAAAAGCTCGATTAGTGGAAAAATCATGCCTGAAAATTAGCATTTTGAACTTAAAAATCAATGTTCTGACCTGACAAACAGCTTCAAATACCATCATTCAGTAATAAACACTAGTACCAGACACAGAGAGTACCATTTTAACCATCCAGTATTGATAATGTATGAACAGTGATGACTTATTAAACTCCAAATTTGACGATTCAAAAATAGCCAGGTTCAGTTCACAAAAATAGTCATAACTTTGTGAAAAATTCTCAAATTACGCCAAAATTTTTAGGGCTGAGGGGATTTTTAGGCCGCTGAAGCGATCTGCCAGTTTTAAGCTCGATTGGAGCAATTTAAAAATCGCGTGACGGCGGGCTGCCTGAAATTTCGCATTTTTCGACTTCTCAAACATGACTCAAAAAGTTGATCAAAAAGTGTTCCAAAACCTGATTTTATAACATAGTTGTTCCCCACCGATGTCTACCGTGTGGGCCAAGCCAAAAAAATGCCAAAAGTTCAACAAAAATTGAATAATTCACATATATGTACCACCTGTCTTGATGCGGAAAAATGACCTAAATTACGAAAAAATTATATGTAAAAATTAGTACCAAATACTCTTCCAAATCAACTCGTATCGCACACAACTGTTACTAACAACAAGGGTAATCGTCTAGAACCCTTAGAACCAGTCCATGTTCAATATTTCACAAGTAAAGCAAGGTTAATGCTCAAAAACGGAAAAAACCATTATATCACCATTCTTGTTCGCTCACAGATTTGTCATTATATAGCTACACAATGTCACAAGGACATTACCACATGCTCAAATGCACCACAGCTATTAGTTCCACCAGAAAAAGCCAATCATCAAAGTTATAATTGATAGATAATAAGTAAAAACTCACCAATAAATGAAACTAGGCTACATGATGAAAACAATTGCACAGACACTAGTCAATCCTCATCGGCGCTATCCTCAGCAACAGTACCGCCACCACTAGTACTCTGAACGGCTAGACCCCTTGTCCGACTAGAACGAGTCACGTACCCCTCAGCTTCATCCAACCTGAATAAATGACATGAAAATGAATAAACTGCCTCAAAATTGCACTAAAATTCGACTAACTTTGCAAAAAAACCAATAAATACTCACTTAGGAAAGTCCACAATCTGTTCACAATGGTACCGATACTCATTGTCGATAAATTTCCCGATGCGCTGTATCAGTACAGCAGGAACGGTGGCTTTAGCATTAACAGAATGCTTGCAGCATACCCAGCCGCCCCCCATTTCCTCATTATACTGCCAATAGATGTTGACATTGCATCCGAGGAAATACGCCATACCGACAAACTAAACAACAAAACCCCAAATACCATCTCGCTACATCTGAATGTATCCGAATTACCACGCATTGAAAGTACAACATACCCAGAACTCGGCCAATGAACCATTGTCTTTACTCTCAGCAATCTCATATTCAGACACAAAGTATCCTAACTGGTGTTTCACAAGTTCAGAGAACCCAGGCGAACACATCTTAGCCACAATAGCCAAGCGCTATGCACACACATTATGCTACCACGTCCACAAACTCAGCGTAAATGTCATTATAAAACTCGTACCAACTCAGTACACACCTTTGCGCGAAGATTCGCACGGAAAAAGGTACATTGCACCTCTTTGCTGCCCATCTTCTTCACGAAACATGGCACAAACTCACGATTGGATCTAAATAACACGCAAAAACATCTATACGACTAATAAAAAATACAAAAACTCCAGAAAAATACATATAAACATAAAATTATTATACACCGGCCTGCTGACCACCCTGTGAAAACGGAAAGAAGAACCCAGCAGCTTTCGACTTGAGTCCTCACAGGAGTCGTGTGCTCTGTTGAAGCACTGAACCCGACATGAAGAGGAGCCAATTCCTGAGTCACAATCTGCTGCGTTGGATTTTCCTTCTCCTGAACCTGCATAACACCGTCCACCTTGACTTCAACCCTATACATCAATACCTCACGATTAACGGTCAACTCAGATGTCCCCACATTCTTTGTCCTCAGTCTCAAGTGTTCTGACCTTGCTCGATAAACTTTTCGATCCTCAAATGACTTCACAAACGGTGGATACGCCCATTCAGCCTCAGGAAGCGATGTACTTCGCAAGAAAGACAGAAAATCTTCATACTGAGCAACATCCATGTAACACCAAGTATATGAAAGTCCGAAAATTGAGTAAAACTATTATTTAAGCAAGCTAAAAGTCAATCTGAAAAGTGCAAAATGAACAATCATCTGAATGAAATCACACAAGTTGAACAAATTATGCAACTAATGCTAAGGACGTTTAAATGCCATGCTATACCGACCACTAATTGTTAAAAAAACACGCTGCAAAACACACACCAACACTCTCAACAAACAATTACGCCCTTTACAGACATTTACTTATTCTCAAAGCCTCACTAATTGTCCTTTATCCCCTACTTACGCCCTTATTCTCTCCCACAAAACAAGTTTGATATATACTAATTACTACCATAATACTAGCACCATGTGAGAAGTATATTAGTAGCACCAGTCGATATTACATCTAAAATTACAATACTACAGTTAGTTTAATAGTCCCTTACACAGTCATATAAATATTACATAATATTACAGCTATGAAAATAATTAAATACAATAATATTAAACAAAAGGTTACACTGCATCTTCCCCGACAACTCCCTCCGCTTCCTTCACTTCCCTTCTCCTCCTCCTCCTTCGATTTGCCCACACTCCCAACAACACAGATACTGATGATAATATGAAGAATACTAATATAATATTAATCCACCACTCAGTCCCACCACCACTCCCACTGTCAATAACTACATTATCTACTGCTGTCATATTACAATTGGGATGCTTTAATCTAGACCAGTGAACTGCGTTCCTGCCAACATACCTGGTCCCATTTGTACAACAACCAATAATAAGGGTTGAAACAGTAATATTAAAACACATGGTGCAATATTGTGAGCAAAAAAATGTATGTAAATACTGCAAAATTTTACCCCCCTAACCACTACCCCATAACCACACACCCAATATTCAATCAAACAACTACACTACAGCATGTAAAATCACCTGAGACGCATAAATACCACATAAACAAGTGCCAAATTGAGAAAATTAGATCCAAAAGCCTGAGTACATTAAGTAAATGAGTAAATAAGCAACGGAAAGCCAAACAGAAACCAGTTGAACGCCCAGAAGAGCCACATCAGCAGAAGATTGTCCTGAAACATAGTTGTTATTATTGAAATACGAAAATGTTACTTACATTCGTCATAAATCTCGTCGTTTTCGGCCCCACGTTTGAGACGCCAATTAACACAGAAGCACTGGCCCAAGGAATAATCTTTCACAAGGAAGGAAAGATCCTTATCACTGAGAAGTTCATAAAAGCGGAGTTCTTAGTTCCATTTCCCCGCCATAATTTCACAGTACGACACCAATTAGAGACTACTTCACGAACTCTCGACAAAATGGGTTACTGAATCAGCGTTTAGTAATACTACATACAGTACTACATACATCAAACAGCTGTATTCAACGTTGATTGGATTTACACAAAAAACTTAATGAAGCAATTGAAGCCGCAAAATGAGGGCTTCAAACTGCGGAACGAAACCGAAAAACTCCTTACCAGAGTCGAAGAAGACCCCCGAATTCGACAAAAGAGAGCCGCCCCGCTTGCTATAGCAGCCGCTGGAATTGGACTCTTCAGTCCAGGAATAGCAATGAGCAGCGGCGGATGCGGTGGAAATACAGGAATTTTTGGCTCTTGCCAATGAACTTCTCAAAATGCTGAAAACATCGATCGATTAGCCAACAGTTTTAATAGCCTTAACAACTGTCATGGAAATCGTTGCCCGAACAGATCAGAAATTCTTTCTAGTTGCTGACGAACTTGCAAAAGTTTACAAAGTTCAAAACCAAACGCAAGAAAACCAGAACAGAAACTGGAAACTAGTTGAGGAAAAATTCGCAATTGAATATCACAATCTGAATGCAAAAGCAACCTGTATGGATAATCAAGCAATACAACAACAACTCAACTTTAATTTTGACAGAGCAGCATCATTACTTCTTACACTTTATGTAGACATTAAAAGTTATCGTGCAGCTTTATTTTCTTTTCGGATTAATGTTATTAATGCTATTCCCACTTTACTTGATAAACGTCTTCCAATCTCTTTAGTACCTCGTAAATCATTAGTTAAGATCCTTGATGCAGTCCATGATAGCCAAAAGAACGCCCCAGGTCGTTTAAATTTGACAATAGCCATGACTGAAATACTTTCGTATTACGATGCGAAACTCGTACAAGAGATTTCAACAGTAGAAGACGGACTTTTACTGACATTAGCCATTCCCCAAGCCTCTAGCAAGACAGTGTTTAAAGTTTATCGTGCAAATGTAATCCCTATGCCTCAGAAGGACTCAGTTGATGCCTTACAATGGGTATTTGAGGGAGAATACTTAGCAATCTCAGAAGGACAGATGGAGACAACAGTACTGACGACATCCCAGTACGACAACTGCCTTGGATCGCCACGATACCGAATCTGTCACGAGACAAGAGAAACCCACCTTGGATTCTCCTCGTGCCTAGCAACCCTCAAGTTTCATCAAGCCATTACAGCATTGAAAGTATGTGACACAGAGAAGGTTGTGTTACCCAGACCAGAACGAGCACAGAATCTTGGATACGGAATATGGCTACTCACATCAGCTTCAAGTGATTTTACCCTTAGTTAGTTTGGTACGGACGAGAATGGCCGACGAACCAATATTCCTCATAAGGGTTGTAACATCTGTTTAATCACATTAAAATGTGGACAATGTTCAGTGATCACATTAAAATTAGAGCTGATATACAAAATTGTCAGTACCTTCCAGCAAAAAGAATAAATGTGAAATTACCTGATCCACTAGCACATTTAATTGACTCAGTACCCAACATCAACGAGCTACCAAAATACGAATCAAGTACTGATGCAAATCTCGATTTATTGAAGAAAGTTAAAACAGAATTCATTTATCCAAATAGAAAGTTATCAACCGAATCATTAGACCACATAGCAAAGCCAATTACCACCGAAATGAAATCATTCAAGCCAGCACTAATTGACAAACTGTCCCAATCAAGCTTTCTCTCTCGTTAACAATCATTGTCTTTATTGGAAACTTAGCCTTACATATCCTCCTCTTCATGTATTTATACCATAAAGTAGCCTTTGTACGACGAATGGTGCGAAACTTCATGAAGCTTAATGGAACAAATTTACCGCTTAATCCAGTGGTCTCCGTACCAAAATATCTGAAAGCAGATGTAGTCTCAAACCTCGCGAAACAACTCAAGACACCGCCAACAGTTATATCGCCAGAAGACATGGCAACCCTCAAACGAAATCACAGACGAAATTCCATGCCTGCAACTTCTACCATGTCACTCAACACCATGAACCGATTCAACACAGAAGATGAACTAGATAACCAAGCTTCATCCCGGGAGGAAGGCATAATTTGAGTCCTTGAAAGTCTTATACAGTTCGACAAGTATTAATCCTTTAACTGATCAAGTATCCCTTCATACATTGTTTTCCTTCTAAGTGTCCTAATCAAACAGTGCTTCAATCCCAGAAATTAACCAGTGCTTTAAGCCATTCATTCAACCAGTATACTTCTTCTATTTCATTCAAAGTTTAGAGCTATTATTCAGCGAAATAACCATGAATATTCTCAGTGCTAATCTCAACACCTCCTCTCAATCTTAACTTTATCTTATATTCTCAACAATTTATTTTGAATCAGCGCATTTTAACCTCTTAAATGTTCCTGAACAACCTTAACTCTTGCCTTAACTTTGTTCACCTTAACTTTTATCTCAATTTGTCTTAACTTAAACTTTATCTCTTTTAACTTCTTTAATTGTCTTTAACTTTAATGCTTTCGTTCAAAACTCTTTTCTAAGAAAACACAAATTGGGTGGCTCCAACAAAAACATGTGTATCCTCTTATATTCGTGCAGATTATATGTTCATAAAAGCGGAGTTCTTAGTTCCATTTCCCCGCCATAATTTCACAGTACGACACCAATTAGAGACTACTTCACGAACTCTCGACAAAATGGGTTACTGAATCAGCGTTTAGTAATACTACATACAGTACTACATACATCAAACAGCTGTATTCAACGTTGATTGGATTTACACAAAAAACTTAATGAAGCAATTGAAGCCGCAAAATGAGGGCTTCAAACTGCGGAACGAAACCGAAAAACTCCTTACCAGAGTCGAAGAAGACCCCCGAATTCGACAAAAGAGAGCCGCCCCGCTTGCTATAGCAGCCGCTGGAATTGGACTCTTCAGTCCAGGAATAGCAATGAGCAGCGGCGGATGCGGTGGAAATACAGGAATTTTTGGCTCTTGCCAATGAACTTCTCAAAATGCTGAAAACATCGATCGATTAGCCAACAGTTTTAATAGCCTTAACAACTGTCATGGAAATCGTTGCCCGAACAGATCAGAAATTCTTTCTAGTTGCTGACGAACTTGCAAAAGTTTACAAAGTTCAAAACCAAACGCAAGAAAACCAGAACAGAAACTGGAAACTAGTTGAGGAAAAATTCGCAATTGAATATCACAATCTGAATGCAAAAGCAACCTGTATGGATAATCAAGCAATACAACAACAACTCAACTTTAATTTTGACAGAGCAGCATCATTACTTCTTACACTTTATGTAGACATTAAAAGTTATCGTGCAGCTTTATATTCTTTTCGGATTAATGTTATTAATGCTATTCCCACTTTACTTGATAAACGTCTTCCAATCTCTTTAGTACCTCGTAAATCATTAGTTAAGATCCTTGATGCAGTCCATGATAGCCAAAAGAACGCCCCAGGTCGTTTAACTTTGACAATAGCCATGACTGAAATACTTTCGTATTACGATGCGAAACTCGTACAAGAGATTTCAACAGTAGAAGACGGACTTTTACTGACATTAGCCATTCCCCAAGCCTCTAGCAAGACAGTGTTTAAAGTTTATCGTGCAAATGTAATCCCTATGCCTCAGAAGGACTCAGTTGATGCCTTACAATGGGTATTTGAGGGAGAATACTTAGCAATCTCAGAAGGACAGATGGAGACAACAGTACTGACGACATCCCAGTACGACAACTGCCTTGGATCGCCACGATACCGAATCTGTCACGAGACAAGAGAAACCCACCTTGGATTCTCCTCGTGCCTAGCAACCCTCAAGTTTCATCAAGCCATTACAGCATTGAAAGTATGTGACACAGAGAAGGTTGTGTTACCCAGACCAGAACGAGCACAGAATCTTGGATACGGAATATGGCTACTCACATCAGCTTCAAGTGATTTTACCCTTAGTTAGTTTGGTACGGACGAAAATGGCCGACGAACCAATATTCCTCATAAGGGTTGTAACATCTGTTTAATCACATTAAAATGTGGACACAATGTTCAGTGATCACATTAAAATTAGAGCTGATATACAAAATTGTCAGTACCTTCCAGCAAAAAGAATAAATGTGAAATTACCTGATCCACTAGCACATTTAATTGACTCAGTACCCAACATCAACGAGCTACCAAAATACGAATCAAGTACTGATGCAAATCTCGATTTATTGAAGAAAGTTAAAACAGAATTCATTTATCCAAATAGAAAGTTATCAACCGAATCATTAGACCACATAGCAAAGCCAATTACCACCGAAATGAAATCATTCAAGCCAGCACTAATTGACAAATTGTCCCAATCAAGCTTTCTCTCTCGTTAACAATCATTGTCTTTATTGGAAACTTAGCCTTACATATCCTCTTCATGTATTTATACCATAAAGTAGCCTTTGTACGACGAATGGTGCGAAACTTCATGAAGCTTAATGGAACAAATTTACCGCTTAATCCAGTGGTCTCCGTACCAAAATATCTGAAAGCAGATGTAGTCTCAAACCTCGCGAAACAACTCAAGACACCGCCAACAGTTATATCGCCAGAAGACATGGCAACCCTCAAACGAAATCACAGACGAAATTCCATGCCTGCAACTTCTACCATGTCACTCAACACCATGAACCGATTCAACACAGAAGATGAACTAGATAACCAAGCTTCATCCCGGGAGGAAGGCATAATTTGAGTCCTTGAAAGTCTTATACAGTTCGACAAGTATTAATCCTTTAACTGATCAAGTATCCCTTCATACATTGTTTTCCTTCTAAGTGTCCTAATCAAACAGTGCTTCAATCCCAGAAATTAACCAGTGCTTTAAGCCATTCATTCAACCAGTATACTTCTTCTATTTCATTCAAAGTTTAGAGCTATTATTCAGCGAAATAACCATGAATATTCTCAGTGCTAATCTCAACACCTCCTCTCAATCTTAACTTTATCTTATATTCTCAACAATTTATTTTGAATCAGCGCATTTTAACCTCTTAAATGTTCCTGAACAACCTTAACTCTTGCCTTAACTTTGTTCACCTTAACTTTTATCTCAATTTGTCTTAACTTAAACTTTATCTCTTTTAACTTCTTTAATTGTCTTTAACTTTAATGCTTTCGTTCAAAACTCTTTTCTAAGAAAACACAAATTGGGTGGCTCCAACAAAAACATGTGTATCCTCTTATATTCGTGCAGATTATATGTTGTATAGAAAACAAAATTGTAAAAACCCAGTTCCTCAAAATTTTCATGGAAAATTTTAAAGTCCTGTAGACGCCCCTATTTCGTCCCTCATAGTTACGTGATGATTTTCCTTTAAATATCCATAAATAAGTGCGATAAATAAGTTCATATTCAGGTAGATCTCAAGGCCATATATAGCCAGTATTTCCATCTAGGCCTGTAACCCCTAATTTGTTTATGTTTACGAAAAACAACCGCAGATTGACAGTTTACTGATAAACATATCAAGTGCCTAAAAGCCTCAATATTTACTTTTTTGAGTTTCTTGAAGATAAATTCACATAATTAGTAAATAACTTCATGAGAGATTATGTACTTGGTGAAGTAATTATTCTAATAAAGTAGGTGCTAATACGGAACTTGTATATGTACTTAACAAACATCAAGAGACGTACAAAAGCCGGAAATTGCCCAACTTGTAGATCAGTAAATATTTGCAAAAGACCAATACAACTCAAGGTACACCCCTGCGGAACCCACGATCTCCAGATCACCGGAGAACCAGCCTGACAATCAGTTGATCAATATCATTTAAAACTTGATAGAACTTGAAAACTTCTTACTAATAATTTTTGATTAATTCTTGTTGAAATAATTAAAGATCGAATTGGAAAAATCTTTATAAATAACTAAGTTAAATCAGGCTTCCTTAGAGCTAAATTGCGAACGATTAAAGCTTTAAAATACAAGGCAAACTAGTGGATATATCACGCATTCGAACCGCTCAATAAAAGGCTATTAGCTAACTTTATTCAAAATATATCTGCTAAAAATCGCACTGTGAAACATCTAAATAATTCCTTGTAAAATGCCAATTATTCAAGTTAATTACCTCTAATATTAACCTCAGAAAATACCATGAGGAACACTAAAAATCAGTGCGTAACACTTACCAATAGCCTTCGTTGATTTATGGTTTTGAACTCTTTTTAGCAGATTCGCAGCAGATTCAGTTTCAGCACTCTCCAACTTTTCCTGCAGTTTTCTGCTTTGACATGCATTAAAGTCTGCGAAAGCCTTCTGTTTGTCAGCTTGAAATTCTTGCCCTTGTTTCTGAAAAATTTCTTAAGACAATCTATTCAATTTGTCATTTATTATAAAGCAACAAGACTCCAAGGTAATTTTGACTCACCTCGTACTCATTGGAAACGAAATTAGCGTTTCTCAAACGGCGTACTTCGAATGTTGCTTTCAACGATTCTCGATGAAGTGAAGTTTTCAGATTCTGTTTGTGATTATGGACTCGCAAATCGTTGTCACCTGACATGAGCCGGCTATACGACTCGAGGCTCCCTTTGTCAATTCTCGTCCGATAGTTGGTCGTATGAAAGGATTGGAAGCGATCAATCAACAAATCTATTTCATCGTTAGCATTGTATAATAATTTGCCTTTAGCTGATGCTTTCAAAGCCATGTGAACCTTTGAATCGATATAATCCGCGCGAGACAACATTGTAAATTATATTGACAAAATCTGAAAAACAATGGGTTTCCACAAGGCCAGTCAATGATTATAGCAATTCCTCACGGCCTAATTTAACCAATAACGGTCTTATTTTCTGTATATACAGACTTATGTTTTTGGTAGATATATAGCTTTTGTTAAAACTACTGATTGAGTGAAAAAAAGTAAACTGTAGTTATCCGTATAATCTACACAGTTGATCGAACAGAACTGATTAAAACAGTATAAATACAACGCATCAGAGAACTGGGCCCATTATAGCACCCCCCCCCATTACCATGATTGGGGGATATAGATTATCTGACCAGTGACCACTAAGCTGGGGGGCTAGAACGTGAAAGACCCAGAGAACTTATGCTTATATTTCTAGTTGATGTTGCAAAATATTTCTTTATTGAACAATGATATAACTTGGGGTGCCTTATTTCTAAGCTCAAGAGTTAGTAGGAAAATTCTCGAGGAGCCGTCCCTCACGAACAAAGGCGGATGATGAATTTTCGGTGGGTTCATTTCTTCGCAGCGACCTATCCTCGCAGGCAGAGAAAACAGCTTCGAAGGATAGTGAAGCTTATTTTGGTCCAAATGCGGGATAGAACATCAGCGTACGGTTCCCTGCGGTTTTCGCCTATCTTAGATGCAATTTGAGAGCTTTTGTTGCTGCAGGACCTCCGCTGCCAGTGCAGGCAAAGATCAATTGGTTGAAAGTGCTGTGATCTGTTGCTATGATGAGGGTAATTTAGGTTTAGTCACCCATTATAGTGATCGGAATAGATTCGCAAGATGAAGGGTCAAAATCAGTCCATAACTGTTCAAGGAATTTATTTTGATATAACGTAAGGGTTTTGTATATTACATTTATTTATATTCAAAAACACTTTGAACTTGCGTTTATTTGAAAAATTACACCAACAATTAACCTATCATTAGTCGTATTTTGAATGATCAAAAAAAGGTTTTTATCCGCACTTCCTTACGATCGAGTGTAAGGACAAGAAAACATTACACTAACCTCGTTCTGAAACAATTATAGTTCAGCAATACTTAATTCAATATACCAAAAACTAGTTATCTGTGGATCACAATCGACTGAAAATATTTGCTTTAATTGAGTTGGTGCATCGTTGTCTGATTCAGATCTCGGTCCGTATCATAATCGATGAAAAACAGAATGACGTAGTCATAACAAAAACGAAGCTTTGAAAGCTCACAAGGTGTATTTTTGCAAGTTCATCTTCATTTCAATGATCCCCATGCAAGAGTACCGCACGACAGCAAAAACAAATCTCGGGATGTCAAAAGTATTTTCAAAGCAATCTTAGCAGTGCTTTTTTCAAATGACACCATTTACATTAATGGGTTCTGATATCCAAAATTGCTGCGATTCATTTGGTCTCCATCAGAACAAAATTGTTATCAGCTATCTTAATCTATGCTGCCGTAATTACAATTTTTTACTTGCGTTTAGCAAATTATATGTCCACCAACTTTGATTTAAGACATTATGGTAGAAGTAATAGTTATTAATGATAGTAATCTTTACGTCGCTTTTGTGTTCAGCTTCAACATGTGACTTCTACGAAAAATTTGAGCCTATTTTGTGACTTTTCCTAACCAGGTTTGGGTTCCTGGTGTTGATTAATTTTTCAAATTCCCTGGGCTTCTTGAGTATAAATATAAAAAGAACTTCTTCATAGAGCACAGTCAGTTGAACTTGATGTCTTCGCTTTTTTTTCTAAACAATCAAAGTAAAATTATTGAAAGTCATAGGGCTCAAGAAAACTATACGAGGAAGAGCAGTGTGCTAACTATTAACCCTACCTCGACGCAAGCACAGTGAAGGACGCAGCGACAGTATAGTTCTATGAAAAAAATTGCAAGTCAAACTTTATGAATATGATATAAAAGCGTGCCAGATTAAACCAAAAAATTTGAAAACGAATTCGTTGCCTAACGTTGCTTGCAAATTTCAAGTCAAACCACAGTTGCCTTGTTTCCGTTATTGTGGACGAAGATAGCTCGAAAACAAAATTTTTCAAAAAAATAATTGAATGTGGCAATCTGGACAGACCGAATCCCTTTGAGCAAAAACGACAATTCGAGAAAACCTTCCGGTTTCCGGCAACTAATTAAAAAAAGCCAAATGCAAAACAATCCAAAAACAAAAAATTCTAAAGTCTTGCGGCTAAGCTTTGGAAAACTTGAAGCAAACTAATTATGAAAACTTTTCTGTTCAGATGACTTAACTAACTCTGCCGCCCTAATTACAAATTATTATTTGCTTTTAGCCAAATAGATGCCCACCAACTTTGATTTAGAACAATGGGGTAGAAGTAATAGTTGTTAGTGACAGTAATCACTACGTCTCTTTTGTGTTCAGCTTCAACGTGTGACTTCTACGGAAAATTTGAGCCTGTTTTGTGACTTTTCCTAACCAGGTTTGGGTTCCTGGTGTTGATTAATTTTTCAAATTCCCTGGGCTTCTTGAGTATAAATATAAAAAGAACTTCTTCATAGAACACAGTCAGTTGAACTTGATGTCTTCGCTTTTTTTTCTAAACAATCAAAGTAAAATTATTGAAAGTCAAAGGGCTCAAGAAAACTATACGAGGAAGAGCAGTGTGCTAACTATTAACCATACCTCGACGCAAGCACAGTGAAGGACGCAGCGACAGTATAGTTCTATGAAAAAAATTGCAAGTCAAACTTTATTAATATGATATAAAAGCGTGCCATATTAAACCAAAAAATTTGAAAACGAATTCGTTGCCTAACGTTGCTTGCAAATTTCAGGTCAAACCACAGTTGCCTTGTTTCCGTTATTGTGGACGAAGATAGCTCGAAAACAAAATTTTTCAAAAAAATAATTGAATGTGGCAATCTGGACAGACCGAATCCCTTTGAGCAAAAACGACAATTCGAGAAAACTTTCCTGTTTCCGGCAATTAATTTAAAAAAAGCCAAATGCAAAAAAATCCAAAAACAAAAAATTCTAAAGTCTTGCGGCTAAGCTTTGGAAAACTTGAAGCAAACTAATTATGAAAACTTTTCTGTTCAGATGACTTAACTAACTCTGCCGCCCTAATTACAAATTATTATTTGCTTTTAGCCAATTAGATGCCCACCAACTTTGATTTAGAACAATGGGGTAGAAGTAATAGTTGTTAGTGACAGTAATCACTACGTCTCTTTTGTGTTCAGCTTCAACGTGTGACTTCTACGGAAAATTTGAGCCTGTTTTGTGACTTTTGGTAACCAGGTTTGGGTTTCTGGTGTTGATTAATTTCTTCCAAATTCCCTGGGCTTCTTAAATAAGCACTTTGTCAATTCTTCAGCGTCTGTCCCAGTTGTTTCATGAGCCGGGAGAAGAACCAGATATGAAAATAAAGGGAAAATCATAGGTTGTTTACATGTTTCTATCATTAATCACATATTGCTTTTTAGTTTTTGACTCCATCCACAGATCAAACCGTTTTTTTCCCGAAAAAAGTGAGCGTAGAATCGAATCCGACTGTGTATTGCTTTCATTCTCCAAAACTGTTGCTCAAAAAAAGAAATTAATTAAAACTAGCACGCCAAAATCGGCTCTGTTTATTGCTTCAAACCATAAAATCAGTGCAACAATAATTTGATGAGCTTAACGTTGATCTGAAAGCAGTTAAATATATTCCTGAATCAATTTGCACAACAGAAAATTTGTTTTTTAGAAAAAATTTGAATGGAGTTATTAAATTTGACAGTTACTATCCCCTCCTAACCAGAGAAACGGGCGGAGGAGGTGTTGATCAATACGTAGGAAAAACATTAAATTTTATGTTGAAAAGAAACTAATGACGATTATTCAACAGATTCAAACTGTTGTGGTACAAATGAAGTCAAACAAGTTATTGATGACCTGTGTATACAATCCTCCAAATGGTACAGCTTTTCAAGGTTTTGAAATTAATTATCAGAATCTCGGTGAACATCTTGTATCACATGAACTCCCCAAATTTTCTGCGGTGACGTGACTTTAACGTTAATCTACATCAAAAAAAGGGCTAAACAAAAAACTAATGAATTTAATGAACGGGAATAAGCTTGATATTTCAAAGGTTTTATTGCAAACAATTGCCAAGGGAACCGCCTCTCAAAAAACAAGCCTTGACGTGTTTTTTCCTAATTGTCCTACTGAAATAACAACAGATGTTACGGATTATCAGACAGTTATAGCAACAATTACGTAACTTCAACAGAAACAGCAGATGTTACGACGCATCGGAAACTCATACCATCAGTTATTACAAAATCTGCAAAAAACAGGTTTTTTGGATGAGAGAACTAAAGGAACTAGCTACTGAAAACATAACAATTGACAAACAGCTTTTAAGACTTCAAAAAATCTGCTAATTACTTTGGACAAACATTGTCCCGTGAAAACCGTGAAAAGCAACCAAAAAACGAAAAGCAACCATTGATGACGAAGTAATAAAAAAGCAGCTAAAAAGAAACAAAAGATGAAAAATTTAGTGAACTGAATTCCAATCCATAAAAATTTGCGTACAAAAAGCAATAAGCTCAAAAAAAAGTGATTAAACAGATGGAGTTTTTATGAAAACTGAATGCAGATTGTAAGTAGGAAATTCTAAAGAGACTTTTTCAATATTCAGCTCAATTTTACTAGGAAACCACAGAAAGAGATCTTGAAGAAAATGTGAGCTCTTCTAGCATCATAATTGGAACACGTCCACCACAGATTCATTATTTATGGATATTTTCCTATTTCCATAAAAATTGCAACAGTCGTACCACTGCACAAAGAGTTTGAAAAAACTAACCGTCTAACTGTAGGCCAAACTACCTATTAACAACAGTCGAAAGAATTAAATTTTTTGAGAGGCCTATAACAAAATACTGCATTTCCTTGATCGCTTTAAGATAATGAGCAAAATCATTTCGGTTTTTAGAACAAAAGGTGCACGGTTGATGCCTTTGCCAAGTTGTTTGAAAATAATCCGTCAATTTTAGACAAACAATGCTAATACAAATCCCTTTAAGCGAAATTTTTTCGAGAAAAATTTCCAGCAACTGAACAAAAAACGCCAAATTCAAAACGACCCAAAAACAAAACTATCTAAAGCCTTACGGCTAAACTATGGAAAACTTGAGGTAAACCAATTATGAAAACAATTCTGTTTAAATATCTTAAATAATTCTGCTGCCGTAGTTACAATTTTTTACTTGCATTTAGCAAATTATATGTCCACCAACTTTGATTTAAGACATTATGGTAGAAGTAATAGTTATTAATGATAGTAATCTCTACGTCGCTTTTGTGTTCAGCTTCAACATGTGTTTTCTACGAAAAAGCCTATTTTGTGACTTTTCCTAACCAGGTTTGGGTTCCTGGTGTTGATTAATATTTGAAATTCCCTGGGCTTCTTGAGTATAAATATAAAAAGAACTTCTTCATAGAACACAGTCAGTTGAACTTGATGACTTCATTTTTCTTTCTAAACGCCGCTTACGCAGGCCGTTATCTTTTCTCTAAAGAATTTCTTTAACCTACTTTAATTTTGATTTTGCTATTGATTTTGTTTCTATCTTGCATTGACAATTCACCTTGTTATTAAAGATGGACAAGATGGATGCAACGAGGTAAACCTCCTTACAAATGAAGTTTATAGCCTCAGAAAAACAGGAGAAACAAAGACAAACTGATGCTCTAAAAGCCAATCAAAGTAAAATTAGTGAAAATCATAGGGCTCAAGAAAACTATACGAGTAAGAGCAGTGTGCTAATTATTAAACCTCCTTCGACGCAAGCACTGTGAAAGACGCAGCGACAGTATAGTTCTATGAAAACAATTGCAAGTCAAACTTTATTATTATGATATAAAAGTGCGCATATCAAACCAAAAAATTTGAATGCAAATTCGTTGCCTAACGTTGCTTGAAAATTTCAAGTCGAACCACAGTTGCCTTGTTTCCGTTATTGTGAACAAAAATAGCTCAAAGAAAACAAAATTTTTTGAAATAATTGAATGTGGCAATCTGGACAGACCGAAATTCTATAAACGAAAACGACATTTCGAGAAAACTTTCCGGTAACTGATCGCAAAATGCCAGATGCAACCCGAAAACAAATCACCTAAAGTGTGACGGCTAAGCTCCGGAAAAGTTGAAGTGAACTAATTATAAAAATTTTTCTGTTTAAATGATTTAACTAACTCTGCTGCCCTAATTACATTTTTTTTGGCTTTTAGCAAACTAAATGTCCACCAACTTTGATATAAGACATTAGGGTAAAAACAATAGTTATTAATGATAGTAATCTCTACGTCTCTTTTGTGTTCAGCTTCAACGTGTGACTTCTTTCGAAATTTTGAGCCTGATTTGGGACTTTTGCTAACCAGGTTTGGGTTCCTAGAGTTTATCAATTTCTTCCAAGTTCCCTGGGCTTCTTGAATGAGCTTTTTGTGAATTCTCCAAAGTCTGTCCCAGTTGATTCATGAGCCGGGAGAAGAACCAGATATGAAAATAAAGGGAAAATCATAGGTTGTTTACATGTTTCTATCATTATTCCCATTTTGTTTTCAGAAAAAATTTATATGGAATTAATTAGTTTGACAGTTACTATCCCCTCCTAACCAGTTCAAGAGAAACGGGCGGAGAAAGTGTTGAACATTACGTAGAAAAAACATTATATTTTATTTTGAAAAGAAACTAATAACGATTATTCTACAGATTCATACTGTTGTGGTACAAATGAAGTCAAACAAGTTATTGATGACCTGTGTATACAATCCTCCAAATGGTACAGCTTTTCAAGGTTTTGAAATTAATTATCAGAATCTCGGTGAACATCTTGTATCACATGAACTCCCCAAATTTTCTGCGGTGACGTGACTTTAACGTTAATCTACTTCAAAAAAAAGCTAAACAAAAAACTAATGAATTTAATGAACGGGAATAAGCTTGATATTTCAAAGGTTTTATTGCAAACAATTGCCAGGGGAACCGCCTCTCAAAAAGACGAGCCGTGACGTGTTTTCTCCTAATTGTCCTACTGAAATAACAACAGATGTTACGGATTATCAGACAGTTATAGCAACAATTACGTAACTTCAAAAGAAACAACAGATGTTACGGTGCATCAGACACTCATAGCATCAGTTGTTTCAAATTCTGCAAAAAAGCACAGGGTTTTTGGATGAGAAAACTAAAGGAACTAGTTACTGAAAACATAACAATTGACAAAAAGCTTCTAAGTCTTCAAAATATCTGCTAATTACTTTGGACAAACATTGTCTCGTGAAAACCGTGAAAAGCAACAAAAAACAGCCTGACTGATGACGAAGTATTAAAAAAGCAGCTAAAAAGAAACAAAAAATGAAAAATTTAGTGAACTGAATTCCAATCGACTTAAATTTGCATACAAAGAGCAATGCGCTCATAAAAAAAGTGATTAAAAACAGATGGAGTTTTTATGAAAACTGAATGCAGATTGTATGTAGGAAATCCTCAAGGGACTTTTTCAATATTCTCATCATTTTTACTAGGAAGACACAGAAACAGATCTTGAAGAAAACGTGAGCTCTTCTGGCATCATAATTGGAACACGTCCACCACAGATTCATTATTAATTGATATTTTGCTATTTCCTTAATAATTGCAAAAGTCGTACAACTGCACAAAGAGTTCGAAAAAACTAACCGTCGAACTGTAGGCCAAACTACTTAGTTTTTTACTTTTCCACTTCATTCACAGATCAAACTGGTGGTTTTTTTTCCCGAAAAAGTAAGCGTAGAATCAAATCCGACTGTGTATTGCTTTCATTCTCCAAAACTAAAGCCCAAAAAAGACATTAATTGAAACTAGAACAACAAAGAAGGCTTTTTTATTGCTACAAAGCATAAATTCAGTGCAGCAATAATTTGACGAGTTTAACGTTGATCTGAAAGCAGTTAAATTTATTCCCGAATAAATGTGCACAATAGGAAATTTGTTTTCAGGAAAAATTTAAATGGAGTTATTAAATTTGACAGTTACTATCCCCTCTTAACCAGTTCAAGATAAACGGGTGGAGGAGGTGTTGAATATTACATAGGAAAAACCTTAAATTTTATGTTGAAAAAAAACTAATAACGAACAATCTACAGAATCTTATTCTAACGGAACAAATGAAGGCAAACAATTTATTGATATCCTGTCTATACACTCCTCGAAAGGCTACAGCAGTTGAAACGTTCGATATAAATGAGCAGTATCTCGATGAAAGTCTTGTATCACCTGAAACTCTCCAATGTCTGCGGTGACTTTAACGTTAATCTACTTCAAAGAAGAACCAAACAAAAACCTTATAAATCTAATGAACGGGAGCAATCTTGATATTTCAACAATTTTATTGCCAAAAATTGTCTGGGGGAATTGACCTCCAAAAAACCGCGCCAAGACGTATTTTTTGTAACTAATCTACTGATATAACAACAGATCTCTCTGATGTTATGTTCATCAAACAATAATAGAAACTGTTATCTCAAATTCTCTAGGAAAAAATCATTTCATCAAACTGAAAATTGTTGGAGAAGATAATTGTGCTGAAAGAATTTCAGACTTTTTGAAGGAAAAACTAGCTACTGAAAACATAACAACTGACAAACAGCATTTTAATTTTTAAAAAAATCTGCCGATTAATTTGGACAAAATTTGTCCCATAAAAAAAGTGAAAAGCACCCAAAACAAGAGTTGAATTGATAACGAAATAAAAGAGAAGCGGCTAAAGGAAACAAAAAAACCCAAAAAATGAGTAAACTGAATTCAGAACCATACAAATTTGCATACAAAAAGCAATGCGCTTATGAAAAAAAATACGGATTGAAAACAGATGGTGTTTTTATGAAACCTGAATGCAGATTGTAAGTACGAAATCCTTTAGGGACTTCTTCAATATTCACACAAATTTAACTAGCAAACCACAGAAACAGATCTTGAAAAAACGTGATCTTTTCTAGCGTCATAATTGGAACACGTCAACAATAGATACATTATTAATGTTTACTTTCTTATTTTCTTAAAGATTGCAAAAGTCGTACCATTGCACAAAAAATTTGAAAAACACTAACCGTCTAACTGTAGGCCAATCTACTTAATAACAACGGTCAAAAAATTTAAATTTTTTGAGATGTTATAACAGAATACTGCATTGCATTGATCACTTTGAGATATTGAGCCAAATCAATTCGATTTTCGGAACAAAAGGAGCACGGTTTATTCCTTTGCCAAAATGGTTAAAATAATCCATCCATTGTAGACAAACATTGCTAATACGAATACCTTTAAGCAAAAACGACCTTTCGAGAAAAATTTCCTGCGACTGACCAGAAAATGCCAAATCAAAACGATCCAAATGTCTGAGGTAACTTTAACGTTAATTTACTTCAAACAAAAAACCAAACAAAAAACTGATAAATTTAACGAATGGGAATAATCTAGATATTTTAAAGGTTTTATTGCAAACAATTGCCGGGCATCCGGCTTTCAAAAAACCGTGCCTGGACGTCTTCTTTCCCAATTTTCCTACTGAAGTTACAACAGATGTCACGGATTATCAGACAGTTATAGCAACAATTACTTAACTTCAACAAAAACAGCAGATGTTACGGATCATCAGACACTAATAGCAAGAGAAACTTCAACTTCAACAAAAGGAGCACCGGCTTTTTTGGATGACCAAAATAAATGAGCTAGCTACTAAAAAAGTAACTTGTTGCCTACCATTGCTTTAAAATTTCTCACTTTAGCGTAGAGAAAAACATTTTTGCACCAAAAAACATCAAATGAGAAAGTTGAAAAACCAAATTAGTGGACTAACTATTTACATAACAAACCACTGCATAGTTACGAAGCAAAGATAAAACAAGAGGCAAACAAACAAAACTTTAACAAGCTTAATCACAGTTTCTTCTCTGTTCCGTTTTTGTGAACTATGGAAGCTCGATGAAAACAAAATTTTCAAAATAATTGAAGTCGGCTACCTTGACCGACGGAATTCCTTCATGAGAAATTAATATCTTGAAGAAAATTTTTCGGCAACTGACCGAAAAAATGCCAAATGCAATACATTCCAAAGACAAAAACATGTAAAGTCTTACGGCTAAGCTGTGAAAAATTTGAAGTAATTTTTTTATCCAAGTTTTTCCGTTTAAATGACATAACCCGATATGCCGCCCTAATCAAAATTTATTACTTGCTTTTAGCAGATTATATGTCCGCCAACTATGATTTAAGACCTTTGAATAGAAGTAATAGTTATTAACGATAGGAATATATACGTCTCTTTTGTGTTCAGTATCAACATATGACTTCTGCGGGAAAGTTGAGCGCGTTTTGTGACTTTTGCGAACAAAGTTTGGGTTCTTGGAGCTGATTATTTTCTTGCAAATTTCCGGGGTACCTTGAATTAGCTTTTTGTTCATTCTCCAACGTCTGTCCAGGATGTCTAATGAAACAGGAGAAGAATGAAATTTGAAAACTAAGGGATTATAAGAGGGATTGTGTAAATGTTTTTATTTTTATTCACATTATGTTTTTTTTCCACTACCTTCAAAGATCAAATTGGTGGTTTTGCATTCTAAAAACGGATGCTTAAAATCGAATCCGCCTGTATATTGCCCTCTTTCTCTAAAACTAATGCTCAGAAAAAGCATAAATAAAACTAGCACGCCAGGTTATTGATGTCCTGTGTATACAAAACTCCAAATGCTACAGGTTTTGAAAATTTCGACATAAATGATCAGTATCTCGGAGAACTTCTTGTATCACTTGAAACTCTCCAAATTGTCTGCGGTGACGTTAACATTAATCAACCTCAAACAAGAAACCAAACAAAACTTTACAAATTTAACGAACGTGAAGAATCTTGATATTTCAAGGGTTTTATTGCAAACAATTGCCAGGGGAATCGGCTTTCAAAAAACCGTGCCTTTACCTCTTTTTTCTCAAATGTCCTACTGAAATAACAACTGATGTTACGGATTATCAGACAAAAATATTAACAATTACTTAACTTCAACAGAAACAGCAGATGTTACAGATCATCAGACACTAATATTAACAGTTACTTCAACTTCTACAAAAGAAGCGCAGGCTTTTTTGAATGACAAAACTAAAGGAACTAGCTAACGAAAAGGTTATTTGTTGCCTACCGTTGCTTGAAAATTTGTCATTTTCGTAAAAGAACACGGTTTTGAACCAAAGAACATCAAAGGAAAAAGGTGAAAAACCAAGTTGGTGGACTAACTATTTACATAAACAAACCACAGCATAATTACTAAGCATAGATTAAACAAGAGGCAAACAAACCAAACTTTATCACGTTTAACCACAATATATGTGTTGCCGTTTTTGTGAACGAAGGAAACTTGAAGAAAACAAAACGTTTCAAAACAATTGAACTCGGCGACCTTGACAGACCGAATCCCTTCAAGCGAAATCAATCTTTCGAGAAAACTTACCGAAAAAATGCCAAATGCAATACAATCCAAAAACGAAAACATCTAAAGTCTTACGGCTCAACTCTGGAAAATATGAAGTTAAATTTTATCCAACTTTTTCCGTTTAAATGACATAACCCGATCTGCTCCCCTAATCAAAATTTGTTACTTGCTTTTGGCAGATTAAATGTCCGCCAACTATGATTTAACACATTAGGGTAGCAGTAATAGTTATTAACGATAGGAATATCTACGTCTCTTTTGTGTTCAGTATCAACAAATGACTTCTGCGGGAAATTTGAGCGCGCTTTGTGACTTTTGCGAACAAAGTTTGGGTTCTTGGAGCTGATTTTTTCTTGCAAATTTCTTGGGCGCCCTGAATAAGTTTTTTGTTCATTCTCCAAAATCTGAAAATCTGTTCAGGATGTCTAAAGAACCAACAGAGGAATCAAATTTGAAAACTAAGGGATTTTAAGAAGGATTGTATAAATGTTTTTATTATTATTTACATTTTGTTTTTTATTTTTCTACTACTTTCAAAGATCAAATTGGTGGTTTTGTATTCTAAAAACGTATGCGTAGAATCGAATCTGTTTCCATTTTGCCTTCATTCTCCTCAACTAATGCTCGAAGAAGGCATAAATGAAACTAGAATAAATGAAAGATGATATTGTTTATTGCTACAAAGCATATGATCAGTGCCAAAATAGTTTGACCAATTTAACGTTGATCTGAAAGCGGTTAAAGCTATTCTCGAATCGATTTGCAGTACAGAAATTTAGTCTTCTGAAAACATTCAAATGGAGATATAAGCTTGATGGTTAACATCCCCTCTTAACCAGTTCCAAAAAAGGGTTGGGTGAGTTGTTGAACATTACATAGAAAAAACATAAAATTTCATGTTGAAAAGAAACTACTAACGAATATTCTATAGATTCATAATGTTGCGGTACAAATGAAGTCAAACAGGTTATTAATGTCCTGTGTATACAATACTCTAAATGCTGCAGCTTTTGAAACTTTCGACAAAATTATCAGTATCTCGGAGAACTTCTTGTATCACCTGAAACTCTCCAAATTGTCTGCGGTAACTTTAACATTAATCTACCTCAAAAAAGAATCCACAAAACTGATAAATTTAACGAAGGCAAAAAATCTTGATATTTCAAGGGTTTTATTGCAAACAATTGCCAGGGGAATCGGCTTTCAAAAACTCGTGCCATGAAGTCTTTTTTCCCAAATGTTCTAATGAAATAACAGCTGATGTTAGGGATTATCCGACATAAATATTAACAATTACCTAACTTCAATAGAAACAGCAGATGTTACAGATCATCAGATACTAATATTAACAGTTACTTCAACTTCTACAAAAGAAGCGCAGGCTTTTTTGAATGACAAAACTAAAGGAATTAGCTACCGAAAAGGTTATTTGTTGCCTACCGTTGCTTGAAAATTTGTCATTTTTCGTAAAAGAACACGGTTTTGAACCAAAGAACATCAAAGGAAAAAGGTGAAAAACCAAGTTGGTGGACTAACTATTTACATAAACAAACCACAGCATAATTACTAAGCATAGATTAAACAAGAGGCAAACAAACCAAGCTTTATCACGTTTAACCACAATATATGTGTTGCCGTTTTTGTGAACGAAGGAAACTTGAAGAAAACAAAACGTTTCAAAACAATTGAACTCGGCGACCTTGACAGACCGAATCCCTTCAAGCGAAATCAATCTTTCGAGAAAACTTACCGAAAAAATGCCAAATGCAATACAATCCAAAAACGAAAACATCTAAAGTCTTACGGCTCAACTCTGGAAAATATGAAGTTAAATTTTATCCAACTTTTTCCGTTTAAATGACATAACCCGATCTGCTCCCCTAACCAAAATTTGTTACTTGCTTTTGGCAGATTATATGTCCGCCAACTATGATTTAACACATTAGGGTAGCAGTAATAGTTATTAACGATAGGAATATCTACGTCTCTTTTGTGTTCAGTATCAACAAATGACTTCTGCGGGAAATTTGAGCGCGTTTTGTGACTTTTGCGAACAAAGTTTGGGTTCTTGGAGCTGATTTTTTTCTTGCAAATTTCTTGGGCGCCCTGAATAAGTTTTTTGTTCATTCTCCAAAGTCTGTTCAGGATGTCTAAAGAACCAACAGAGGAATCAAATTTGAAAACTAAGGGATTTTAAGAAGGATTGTATAAATGTTTTTATTATTATTTACATTTTGTTTTTTATTTTTCTACTACCTTCAAAGATCAAATTGGTGGTTTTGTATTCTAAAAACGTATGCGTAGAATCGAATCTGTTTCCATTTTGCCTTCATTCTCCTCAACTAATGCTCGAAGAAGGCATAAATGAAACTAGAATAAATGAAAGATGATATTGTTTATTGCTACAAAGCATATGATCAGTGCCAAAATAGTTTGACCAATTTAACGTTGATCTGAAAGCGGTTAAAGCTATTCTCGAATCGATTTGCAGTACAGAAATTTAGTCTTCTGAAAACATTCAAATGGAGATATAAGCTTGATGGTTAACATCCCCTCTTAACCAGTTCCAAAAAAGGGTTGGGTTAGTTGTTGAACATTACATAGAAAAAACATAAAATTTCATGTTGAAAAGAAACTACTAACGAATATTCTATAGATTCATAATGTTGCGGTACAAATGAAGTCAAACAGGTTATTAATGTCCTGTGTATACAATACTCTAAATGCTGCAGCTTTTGAAACTTTCGACATAAATTATCAGTATCTCTTCTTGTATCACCTGAGAACTTCTTGTATCACCTGAAACTCTCCAAATTGTCTGCGGTGACTTTAACTTTAATCTACCTCAAAGAAGAATCCAAAAAACTGATAAATTTAACGAAGGCGAAAATACTTGATATTTCAATGGTTTTATTGCAAACAATTGCCAGGGGAATCGGCTTTCAAAAACTCGTGCCATGAAGTCTTTTTTCCCAAATGTCCTACTGAAATAACAGCTGATGTTAGGGATTATCCGACATAAATATTAACAATTACCTAACTTCAATAGAAACAGCAGATGTTACAGATCATCAGATACTAATATTAACAGTTACTTCAACTTCTACAAAAGAAGCACAGGCTTTTTTGGATGACAAAACTAAAGGAACTAGCTACTGAAAAGGTAATTTGTTGCCTAGCGTTGCTTGAAAATTTCTCACTTTTGCGTAAAAGAAAACAGTTTTGAACCAAAGAACATCAAAGGAAAAAGGTGAAAAACCAAGTTGGTGGACTAATTATTTACATAAAAAAACCACTGCATAGTTATCAAGCATAAATTAAACAAGATGCAAACAAACAAAACGTTATCACGTTTAACCACAGTTTCTGTGTTTCCGTTATTGTGAACGAAGGAAGCTTAAAAAAACAAAATTTTTCAAATTAATTGAACTCGGCGACCTTGACAGACCGAAACCCTTCAAGCGAAATTAATTTTTCGAGAAAACTTTTTCGGCAACTGACCGAAAAAATGCCAGACGCAATACAATCCCAAAACGCAAACATCTAAAGTCTTACGGCTCAACTCTGGACATTATGAAAATAATTTTTATCCAAGTTTTTCCGTTTAAATGACCTAACCCGATCTGCTCCCCTAATCAAAATTTATTACTTGCTTTTGGCAGATTGTATGTCCGCCAACTAAGATTTAACACATTAGGGTAGAAGTAATAGTTACTAACGATAAGGAATTTCTACGTATCTTTTCTGATCAGTATAAACATATGACTTCCGCCGGAAAATCGAGCCTGTTTTGTGAATTTTGCGAACTAAGTTTGGGTTCAAGGAGCTGATTGTTTTCTTGCAAATTTCCTGGTTGTCTTGAATAAGCTTTTTGTTTAGTCTCCAAAGTCTCTTCAGGATGTCAAATGAAACAGGAGAAAAATCGAATTTGAAAACTAAATGATTATGAGAAGGATTGTATAAATGGTTTTACTCGTATTCAAAGCATAAAATCAGCGCCACAATAAATTGACGAGCTTAATCTGAAAGCAGTTAAATTTGTTCCTGAATCATTTTGCACAACCAAAAATAAGTTTTTGAGAAAAATTCAAATGGATTTATTAAATTTGATGATTACTATCCCCTCATAACAAGTTCAAGAAAAAGGGGGTGGAGGATGTGTTGAACATTACGTAGAAAAAACATTAAAATTTATGTTGAAAAGAAACTAATTACGAATGTTATGTGGATTCCTACTGTTGCGGTACAAATGAAGACAAACACGTTATTGATGTCCTGTGTATACAATCCTCAAAATGGTACAGCTTTTCAAGCTTTCGACTTTAATTATCAGTATCTCGGTGAACTTCTTGCATCAGCTGAACTCTCCAAATTTCCTGCGGTGACTTTAAAATTAATCTACTTCAAACAGAAGGCCAAACAAAAAACTGATAAATTTAATGAACGGAAATAATCTTGATATTTCAAAGGTTATATTGCAAACAATTGCCGGGGAACCGTGCCTTGACGTATTTTTTGCCAATTGTCCTACTGAAATAACAACAGATGTTACGGATTATCAGACAGTAATAGCAACAACTACTTAACTTCAACAGAAACAGCTGATGTTACGGCGCATCACACACTAATCTTATCAGTTTCTTAAACTTCTGGAAAAAAGCCCAGGTTTTTTGGATGGCAAAACCAAAGGAACTAGCAACTGAAAACATAACAATTGACAAACAGCTTTTAAGTCTTCAAAAATCTGCTAATTAATTTGGACAGACTTTGTCCCGTGAAAACCTTGAAAAGCAACCGAAAACTGCTGGATTGATGACGAAGCAAAAAGAGAGCGTCTAATAAGTAACAAAAAACGAGAAAATTGAATGAACTGAATACCGAACCATAGAAAATTGCATAAAAAAAGCAATGGGCTCATGAAAAAAATTAGTGATTAAAAACCAGATGAAGTTGTTATGAAAACTGAATGCACATTGTAAGTAGGAAATCCCAAAGGGACTTTTTCAATATTCACATCAAATTTATTAGCAAACCACAGAAACAGATCTTAAAGAAATGTTGAGCTCTTCTGGCATCATAATTGGAACACGTCCACCACAGAGAAAATAATAATGGTTAATTTGCTATTTCCTTAAAGATTGAAAAAATCGAACCTCTGCACAAAGAGTTTGAAAAACACTAACCGTCTAACTATAGGCCAATCAACCTATCAACAATAGTCGAAAAAATTCTTTTGGGAGACTTATAATATAATACTGCTTTTGTTTGATCGCTTTGAGATATTGAGCAAAATTAGATCGGTTTTTGGAACAAAAGGAGCACGGTTTATGCCTTTGCATTCTGGTTGAAATAACCTGTCAATTTTGGACAAACATTGCTAATACGGATACCTTTAAGCGGAAACGACGTTTTGCGAAAACTTTCCGGCAACTGACCAAAAAATGCCAATTGAAAAACTATCCAAAAACAAAAATATCTAAATTCTTACGGCTAGGCTCTAGAAAACTTGAAGTAAACCGAATATTAAAATTTTCTGTGAAAAAAAGTGAGCTCTTGCATCAATATATTTGGAACCTTTCCCCCACCGACGAAATATTAATTGTTATTTTCCTGTTTCCTTTAGGACTGCAAAAGCCGTATTACTGCACAACGAGGTTGAAAACTACTAACATTCTAGTTTTAAGCCAATCTACCTATGACAACAACCAGAAAAAATTATAAGTTTTGAGAAGCTTATAGCAGAACAAAGAATTTCTCTGATCGCTTTCAAAATATGAGCGAAATCAGATTGGTTTTCACAACAGCTAAAAAACCTTTTTGCACATTTCTTGACATGAAAAATGTAGTTTTTTTGGTTTTTGCAAGATAACGAAAAAACATCCAAAAAAGAACATCAAAATTGTCACCAAAAATTTTTGTGTTAATTAGTCGAATCAGGTGTACTCCAATTTCAAGTTTTTTTTAAATTCTATATCAACGACATCAAACGAACGATAAAGACACACACACACGTGATTCTTTTTGCTGATGACCCAAATATTGGAAGCAAGAGCAATGATTTGTACAAAAACCATCCACTAGCACTTGAACAAACCAATGGCTGGATAGAATTTGGTTGGTAAAGTCTGAACGCAAAGTAAACTGAAAACATGCTTTTCAAATGTAACTCTTTTGGAATTGGTATGCATTGTAAAGCATATGTCTTTGTTTCTGTACTAACCATGAACAATTTGTTATATATAAATATATATATATATATATATATATATATATATGTAAAAATAAACTTCCGTTGCTTGAAAATTTCTCACTTTTGCGTAGAAGAATACCGTTTGGAACCAAAAACATCAAATTAGAAAAGTGAAAAACCAAGTTGGGGGACTAATTATTTACATAAACGAACCACTGCATAGTAACGAAGCATAGATTAAACAAGAGGCAAACAAACAAAATTTTATCAAGTTTATCCAAAATTTCTGTCTTTCCGTTTTTGTGAACAAAGGAAGCTCGAAGAAATTAAAATTCTTCAAACTGATTGAATTCGGCGACCTTTCAATCGAAATTAGTTTTTGGAGAAAACTTCTTCGGCAACTGACCACAAAAAAAAGCCAAATGCAATACAATCCAAAAACGAAAACATGTAAAGTCTTACGTCTAAGCTCTGAAAAATTTGAAGTAAGTTTTTTATCCAAGTTTTTCCGTTCAAATGACATAACCCAAAATGCCGCCATAATCAAATTCTATTACATGCTTTTAGCAGATTATATGTCCGACAACTAAGATTTACGACTTTTGGGTAGAAGTAATAGCTGTTAACAATAGGAATATCTACGTCTCTTTTTAGTTCACTATCAACATATGACTTCCGCGGGAAACTTGAGCCTGTTTTGTGACATTTGAGAAGAAAGTTTGGGTTTTTGGAGGTGATTATTTTCTGGCAAAATTCCGGGGTGCCTTGAATTAGCTTTTTGTTCATTCTCCAACGTCTGTCCAGGATGTCTAATGGAACAGGAGAAGAATGAAATTTGAAAACTAAGGGTTTATAAGAAGGATTGTGTAAATGTTTTTATTGTTATTCACATATTGTTTTTATTTTTTCACTCCCTTCAAAGATCAAATTGTTGAATTTGTATTCTAAAAACGTATGCTTAGAATCAAATCCGCCTGTATATTGCCCTCATTCTCTAAAACTAATGCTCAGAAAAAGCATAAATAAAACTAGCACGCCAAAAACGGCTTTGTTAATTGCTACAAAGCAAATGATCAGTGCCACAATGTTTTAACCAGTTTAACGTTGGTCAGAAAGCGGTTAAATTATTCCTGAATCGATATGCACTTCAGAAATTTAGTTTTCTGAAAAAATTCAAATGGAGTTATGAAACTTGACGGTTAATATCCCCTCTTAACCAGTTCAAGAAAAAGGGGTGGTGGAGGTGTTGAACATTGAGTAGAAAAACTTAAAATATTAGGTTCAAAAGAAACTAATAACGAGTATTCTACAGATTCATACTGTTGCGGTATAAATGAAGTCAAACAGGTTACGTTAATGATGTCCTTTGTATGCAATACTCCGAATGCTAAAGCTTTTAAAACTTTCGACAAAAATTATCAGTATCTCGATGAACTTCTTGTACGACCTGAAACTCTCCAATTTGTCTGCGGTGACTTTAACGTAAATCCTGTTCAAACAAAAAAACCAACAAAAAACTGCTTTATTTAACGAACGGGAGAAATCTTGATATTTCAAAGGTCTTACGGCTGTAAAGTCTTACGGCTAACATGTAAAGTCTTACGGCTAAGCTCTGGAAAATTTGAAGTTAACTTTTTTCCAAGTTTTTCAGTTTAAATGACATAACCCGATCTGCTGCCCTAATCAAAATTTAACACTTGCTTTTGGCAGATTATATGTCCGCTAATTAGGATTTAAGACTTTAGCGTAGAATTAGTAGTTATTAACGATAGGAAAATCTACGTCTCTTTTGTGTTCAGTATCAACAAATGACTTCCGCGGGAAATTTGAGCTTGTTTTGTGACATTTGAGAACAAAGTTTGAGTTTTTGGAGGTGATTATTTTCTTGCAAAATTCCTGGGTGCCTTGAATTAGCTTTTTGTTCTTTCTCCAAAGTCTGTTCAGGATGTCTAATGAAAAAGGAGAAGAATGAAATTTGAAAACTAAGGGATTATAAGAGGGATTGTGTAAATGTTTTTATTATTATTCACATTATGTTTTTTTATTTTTCCACTCCCTTCAAAGACCAAATTGGTGGTTTTGTATTTTAAAAACGTATGCTTAGAATCGGATCCGCCTGTACATTGCCTTCATTCTCCAAAACTAATGCTCAGAAAAGGCATAAATGAAACTAACACGCCAAAAACGACTTTGTTAATTGCTACAAAGCAAATGATTAGTGCCACAATATTTTGACCAGCTTAACGTTGGTCAGAAAGCGGTTAAATTATTCCTCAATCGATTTGCACTTCAGAAATTTAGTTTTCTGAAAAAATTCAAATGGAGTTATGAAGGTTAACTGTTAACATCCCCTCTTAACCATTTCAAGAAAAAGCGGTGGGGGAGGTGTTGAACATTGAGTAGGAAAAACATAAAATGTTATGTTCAAAAGAAACTAATAGCGAGTATTCTACAGATTCATACTGTTGCGGTATAAATGAAGTCAAACAGGTTACGTTACTGATGTCCTTTGTATGCAATACTCCGAATGCTAAAGCTTTTAAAACTTTCGAAAAAAATTATCAGTATCTCGATGAACTTCTTGTACGACCTGAAACTCTCCAATTTGTCTGCGGTGACTTTAACGTAAATCCTGTTCAAACAAAAAACCAAACAAAAAACTGCTTTATTTAACGAACGGGAGAAATCTTGATATTTCAAAGGTTTTATTGCAAACAATGCCAGGGGAATCGGCTTTCAAAAAACCGTGTCTTGACGTCTTTTTTCCCAATTTTCCTACTGAAATAACAACAGATGTTACGGGTTATCAGACAGTAATAGCAACAATTACTTAACTTCAACAGAAACAGCAGATGTTACGGTTCATCAGACATCAAAAGCAACAGTTACTCTAACTTCTACAAAAGAAGCACAGGATTTTTTGGATGACAAAGCTAAAGTAACTAGCTACTGAAATTGTAACTTATTGCCTACCGTTGCTTGAGAATTTCTCACTTTTGCGTAGAAGAATAAAGTTTTGAACCAAAAAACATCAAATGAAAAAGGTGAAAAACCAAGTTGTTGGACTAATTATTTACATAAATAAACCACTGCAAAGTTACGAAGCATAGATTAAAAAGAGACAAACAAACAAAAGTTGATCACAATCAACCACACTTTCTGTGTGTCCGTTTTTGTGAACCAAGGAAGCTCGAATAAACAAAATTTTTCAAAACAATTGAATTCGCTGGTCTTGACAAAACGAATCCCTTCAAGCGAATTTATTCTTTCGAGAAAAGTTTTCGGCATTTGACAAAAAAAATGCCAAATGCAATACAATCCAAAAACGAAAACATCTAAAGTCTTACGGCTAAGCTCTGGAAATTTTGAAGTTAACGTTTTATCCAAGTTTTTCCGTTTAAATGACATATCCCGATCTGCTGCCCTAATCGAAATTTATTACTTGCTTTTGGCAGATTAAATGTCCGCCAACTGTGATTTAGGACATTAGAGTAGAAGTAATAGTTATTAACGATAAGAATGTCTACGCCTATTTTGTGTTCAGTATCAACATATATCTTCCGCTGGAAAATAGAGCGTTTTTTGTGAATTTTGCGAACAAAGTTTGGGTTCTTGGAGCTGATTATTTTCTTGCAAATTTCTTGGGCGCCCTGAATAGGCTTTTTGTCTATTCTCCAAAGTCTCTTCAGGATGTCCAATGAAACAGAAGACTCAAATTTGAAAACCAAGGAAATATAGGAAGGATTGCATAAATGTTTTTATTGTTATTCACATTTTGTTTTTTATTTTTCCATTCCCTTCAAAGATCAAATTGGTCGTTTTGTATTCTAATAACGTATGCCTAGAATCGAATCCATCCGTGTATTGCCTTCATCCAAATGAAACTAGCACGCCAAAAACGGCTTTCTTTATTGCTAAAAAAGCGTATGATCAGTGCCACAATATTTTGACCAGCTAAACGTTGATCCGAAAGCAGTTAAAGTTATTGCTGAATCAAAATGCACTACAGAATTTTAGTTTTCTGTGCTTTAGAACTGTGATTTAGGACATTAGAGTACAAGTAGTAGTTATTCACGATAAGAATGTCTACGCCTCGTTTGTGTTCAGTATCAACATATGACTTCCGCGGGAAATTTGAGCCCTTTTTGCGAATTTTGCGAGCAAGGTTTGGGTTCTTGGAGCTGATTATTTTCTTGCAAATTTCTTGGGCGCCCTGAATAGGCTTTTTGTTTATTCTCTCCAAAGTCTCTTCAGGATGTCGAATGAAACAAGAGAAGATTCAAATTTGAAAACCAAGGGAATATAGGAAGGATTGCATAAATGCTTTTATTGTTATTCACATTTTGTTTTTTATTTTTCCATTCCCTTCAAATATCAAATTGGTTGTTTTGTATTCTAAAACCGTATGCCTAGAATCGAATCCATCCGTGTATTGCCTTCATCCAAATGAAACTAGCACGCCAAAAACAGCTTTGTTTATTGCTAAAAAAAAGCGTATGATCAGTGCCACAATTTTTTGACCAGCTTAACGTTGATCTGAAAGCAGTTAAAGTTATTCCTGAATCAAAATGCACTACAGAATTTTAGTTTTATGTGCTTTAGAACTGTGATTTAGGACATTAGAGTAGAAGTAATAGTTATTAACGATAAGAATGTCTACGCCTCTTTTGTGTTCAGTATCAACATATAACTTCCGCGGGAAATTTGAGCCCTTTTTGTGAATTTTGCGAACAAAGTTTGGGTTCTTGGAGCTGATTTTTTTCCTGCAAGATTCTCGGGCGCACTGAATAGGCTTTTTGTTTATTCTCCAAAGTCTCTTCAGGATGTCGAATGCGACAAGAGAAGACTGAAATTTGAAAACCAAGAGAATATAGGAAGGATTGCATAAATATTTTTATTGTTATTCACATTTTGTTTTTTTATTTTTCCATTCCCTTCAAAGATCAAATTGGTCGTTTTGTATTCTAAAAACGTATGCCTAGAATCGAATCCATCCGTGTATTGCCTTCATCGAAATAAAACTAGCACGCCAAAAACGTCTTTGTTTATTGCTAAAAAAGCGTATGATCAGTGCCACAATATTTTGACCAGCTAAACGTTGATCTGAAAGCAGTTAAAGTTAATCCTGAATCAAAATGCACTACAGAATTCTAGTTATCTGAAAAAATTCAAATAGAGTTTTGAAACTTGACGGTTACCATCCCCTCTTAATCAGTTCAAAAGAAAGGTGCTAGGTGGTGTTGAACATTACGTAGAAAAAACATTAAACTTTATGTTGAAAAGAAACTAATAACGAATATTCTACAGATTCCTGATGTTGTTGTACAAATGAACTCAAACAGCCTATTGATGTACTGTGTATACAATACTCCAAATTCTACAGCTTTTGAAACTTTCAACATAAATTATCAGTATCTCGGTGAACTTCTTGTATTATCTGAAACTCTCAAAATTGTCTGCGGTGACTTTAACGATAATCTACTTCAAACAAAAAAACAAACAAAAAACTGATAAATTTAACGAACGGGAATAATCTTGATATTTTAAAAACTTTTTTGCAAACAATTGCCAGGGGAACCGCTTTTTAAAAAACCGTACCTTGACGTCTTTTTTCCCAATTGTCCTAAGGAAATAACAACACATGTTACGGATTTTCAGACAGCAATAGCAAAAATTACATAACTTCAACAGAAACAGCAGATGTTACGGATCATCAGCACTAACTGCAACATTTGACTCAAATTCTACAAAAAAAAAGCACAGTGTTTTTTGGATGACAAAACTGAAGGAACTAGCTACTGAAAATATAACAATTGACAAACAAGTTTTAATTCTTCAAAAAATCTGCTAATCACTTTGGACAAACTTTGTCCCATGACAACAGTGAAAAGCACTGAAAGTGGAGTTGGATTGATAACGAAGTAAAAAAAAGCGGCTAAAAGAAACAAAAACGGCGAAAAATTGGGTGAACTGACTTCCGAACCATACAAGTTTGCATGGATATAATAATAATGGTTGATTTTCTAATATTCGGATCTTCCATAAAAATTGCAAAGGCAGTACCCCTGCACAAGTAGGGCGAAAAACACTAACCAAAACAGATGTACCTTAAGTTAAATTTTTTGACAATTTTTATTTCTCAGCTATATTCACGACATCAAACGAACGCAAAATGGTACAGTGCTGGATCTCTATGCTGATGACTCATCTATTGTAACAGGAAGCAAGAGCAACGGTTTGTAAAAAACTCCAACTAGCCCTGAAACAAACAAATGGCTGGATAAAAGATAGTAAGTTATGTCTGATCGCAAAAAAAACTAAAAACATGCTTGTCAGTGGTAACGTATTTTTTGCTTTGAAAAAAAAATAGCTCAGGAAATTCAACGATTGAGTCAGTGAAACATTTGATACACCTAGTTGTGTCAATTAAACATCACTGATTTGTACAAAAAATCCAACTTGCCCTAGAACAAACAAATGGTTGGATAAAAGAGTGTAGTTTATGTCTGAACGCAAAGAAAATTAAAAACATGGTTTTCAGTGGTAATCTTTTTTCGCGTTGAAAAAGAATTAGCTTTTGAATTTCAAACAATTAAATCAGTGAAACAATTGATACACCTAGTTGTGGTTTTTCAAACACAATTTTATTCGTTACCAAAGATGAATAGGATAGATGCAACTAAGAAAACCTCCTCACAAATGAAGTTTATATTCTCCAGAAAACTGTGGAGCAGCAATAAAGACAAGAAGAAGTAATAAAAGCAAATCATACTAAAAACAGTGACAGTCCTAATGCTTAAGAAAACTATACCAGGAAAAACAGTGTGCTAATTATTAACCCTCTTTCGACGCCAGCACAGTGCAGGACGCAACGTGGGAGACAGTATTGTTTTTTTGAAAAAAGTTGCAGGTAAAACTTTGTTATTATGATACAAGAGCGTGCCATATTGAACCAAAAAACTTGAAAGGGAACTTGTTGCCCATCGTTGCTTGAAAATTTCTCAATTTTTCGTAGAAGAATACAATTGGGATCAAGAAAGTAAACTGAGAAAGGCAAAATCCTAGTTAACGGACGAATTATTTATATAAACATACATCTGACTAATTACCAAGCACAGAATAATAAAGATCCAAACAAACATAGTTTTATCAAGCTGAACCACAATTGTCTTGTTTCCATTATTGTGAACAAAGACAGCTCGAAGAAAACAAAATTTTTAAAGAATAATTGAATGTGACAACCTTGACAGACCGAATCACTTTCAGTGAAAACAAGTTTTCGAGAAAACTTTCCGGCAACTAATTAAAAAAAGCCAAATGCAAAACAATCCAAAAACAAAAAATTCTAAAGTCTTGCGGCTAAGCTTTGGAAAACTTGAAGCAAACTAATTATGAAAACTTTTCTGTTCAGATGACTTAACTAACTCTGCTGCCCTAATTACAAATTATTTTTTTGCTTTTAGTCAAATAGATGCCCACCAACTCTGATTTAGAACAATGGGGTAGAAGTAACAGTTGTTAATGACAATAATCACTACGTCTCTTTTGTGTTCAGCTTCAACGTGTGACTTCTACGGAAAATTTGAGCCTGTTTTGTGACTTTTGGTAACCAGGTTTGGGTTCCTGGTGTTGATTAATTTCTTCCAAATTCCCTGGGCTTCTTGAATGAGCACTTTGTCAATTCTTCAACGTCTGTCCCAGATGTTTCAAGAACCGGGAGAAGAATGAGATTTGGAAAATAAGGGAAAATTAGATAGGTTGTATATATGTTTATATCATTCACAATTTGTTTTTTAATTTCCCGCTCCTTTCACAGATCAAACCGGTAGTTTTTCTTCTAAAAACGTATGCGTAGAATCAAATCCCCCCTTGTATTGCTTTCATTCTCCAGAACTAATGCTCAAAAAAGACATTATTTGAATCTAGCACGCCAAAAACAGCTTTGTTTAAGATCAGTGCCAAACTAATTTGACGAGCTTGAGGTTAATCTGAAAGTAGTTAAAAATTATTCCTCAATCAAATTGCACAACAGAAAAATAGTTTTCAGACAATATTCAAACGGATTTATGAAACTTGAGGGTTACCATCCCCTCTTAACCAGTTCAAGAAAAAATGGTGGAGTAGGTGTTGAACAATACGTAGAAAAACGTTAAATTTTATGCTGAAATGAAATTAATAACGAATAATCTACAGATTTTTATTGTAGCCGTAAAACTTAAGGCAAACAAATTATAGATAACCGGTGTATACAATCCTCCAAACGCTGCAGCATTTGAAATTTTCGACATTAATGAGCAGTATCTCGATGAAAATCTTTTGTATCACCTGAAACACTCCAAATTGTCTGCGGTGACTCTAACGTTAATCTACTTAAAAAACCAAACAGAAAAATGATAAATTTATTGAACGAGAAGAGTCTTGATATTTTAAAGGTTATATTGCAAACAATTGCCAGGGGAAACGGCTTTCAAAAAACCGTGCCTTGATGTCTTTTTTCCCTTATGTCCTATGCTGAAATAACAACAGAAGTTATGGATTATCAAACAGTAATATTAAAAATTACGTAACTTCACCAGAAACAGCAGATGTTACGGCGCATCAGACACTAATCTCATCAGACACTAATCTCATCAGTTACGGCGCATCAGACATTAATCTCATCAAAAAATGCAATGTTTTTTTTGGATGACAAAACTGAAGGAACTAGCTACTGAAAACATAACAATTGTCAAACAACTTCTAAGTCTTCAAAAAATTTGCTATTCACTTTGGACAAATTTTGTCCCATGAAAACATTGAAAAGCACCCAAAAAAACCGCTGGATTGATGTTGAAGTAAAAAAGAAGCGGTTAAAAGTAATAAAAAGGCGAAAATGGGTGAACTGACTTTTGAACCATACAAGTTGGCATAGAAAAAGCAATGTGCTCATGAAAAAACGAGATGGAGTTTATGTGATAACAAAGTGCAGATCGAAAGTAGGAAATCTTCAATGGAATTTTTCATTGTTCACAACTTTTTTGCAGGCAAACCACAGAAACAGATCTTGAACAAATGTGAGCTCTTTCAGCAACATATTTGGAACACTTCCACCACAGATGCATTATTAATCGCTGTTTTCCTGATTCCTTTATGATTGCAAAAGTCGTACCACTGCACAGCGATGTTGAAAAACACTAACATTCTAACTATAGGCCAATCTACCTATCAACAACAACCGCAAAAATTTAAAAATTTTGAGAGTTTTATTACAGAACACCGCATTTCTAGACTAGTTTTTAGCGAATTATATGTCCACCAAATAAGATTTAGAACATTGCAGTATTAGCAATAGGTATCAATGATAAGAAAGCCTTACGTTTTTTGTGCTCAGCTTCAACATGTTACTTCCGCGGGAGATTTGAGCCTGTTTTGTGACTTTTGCGAACCTGGCTCGGGTTCCTGGAGCAGACTAATTTCCTGCAAATTGCGTTTTGAAAAAGCACCTTATAAAATTTTCCAAATTCCGTGCAAGATGTTCAATGAACCGGGAGACGAGTCAAATATGAAAAAAAGGAAAAAAAGATGGGTTGAATACATGTTTTTATTACTATTCACATATTGATATTTTCCACTCGCTTCAAAGATCGAACTGTTGCCTATTTTTTTTCTGAAAATGTATGCCTAAAACTCAATCCGCCTGTGTAATACCTTCATTTTTCAAAATTAATGCTAAACAGAGACATGAAGGAAACCAGCGCGACGAAAACATAAATTTTTGCCACAAAGCATAAGATCACTGCCACAATATTTTGACAAGCTTAACTGAAAGCAATTAAGATTATTCCTGAATGGATTTGGATTAAAGGAATTTGGTTTTTCTGAAAAATTTCGAATGAAGTTAAGAATCTGGATTGTTACCATCCCCTTTTAACTAGTTCAAAGGTTGGTGGAGGTGTTGACCTTTACGTAAAAAACATTAAATTTTGTTTTGATAAGAAAATATTAACGAAAAAACTACAGATTTTTAGTTGCGGTAAAAGTGAAGGCAAACAAAGTTTTAACATGGTCTGTATACAATCCTTCAAATGCCACAGCAGGTGAAACTAACGAAAAAAAATGAGCAGTATCTCGATAAAGTTCTTTTATCAACTGAAACTCTCCAAATTTTCCGCGCTGACTTTAACGTTAATCTACTCAAAAAAGATTTGATAAATTTAATGAGCAGTAGCAATCTTGATATGTCACAGTTTTTATTTCCGACAATTGCCAGGGGAATCGGCTTCCAAAAACCGAGCCTAATCGTCTGTTTATCTAATGGTCTTACTGAAAAAAAAAACTGATCTGTCTGATGTGCGGCTCATCAAACAGTAATAGCTAGAGTTACCTCCACTTCTACAGAAAATAATCATGTCGGTGTAAATTTTTTGAAATTGGAAAATAGTACAGATGGTAAGTGTGCTGAAAGAGGCACAGGCTTTTTTGGATGAAAAAGTAAATGAACTAACCCTTGAAAACATAACAATTGACAAACAGCTTTTTAGTCATCAAAAAAATCTGCTGATTACTCTATAAAAACTTTGTTCCTCGAAAACAGTGAAAAGCACCCAAAAAGAGCTGGATGGATGACGAAGTAAAAAAGAGCGGCTAAAAAGGAACAAAAAACCCGAAAAGTGAGTGAACTGAATTCCAAACTATACAAATTTGCATACAAAAAGCAATGCGCTCATGAAAAAAATAGTGATCAAAAACAGCTGAAATTTTTTTGAGAACTGAATGCAGATTGTAAGTAGATTTTTTCTCAGGGGACTTTTTCAATATTCACACAAATTTTACTTGAAACAGATCTTAAAGAAAAGGTGAGCTCTTCTAGCATCATAATTGGAACACGTCCACCACAGATACATTATTAATGGTCATTTTCCAATTTCCTTACAGATTGCAAAACTCGTACCACTGCACAGCGAGTTTGAAAAACACTAACATTCTAACTATAGGCCAATC
This sequence comes from Convolutriloba macropyga, assembly GCF_964194025.1. NCBI lineage: Eukaryota > Metazoa > Xenacoelomorpha > Acoela > Convolutidae > Convolutriloba > Convolutriloba macropyga. The sequence goes on along the minus strand of NC_134470.1, from coordinate 54,453,215 downwards.
TACCTATTAAAAACAACCGGAAAAATTTAAAAATTTTGAGAGGTTTATTACAGAACACCGCATTTCTAGACTAGTTTTTAGCGAATTCTATGTCCGCCAAATAAGATTTAGAACATTGTGTATTAGCAATAGGTATCAATGATAAGAAAGCCTTAAGTTTTTTGTGTTCAGCTTCAAAATGTGATTTCCGCGGGCGGGAGATTTGAGCCTGTTTTGTGACTTTTGCGAACCTGGCTTGGGTCCATGGAGCAGACTAATTTCCTGCAAATTGCCTTTTGAATAAGCACCTTGTAAAATTTTCCAAATTCCGTGCAAGATGTTTAATGAACCGGGAGACGAATCAAATATGAAAAAAGGAATAAAAGATGGGTTGAATAAATGTTTTTATTACTATTCACATGTTGATATTTTCCACTCGCTTCAAAGATCGAACTGGTGCCTTCTTTTCTGAAATCGTATGCCTAAAACTCAATCTGCCTGTTTATAACCTTAATTTTTCAAAATTAATGCTAAACAGAGACATGAGGAAACCAGCGCGACGAAAACATAATTTTTTGCCACAAAGCATAAGATCACTGCCACAATTTTTTGAAAAGCTTAACATGGATCTGAAAGCAATAAAGATTATTCCTGAGTGGATTTGGATTAAAGAAACTTGGTTATTCTGAAAAAATTCGAATGAAGTTGAGAATCTTGATTGTTATCATCCCCTTTAAGCTAGTTCAAAGGTTGGTGGAGGTGTTAACCTTTACGTAAAAAACAATAAATTTTGTTTTGAAAAGAAACTTAACGAAAAAACTACAGATTTTTACAGTTGCAGTAAAAGTGAAGGCAAACAAAGTATTAACAAGCTCTGTATACATTCCTTCAAATGCCACAGCAGGTGAAACTAACGAAATAAATGAGCAGTATCTCGATAAAGTTCTTTTATCAACTGAAACACTCCAAATTTTCCGCGCTGACTTTAACGTTAATCTACTCAAAAAAAATATAGAACTGATAAATTTAATGAGCAGTAGCAATCTTGATATGTCACAGATTTTATTGCCAACAATTGCCAGGGGAATAGGCTTCCAAAAACCGAGCCTAAACGTCTGTTTATCTAATGGTCTTACTGAAAAAAAACTGATCTGTCTGATGTGCGGCTCATCAGACAGTAATAGCTACAGTTACCTCCACTTCTACAGAAAATAATCATGTCGGTGTAAATTTTTTGAAATTGGAAAATAGTACAGAAGGTAAGTGTGCTGAAAGAGGCACAGGCTTTTTTGGATGAAAAAGTAAATGAACTAACCACTGAAAACATAACAATTGACAAACAGCTTTTTAGTCATCAAAAAAATCTGCTGATTACTCTATACAAACTTTGTTCCTCGAAAACAGTGAAAAGCACCCAAAAAAGCTGGATGCATGACGAAGTAAAACAAAAAGAACGGCTAAAAAGGAACAAAAAACCCGAAAAGTGAGTGAGCTGAATTCCAAACTATACAAATTTGCATACAAAAAGCAATGCGCTCATGAAAAAAATAGTGATTAAAAACAGCTGGAATTTTTATGAAAACTGAATGCAGATTGTAAGTAGCATTTCCTCAGAGGACTTTTTCAATATTCACACCAATTTTACTTGCAAACCACAGAAACAGATCTTAAAGAAAAGGTGAGCTCTTCTAGCATCATAATTGGAACATGTCCACCACAGATACATTTTTAATGGTTATTTTCCAATTTCCTTACAGATTGCAAAACTCGTACCACTGCACATAGAGTTTGAAAAACACTAACCTTGTAACTATAGGCCAATCTACTTATTAATAACAATCGAAAAATGAAAGTTTTTGAGAGGCTTGTATCAGAATAGTGCATTTCTTTGGTCGCTTTCAGATATTGAGCAAAATTAGTTCGGTTAGCGGAACAAAAGGAGCAGGATTGATGCCTTTGCCAAGTTGGTTGAAGTAATCAGTCAATTTTGGACAAACAATGCTAATACGCCTTGTTGAACATTTCATGACTGAATGAAAAATTTTGACACTGTCGATTATAAAATACTTTTTAAAGTTGTTATGTTTTTCGCAAGGAAAAGTATTAACTAATTGAATCGTATCTCAATAACCGAAAAAAAGTACCTCAAAATTCCTACCAAAAAGTCTTTGTCGCAATTAGTCGAATCAGGTGAACCTCAAGGTCAATTTTATGACCATTTTTTTCTTATCTATATTAACCACATGCATCAAATGAACGCATAGGAACACAAACTTGTTGCTCTATGCTCATGACCCAGATATTGTATAGGGAAGCAAGGACAATGATTCGTACAAAAACCACCAACTAGCACTGGAACTGACTAATGGCTGGATAGAATATAGTTGGTTAAGTCTGAACGCAAAAGAAACTGAAAACATGCTTTTCAATTGTAACGTATTTTTTGCTTTGAAAAAAAATAATTTTTGAATTGCAAACAATTGATTCAGTGAAAGATTTGAGGTACCTAGACCGGTGCGGTTCCAATTTGTACGTTTAATTGGGTAGAAGCGTACTCTTTTGAATTGGTATGCATTGTAAATCAAATGTCTTTGTTTCTGTACTAACCATGAACAATTTTTTATATATAAATACATATATATATATATATATATATATATATATATATATATATATATATATATATATAAAAATAAATTACCGTTGCTTAAAAATTTCTCACTTTTGCGTAGAAGAATACCGTTTTGAACCAAAAACATCAAATTAGAAAAGTGGAAAACCAAGTTGGGGGACTAATTATTTACATAAACGAACCACTGCATAGTAACGAAGCATAGATTAAACAAGAGGCAAACAAACGAAACTTTATCAAGTTTAACCAAAGTTTCTCTGTTTCCGTTTTTGTGAACGAAGGAAGCTCGAAGAAAATAAAATTTTTCAAAATAATTGAATTCGGCTACCTTGACCGACGAAATTACTTCATGCGAAATTATTCTTTCGAAGAAACTTTTTCGGCAACTGACCGAAAAAATGCCAAATGCAATGCAATCCACAGACGAAAACATGTAAAGCCTTACGGCTAAGCTCTGAAAAATTTGAAGTACATTTTTTATCCAAGTTTTTCCGTTTAAATGACATAACCCGATCTGCTGCCCTAATCAAAATTTATTACTTGCTTTTAGCAGATTATATGTCCGCCAACTATGATTTAAGACCTTTGGGTAGAAGTAATAGTTATTAACGATTGGAATATCTACGTCTCTTTTGTGTTCAGTATCAACATATGACTTCTGCGGGAAATTTGAGCGCGTTTTGTGACTTTTGCGAACTAAGTTTGGGTTTTTTAATCATCGCCAAAAAGATTTTTTTCAATTGTAATGTATGTTTTGGTTTGAAAAAAATTAATTTAATTAATTTTTGAATTTCAAACAAATGAATCAGTGAAAGATTTGAAGTACCTAGATCGCTGCGGTTCCAGTTTGTACGTTTAATTGTGTAAAACCGCACTCTTTTTGAATTGGTATGCCTTGTAAAGCATATTTCTTTGTTTCTCTACTAACCAGGAACAATTTGTTACACACACACACATATATATATATATATATATATATATATATATATATATATATACATATATATATATATATATATATATATATATATATATTCGAACATTTCATTATTTCAATTTTGTTTCTGCAAAAAAGTTGAAATTCTATTGTTATTACATTCCAAAGTAATTGGATTGTTTTGTTGTGCTGTCTTTTTTAAGATCTGTTCATCCTTTTTCGGCGTTTCACGTCAGTGAGAAGTCAAATTAAAGTATTTATTTTAGTCACACTGAAGCAGTACTTGGAGCAAATTAAAGAGTACATTTGAGAAGTGATTTTTTAAGCTATCTTTAAGGTTGATTTTGAACTAATTTTGGGTTTTTGCGAAGGAAATTTTTTAGCGTGCGTTAATTTGTCTTCTGTTGTTAGTGCTTCTTTTCCTTGAGTGCTTTTAGATTGATAAATATGTGATGAAATGGGGCCTATTTCATCAACGGTCATCTGAAACTTTTAAAACTTTGACAAGCTTTGGTGATAAAAATGGTTTGAAAAATTATTTCAGTTGTCTTATCACTAAGGATCATCACTGAAAAGTCTGATTGGTTAATTTTGAGGTGCATATGAATCCAATTAATGATTTCAATTGATAGTTTATTGGTTTTTGTTTGAGTGTTTGTTAGAGCTGGTTGAGTTTTGTCGTTCTGTTGTAATTTTTGTTGTCTTAGCGCTTATTCTCATTAAGGAAAGTCACAATAGGTTGCTAATTGGGATTGTCATACTCAATTCATTTGTTTCTGTGCAACATTTATGCGATCTATGATTTCGTAACTAATTGTATTCAAGAAATATTATAGAACTTGTAATAGGAATATTATAGAGTTTTGCGAGTTTTTGTTGTTAAATTTGTTATCTTATATCTTAGTCCCAATATTGACCGATTTCCTTGGCTTCTAAGGGAACTTCAATTATCTCAAATAGACAAATCAGTTCATAGCTCTTGCTTTCTTTGACTTATACGCTGTTCATTTTTGAAAAATATTAATGAATTTTTAAGTTTTGCAAGTTTTTAATGTGCTTGTTGCGTTCTTATCACTTAGCGTCATTAATGCCAGGTTTCATCAGTTGCTAATGAAAAACAATGCTTATAATTAGTGGCTCGACTTCATAGATTTTTTTTGTTTTGACCAAGTCTTTTCCAAAAATATAAGTTGATCTTTTAGTCTAGGTTGTTGTTGTGGTTCTTGTGGTCTAACTGCTTAATCTCAATAGTGTCAAAATTATTTGTTCTCGGACTTTTAATGCGGCGCAAATAATTGTCAGGTCAAAGCTAAGCCAATTCTTTTTTGGTACGGCCTTATAACCAGGTCGTATTACGGTTTTTTCTAGGACTTATAGGGCGCCATGGTACGGCCTTTCTAAATTTTGTAAGTTTGGTCAACCTGGGTTACTCTGTCCCTCCAACTCTATCGCGACTCAAAATTCATCTGTGTCATTGTTTCCCTTCCCTCAGTGCTACCTCTGTCAGTTCCCTTTTAGTGATAGTAGTCTTAACAAAGGGTTCTGATTTGGTAAAGTAGGTAATTCTACATTTTTTTCAAATTTAAAAGGTACTGGGGCCTCCTAGCAGACATTCTACAAAAGTTTTTTTAAATTTGAAGTTGGAATATGTCAAAATTCCATCAAATACAAATTCAGTGACCCCTTCGACATCCATCCAACTATTTTTTCGCGGCCCTCTATACTCGATCTGATCGCTACTAAGGAGAGAGCAATCAAGCGCTGCTAAATAAGGTTGATGCAGCAATCAAAAAGTAGCAGCCTTTGAGTTCAGCAGACATGTTAAAATGAAAATATATTTTCAGTTTCACATATCTTCTGAAGTCAAAAGCTGCTACTTTCTGATTTTGCATGAACCTTTATATGGTCCCAGTCCTTTGTGGGAGCTTTCTACCCACAGATTCACTAGAGCACTTTTTTCAAGATCTTCGAATGTACTTATTTAACAAAGTGGGTTTAGCATAATATTGTGAGTCACTTAACTTGACTGATTTTGACTGGACAAATTTGTTATTGGGTATATAACTTGCTACAAAATTCAACAAAAATGGTAACAAGGTCAGACAAATCTCAGCCCAGGCTGTCTGCGTTAAAGGAAATAAACAATGCTTATGAATAACTAGGTATGAATAAAGCTTTTGAAACAGTAATGGAACTTTACAATTCTCGCCGTTTGGGGAGGGGATTGATATTGAATTCACTTATTTGTTCAGATTGATGATTTGACACTACAGCAAACAATTCGGTCATTTAGAGTTTAAGATGTCAGGATTGAAGTTTGTCATGGCCGATGAATCTAGACACATGTACCTATATACCATATGCAAGTGATTATCGATGATCGAACTATCGTTTTGTTTGTTTGCTGGACAAATCATTAGCCCACTTTAGCAAATTATACTTTATCAAAGCCACCTTTGTTCAAACACGACCGTCGTGTGATATCAAACAAAAGCGAAGCTAACTTAGCGCACAGTGCGCTTAAAATAATGCTTAAACATTGCATTAGTAAAACCAAACGTATAATAAGCTAACAGGATGCAAATATTACTGCACATGTCGAAATTTAAAATAAATATCCAACAATTGTTCTAACAAATTGTAAAAACGAAATACAAAATTGTAAAACAAACTTCCCCTGAAGATTCAAACACTAATTGGTGCAAGTGATTACATTTATAACAGGTAGTTTTGATTTATAACTTTCTGATGGGTGACTTAAAATGCCATGATGTTCCGGCTGCGTTGTACATTTCTTATGTTACTTTCGCACTAGGAATTGTTGGCTTGGCTCTAAATATTTTATCCTTTTTCGTCTGGAGACGGTGTGACAGGAAAACAGCAGCTCACATTTATTTAAAAGGTTGGTTTAAGCTCATACATTCTATAGGCAAAAATTGATACTATTTAGGAGAATATGCAAATTGAGTTTTTCATTGTATTAGACTAAACATACAGGATCGTTTCTACCATCGCCTCCCCTTCTATACCATTGTGGTTAGAAGTGTATTTGTGGAAAGTTAATGCTAATCTCTGATTGGTCAAAATATTGCCCGCTCAAATTTTATTCCAGAATATCCTCCCCCTTTTCCATAAAATGCAACATACAGTTGATGCGAATTTAAATCCGGTAGCTGCTTTTGAAAACTGCTCGAATATGGGAAATACAACCAAGTTCAAATTGTGCACAAGATGAATGAAACATATTCAATGATAGAACCTGTACTTGTTCAAAACGTAAAATTGGCTAAGAGTCATGATACCTTGCTTGATTAACAAAAAAGAAAAAGCTTGCTCCAGTACAATCAAATGAAAAACGCAATTTGGCGAACGCAAACAGGGTTGGTGTTGTTGGAGCTGATCTTTGCGTAGGAAGAGCATAATCGGAAAAAAATCAAATAATGCTTAAGAAAAGAATAATGAAAATGAATACTAAAATTTCGTGAGTATTGCGTTGGAAGAAATTTGCAGCCCAGGAAGCAAAAACAGATAACTATTTTTGTATCCGTCATTCTGCCGAGATTGCTATCAAAAATCGGTCGGAAGTATCCACGTCTGTGAGGTCAGAAGCGAAAAGCTGACAGAACAGCAAAGTTATAGTAGAAAAATACAAAAATTATATTAGAAAAGAATGGAAACCATCTAACGAATTGATTAGCATACTGTCATACTCGGTCTGGCGCCCGGAAAACAGACTGCTGGCCGTTCTAAGGGAGAAAACGTAAAACGCAAAAGGTGACGAAAGCCAAAAGTAAGGAGAATCAATCACGAAACACCGACAAACTCGGAGAACTCAAATCAAAATAGTGGTTAGAATAATTCAAACTCTATTTGAGGAAGCCAGAAGACCGCAGTCACAAGTTTCTATACGTCAAAGCCAAACAAATTAAATGGTTTCTCCAGACGTATCCTTCACATAATTGATGCAGATATAACCAAATCGTCAAATCGATTGAAACAACTTGCCAATTATCCACAAAAAATTAACTGAAAAACACCCCGGGTTGAGATTTCATTTCAGCGCGTTTTTTAACAAACGTAAAATACGGAATACAATTAAAGGGAATGGCACACGATTAGTGAAACAAGGTAAAACGAAGTAAAATGGTACCTGATTTTTAAAAGTTAAAATATTGTAATTTATAATTGTTTAATGATAAACATAGGATCGTAGTGAAACTTGGGCAAATCAAACGGAGTACGGCCGAGTGAAATGAGCCGAATTGAGCTGGAGTACTGTGCGCAACAAATCTATCAAATTAGAGTTAAACAGAACCGGTGTATCGGAGCTGGCTGGCGTAATACTCTCAGCCATAATGAACTCTCCGAAATCCGTTCCTGCAGCACACGTTGCTGCGTTACTCAGTACCCGAGTCGAAAACAGAAGTTAATCTTGTAAGATTTTGCAAGATTCTTGCAAAGAAAAGTTAATCTTATAAGATATTACAAATTATTCTTGCAAGATCCTAATCTTGTATGATTCTTGTGAGAATCTTGAAAAATTAGCTTTTTTGTAAGAATCTTGCCACTAGTATAGAAAACAGCCAAAACCTGCTAAAATGAAGAACTAATGTCAGTTGACAACACCATCCCGTTGAAAAAGAACTTTAACCCATAAAAAAAATTCAGACAGTTGCTTTTTAAAATATCAGATCTACAATCAAAACTTATTTCAACTGACTTGGGTAGTCAAATTTAGATACTCCAAAAATTCCTCAGCAAATAAAACACACATTTTCCTCCTAAAATAGAGACTGGTTTTCCAAAGTTCTTAGATCAACACGGAATCGACTTTATTTTTTATTAAAAGCTTCAAAATTGGTTTTGAGTCATCTCAGTGTCGTATTCTTCACCACAGCGGTAATTATCAGGGAATCAGACTATAAGAACTACATCTGATTTTTAAAAGCAACTAACTTAAACTAAAATAATTATCTTGTCGTTCTTTTTTCCAAATTAGAGAACCAATCATTCTTTTTCGGCTCAGTCACTTTTCGGCTTTGATCTGGAAAAAGCATGTTTATTGATGTTGTTGGTTAGATGAAAACCTACTTTGTTGATTTGGATATTTCATCAGCAAAAAATACTCTAAGATTTATCGAAAAATTGATGAGGTTGATTCAAATTTTTGTAATATCTGAACTTCAACAGAATTGTTAAAATGAACAAAAATTATCAGGTGTTAGAAAATTCTTGAGTACAAAAATTACTTTCAACTATATTGGTTAGACAAAATCAGTGCACCAAATGCGCGCAGCTCATTTTTATTTATCGCTGTGATTTACTTCTATCTATGTAGTCAATGATTGCTTCAGTTTTTCTTGCAAGCTTCAGGCAGTATTTCTATTGCTTATAAAAAGTTCATTTTGTAAAATAGATTTTATGCAACACGGTTTGATCAAAAATCGAGGCGATGGTTTTTGTTTATTTGAACAAGTTTGGTGAAATTCAGATATCACAAAAATTTGAAGAACTAAACCTCTTTCACGTTCACCATTGGTGTAAAGAGTCAGCAACATCCTATGTTAATGCTATTTGTCAACAGCAAAATATCTATATATCTCTCTAGTCAAACAACGCAGTAAATGAAATCCGGCTAGCAAATATTTTGGCAAACTTCTACTTTTTGATGCAGCATTACATAGGCAGGCAATTTCCAGGTCTCTTGCAATATAGGTCTGGGGGTGTATTATATACTGCTTTCACCAGGCAAATATGTAGACCTCGCCAATCAACCAATGCAGTAAATTAAATCCCGCTATCAGCTTTTTTTGTTTTGGCAAACGTCTAGTATTCTGATGCAGCATTGTAAAAGCAAATAGTTTCCAGGTTTGTTGCTATTTAGGACTGGATGTTATATCAAATACCTCATTTTTGAAAGCACATTGCACTTCTTTACGACTTTTTTAAGAATCCGTTGAATTTTGTGTAGAAATTTGGTTTTGGCTCAGAGTACTAAAGTTTTTCTGATATATCGAACGTCAAATACATGCGTTGGCCCGCCAAAATTCGGACTTCAGTTAAGATATAAATAACACTCTCAACCTTGTTCTGACAAAAGCTTGTTTTCTTTGAATTTTTGACAACTCTTTAAAAAAGACGAGAACCATCTGAAATGAAAGATTATTATCTGTATTTGGACGTTAGAAACCAGTGCTTATCAATTGTAGTAAAAAATGTGCAAGCAAAATCACTCAGACCACTGCCGCTGATTAACATCAAATTTGTAGATTTCCAGCGGTGTCGCAGAAACTGGTTCACGGAGAACTCTCTTGCACCTTATCCGAGTCAAAAATAGAATACAATCTTGTAAGATATTGCCACTGTCGCTGATTAACATCAAAATTGGAGATTTCCAATGGTGTAGTTGGCGCCGTCAAAAATGAGTTACATTCAATCCCCGACCTGATAACCTATTAGCCTATGAGGAGAACACCAGTAAAGAAACAGTGGGCACTAAATGTGCCCGCAAATATTCAAATAAAAACAAAAAAGGAGGGATGAAGAGAAGCACGCACGAAAGGTCCTCTAATAGGTTCTCTGGTAGGGGCTTGGCTGTGCCCGATTTTTGCCTCCACAAACTTTGGCTTTAGACTTTTTGCGCTTGCCTACTTAGGTGTCTGCCGCAGTTCCTAGGCTTCTTTCTGAGGGGATATCAATGCACATTTAGCAAGGAATTTTTCTTGCTGTTTTGTGTTGCTCAGTTTTTTCTTTTTATTAAAGATTTGCCACACAACGATGGCGACGAGAGGACATCCGTGACCAAAGAAGAAATCAAAGAAAAGTTCAAGGAATAGAAAAAGACAAACGCAAAATAGTTGAAAAGATGAAAAAAGCAACATCGTGAAGGACCTTCCTTGGTTTTGTTGTTGTTATCGTTTGAAAATACGATGCCTTTGTTTTTCTTGTGATGCCTCTTTTTATTGTCGACAATTTTCACGCTGTAGGATAGACGCAGGTCGTCGCTTTTTCAGTATGTGTTCCTACAACGTAGGATAGGTCACTTTTGGCTAATCTTGGGTGCTTTCTACCTAGGTTTCTAGACTATTTTGCAAGAAACTGAATCTTGCAATATCTTGCACGAAAAAGTTAACTTCTAACAATCCTTTAAGAAAAATAATTATTTTTGTAAGAATCTTGTAAGAAAAAGTTAATCTTGTAAGCTGTTGTAAGAATCTTGTAAGAATCTTGTCAGAAAATGTCAATTTTGTAAGAATCTTGAAGGAATCTTGTAAGAAAAAGCTAATCTTGTAAAGATAGGTCACTTTTGACTGATCTTGGGTTCTTTTTACCTAGGTTGCCAGGCTATTTTGCAAGAAACCGAATCTTGCAATATCTTGCAAGAAAAAGTTAATCTTCTAAGAATCTTGTACGAAAAATAATTATTTTTGTAAGAATCTTGTAAGAAAAAATTAATCTTGTTAGTTGTTGTAAGAATCTTTTAAGAATTTTGTCAGAAAATATTAATCTTGTAAGCTCCTGTAAGCATCTTGTACGATCTTGTAAGAACCTCGCAAGATCTTACAAAATTAACTTCTTTTTTTGCTCAAGTAAGGTGAAAAAGAGTTCTCCGGGAACGAGTTTCTGCTACACCGCTGGAAATCTACAAATTTGATGTTAATCAGCGGCAGTGGCCTGAGTGATTTTGCTTGCACATTCTTTACTACAATTGATAAGCACTGGTTTCTAACGTCCAAATACTGAAAATAATCTTTCATTTCAGATGGTTCTCGTCTTTTTTTACCGGGTTGTCAATAAATCAAAGAAAACAACGCATATATTTTACGTTCGATATATCAAAAAAACTTGAGTAATCTGAGCCAAACTCAAATTTCTACACAAAATTCAACGGATTTTGAAAAAGAGTCATAATGAAGTGCAATGTGCTTTCAGAAAGGAGGTATTTGATATAACATCCAGTCCTAAATCGCAACAAACCTGAAAACTATTTGCTTTTGCAATGCTGCATCAGAATACTAGACGTTTGCCAAAACAAAAAAGCTGATAGCCTGATTTAATTTACTGCATTGGTTGATTGGAGAGGTTTACATCTTTGCCTGGTGACAAATCCCATTAAAATAGGATATTTCTGACTCTTTACACCAATGCAGGAACACATAAAGGAGGCGTAATTGCTTCAACTTGTTGTGATATCCGAATTTCAAAAAAACCTGTTCAAATTAACAAAATCTATTGCCTCATTTTTCGATCAAACAGTTCGTATGCTCACACTTTTTCCTCTAAAGTGGATATTACTGATCTGTTTCTTCTTATCTCAAAAAGAGTTGCATAAATTTTATTTCAGAAAGATAACTATGTCATATCAATAGAAACACTGACTGAAGCTCCCAAGAAACTCTGAAGCACTCGTCGACAACACAAAAAACATCACATCGAAAATTAAAAATGAGCTACGCGCAGTTGCAATTGCCTCTAAGGATGAAATGCATACATGCTATACTATTTAAGGAGTATAATATTTATGTTTACACCCGAACACAACTAAGTAGATTTATCTGTTGTTACTGATGTTGCCTTGATGCGACACCTCCTAAGTCACTTCTGGAAGGGACATTGACAAATATACTGTGAAGGAAAAAAGAATAAATACAGTTGCAGTTTCTGGGGTTTTAACTACAGTTGATGCATTGACGCAAATGATACATAGTTGTCTGTCCGCGAATGTCAAATATCATCAGAAATTTCTGTATCAGAGATACTGGACAGAAATTTTGCAGTCGAACAAAAAATATACATACAAAGTTTTTTGAATCACAAGAAACCAGGAAGTGATTGTTAATGGGAGACGGTTCCACAAATTCAACAAGCTCGTCAACAAAATTACGTATTGGAGACGTGCAATTATAAATAAATAACTGACAAGAATAAAGTAATTTCTGCTTCCGCAGAAGTTATTTTGCAGCGTAAAGTCGATTTCACTCTTCAATTTCCAATGACTGAAATTTCCATATGGGGAACTGACTTTTCGTCCTGGAAGTTTGTAAGTAAAATTTTTTACTCGTAAAATTTACTCGCAAAATTTTGTACCGGTAGGCGCTCGTAATGAATTGTTGAACTAGATGCCACTTCTACAATAGTGTTTATTTCACATGCAACTTCATTTGTCTTATCAATCTGTTTTAGCGTTAGCGGTTGCAGATAGCATAGCAATAATATCGGACGCTTTCATTGATGGCTTGGACTGCTTTCGTGGCAATAAAATATTCGACTTCAACAGACATATTTGCGTATTTGGTGAGTCACAGTTAAACTGTACTTATTAATTCTAATTAACTATTTTTTTCAACAGTTTTATGGAATGAAAATACTTTATTTAATTAAATAAAGTATTTTCATTCCATAAAACTGTCAAAAAAACGTGTGTAGTTCTTTGACCTTACTAGAATCCGCTTACATAATAGACTAGTCTAATCTAGGTTGATTTTTTCTGTGTTTGCATACTTAAACCAGATTAAGCGTTCAAAAAAATTTTTACTTTCGTGCTCATTTCATCATCTTTCAATACAACAGCTTAAAAAAGAGCTTGTGAAAAAAAAATTCTTTAAAAATATTTTCCTTATACGCTCATTCACACGAAAAATCGTGTAATTTTGCATCACAGGGAAGAAAATTTTCTCATGTGAAATCACACGAGACGCTTTTGTCGCGCGAACAATCGTGTGACTTTTCATCACGCGATAAAAAATCGTGTGATTTCTTCACTCGAGAAGTTTTTAGACAGTGTACAGTCTCATCGTTCGTATACAGATTAATGAAAAACTTAAATTCTTTGTTTGATTTTATTTGTCATATATGGGCACAAGGATCACCATTTTTCGGAAAGGTTTTGCAGTTTCGCTCAATATTCAGTATACCTGACCGTACATTGAGCAACAAAACTACCATAAAAGTGGTGACACACACGAACGGTATTACAATGATTCCAATTTCTCTTCATTCTTTTCAGAAAATTAGTTGCTGTCTGCAAGAAGCAAAATTTTATGCAGTCAACAATTAGCGGAAACAACTTGAAAACAATACATTTCATGATGAATGCTTAGTGAAAATCGCAATTCGAAAAAAAATAAATATTGAAACTGATACCAAAAATGTTGATAGGATCGCAGGAATGTTGACAAATATTTGAATTCGTCTTCACTCGATCTTCAGCATTGCTGCATCCTGGCTCAACACAACAATTATTGCTCTCACATATTAGCACAACAAGTATTTCAGAATTTCAAAAAGATTAAAAGAGAAAATTTTTCTGAAAACTAATTCTGTTAATTAAGTAACTAACCTCTACAAATATGCAATAAAAATTTAGCTAAAATATTTTTGTTTTCATTAGTTTCTTTAGTTTAAGGCAGTAGTGATTCAAGATTTGCTTCCAGAAAAGTGAAGTATTAGCTTGAAGTGGATCCTAAAATGAGTTTATTTTCTATTTTAGCGCAAGATTTGACATAATTTCAAACCTTCGTAACTCAAGATATCGTTATGAAATCAAGAACAATATAATTAGGTCGTTACCAAAACTGAGCTTGATTAATGTGAAAAACGCTACAGTAACCGAAATGGCGTCAAAGAAATAAACATCCACACTCAATCACTCCTAGATGAAAATCTCGGTATATTTTATTGAGTTCGTAACGCTATAAATTTTTTACACTGGAGCCAGATTGAGAACGACATGAAATTCGTCTAAAAAGTGGAATCGGCGGAAAACTCCCAAAATTACCGCCGAAATTTAGCAAGTTTAGAGTTGTCATTACGCATTCAGAACAGCTAAACAGGAAAAACGCATACCTTCAAAATGTCAACCATTTGAGTCAGAAACTGATAAATCAAATATTTTCACAGGGAAATAGTTCGTAAACTGAGAATGCCCAGCAATATGTATTTTGGTTCTGTTTCTTGAACAATCAGAACGCCCTAATTGCGAGATAAGGAATTGGGCATTCATTTAGATCCGAAAAAAATCTTTTTACCTCATTCCAATTAGATCTAGTGTTGATATGTTTCATTCAAGGTGGTTTTTGGTCTAGTAAAAACAGCTCTAAGTTTGCCTTAAATACAGCGGCAATGTTAAATTTTCCTACGATTGTTTTTTTTAAAATAGAAAGTGATTTTTTAACATCAATAATATCAGACAGAAAACTAATAAAAGAGAAAATAAGTCTTGTAGGCTATGATTTGATTACTGCTTTGAACACATTTGTTAATGTGTTGCATTTAAATTTTGTCCGATATAAATATTCCTAACTGATAGACTTAGTTGCACTGATTGTACAATTGAACAACTGACTGATTCTACAGAAAGAATAACACAAATAACACAAAAATGATATATATTTTTTATTCACTTTTATGACAACTACTTTGTGTAAATTTAGGATTTATAGGTTACGCAAATCAGCTTGCAAATCCGCATTCGGTTGGAAAATCAAGTCATCGAAAAAACTGATTTTAAAAAATCTATATCTCGTTGAATAGTTAAAATAAAGAAGTATTTGTCTTTAGTTGGTCATTTTTTCGGAGCGCCACTTTATGGAAGAGGTTCTAAATGACAAATCCTTCTAACGACTCACAAAAAGGACTTATTGTTCTACAAAATTTAACGAATCGAAGAGTAGTAATTATTCAGCAAGGGTGCTTATGTTTTTTAATTTTGAGGTGGAAAGGTTTTGTTAGGGACATTTTTGGCCATGTTGACTGAATACGATAATTTCGTCTATATCAGTTTGCCAACTTCAACCCAACCCCTTGCCAAATACCGCAAAATAGCATCTTAACATACATGCAAACAAACACAAACACACACACACACAAATGCACACAAACACACATACACATAT